>NW_023425355.1:58136271-59336271 GCF_014108415.1 Molossus molossus | reverse complement strand
CACATTTTTTTTATTTTTTATTAATTAATTTTTGTTACAGATGTTTCTCCTTTTTCTTCCACTGATTCCCCCCTCCCCATCTCTCCCTGCCCTGTCCCCAGCTTTGTTGTCCATGTCCATTGTTCATGCATACATGCATATAAGTTCTGTGGTTTATCTCTCCCCCCAACCCCCTCTTCTGGGGATTGTCAGTCAGTACCCCACTTCCACGTATCTAGGACTACCCCACTCCTCAGAGTGTTATGTTCATTATATTCCACAAATAAGTGAGATCATATGATACTTGTCTTTCTCTGTTTGGCTTGTTTCACTTAGGATGATACTTTCCAGGTCCCTCCATGTCGTCTCAAAGGATAAGAGATCTGTTCTTCTACAGCTGCGTAGTACTCCATTGTGTATATGTACCACTGCTTTTTTATCCATTCATCTACTGATGGACACTTGGGCTGTTTCCAGATCTTAGCTATTGTAAATAGTGCTGCTACAAACATGGGGGTACATACATTCTTTCTGATTGGTGTTCCAGGCTTCTTAGGATATATTCCTTGAAGTGAGCTCACTGGGTCGAATGGAAGTTCAATTTTTAATTTTTTTGAGGTAAAACTATATTGTTTTTCACAGTGGCTGCACCAGTCTGCATTCCCACCAGCAGTGCACTAGAGTCCCCATGTCTCCACACCCTCGTCAACACTTGTTGTTTGATGATTTGTTGATGGCTGCCATTCTGACAGGTGTGAGGTAATACCTCATTGTTGTTTTAATTTGCATCTCTCTGATGAATGGTGATGTTGAGCATTTCTTCATATGTCTCTTAGCCATTTGTATGTCCTGTTTGGAGAGGTGTCTATTTAGTTCCTCTGCAAATTTTTTAATTGGGATCTTTGTCTTCCTTTTGTTGAGTTGTATGAGCACCCTATGCATATTGGAAATTAACCCCTTATCTGATATATCATTGTCAATTATGCTCTCCCTCACAGTGGGTAGCCTTTCCGTTTTGATGATTGTATCTTTTGCTGTGCAGAAGCTTTTGAGTTTGATGTAGTCCCATGTGTTCATTTTCTCCTTTGTTTCTATTGCCTTAGGTGATGTATCAGTAAAAATTCTGCTGTGTATGATGTCTGAAATTTTGTTCCCTACAGTTTCTTCTAGGATTTTTATGGATTCAAGAGTCACGTTTAAGTCTTTTATCCATTTTGAGTTTACTCTTGTGTAGGGTGTAAGTTGATGGTCTAGTTTCATTTTTTTTGTATGCAGCTGTCCAATTTTCCCAGCACCATTTATCAAAGAGGCTGTCCTTACTCCACTGTATGCTCTTGCCAACTTTGTCAAATATTAATTGAGCCTATTGCCTTGGGTCCATTTATGGGTTCTCTGTTCTCTTCCACTGGTCTATATGCCTGTTCTTGTGCCAGTACCAGGCTGTTTTGATTACAATGGCTCTATAGTATAACCTGAAATCTGGTAATGTGAACCCTCCAACTTTGTTGTTCTTGGTCAAGATTTCTGTGGCTATTCGAGGTCTTTTTTGGTTCCATATAAACTTTTGAAGTACTTCTTCTAATTCTGTGAAGTATGCCGTTGGTATTTTGATGGGGATTGCATTGAATCTATAGATTGCTTAGGGTTATATGGACATTTTAATGATGTTCATTCTTCCAATCCATGAACAGAGTATGTGCTTCCACTTTTTTATATCTTCCACTCTTTCTTTTTTCAATTACCTGTAGTTTTCTGTGAATAGGTCCTTTACTTCTTTGGTTAAGTTTATTCCAGGTATCTTAAAATTTTTGCTGCAATGGTAAATGGGATTGTTTTCTTAGTTTCTCTTTTTGTGAGTTCATCATTGGTGTATAAGAACACCATCAAGTTCCTGATGTTAACTTTGTATCCTGCCACTTTTCAAAATTCATTTATTAAGTCTAGTAAATTTTTGATGTAGTCTTTGAGGTTTTCTACATATAGTATCATCTCATCTGCAAATAATGATAGTTTTACTTCCTCCTTCCATTTGGATACTTTTTTTTTCTTTCTGTCTGATTGCTGTGGCTAAGATTTCCAGTACTATGCTGAATAACAGTGGCAAAAGTGGGCATCCTTGCCTTGTTCTGGTTCTTAAGGAAAATGCTTTTAGTTTTTGCATATTGAGTATGATGTTGGCTGTAGGTCTTTCATATATGGCCTTAATCATGTTGAGATATGATCCCTCTATTCCCACATTGCTCAGCGTTTTTTTCAGAAATGGATGCTGGATTTTGTCGAAAGCTTTTTCGACATCTATTGATATGATCATGTGGTTTTTATTCTTCATTTTATTTAGGTGCTGTATCACGTTTATTGATTTGTGAATATTGTACCAGCCTTGCATTTCTGGGATGAATCCCACTTGGTCATGGTGGATAATATTTTTGGCATATTGCTGGATTCGATTTTCTAGTATTTTGTTCGAGATTTTGGCGTCTATGTTCATCAGGGATACTGGCCTGTAATTTTCTTTCTTTGTAGTGTCTTTTTCTGGAATTGGAATTAGAATTATGTGGGCTTCATAAAACGAGTTTGGACGTCTTCCTTCTTCTTGGATTTTTTGAAATAGTTTGAGGAGAATGGGTGTTAGTTTTTCTTTTAATGTTTGGTAAAACTCCCCCGTGAAGCCATCCAGGCCTGGGCTTTTGTTTGCTGGGAGAGTCTTGATGACATCTTCAATTTTTTCGGTTGTTATTGTTCTGTTCAAGGTTTCTATCTCTTCCTGGTCCAGTTTTGAGAGACTGTGTGCTTCTAGAAATTTGTCCATTTGGCTTACATTGTCAAATTTGTTGCCATATAATTGTTCATAGTAGTTGTTAACGATCTTTTGTATTTCTGTGGTGTCAGTTGTTACTTCTCCTCTTTCATTTCTGATTTTGTGTATTTGGGTTCTCTCTCTTTGTTTCTTGGTGAGTCTAGCTAATGGTCCATCAGTCTTGTTTATCTTTTTGAAAAGCCAGCTCTTTGTTTCATTGATCCTTTTAATTTTTTTTTTTTTTTTTTATCTCTATGTTATTTATTTCTGCTCTGATCTTTACAGTTTCCTTCCTTCTACTTGCTCTGGGGTTTTCTTTTTGTTTGCTCTCTAGTTCTTTAAGTTGTGAGGTTAGATAGCTTATTAGAGATTTTTCTTCTGTTTTGAGGTAGGCCTGTATTGCTATGAACTTCCCTCTCAGAACTGCTTTTGCTGTATCCCATCAATTTTGTGTTGTTGTGGGTTCATTTTCATTGGTTTCCAGGAAGTTTTAATTTCTTCCTTGATCTCCTTGGTAACCCATTCATTGTTTAATAACATGCTATTTAGCTTCCATGTGATCAAATGTCTCTGTATGTCCTTCTTCATTTGATTTCTAGTTTCATGTCATTGTGATCTGAGAAGTTGATTGATATGATTTCAGTCTTCTTGAACCTGTAGAAACTTATTTTTTGCCCTAACATATGGTCTATCTTTGAAAACATCCCATGTGCACTTGAGAAGAATGTGTATTCTGTAGTTTTGGGGTATAATTCTCTGTAAATATCTATTAAATCCATTTGGTCTAGTGCTTCATTTAGAGTCTCTGTTTCCTTTTTTGTCTAGAGGATCTATCCAGTGATGTTAGCGGGGTATTGAAGTCCCCTGCTATGATTATATTGCTATCGATTTCTCCTTTGAAGTCCTCCAGAAGATTTTTGATATATTTTGGTGCTCCTATATTGGGTGCATATAGCTTTATCAAGGTTATACCTTCCTGTTGGATAGACCTTTTCAATATTATGTAGTAGCCTTCTTTGTCTCTACTTATGGCTTCCGTTTTGAAATGTTTTTTATCCGATATGAGTATTGCTACTCCAGCTTTTTTTTTTCCTTTCCATTTGCTTGGAAGATTTTTTTTCCCTCCCTTCACTTTCAACCTATGTGAGTCTTTTGTAGTGAGGTGGGTCTCTTGTAAACAACATATAGATGAGTCATGCTTTCTTATCCAGTCAGCTACTCTGTGTCTTTTTATGGGAGCATTCAATCCTTTTACATTTAAGGTGATTATTGATATGTACTTATTAATTGCCATTTTCTTTAGTGTGGTTCTAATTTTCTTCCCATTTCTCCTGCTAATTACAGCAGTCCTTTTAACATTTCTTGCAGTGCTGATATGGTGCTAATGTATACCCTTAGCCTTTTGTTGTTGTTGTTGTTGTCTTGGAAGCTCATTATTTGACCTTCTATTTTGAATGATAGCCTTTCTGGGTAGAGTAGTCTTGGATAATGATCCTTGTTTTTCATGATCTTGATTACTTCATGCCATTCCCTTCTAGCCTGTAGTGTTTCTTGTGAGAAGTCAGCTGAGAGCCTTATGTGGTTTCCTTTGTAGGTATCCTGTTGCTTATATCTTGCTGCTTTTAGGATTCTCTCTTTGTCTTTAATTGTTGGCACTTTGATTACTTTGTGTCTTGGTGTGAGCCTGTATGGTTTCTTCCTACTTGGGACTCTCTGTGCTTCTTGAACTTGAATGTCTTCTTCCTTCACCAAATTAAGAAAGTTTTCTGTCACTATTTCTTCAAATATATTCTCTAACCCTTGCTCATTTGCTTCTTCTTCGGGGACTCCTATGATGTAAATATTATTACGTTTCCTGTTGTCTCACAGTTCTCTTAATCTATCTTCCTGTTTTTTAATCGTTTTTTCCTTTTGGTTTTCTGATTGGTTGATTTTTTCTACCCTATCTTCTAATTCTCTGATCCGGTCCTCAGGTTCCTCTACTCTGCCTTTTAGACCTTCCAATGTGTTTTTCATTTCTGATATGTCATTCTTCATTTCTTCTTGGTGGTTTTTAATTTCCAATTGGTTGATTTTCAACATTACTATGTCTTTACTCATGGTGCTCATGACCTTACACATGCTTTGAGATTCCTCAACATCATGGCTCTGAATTCTAGTTCTGTTAACTTGCTTAACTGCATCTCATTTATCTCATCTTTCGTAGAGGTCTCTTGTCCTTTCATTTAGCTTTTGTATCTGTGTTGCACCATTTTGGCTATTGCAGTGGGCTTTGCAGTCTGCCAAATTTTTCTTGTGGGTGTTGGTGTTCTGCTGTTTTTGGCTCCCTGTCCTAGGATTAAATGAGGCAGGGAGGACCCACGTTAAACACCACTGTCAACTCTTACCTTTCCTGGTTAGAGTTGCTAGCCCAGGAAATAGTAGCTATCCTCTAGCTTTTTTCCCTGGAGGCTATTAATAGTGTTCACCTAAAGAAGCTTGATTTCTGAGTTGACTGGAAAACTCCATCAGGCACTCAGTGTAAGAGGATTTCCCAAGTGTAGGGCAGATGCTGGTTGTTAATGGGCCTCAATTAGCATTTCAATGGCCACCAGGTGGGTTTTAATCCCGGAGGCTGGGGCCGCTGCCTCTCCCCAGGGCACTGGGAAGGAGTAATTTGACCACAGTCCTGCATGGATGCACTCAGCACAAGCTCTGAGCACCCTCCAAATCCCGAGTGTCCCCACACAGTTCCAGTCCATTCTGCCTTCCCTCTACCAGAGCCCAAGTTGAGTGGCTGCTGCCAATTCAGCCTTTGTCCAGGCTCTGCGTCGTGAATCCACCTGGGACGTTAATCCAAGGGCACTGCTCCCAGCTAAAGGCAGCCGAGGCTGAGGCACCAGCTGAGGGCGTAGCACCCAGCTGAGGTTGCAAGACCCAGCTGAGGGCATAGCACCCAGCCAAGGTAGCTGGGCCCAGCCGTGGTCACACGACCCAGCCAAGGTCACAGGACCCAGCCGAGGCGGCTGCTGGTCTCCTCTGAGGCCACAGGACCCAGCCGAGGACGCAGCTTCCAGCTGAGCCCCCTGGTCCCAGCAGAGTCCGCTGGTCTCAGCCCAGGGCACTGTGGACCGTGGGCTCCCAGCTCCCTCTCACGTCCTCACGATCCTATCAGGATTTAGTCAGTGTCCCTGGTTATGTGGTCCTCCAAGCTGCCTTTCAGTTGCCCCTTCCTGATGATTTGTCTTTATTTTCTTTGTAATTCCAGTTTGGTCCTGGGAGATGGTCTGTGTCGCTTCCATTTACTCTGCCGCCATTTTTTTCTCAGCTGTTACTTCTTTTTCATTTCTGATTTTATTTATTTGGGTCCTCTCTTTTTTCTCCTGATAAGACTTGTTAAGCCCAACTGGTGTGGCCCAGTTGTTGAGCATCGACCCATGAACCAAGAGGTCAATGGTTCGATTCCTGGTCCTGGCACATGCCTAGGTTGTAGGCCAAATCTCCAGTAGGGTACATGCAGGAAGTGACTAATCGATGTTTTCTCTCACTGATATTTCTATTTCTCTCTCCCTCTCCCTTCTTCTCTCTCTAAAATCAAGAAAAAAAAGATTGTTTAAAGTTTTGTCAATCTTATGTATCTTCAAAAAAAAAAAAAACAGCTCTTAGTTTCATTGATTATATATATATAATTACTCTATTTTATTTCTGCTGAAACCTTTATTATTTCCTTCTCACTTTGGGTTTTGTTTTTTCAAATTCTTTTAACTGAAAAATTAGAGTGTTTATTTGAGCTTCCTTGTTCCTTGATTTAAGCTTATAATGCTATGAATTTCCCTTTTAGGACTGCTTTCCCTGTGTCCCATATATTTTAGGTTCTTCTCATTTTCATTTGTTTCAGTGTATCTTTTTATTTCTTCCTTGACATCATTGCTAACCATTTATTGTTTAGTAACATGTCATTTAGCCTCCCTGTCTTTGTGTATTTTTCAGTTTTATTCTTGTGATTCATGTCTAGTTTCATACTATTATGGTCAGAGAAGATACTTGATATCATTTCAATCTTCTTAAATTTATTGAGACATGTTTTGTTGCCAGCATGTAGTCTATCCTAGAAAACATTTCATGTATATTTGAAAAGAATGTATATTCCATTGCTTTGGGATGAAGTGCTCTGAAGATATCAATTAAATCCATTTGATCTACTGTGTCCTTTAAGGCCGTCATCTGCTTTCTAATTTTCTGTCTAAATGATCTGTCCATTGATGTAAATAGAGTGTTAAAAAATCCCCAAATTTTACTCTATTACTGTTAAAATCTCTTTTTATATCCATCAAGATTTGCTTTATATATTAAGGTGTTCCTATGTTGGGTGTATAAATGTTTAAAAGGGTTATATCTTTTTATTGGATTAATCTTTTTTATTATTATTATTATTATTATGTAGTGTCTTTCTTTGTCTCTTACTGTAGCCTTTGTTTTAAGGTCTATTTTGTCAGATACACATATTGATACCCAGCTTTTTACAAATTTTCATTTGCATGAAATATATTTTTCTATCTCTTTACTTTTAGTCTCTGTGTATCTTTTATTCTAAGATTTGTGTCCTAATGTTTTGTTTTTTTACCCATTCAGCTACTCATGTCTTTTAATTGGAGCATTTAAGCCATTTGCTGTTAAAGTAATTATTGATAGGTACATATGTATTGCCATTTTATAGTTTTAACAATACTCCTCTGTTTTTCTCCCCCTCCTCCTCCTCCTCCTCCTCATCCCCCCACTTCTTCTTCTTCCTTGTGTTCTTCTTCTTCTAGCAAGCACTTTAACTTTTCCTGTAATACTGGATTGGTAGTAACACATTCCTTTAGCTTTTTTCTTGTCTGGAAAGCTCTTTATTTCTCTTTCAATATTAAATGATAACCTTGCTGGATAAAGTAGACTTGTTTATAGATCCTTGCTTTTCATCACTTTGAATATTTCATGCCAATTGCTTCTGGCCTGAAATGTTTTTGTTGAGAAATTATCTGGCAGCCTATGGAAGCTCACTTGCAGGTAACAAACTTCCTTTCTCTTGTGGCTTTTAAAATTCTTTCCTTATCTTTAAAATTTACCATTTTAATAATGATGTGTCTTGGTGTGGGCCTCTTTGGGTCCATCTTGTTTGGGACTCTTTGTGATTCATGTACTTGTGTGCCTTTTCTACTTGTGTGCTTTTTCCTTCACCAGATTAGGAAAATTCTCAGTCATTATTTCTTCAAATAGGTTCTCAATCCCTTGTTCTCTCTGTTCTCCACCTGGTACCACTATATTGTGGATGTTGTTATGCTTCCTATTGTCCCAAGCATCCCTTAAACTATCCTCTTTTGTTTTTTTTTTTTTTTGCTTCTGCACTGATTGGGTGTTTTTTTACCTTGTCTTTCAAATCGCTGATTCAACCCTCTGCTTCATCCAACCTACTGTTTATTTCTTCTAGTATATTCTTCATTTCACACTAGTTCTTTTTTTTTTAATTCTCACCCAAGGACATTTTTCAATTTTTTTTCAGGTAGAGTGGGAGGGAAAGAGAGGAACAGATAGAGACAGAGAGAGAGAGAGTAACATCGACATGAAAGGGACACATGGAGTGGCTGCCACCCACACGACCAACCAGTTGCCAGGGACAAACTGCAACCGAGGTACGCACCCTTAGCGGGAATCGAACCCGGGTCTCTCTGGACCACAGACAGATGCTCTAACCACTGAGAAAAACTGTCCAGGGCCACACTAGTTCTTTTTAACGGTTCTTATGTTCTTTTTCATGCTGTTGAACATCCTAACAACCATTACTTTGAACTCTATATTCGATCAATTGCTTGCTTCCATTTTATTTAGCTCATCTTCTGGATAATTCTCTTGTTATTTCATTTGAGGTCCTTCACTTTTCCTCCCCTTTTGGCAGCCTCTTCGTGTGTCTTTCTGTGTATTAGGTAGACCTACTACCACTCCCAGTATTATTAGGGTGGCTGCATGTAGTAGGGTTTTTTTGAGACCTAGCAGAGTGGCACAGTCTCCCAGATTACCTTAGCTGGGTGCTTTAGGAATATACCATGTGCATGTTCTGTGGCGCCTCCTGTTGTAATTGAGTCTTGATTGCTATTGTTCCATTTCTACAAGGGATCAATACTCAGGCTGGCTGACTGTGAGGCTCAGTACCCTACGTGGCATTTGAGCTGCTATGCAGGTGTTAAACACAAGTAGAATTTGCCTCAGCAGTGTTTGGTTCCTGCTGAGATCTCCCTTTGGATATGCTGCTGGGAAACTTATTGGATCCTGCTGTTATCTCCCTAGGTGTATTTGTTCTGGGCCTCTTCTGAGGAACTCTGACGTAGGCCAGTGTCAGACACTGCCCATGACTGGCCCAGGGCGACTTGTTTGGAGCTATCAGTGATCCACAGTTTGTGGCTGCCTCTGCTGCGTCTGGGTACATGCAGAAAAGACCAAACTGTGCACCAAGGCTGGCATTCACCAGCACCAGGCCCAGTGGAAGGTCAGCAAAATTCTCAAAACACCCGGATGTGCACCTCCACCTGCTGGATGCCTGTTATGCTCAGTCACTGAGAGAGCCTCTGGCTGTATTCCTCAGCAGGGCATAAGCTCCACAGAGTGGAATGAAAAAAATTCTAGAGGGTGAGGTAATATTTCTTTTCCTCAGGCTGATGCCTAATGAAGACAAGTACTCTGCCCAAGAAAAATGGCTTCTGTGGTATAGGGGAATGACTCTACACAGGGAACCTGGAGGCTGACCATTTGGCTTTCTTCTCATAGCTACCAAACCCAGTCACTCTTCACATGGTTCTAGTCTCTTCCCACCCTTTTCTGGAGCCCAGAGTGACTGGCTGCAAACAGAATTTTGTGCTTTGGCCTTTTAAGAGGGTTTCTGTGTCTCTAGCTGTTTCTTCCTGGCAGACAGAAACACCAATGCTTTTCACAGCCATATTCTATGTTCTTCCAAGCTCTTGTGCTCTAGGCTGGGGAACATGGTTTGGCATCTAGAACCCACACTTCTGAGGGTGAATCCCCCAATGAGATATCCTTACAGAATTTCAGCTGCCACCCATAAGATCCCAGCCTGCTCTCTTGCACCTCGGCATTTTCTACCAATCTCAATGTGGCTTCTTTGGGAAGTACTTGGTTATAAAGCTTCTCTTCAGCTAATCTTCAGTTAGTTATTCAAGATGGTTTGTCTATAATTTGGTTGTAATTCCAGTTTGATCCTTGGAGGAGGTTAGTGTAACTTCCACCTAATTGACTGTCATCTTGGATATCCAAATTCCTTTTATTACAGCAAATATTAAATTTGGCCATCTATTAAATATAAGTGACTGTGCTAGTTTAAAAATATTAATTTGGAGCAAATAAGACTGAATTTTTGAATAGACTAGATATTAAAAAATAAACTCTGAAAATAGGTGAAAAAGAAAGCCTTCAAGATCTGTGAAAATAACACTGACTGTGACATTAAATAGGGTCTATAATCAGGTTTCTCTACTTACTATGTGACATTGAGTATGTATCTTAGCCTTTACAAGACACTCTAAAATGGTAACTGTAACAGTGCCTATCCTTTTCAGTATTACTTATGTGAGAAAGTACCTAGCACCACAATTATTGGTCATTGTTAATTCCCTCCTTTAAGCACTTATTAGTACAAGTTATGCTTTAGTAAGCATCCTTTACCTACTTAGTGCAATTAAAATGGCTTCAGAATTCTATTACTACTTCTCTTTGTACAAAAATCATGTCTTTTGCAGATACAAATTATCATTATCTGATATTTCACACATGCTAAGGCATTTATCAATATTATTTAGCTCATGAGTTTTATGTACATGGAAAAAATTCTGTACTAAAACAAACTGTTGAAAAATATAGTCACTTAAATGAATTTTTACATGAAATGAGAAATAAAGGAAATAAATTATTTTCACTCTTTTTTAAAAAATTCAGTTCTCTATAGTAATATCCAGTGGTACAGCTCTAGTAACCACCTTGACAATTATAAATGCTGTTGATCAGATCATTACTTGTTCTGAGGATTGATCAAAAGGAAGGACAGTGAATAAATTAGAGCACAAGTAATTTAAGAAAAGAAAGATATCATTGTCTATGGCTATCATGAGTTATTAAGAGAAAATTGTATGTTTCCTTTTTTATTCCTATTAATGTAGACTCAATACAAGTGCAAAAAGTTGTTTTCTCATCACTCTCTGTTTGATCAATGCCAATGAATGAAGAACTTAGGCATTTTCAAAAAATACATAAATGATTTCATTACTTACCTGGCTGATGATTAAAAACAAACACATACACATTAAGCACCTTTGGAAACACTTTTATATGCTAGAATGCCCCAGATCAAAAAAAGCATTAAGAATAAAGATGGTTTTTGTGAAATTTTGGAAATTTTATTACATAGGTATGTGAATACTAATACCTATACAATAATATGCATATGTTAACATCATTCTTCTAAGTATTATGAAAATATTGTATCTTAACCTTAATAGGTAGCAATTATTGATGCAAAGGATTTCATAAAGAGCAACACTAAATACTTAAAGACTGTAGTATTGACTGCATATTTTATTTTTGGAAGTAGATCATCTAGAAGCTTATTCCTTTTTTAAATGGAGTACAATAGCTTTTATTCTTACATGATTGGGCTTAATTAGTGATGTTTGGACATTATATTAGGTAGAAACAATTTCAATTTCAAGAACAGATACAAATAATGCTGTGTTATATGGGAGTCTACTCAAATAACAAGATATATCATATTGTTTTCTTCAGTAGCTGATTCACCGACTCAATACAGTCAGGTTGTTTTCTATTAATCTATCATTCTTTCCCACAAGTTTTTAAAATAGTTGCCATAGCTCCAGGCACTTTATTTATATTCTAACCCATCTACATGCTTATTTAGCCAGAATTCTTTACTTGCCCTTAGGTACAACTAACACTGGGATTTTACAAAATAAAAGTATTTACTTTTTACCTCATATAGATTAACGGTTTGAGAAATGGGTATAGGGATTAGCTGACATTTCTGCCACAGAGGTAAAACTTTAATTTTTTTTTTCTTTATTGATTTCAGAGAGAGAGGAAGGGAGATGGGAGAGAGAGATAGAAACACCACTGAGAGAACATCAGTTGGTTGCCTTCTGCATGTCCCCCACTGGGGATTTGGCCCACAACCTGGGGATGTGCCCTGACTCGAAATTGAACAAAAAACCTCTTGGTGCATGGGTAAATTCTCAACCATTGATCCACACCAGCCAGGCCAGAGGTAAAACTTTTAATGCACCTTTAGACTCTAAGAGGAGCTATGTTCTCTCTATTAGAACTACCCTTCCAATGTGATTAATAATATGGAGAGCAGCAATTATATTCTCCCATTAAATGATTCTTTCTTAGCCCTGGCCGGTTTTGCTCAGCGGTTAGAGCGTCAGCCTGCCATCCTGAGAGACCCGGGTTCAGTTCCCGCTAAGGGCGCATACCTCGGTTGCAGTTTGTCCCCAGCCCTGGTTGGTTGTGCTACTCGATGTGTTCCTTTCACATCGATGTTTCTCTCTCTCTGTCTGTTCCTCTCTCTCCCTCCCACTCTATCTGAACAAAAAATGGAAAAATGTCCTTGGGTGAGGATAAAAAAAAAATGATTCTTTCTTAGAATCATTGCAATTTCATTGTTATTTTAGTTATAATTTGATAAATCAGATGGAATCTGTGAATAAGACAGATTATGAAAATTTTAGTAAAAAAGTTTTAGAAAATGCTTAATAAAAATACAGAAGTAAACACATAAAAATAGATTTAAAATAATAATATGTCATTGCTTAAATAAATTTTACTCATGATTAAGATTCCAACTTATGCTTATGCATGAGACCCTCCTAAGATAATTTTCAAAACAATATTGATGACTCTTCTCCAGTCACGCTGAATCAAAATGTTGGGGTTGGTGGTGGACGGGGGGATGTCAATTTATCTCTATAAAGCTTCTACACAGCAAAAGACACAATCATCAAAATGGAAAGTCAACCCACTGTATGGGAGAGCATAATTGCCAATGATATATCAGATAAGGGGTTAATTTCCAGTATATGTAGAGTGCTTACACAATGCAAAAAAAAGAAGACAAAGAACCGAATTTAAAAATGGGCAGATGACCTAAATAGACACTTCTACAAACAGGACATACAAATGGCTAAGAGACATATGAAGAAATGGTCAACATCACTAATCATCAGAGAGATGGAAACTAAAACAACAATGAGATATTACCTCATACCTGTCAGAATGGCCACCCTCAACAAATCATCAAACAACAAGTGTTGGCTAGGGTGTGGAGAAAAGGGGACTCTAGTACACTGCTGGTGGGAATGCAGACAGGTGCAGCCACTATGGAAAACAATATGGTGTTACCTGAAAAAATTAGAAATTGAACTCCCATTTGACCCAGTGACCCCACTTCTAGGAATATACCCTAAGAAGCCTGAAACACCAATCAGAAAGAATATATGTGCCCCCATGTTTGTAGCCACACTATTTGCAATAGCTAAGATCTGGAAATAGCCAAATGTCCATCAGTTGATGAATGGATAAAAAAGCTGTGGTACATATACACAATGGAGTATTATGCAGCTGTAAGAAAGAAAGATCTCTTATCCTTTGAGAGGACATGGGGAGACTTGGAATGTATTATCCTAAGTGAAACAAGCCAAACAGAGAAAGATAAGTATATAATCTCGCTTATTTGTGGAATATAATGAACATAACAGTCTGAGGGATGGGGTAGTCCCAGAGATGTGGAAGTGGGGTACAGACTGACAATCCCCAGAACAGGAAGTGGTGGGGGAGAGATAAACCACGGAACTTATATGCATGTATGTATGAACAAAGGTAATGGACAACAAAGCTGGGGACAGGGCGGGAAGGGAGGTGGAGGGGGGCATCAGTGGGGGATAAAGGAGAAACATCTGTAACAAAAAATAAATGAATTAATTAAGAAAAAAAAAAGACAGCACCAAACACCAGATTGGTTGTATGCAATGGTTTTCAGACTGTTTAATAAAAAGTGTACAACCTAATATTACACACTTTTCATTTATTTTTAATTTTTATTATTTATTTTTGTTACAGATGTTTCTCCTTTTTCACTCATTGACACCCTTCTCCAGATCCTGCACTCCCCTACACAGCATTGTCTATGTCTACCGACTACAGATACATGCATAAAAGTCCTGTGGTTTATCTCTTCCCTCACTCCGTACCACTCTTCTGAGGTTTGTTCGTCTGTTCCCCACTTCTATGTCTCTGGGTCTATATTGTTCAACAGCTTGTATCGTTCATCATATTCCAAAGATGAGTGAGATCATCTGATAGTTGTCTTTCTCTAATTGGCTTATTTAACTTAGCATAATACTCTCCAGATCCTTCAATGTCCTCTCAAAGGATAAGAGATCTCTCTTATAGCTGCATAGTATTCCATTGGGTATATGTACCACTGTTTTTTATTCACTCATCTATTGATGGACACATGAGTTGCATCCAGATCTTAGCGATTGTAAATATTGCTGCTATGAACATAGGGGTGCATATATTCTTTCTGATTGGTGTTTCAGGCTTCTTAGGATATATTCCTAGAAGTGAGATCACTAAGTCAAATGACAATTCAACTTTTAATTTTTTGAAGAAACACCATAGTGTTTTCCATAGTGGCTGCACCAGTCTGCAATCCCATCAGCAGTGTACTAGAGTGTACTTTTCTCCACACCTTTACCAGCACTTGTTTTTGATGATTTGTTTATTGCAGCCATTCTAGCAGGTGTATGGTGATACCTCATAGTTGTATCAATTTTCATCTCTCTGATAATTACTGATGTTGAGCATTTTTTCATATGTGTCTTGGCCATTTGTATATCCTGTTTGGAGGGCTGTTTCTATAGGTCCTCTGCCCATTTTTTAACTGGATTCATTGTGTTTCTTTTGTTGACCTGTATGAGTGCTATATATATTTTGGAAATTGGCCTTTTATCTCAATAACACTGGCAACTATACTGTCCCATATACTGGGTCCCCTTTCAATTTGGATGCTTGTTTCTTTTACTGTACAAAAACTATTTAGTTTGATGTAGTGCCATATATTCATTTTTTTTTCTTTGTTTTTCTTGCCTTGGGCATTATATTAGTGAAAATTTTGCTGCATGTGATGCCTAAAATTTTGTTGCCTATATTTTCTTCTAGGATTTTGATAGATTCACAAGTTACATTTAAGTATTTTATCCATTTTGAATTTTTTCTTGTGTATGGTGTAAGTTGATGGTTTAGCTTTATTTATTTATTTATTTTTGCATGTAGCTATCCAATTTTCCCAACACCATTTATTAAAGAAGATATTTTTACTCTATTGTATGCTCTTGCCACCTTTGTCAAATATTAATTGAGCATAATGACTTGGGTCAATTTTTGGGTTCTGGGTACTGTTCCATTGATCTATATGCCTGTTCTTGTGCCAGTACCAGGCTGTTTTGATTACAGTATCTTTGTAGTATAACCTGATATCCAGTATTGTGATCCCTCCTACTTTGTTTTTTTTTTCAAGATTGCTTTGACTATTCAGAGTCCTCTTTGGTTTCAAGTAAACTTTTGAAATATTTGTTCTAGAGCTGTGAAATATGTCGTTGGTATTTTAATAGGGATTGCACTGAATCTATAAATTGCTTTGTATAGTATGGACATTTTACTGATGTTGATTCTTCTAATCCATGGACATGATATATGCTTTCACTGTTTTATATGTTCCTCTATTTCTTTTTTTAATGCCCTGCAGTTCTCTGAGAATGAGTACTTTACTTCTTTGGTTATGTTTATTCTTAGGTATCTCAGTTTTTTTTTGTTTTTCTTTTTGCTGCAATGGTAAATGGCATTGCTTTTTTATATTTATCTTTCAGTGAGTTCATGTTAGTGTATAAGAATGCCATTTATATGTTCTTTTTTGGATTTATTTTTTATTTATTAATTTATTTTTGTTACAGATGGTTCTCATTTTTCTCTCATAGACACTCTCCTCACCTTCTCCCCAGCCTTATCCCTAGCTTTGTTATCTATGTTTATTGGTCATGCATGCATGCATGTAAGTTCTGTGGTTTACCTCCTCCCCTTCAACCAGCCCTCCTCTGAGGCTTGTCAGTCTGTAGCCCACCTCTATGTCTCTGGGTTAATTTTGTTCATCAGTTTGTTTAGTTCATATATTCCACAAATAAGTTAAGATCATGTGATATTTGTTTTTCTCTGCTTGGCTTGTTTCGCTTAGCATAATATTCTCCAGGTCCTTCCGTGCCATCTCAAAGGATAAGAGATCTTTCTTACAGCTGCATAGTATTTCATTGTGTACATGTACCACAGCTTTTTAATGCACTCATCTACTGATGGACACTTGGGTTGTTTCCAGATCTTAGTTATTGTAAATAGTGCTGCTATAAACATAGGGGTACGTAAATTCTTTCTGATTGAAGTTTCAAGTCTCTTACAGTATATTCCTAGAACTGGGATCACTGGGTCAAATGGTAATTCAATTTTTAACTTTTTGAGGTAACACCATAGTGTTTTTCACAGTGGTTGCATCAGTCTGCATTCCCACTAGCAGAGTACTAGAGTCCCCTTTTCTCCACACCCTTGCCAACACTTGTTGTTTGATGATTTGTTGATGGTGGCCATTCTGACAGGTGTGAGGTGATACCACATAGTTGTTTTAATTTGCATCTCTCTGATGATTAGTGATGAGAATTTCTTCCTATGTCTCTTGGCCATTTGTATGTCCTTTTTGGAGAGGTGCCAATTGAGATCCTCTGTTAATTTTTTAATTGGGTTCTTTGTTTTCCTTTTGTTGAGTTGTATGAGCACTCTATATATTTTGGAAATTAACTCCTTGCCAGTTTGCAAAATGTATAAAATGTATATATATATATATATATATATATATATATATATATATATTAGCTCTAGTAGATTTTTGATGGAGTCTTTTGTGTTTTTTATGTACAATATAATGTCATCTGCAAATAATGACAGTTACACTTCCTCCTGTTTAATTTGGATTCTCTTTATTTTTCCTTCTTGTCTAATTGCTGTCGCTAAGACTTCCAGTACTATATTAAATAAGAGTAGCAAAATGTGCATCCCAGTATTGTTCCTGTTCTTAAAGAAAAATGCTTTTAATTTTTGCCCATTGAGAATGATGTTGGCTATAGGTTTTCCATAAATGGCCTTTATTATGCCAAGATATGATGCCTCCATTCTCACATTGCTAAATGGTTTTTTGTTTTTTGTTTTTGTTTTATCAGAAATGGGTGCTAAGTTTTGTCAAATGCTTGTTCAGTGTCCATTGTATGATCATGTGGTTTTTATCCTTCATTTTGTCTACATGGTGTATCACATTTATTGATTTGCAACTGTTGTACCAGCCTTGTGTCCCTGGGATGAATCCCATTTGGTCATGATTGATACTTCTTTTCATCTGTTACTGGATCCAATTCGCTAATATTTTGATAAGGGTTTTGACATCTATGTTCATCAGGGATATTGACCTGAAGTTTTTTCTCTTTGTATTGTCTTTATCCAGTTTGGGAATTAAAATTAAGTTGGCCTCATAAAATGATTTTGAAAGTCTTCCTCTTCTATATTTTTTGAAATAGTTTGAAGAGAATGGGTGTTAGGTCTTTGAATATTTCCTAAAACTCTCCTGTGAAGCTCTCAGTGCCTGGGCTTTTGTTTGCTGAAAATTTCTTGATTACATCTTGAATTTCTTTATTTGTTATTATTCCAAGTTTTCTATCTCTTCCTGGTTCAGTTTAAAAGACTGTATGTTTCTTGAAATTTGTCTGTTTCGCTTAGATTGTCCAATTTGTTGGCATATAATTGTTCATAGTATTTTTAAATAATCCTTTGTATTCCTGTAATGTCAGCTGTTACTTCTCCTCTTTTGTTTCTGGTTTTGTTTATTTGGTTCCTCTCATTTTATTGCTTGGTGAGCCTGGCTAAGGGTCCATCAATCTTATTTATCTTTTCAAAGAACCAGTTCTTTCTTTCACTGATGATTTAATTTATTTTTTATTTATTTATTTTTTTAGTTTCTATGTTGTTTATTTCTGCTCTGCCCTTTACTACTATTTTCCTTCACCTTCCTCTGGGTTTTTCTTTTAGTTTACTTTCTAGATATTTAAGTTTTAGAGTTAGAAAGTCAATTAGGAATATTTCTTGTTTCTTCAGGTATGCCTGTAGTGCTATGAACTTCCCTTTCAGGACTTCTTTTGCTGTTTTCTATATATTTTGTGTTGTTATGTGTTCATTTTCATTGGTTTCCAGGAAGTTTTTTAATTTCTTTCATGCTCTCCTTGGAAACCCATTCATTGTTAAACAATGTGTTATTTAGTCTCCGTGTGTTTGAATGTTTTTGCTGTAATTTATTTCTAGTTTCTTGCCATTGTGATCTGACAAGGTGCTTGATATGATTTCAATCTTCTTGAACTTGTAGGGACTTAGTTTATGTCCTAGCATGTGGTCTGTTTTTGAGAATGTCCCATGTGCACTTGAGAAGAATGTGAATTCTGCAGTTTTTGGGTGTAATTCTCTGTAGATATCCATTAAATTTATTTGATTTAGAGAATCATTTAGAGTCTCTGTTTCCTTGTTAATTTTTTGCCTAGAGGATTTATCCAGTGATGTCAGTGGGTGGCTGAAATCCTCTGTTATGATTTTATTGCTGTCAATTTCTCCTTTGATGTCCTCCTGAAGTTTTTTTTTGTTTGTTTGTTTGTTTTTGTTTTTGGTGCCCCTATGTTAAATGTATATAAGTTTACCAAGGTTATATCCTCCTGTTGTAGAGATCATTTTAGTATTATGCAGTGGCCTTCTTTGTCTTTAGTTATTGCTTTTATTTTGAAGTCTATTTTATCTGATATGTGTATTGCTACACCAGTTTTTTTTTTCCATTTCCATTTGCTTCGAAAATTTTCTTCCATCCTTTTAATTTCAATCTATGTGAGTCTTTGTTGTGAGGTGGGTCTCTTGTAAACAACAGATGTGTGAGTCATGCTTTCTTATCCACTCAGCTATTCTGTGTCTTTTGATCAGAGTGCTTATTCCATTTTCATTTAAAGTTATTATCGATATGTACTTATTTATTGCCATTTTTGTTTATTATGATTTTGTTTTTCTTTCTTTTTCTTCTGGTTATTACAGAAGTCCATTCACATTTCTTTGAGTGCTGGTTTTGTGCTAATATATTCCCTTAGATTTTTTTTTTTTTTTGGTCTGGAAAACTCTTTATTTTACTTGCTATTTTGTATAATAGCCTTGCTGGATTGAGTTGTCTTGGATTCAGATGCTTGTTCTTTACTCCCATGATTACTTTATTCCATTGCCTTGTGGCTTCTCTGTTGAGAAGCCAGCTGATAACCTTATGGGGGTTCCTTTGTAGGTAACCTATTACTTATCTCTTCCAGTCTTTAAGATTCTCTCGTTGTCTTTAATTTTTGGTATTTTAATTATCATGTGTCTTGGTGTGGGCCTCTTTGGTTTCTTCTTACTTGGGGTCTCTGTGCTTCTTGACCTTTAATGTCTTTTTCTTTCACAAAGTTAAGGAAGCTTTCTGTCACTATTTATTCAAATACATTCTCTAATCTATGTTAATTTTCTTCTTCTGCCACACCTATTATGCAGATGTTGTTACACTTTACTTTTTCCCACAGTTTTCTTAGGCTGTCTTCCTGTTTTTTCATTGTTTTCTGATTGGGTGATTTGTTTCTACTCTGTCTTTTAATTCACTAATTCAGTCCTCAGCCTCTTCTTCTCTGCTGGTTATTATTTCCAATTTATTATTTATTCCTTGTATGTGATTCTTCATTTCCAGTTGGTTGATTTTCAATGCTTTTTTATGTTTACTCATGCTGTTGAGCTTCCTCATGATTATTACTCTGAATTTTCCCTCTGATATCTTTCTCAATTCCAGTTCATTTATTTCTTCTCCTGTCAAATTATCTTGTTCTTTTATTTGGGATTTGTTTCCCTTTATTCACCATTTTGGCTTTCTCAGTGGGTTTTGGATCCTGTCAAATTTTTTCTGTGGGTGTTAGTGTTTAGCTGGTTGTGGCTCCCTCTACTGGGTCTTGATGAGTGTGGGAGGACCCATGTTAAACACCATTGTCAAGTCTTACTTTCTTGGGTAGATTTGTAAGCCAAAAATGTTCAGTTTTTCTCCAGCTTTTTGCCTGGTAGCTATTAGTGTCAGCAACTTGATGTGTCTAGATAAGTAGCCCTGCAGATGAATGAAAAATCTCTCAGTTGTAAGATGATTTCCAGAGTGTGGAGCACTTGCTGGCTATCCGACTTTAGATGTTAAAGAGCCTCAATTTGCATTTCTTTGGCCTGGCCTGGTGGTGTTGGATTCTTGCTGGAGGGGCTGTGGTTTATTCCCAGGGCTCTTGGAAGGGACTCTTTGAGTAATATGGCTACTGTCCTGTGAGGGAGTGATTCAGTCCAAAACTCCTGGTGCCCTCCTGTCTGGCTCTCAGCTCTCTCCTGAGCCAGGAGCCCCGTACTCTCTCCAATCAGTTCCTGTTCAGTCCTCCATTCTTCTGCCAGACCCCAAGGTGAATGGCTGTAGCTTATTTGGTGTTTTTAAAGCCTCTGCTTTCTCAGCCAAAAGCACACTTTAGTAATACAACCCTTGTTGCTGTTTGTGGGCTCCCAGCTTACCACCTCATGCCTCCACAGTTCTTACCAGGCTTGATTTAGTGTCCTCTCTGTCCCTGGTTGCATTGGTTGTCCTTCAGCTGCTCCTCAATTTAATGTTCTTGATGTTTTGTCTTTGTTTTAATTGTAATTTCAGTTTGGTCCTGGGAGATGGTCTCTGTAGCTTCTATTCACTCTGCTGCCATCTCTGTTCCAACCTCACACACTTTTTTAAAAAGCATTGTTTCTATTATTTTTAATATAGTTAACTACAAAAATATTAATGAACAATTCATAGTAAGGTAGAGTACAAGTTAACCTCATTAATAAAGTTTATTTTAAATAAAGCAAACAATTTTATTCTGAGAAATTGGGAGCTCTAAATATTTCAAGATATGTAATCTCATACACACTTGTAATACTTAAGAGGAAAAATAATATAAGAAACAAAATTGCAGTTATATAAAGCAAAAGCCTAGAAAGTTTTTATTTCCAGGTCATTGAAATTTAATTAGGCCACTTATCTGAAAAGAAATTTTAGTTCAAGATCCTGAAAAAGTTCAGGTTCTCCTTGTGATTCACTGCTACACAGCTACTGTTCATGAAGCTGTTGAGCTTTCTGATGGGTTAATAAATCATAACATCCCAATTAAAAGGCAACCATTGTAAATTACTCAATGAAGTGTTGTCTCACTGCCAATAATTTCTTATTCTATAATTTGATTATAGATGGTTTATCATTAATGAGCAAGTGGCCTCCAAAACTTGGTTAATTGCTCTCTTAGAGATCTAAAGGATTAAATTTCATTACAAAATGTCTGAGTTTTCCTTAATAAGATGGCATGAAACACAGAAATATGTTAGCATTGAGGAAATATATAGTAAAAATTACAAACTAGAATGTGTTTTTACGTCTCTAAACTAAAATAATTGTAATGTTAATACTTTCAAAATTATAAATATATTCTAAATATTATATTATTTTCAGTGTCTTCTTCCCATATGATTTTCTTATATTGATAACTTTCTCTTTCACTTCAACATTTGTTATAAATTTTCTTGTTATTCTACTTAATGCAATTAAGAGATTTCGTAACATTTTCATAGAGATCAGTTTACTTTGTACTTTGTGTTATAGTTTCAATATATTTTTGTTTCTATTAACAACAAATGTGAAATTAATCACATTTAATAATCTGGCATATTGATTAGGTCAACATTTATCTGTTCAGCTTGTCAAGTATAATTGCTAGCTACAAGGTAACAAAATATGTTATTTTAAAGGATACAATAATATTAACATTGATAATAATATTTAAAACTTTCCCAGCATGGTAGTAAATGAACATATTTTATATGCTTTAACCAGTGTTTATGTCCTGTGCAGGCTCTCAGATATTTCAAGTATCATTTTAATTTTTTCATTTAATAGGTATCCTTCATAGTAAGTGAATAGAAAAACAAAAAGAAGTCACACGTTACCAATGCATTTACAAAAATGTAAAAGTACATTTTTAAATTTTTTTTCTTTATTGATTTTAAAGAGAGAGGAAGGGAGAGGGAGAGAAATATCAATGAGAGAGAACATCCATTGGCCACCTTCTGTATAGCACCTACTGTGGATTTTGCCCATAACCTGGGCATGTGCACTAGGTGGGTACCAAACCAGCCACCTCATGGTGCATGGATTGGTGCTCAACCACTGACACACACCAGCCAGGCTACATGCACATTATTAACTGTTGTAAGTTTTTTTAAATGTTTAGTACTTATTTAATAAAATAATGATAATGAACCCGGTAAAATTGTTAAATATGAATTTAGACTATCTGTTTTTTTTATTTTAGAAATTGATTGATGTATTTGAATCAGTACCCACTTCTGTAAAACAGTCAAAATAACAACTGCCTCATAAGGTGGTAGTAAATAAATACAGAAATGAATAAAATGTGCATGTAGTAGAATCCGTGATAGAGGGAACCTGCAAAAGTTGAAGCATGAAGTGGTGAGGGACTACTGTATATGATATATTGTATGTTGACTATGGAAGTGCTAGTAGTAATACGTTAACTCTGCTTCATTCTCTTAATTTTTAAATTTGCAATTAATTTCTCTTTTTTTGTCAAGTAGCACTTACTTTGTAATTTTATACTTACAAAATTAAATAATTGAACTGAACAGAAATTATATCCATGTATGATCAGAGAGGCTCTAAATTGACTATTTTTTTTTAATAAGAAGCCAATGAGAAGATGGCAGTGAAGTAGGTGGAAGTTGCACTCACCTCTTCCCAGATCAAAACTGGAATTACAATTAAAATATAAAATAATAAACCTGAAAAAACAACTAAAGATTAGCTCAACAGAAATCTTACAAACAAGGACTTATATAAGCCACCAACCCAAAGCACCAGAGATAGGATGAGACACCCTCATAATATCTGACTATGAAATTCAGTGGTGATCCCATTCACCATAGATAGATGGAAGTTGGCTAGAAACCTAAGCACCCTCTTAAAAGGCCAACACAAAAAATAATCTTTTGAAGTTATTCAACTTGTTCTCTGGTAGAAGGTGAGTGATTCAAACTGGAGTCATGTGAGGAGACTTGGTTTCTTGCTCAGGGGAGAGAGCTGGATGGAAAGCTGCCAGGATCCCTGTATTGAGTACAACTTCCACACCATAAATGCCATTTTTTCTTGAGAAGAGCACTCCCCTCCTGATGATATGAGTCTGAGGCAATGCAATAGCCCCACCCTCCAAACACCCTGTCAAATGCTCTGTGTAGCTCATGCCCTATGGAAGAGTCAAGTGCCTGGGTCCAGAGCTCAGAGATCCCAGAAGAGTCAGAAGATGTCAGGAACTGAGGTGTGTGTTCTCCTCACTTTCCTTCTAGCCTGAGTAGAGCCTCCTCCTCATGAGAAATCCACTGGTCACACCCTCCTGACTCATTACAGCCCACCCTGCCAAGCTTGAACTCTCCACATGATCTAGGCAGAATACTAGACAGACTGAGTTGTGTGACCCTAGGGCAGGGGCCATTTTCCTCTTGAATGTCCAGCTGGTGCAATTTGTGGTCTAGGGCACATACCTGGGTTGCAGTTTCAATCCCTGATGGCAGTCACGGCACATTCAGGAGACAACAAATCAGTGTGTCTCAAATTGATGTTTCTATCTCTCTCTCTCTTTTCTCTTCCCTACCCACGCCCCACTCCTTCCATTATCTCTAACAATCAATAGAAAAGATATCATTGAGTGGGGCAAGCAACAACAGCAACAACAATAAACACGGGCTGGATGAGACAGAAGATTGAGCCAACATTGGAAGACAAGATAAAAAAAGAACACTCAATTAAATAAAAAACAAACAAACAAACAAACAAACAAAAAAACAACACGTAAGAATGATGACAGTATAGCCCTAGCAAATTTGTTTCAGCAATTAGAGCATCAGTCCATGGACCAAACAGTCATGGGTTTCATTCCAGTCAAGGGCACATACCTTGGTTGCAGTTCAATTCCCTGCCTTGGTCAGGGTTGTGTGGGAGGCATCCAATTGATGTGTTTCTCTCATCTCTCTCTCTCTCTCTCTCTCTCTCTCTCTTCCACTCTATCTGGATAATAAAAAAAATAACCTCAGGTGAAGATCTTTAAAAAATGATGACAGTATAAGGGAACATTGGGACATCATTAAACTGAACAACACCCACATCATAGGGGTACCAACAAGAAAAAAAATGAGAAATGATACATAACCTATTTGAAGACGTTATGACAAAATATTCCCTAACCTGGTGAAGGAAAACTTCACACAGGGTCAGGAAACACAGAGACTCCAAATCCAAGAGACCCACACAAAGAAACACCATAATTAAAATGACAAACTTTAAAGGCAAAGAGAGAATCTAACATGCAGCAAGACAGACACAATCAGTTACCTAAAAGTCACCTCCCAAAAGGCTCTTAGCTGAATTCTCAACAGAAACACTACAGTCTAGAAAAGAATGGCATGCAGTATTCAAACAAATGAAACACAAGGATCAGAATATGTGACTATCCAACAAGGCTTTTAAAACTGAAGGTGAAAGAAAGCTTACCAGACAAAAAAAAAAAAAAAAAAAAGGCAAAAGAAGGTTATTACCACCAAATCAGCATTGCAAGAAATGGTAAAAGGACTGTTGTAAATAGAAAAAAATTGAAAGATATATAGAAACATAGACATAAAGAATTAAAGTGATAATTAATAAGTATCTATCAACAATAACATTAAATGTAAATAGATTAAATACTCCAATCAAAAGACATAGGGTAGCCCAGCTGGTGTTGCTCAGTGGTTGAACATCAACCCATGCACCGAGGTCACTGGTTTGATTCCTGGTTAGGGCACATGACCAAGTTGTGGACCTTCAGGAGGCAGCCAATTGATGTTCTCTCTCATTAATGTTTCTATGAATCTCTCCCCCCTTCCTCTCTCTCTAAAATCAATAAAGAATAAAATATTTTAAAAAATGACAGGGTAGACCTAAATCATGTGGTTCAGTTTGTTCAGCATTGTCCATGCACCAAAGGGTTGCTGATTTGATTCCTAGTCAGGACACTTCATGAAAGTTGCAGGTTTGATTCTCAGTCAGGGGGCATAATGAATGCGAGAGACTAATGTTTCTTTGTCACACTGATGTTTCTCTTTTTCTTTGCCCCTCCCTTCATCTAAGTATCTACAAATTCAAGAAGATTAAAATCATATGAAGCATCTTCTCAGATCACAATGGCAGGAAAATAAAAATCAACTGCAATAAAATAATTCAAACATATGAAGGCTAAACAGCACTCTCTTAAACAATAAATAAGTTACCGATGAGATTAAGGAAGAAATAAAAAACTTCCTTGAAACAAATTAAAATAAACACATAATCTAAAACCTATGGGACATAGAGAAAGCTATCTTACAAAAAAAGTTTACAGTATTACAGTCCTACCTCAAAAAACAAAACAAAACAAAACAAAAACAAACAAACAAACAAACAAATTTCCGAAGCTCAAATGATATAACCCTACGACTAAAAGACTTAGAATGACAACAAGAAGAAAACCCAGAGTAAGTAGGAGGAAGGAAATAATAAAGGTCAGAGCAGAGTTAAATGACATGGAGAATAAGAAAACAACACAAAAGATCAAAGAAACCAAGAGATGGTTCTTTGAAAAGATAAACAATATTGATGAAACTGGCCAGACTCAGCAAGAAACAAAAATAAAGGACCTAAATAAATAAAATCTGAAATGAGAGAGACGAATTAACAACTAATAACACAGAAACATAAAGAATTGTAAGAAAATACTATGAAAAACTATATGCTAACAAATAGAGCAAAATAGACAAATTACCAGAAACATACAATTTTCCAAAATTAGATCAGAAGGAATCAGAAAATCTGAATAGGCCAATAACCACTATATAAAATTGAAACAGCAATAAAAAAATATATAAATGACTAAATCAGTCCTGGCTGGTTTAGCTCAGCGGTTAGAATGTCAGCCTGCAGACTAAAGAGTCCCAGGTTTAATTCCAGTCGAGGGCACTTACCTCGGTTGTGTTTACTCCCTGGTCCCAGTTGGGGTCATGTGGGTGGCAATCAATCCATGTGTCTCTCTCACATTGATCTCTCTCTCTCTCTCCTTTCCACTCTGAAGATAAATGTAAAAAAAATATCCTCGGGTGAGGATAAAAACAAAATAAAACCCACAAAGAAACAAACAAATGATAAAACTTGCAGCAAGCAAAAGTCCTCGACCTGATGGATTCACAGTTGAATTTTACCAAACATTTAAATAAGAACTGAATAAGAACTAACATTTATCCTCAAACTATTCCAAAAAAAAAAAAAAAAGAAAGCTTGAAATGGCTGAGGTATAATAAGAGGCTGAGTTCCCAGCATGAACTGGATTTACAGCTAAAATACAATTTGGTCAACTTGAAAAAGCAAGAGAAGTGTAGCTCATTGGACATATTTTCCCTAATGAATACTGAAGAAACACTGTAGAGACTGGAATAGGGGAGGACTGGAAGGACGAAACTCCCCAGGAGGTGATGCTCAGCTGAGAGACCTGAGTGATATTGGCTGCAAAGCTCCCTTCCCATGGGAGTGTGGACTTGCATCCCCATACAGGAATCCCAATCTCTGAAAAGCAGAGACTAGGAGATTCAAAACAACATTGGGCAGAGGGATTAAGAAGAATGAGATTTGCCAGGGAGGCAGGGTTTATACCGCCCCAGTGAGAGTGTACCTAATGGCGGCAGCCATAGTGGAAGACATTTACCCCAGGATCTAACTGCTGGAAAGGCTCCACCATGGTATGGCTCCAGAATAGAAAGGGACCTGAGGGTTTCAACCTACAGTGACTTACATGGACCCTCTGCTTTCCTGAAAGGCCTTGTACAGAGCCCCAGATAGCAACCGGGCTGTGTTGCATAGGGAAGGGGCAGAGGACTATCTGATCTCCAGAATGGGTTTAGGACCTCTACTCCCACCTTTGGAGCACACAGGCTGCTCTGGTCTGTGTTGCTGGTGGCAGCGCCAATCAGGGCTATTTGGTATGCACGGACGAGAGTTGAGAGAATAAGCAGAGCTAAAACCCTCAAACTGGCTTTACTGAAATCAGCTGCACTGGGCTGACTTTGTAGCCCCTTTTGCATGAACCTGTTGTGAGGGGCACTAGAACCCTCACAAAACAGGGATTTTTATTGTTGTTTTTTATTTATGAATGGCATCTTAGGGCATCCCCCTGGGAAGGCTTGCGTTGGGGAGACAGACCTGGGCTTTGAGACTGCGTTGTGGGAAAACTGAACCAGGCACCCTGTGAGTTTAGCCATTCAGTACTGGGAAAGAAGCGTGGGCATATCTACCCCTTCTGCAGGCGGGAAACATGACTCTCAACATGAAAGTGTGTGGATCAGCTCTCTGAAGGTTAGATAACTCCACTGGGTACAGTTCAGTGGAGATAGGTAGAACAACTCAGAGGAGGACATACCAAGAATAAAGACCCTTAGAGTCTGTTGTCTGGCCCCAGGAAGAAATGTTTTTCCCTCCTGCTGTGGGCTGGGCAGGCAACATGCTCAACCGAAACTCTTTTGATCAATCCCAGTAAGCCCAGGGCAGTTGAAACTGCAGAAATGCGGCATTTTGCATCCAACAAGAAACTGCACCAGGGTCACCTTAGGAGGAACTAGAGTTGGAATATTAGATAGAGACTGAGGAATTTAAGCAGAGATTAATTTCTCCTTATTGCATACCCAAGGGTAAAATCTCTAACTAGTGGGTCCATTAAACTTAGCTATGCTACCCTGGCTGCATCCTAAAGACCTTATACAGAAGACGTGGGAGGAAGAACAGGCAACCTCAGTGGCAAGGCAAAGTAGCTTACAGATGGAAGCTATGCACAAAGACCCTCAGAATGACCACAGCTATAACAGGACGCTGAGAGCCAAACTTGGACAGCTCCAGACATTGGCTGACAAAAACAGTACCTACCAGGGGGATTGAAATCATCAAAGAAAACACTGAGCCTCAAACAATATAAGCTGCCCAAATGAACTTCACTTGCTAGTTTTATTTTTTTTTATCAATTTTTTGTACTTTAAAACTATTTTTATGCATTCTTTTCTGCTTTAATATTATTATTATAATTTTAGCATCATTATTATTAAGATTTTTGCTATTGTTCTCACTTGTTTCATATCTCTTAGTGGCCTTCTTTCTTTCCTTACACTATCTTTTTTTGTTTGTTTGTTCTTTCCCCTTGTTATTTTTTTTTCTTTTTCTTTTTTTTTTTTTATCCTCACCCGAGGACATTTTTCAATATTTTGTTCAGATAGAGTGAGAGGGAGAGAGAGAGAGAGAGAGAAACATCGACGTGAAAGCGACACATCGAGTGGTTGCCACCCACAGGACCCAACCAGGGCTGGGGACAAACTGCAACCAAGGTACGTGTCCTTAGCAGGAACTGAACCAGGGTCTCTCCGGACCGCAGGCTGACGCTCTAACCGCTGAGCCAAACCGGCCAGGGCTATTTTTTTTTTCTTTATTGATTTTAGAGAGAGTAGAAGGGAGAGGGAGAGAGAGATAGAAACATAAATAAGAAAGAACATTGATTTGCCTTCTCCTGAATGCCCCACAATGGGGATTTGACCCACAACCTGGGCATGTGCCCTGACTGGGAATCTAATTGGCGACCTCTTGGTGCATGGGTTGATGCTCAACCACTGAGGAACACCAATTGAATTTTCCCCTTGTTCTTTTCCATTATTTCTTTTGCTTTACATTTTACTCTTTTCTGTTTACATTGGCATAAATATTTTTCTTTTTTCCCATTTTCTTTTTTTTTTTTTTTTACCATTTTTATTTTTCTACTCTCTACTCTTAATTTTTTTGCTATTACTTCTATCCTTTCAGAATATGTTTTTGGTCCTATTTCTCTTCCAGTATCCTGTTTGTTTTACTATTAGCAGCATTATTATTTTTCTATTTCTTTTTATAAAATAATTTGTGTTTGCTTTTCTTTTTCTTAATTCTCTCTCTTTGTTTGTTTGTTTGTTTGTTTCTGGTGGTTTGCACTGTTATTGTTGGAATATCTTTTATGTTCCTGTGTGTTTCCTGTTTGCTTGGTTTGTTTTGTTCTGTCCGTTCAGCACCAGTACAACAGCTCATATGTCATGGTAGTGGAAGAGCCTCAAATTTAGCCAGCCTGAGAAGATAACTTATCAACAAATGAGACAATAACAGTCAAGACCAAATTATAACAGAAGAGCCCAAATAACACACAAAAGGGTCATGCCTAGAACATACAGCTCAATAGTACAAGAAAACCACACCACTGCATCCCATAGGACATTTACTACAAAACCCGTTCCACAAAGACTGGGAGTCATAGCAAGTATATCTAATACATAGGTACAAACACAAAGGTATAACTAAAATGGGAAGACAAAGAAACAAGCTCCAAATATTTGAAAAAAAAATTTGGAATCACCATAAAAGGACCTAAAAGAGATGGTGATACACAAATTATTAGACATAAAGCTCAGAGTAATGGCTATAAACATGCTTAAGTAACTAAATAAAAGCTACAAATAACTTAATGAGAACTACAAGGAATGTAGTGGAAGCTACATCAAAATAAATATTATATAGAAATTAGGAATAAGAACCAGGCAGAAATGAAGAATACTATATCTGATTTTATAAAAACACTGGAAGGTATTAAAAAAGGCAGAGGATGAAATAAGTGAATTAGAAGACAAGGTAGAAAATAAAAGACTCAATCAGAGAGACAAAAAGAAAAAAAAAGGTCTTAAAAAATATAAGGATGCCTGGATTGTGTGGCTCAGTGGTTGACAGTCAAACCATGCACCAAGAGGTCACTTATTTGATTTCTGGTCAGGGCACATTCCCAGGTTGTGGACATAACCCATTAGGGGGCAAGCAGGAGGCAGCCAATCGAATTTTCTCACTCATCAATTTATCTATCTCTCCTTCCCTCCCTCCCCATCTTCTCTCTCTAAAATCAATTAAAAAAATAGAATTTGTTGGGAAGATGGCGTCAGGCAGGACCAGAGGGAGGATGAGTGTGTGAGAGAGAGACCGAGTGTGTGAGAAAGTGTGAGTGGATGTGAAGGTGGACGACCAAACCCGAGCAGTGCAGAGTCATGGAGCAGAAGGTTCCAGTGCTGTGGAGAGGAACAGCCAGCTACCATGGCAAGCGGCTTTTCAGGGCACTTCTCCCTGCATTGCAGAGAGGTCTCACCATTTTGGAAGATCCCAGGTCTTCCCTGGGAGGAGGCAGTGGGAACAGCTAGGGCCCAGCAACCTGAGCCCACCAGCGCACCTGGCACCATTGGATTAGTGGACATTCTGTGTCAACACAGAACTGTGCACAGTAGGGGAGCTCCCAAGGGGCCAGTGGCAGAAGACACAGACAGCCCTGTGCCCAGCACCATCTCCCATAGTAGCAGCCCGATCAGAGTCCAGATATACCCCCAGCAACAGAGTCTGGGGAGCAGAGATGCATCGCCAGGCAACAGAAGCACAGACCAGCAGATGAGACCGTCCCCAAAATCTAGAGGAAAAGCTGAGCAGGAGTTGAGTCCCATGGGGCAGTAGCACTCCCCAGCCACCAGCAGCAGGACCTGGGGCTCCCCAGAGGACTGTGCAGTCCGATAGCCACAAGTGCAGTGGGAAGCCTGAGCCCCAAAGAGACTGGTGAGATCCAGATGGCCACCCACAGAAACTGCAAGATGCAGAGGCACCAGAGAGGCCTGTACCACCCAACAGAGACTGTGTGATGCAGTTATCGCAGGACCTGTGGGGTGCTGAAGCACAAGAGAGGCCTGTGCCACCCGGCAGGGACTGTGCGATCCAGTTACCTGCTGGTCCTGCAGGGTGCTGAAGCACCAGAGAGGCCCCTGCGACCCAGCAGGGACTGTGACATCCAATTACACACAGGGCATGTGGGGTGCAGAAACACCAGAGAGGACTGTGTGACCCAGCAGAGGCTGCCAAATCTAGTTACCCACAAGGCCTGTGGGGTGCTGAAGCACCAGAGATGCCTGTGCGATGCAGCAGCCATAAAATAGGCATAGAACCAGGTCCCCAGAGGGACTGTGCCATCCAGTTACCTGTGGGACCTGAAGGGAGCTTGAGCACCAGAAAGGCCTGTGTGATGCAGCTGCTGACAACATAGGCTTGGGGATGTGAAAAAAGAAGGTGGAATGAATAGAAGCCACACAGAGGATCTCCCAGGACCAAACAAGAATTACAACTAAAATAAAAACAAATCCTCCAAAACACGCAACAGAAAAGCAGCAGGACAGGAACATATAACCAGGAACACTGGTAGAATCTGCAGAGGCATGAGAGGGTGGTGGGCTGGGAGCCCATGGACAGTAGCAGTCTTATCTGTGAGCAGCGCCCTTGGGGAATAAAGACAAAGCCCACTGCACATCCCAGAGAGCCAGAACAGAGCACTAAAATAGCCACAGCCACTCACCTGGGGCCTACAGCAGAGGGAGGGCAGACTGGGCTAGGATCTTGTGGGGACAACCGGGATTTGGAGGGCACTCAGAATTTTTGCTGAGTTGCGGCCACAAAGGACTGTGGCCAGTGTGCTCCTTTCCAGAGCTGTGGTGAAAAGCAGCATGCCCCCCCCCCCCCCGCATTGGGGATTCAGCCTTTCCCAGGTGAAGCAAATAAAGGCAATATTAGGCTCATTAACAACGAGCATCTATCTCACTCTATGGAAATCCTCTTAGGCAGAACACCAGGGCTATATTCCAAGGCACTGAGTAACTGAGACTACTAGCCAACAAGAAAAAACTAGAGGATAACTGAATCTTTACTGGGCAAGCAAATCTACCCAGGAAAGTAAGACTTGACAGCGGTGTTTAACGTGGCCCAACCAAGGCTCATCCAAATCCAATAGATGAGACACAGTAGGGAGCCACAAACAGCAGTACACCAATACGTACAGGGTAAATTTGGCAAGCTCCAAAACCCGCCGAGATAGCCAAAATGGTGAAACAAAGAAACAAATCCCAAATAAAAGAACAAGAGAACTCTATTGAAGATGAGATCAATGAATTGCAGCTAAGCAAATTATGAGAGGTAGAGTACAGAGCCATGATCTTTAGGAAGCTCAACAGCATGAGTAAGGACATCAGCACCATGAGTAAAAATATAGAACCATTGAAAACCAACCAAGTGGAAATGAAAAATGAAATAGCAGAAATTAAGAATACATTGGAAGGACTAAACAGCAGAGTAGAGGAGGCTGAAAACTGGATCAGTGAATTAGACCACAGGTTAGAATAAAATCAACCAATCAGAAAACCAAAAGGAAAAAAATGATTAAAAACAGGAAGATAGCTTAAAAGAACTGCGGGACAACTGAAAACATAATAACATTCTCACCATAGGAATCCTCAAAGAGGAATAAAATGGGCAAGGGTTAGAGAATATATTTGAAGAAATAATGAAAGAAAACTTTTCTAACTTGGTGAAGGAAGAAGGCATTCAAATTCAAGAAGCACAGAGAGCCCCAAGTAAGAAGAATCCAAACAGGCTCACACCAAGACACATAGTAATCAAACTGCCAAATATTAAAGACAAAGAGAGAATCCTAAATGCAGCAAGAGATAAGCAACAGGTTACCTACAAAGGAAACTGCATAAGGCTCTCAGCTGACTTTTCACAAGAAACACTACAGGCCAGAAGGGAATGGCATGAAGTAATCAAGGTCATGAAAAACAAGGATCTGAATCCAAGACTACTCTACCCAGCAAGGCTATCATTCATAATCGAAGGTCAAATAAAGAGCTTTCCAGACAAAACAAAAAGTATAAGAAAACATATTAATACCAAACCAGCACTGCAAGGTATGCTAAAATGACTGCTGTAATTAGTAGAAGAAATAGGAAGGAAAATAGAACCACACTAAACAAAAATGGCAATAAATAAGTACATATCAATTATCACCTTAAATGTGAATGGTTTAAATGCTCTGATAAAAAGACATAGAGTAGCTAACTGGATAGGAAAGCATGACTCACATATATGTTGTTTAGAAGAGACCCACCTCAATACAAAAGACTCACATAGGTTGAAAGTGAAGGGATGGAAAAAAATCTTTCACGCAAACGAAAAGCAAAAAACAGCTGGTGTAGCAATACTCATATCTGATAAAGTAGATTTCAAAATGAAGGCCATAGCTAGAGACAAAGAAGCCACTACATAATATTGAAAGGATCTAGCCGACAGGAAGATATAACTGTGCTAAACATATATGCACCCAATATAGGAGCACCATATATATAAAAAATATTTTGAAGGACTTCATAGCAGAAGTACACAGCAATACAATCATAGTAAGGAACTTCAACACTCCGCTGACATCACTGGATAGATATTCTAGACAAAAAATTAACAAGGAAACACAGACTCTAAATGAAGTGCTAAGTCAAATGGATTTAAGAGATATATACAGAGTATTACACCCCAAAACTACAGAATTCACATTCTTCTCAAGTGCACATGGGACATTCTCAAAGATATACCACATGTTAGGACACAAACTAAGTCTCTACAAGTTCAAGAAGATTGAAATCATATCAAGCAAATCCTCATATCACAATGGCATACAACAAGAAAACAACTCCTACAAGAACATGCAAAGGCATTTGAAAACATGGAGGCAAAATAGCATGATATTGAATAATGAATGGGTTACCATGGAGATCAAAGAAGAAATTAAATACTTCCTGGAAACCAATCAAAATGAACACACAACAGCACAAAATATCTGGGATGCAGCAAAAGCAGTTCTGAGAGGTAAGTTCACAGCACTATAGGCCTACCTCAAGAATCAAGAAAAATTTCTAGCAGAATATCTAACCTCACAATTTAACAAACTAGAAAGCAAATAAAAAGAAAACCCCAGAGCAAGTAGGAAATAATAAAGATCAGAGCAGAAATAAATGACATAGAGCAAAAAATAAAAATAAAAAAAAACAATTCAAAGGATCAATGAAACGAAGAGCTGGTTCTTTGAAATGATAAAGAAGATTGATGGACCCTTAGCTAGACTCACCAAGAAACAAAGAGAGAGAACCCAAATACACAAAATCAGAAAGGAAAAAGGAGAAAAAATAACTGACACCACAGAAATACAGCGGATTGTTAGCAAATTTTATGAACAATTATACGGCAATGAATTCAACAATCTAAGTGAAATGGACCAATTTCTAGAAACACATAGTCTGCCAAAACTGAACCGGAAAGAGATAGAAAACTTGAACAGACCAGTAACAACAGAAGAAATTGAAGATGTAATCAAGACTCTCCCAGCAAACAAAAGCCCAGGCCTGGACAGGGGGAATTTTACTTAATATTCAAAGAACAACTAATACCCATTCTCCTCAAAGTATTTAAAAAAAAATTAAAATGAAGGAAGACTTCCAAATTCATTTTATGAGGCCAACATAATTCTAATTTCAAAAACAGAAAAAGACACAAGAAAGAAAGAAAACCACAGGCCAATATCCCTGATGAACATAGATGCCAAAATCCTGAACAAAATACTAGCAAATCGGATCCAGCAATACATCGAAAAAATTATTCACCATGAACAATTGGGTTTCATCCCAGTGATGGAAGGCTGGTACAATATTCGCAAATCAATAAATGTGATATAGCACATAAACAAAATGAAGAATAAAAACCTCCTGATCATATCAGTAGATGCTAAAAAAGCATTTGACAAAATCCAGTATCCATTTCTGATAAAAACACTCAGCAATGTGGGAATAGAGAGATCATATCTCGACAAAATAAAGCCCATATATGAAAGACCTGCAGCCAACATCATACTCAATGGGCAAAAAGCACAAGCATTTCCCTTAAGAACAGGAAACATGCAAGAATGCCCACTTTCGCCACTCCTATTTAGCATAGTACTGGAAGTCTTAGCAACAGCAATTTGACATGACGAAAAAATAAAAGGAATCCAAATTGAAAAGGAGAAGGTGAAACTGTCATTATTTGCAGATGACGTGACAATTTTATTGTACATAAAACCCCTAAAGATTCCATGAAAAATCTGCTAGAGTTAATAAATGAATTTGGCTAAGCAGAAGTATAGAAACCTGATGACAAAGAAATTGATGGCATTCTTATACACCAAGGGTAAACTCACAGAAAAGAAACTAAAAAAAAAATTCTATTTACCATTGCAGAAAAAAAAAAAAATAAGATATCTAATAATAAAGTTAACCAAAGAAGTAAAGGATCTATTCACAGAAAACTATAGGTCATTGAAAAAACAAATAGAGGAAGATATAAAAATTGAAAGCATACACCATGTTTATGGATTGGAAAATCAACATCATTAAAATGTCCATACTACCCAAAGCAAACTATAGATTCAATGCAAACCACATTAAAATACCAATGACTTATTTTACAGAACTAGAACAAACACTCCAAAAGTTTATATGGAACCAAAATAGACCTCGAATAGCCACAGCAATCTTGAAAACAAAGAACAAAGTAGGATGGATCAAATTACCAAATATCAAGTTATACTACAAAGCCATTGTAATTAAAACAGCCTGGTACTGGCACAAGAACAAGCAGATAAATCAATGGAACAGAACAGAGAACCCAGAAATTGACTCAAGACAGTATGCTCAATTATTATTTCACAAAGATGGCAAGAGCATACAGTGGAGTCAAGACAGTCTTTTCAATAAATGGTGTTGAAAAAATTGCAGTTAGTCGCAAAAAATGAAGTTAGACCACCAACTTACATCATACACAAGAATATACTCAAAATGAATAAAAGACTTAAATGTAACTTGTGAATCCACAAAAATTCTAGCAGAAAATGTAGGCAACAAAATTTCAGACATTATACACAGTAGAATTGTCACTGATACAACACCTAAGGCAAGAGAAACAAAGAAAAAAAAAATGAACATATGGGACTACATCAAACTAAAAAGCTTCTGCACAGTAAAAGAAACAACCATCAAAATGGAACGGGAACCCACTATTTGGGAGACCATTATTGCCAATAATGCATCAGATAAGGGGTTAATTTCCAAAATACAAAGAGTGTTCATGCAACTCCACAAAAGGAAGACAAAGAACCCAGTTGAAAAATAGGCAGAGGACCTAAAGAGACACCTCTCCAAACATGACATACAAATGGCCAAGAGACCCATGAAAAAATGCTCAATGTCACACATCATCAGAGATGCAAATTAAAACAACTATGAGGTATCACCGCACACCTGACAGAATGGCTGACATCAACAAACCATCAAACAAGTGTTGGTGAGGGTGTGGAGAAAAGGGGACTCTGGTACACGGCTGGTAGGAATGCAGACTGGTGCAGCCCCTATTGAAAACACTATGTTTTTACCTCCAAAAGTTAAAAATTAAACTGCCATTTGACCCAGTGATTCCACTTCTAGAAATATACCCTAATAAGCTTGAAACACCAATCAGAAAGAATATGTGTATCTCTATGTTCATAGCGTCACTATTTACAATAGCTAAGATCTGAAAACAGCCCAAGTTCCCATCAGTAGATGAGTGGATAAAAAGCTGTGGTACATCTACACAGTGGATAGTATACAGCTATGAGAAAGAAAGATCTGTTATCCTTTGAGATGACATGGAAGGACCTGGGGAGTATTATGCTAAGCAAAACAAGACCAAGCAGAGAAAGACAAATATCACATAATCTCACTTATTTGTGAAATAGAATGAACTAAACAAACTGATGAACAATATTGACCCAGAGACATAGAGGTAGGGTACAGACTGACAAACTTCAGAAGAAATGGTGTTTGGGTGGGGGAGATAAACCACAGAACTTATATGCTTGTATGCATAATCAATGGATATGGACAACAAAGCTGGGGATAGGCCAGGGAGCATGGAGAGAAGGGTGTCAATGGGAGAAAAAGGAGAAACATCTGTAACAAAAACAAATTAAGAAAAATAATTTAAAAAAATAAGTTCAATACCATGGGCTCGCTATATACATATTTCAGTAAAGGGAATAAAAAAGTATCTGGAGGGACAAATAAATGAAAGAAGAGTAAATGTATCAAAAGTGTCTTCCTCTAAATAACATGGAAAATGTGTTTCTTCTTCTGCTTTAATTCACAAGGATCAGTACATCAATCAATGTCTATTTATTGGAAGATTAAAGGTTTGGGGCTTAGGTTGTCTTGAGAGTTTTCCTCATCCATCTCTTGTCTTCAGGTGAAACTCTCTGTAAACTAGTTTAGACAGATGAGTAATGTAATTTTAATTATTTCTAGCTGAAGTGATCCTATGATTTTCCTTCATATAGTTCTTAGTTGAAAAACCCTTATTATTTAGATATTTATTTACAGTTAAACATTAATCTGAGCACTTCAGCCCAGATATTGCAGAGTACCTATACTTGTGCCTGATATAGTGCAGCTAGTTAGAGTTGAATAATTAAAGTGGGTGAGAAGCCCTGTGCATTGTAGGATGTTTAGCAACATCTCTGACCTCTATCAACTAAATGCTTTTAGCTATAACCTACACCCTAAACCCCAACACTCCTCTTGTGACAACCAAAAATAAGGTAGATCATGGACAAATTGAGAATATTGGAAATTTTTCCTCATAATTCACATAGTTTAGTCCTCATGGTGTTATCTGATGACCGTTTCTGTTTTTAGACAGTCCTTGTTGTTGTTCACCTCTATGACTACTTACAGTGGTCTGTAAGTACTACATAATTTGTTTATTTTTTTTTATCCCCACTCGAGTCATTTTTTTTTTTTTTTTGCATGTATCTTCAGATAGAGCAGGAGGAAGAGGGAGAGAAACATCGATGCGAGAGAGACACATTGAGTGGTTGCCACCCACATGACGCCAACTGGGGCTGGGGACAAACTGCAAACGAGGTATGTGCCCTTAGCGGGAACTGAACCCGGGTCTCTCTGGACCGCAGGCCAATGCTCTAACCACTGAGCAACTGGCCAGGGCAGTACTACATAATTTGACCTTGTTTAACTCTCCAGCACATCTGAGACCACTCTCTTCTCTTGGGCCAGAAACTCCAATCATAATTTCTAGTTTTTCCAAACAGCTAAGCTCACAATCATCTCACCTCAGTACTAATGTATTGTCTGGTTTCTCTATAAGGAATACTCTTACCTCACAGTGGGTCCTCATTGTTAAGATCAGAGTCAAGTATTACCACCTCAGAGAGTCCTTCTCTCACCACTCAGAGTAAATTAGACACCCCACCCCCTGAGAAAGTGACTGCCAGTCACTGTCACACCACCCTGTTTTAGTTCCTTTGTCATACTTGCCACTATCTGAAGTTGTATTATTGGTTCATTTATGTATTTATTTGTATAAAATGTGAAAACTCTGTGAGATAAACTAATTTATTTATGTTATCTACCAGTATATTCTCAACAGCTGGTTCACATTAAGTACTTTGTAAATACTGAATAAATGAATGAATGAATGAGCAAATAAATAAAGTGGTTTATAAATTGTGACTTGTAATGTTTCTTCCTTCTCTGTTCAATTCACACTGTAACGTATTTGGTTTAATTTTTTCAGCTTTAATCCCACTGTTCATTTACACACAGAAATCCATCTTTTGGGGATATTCCAAATGAAATTTTGTGAAATAAACTACTAATTCAAGAGAGAAAAGGATTCTAATTTTAATCCTATTTAAAATTATTCTGTTTACCTGTTGCCTAAAGAAGTTCAAGGAGATTGAACTGAGCCTGAACAACCACAAAACTAATTAGAGGTGATACAAAATATGTAATCAACCCTTTTATAATGATATTTAAAAAATTTATCCTACTGTACACAGATTTGGCTAACATGGCAATGTCTAGTTTGGCACTGTGAAAATAACATGGAATTTCAACATTACTTTCCTTGAATACATTTAATTAATTACTTAATTTGAAAGGATTTGAGTAGCTTTGATATGATGTTGAATTCTATTTCCTTATTTACAGAGAAGAGTTGTAGCATACAGCAATTAAATTTAATCTATTCTCAGTTTTCATCTCAGTAAGTGATGTTTTCAAGCCCTAGATCAAATTATTATTTTTTATTATTAATTTGTTTTTGTTACAGATATTTCTCATTTTCCCCCAATTGACACCCTCCTACCATTCTCCCCCCACCCCATCTTCTGCTTTGTTGTCTATGTTCATTGGTGATGCATACATGCATGCAAGTTCTGTGGTTTACCTCTTCCCCCCAAACCCCTTCCTCTGAGCTTTGTCAATCTGTACCCCACCTCTATGTTTCTGGGTTAATTCTGTTCATTAGTTTGTTTAGTTCACTATATTCCACAAATAAGTGAGATCATGTGATATTTGTCTTTCTCTGTTTTGCTTGTTTTGCTTAGCATGTTATTAAACAAAAAATGGGTTACTAACGAGATCAAGGAAGAAATGAAAAACTTCCTGGAAAAAATAAAAACGAACACACAAAAACACAAAATCTATTGGATGCAGCAAAAGCAGTCCTGAGTAGGAAGTTCATAGCACTACAGGCCTACCTAGAGATAAAAAAAAAAAAAAAAAAAAAAAAAAAAAAAAGAATTCCTAATGAAATTTAAAGAACTAGAATTTAAGAACTAGAATTTAAAGAACTAGAAAGTACACAAAAAGGAAAACCCAGAAAAAATAGAAGGAAAAAAATAGTAAATGTCAGAGCTGACATAAACAAAATAGAGACTGATAAAACAATTCAAAAGATCAATGAAACAAAATAAGCTGGTTCTTTGAAAAGATGAACAAATCAATGGACCTTTAGCCAGACTCACCAAGAAACCAAGAGAGAGAAACCAAATAAGCAAAATCAGAAATGAAAGAGGAAAAGTAACAACTGACACCACAGAAATAAAAAAGGATCATCCAAACATATGATAAACAATTATATGCCAAAAAATTGGATAATCTAGAAGAAATGGACAAATTTCTAGAAACAAACAGCTTCCCAAAACTGAACCAGAAAGAGATAGAAAACTTGAATAGAACAATAATAACAAAAGAAATTGAAGATGTAATAAAGAAACTCCCAAAAAACAAAAGCCCAGGCCCAGATGGCTTCATGGGGAGTTTTTATCAAACATTTAAAGAAGATCTAACACCCGTTCTCCTCAAATTATTCCAAAAAATCCAAGAAGATGAGACTTCCAAACTCATTTTATGAGGCCAGCATAATCCTAATTCCAGAACCGAAAAAAGACACTACAAAAACCAAACAAACAACAACAAAAAAAACTACAGACCAATATCCCTAATGAACACAAATGCCAAAATTCTTAACAAAATATTAGCAAATCAGATCCAGCAATACATTAAAACCATTATTCATCATGACCAAGTGGGTTTCATCCCAAGCATGCAAGGATGGTACAATATTCACAAATCAGTAAATGTGATACACCACATAAATAAAAGATAAAAAACATATGATCATATCAATAGATGCTTAAAAAGCATTTGACAAAACCCAGCACCCATTTCTGATAAAAGTGTTCAGCAATGTGGAAATAGAGGGATCATATCTCCACATAATAAAGGCCATATATAAAAAACCTACAGCCAACCTCATAGTCAATGGGCAAAAAATAAAAGCATTCCCCTTAAGAATGGGAACAAGACAGCAATGCCCACTTTCACCACTCTTATTTAACATAGTACTGGAAGTCTTAGCCTCAACAATTAGACATGAACAACAAAAAAGGGGGATCCAAATCGAAAAGGAGGGAGTGAAACTGTCATTATTTGCAGATTACATAATACTGTACATAAAAAACCCTAAAGATTCAAAAAAAAAAAAATCTACTAAACTTAATAAATGAATTTGGCAAAGTAGCAGGATACAAAATTAATATCAAGAAATACATGGCATTCTTATATAACAATGATGAACTCACAGAAATAAACTAAAAAAACAATATCATTTACTATCACAGCAAAAAAATTAAAATACCTAAGAATAAACTTAACCAAAGAAGTAAAGGATCTATTCACAGAACACTAAAGGTCATTGAAAAAAAGAAATAGAGAAAGATATAAAAAAGTGGCAGCATATACCTTGTTCATGAATTGGAAGAATTAACAACATTAAAATGTTCATACTACCCAAAGCAAACTATAGATTCAATGCAATCCCCTTACAAATACAACAATATACTTCATAGAACTAGACCAAACACTGCAAAAATTTATATGGAACCCGAAAAGACCCCAAATAGCCACAGCGAGCTTGAAAAAGAACATAGTAGAAGGAATCACATTACCAGATTTCAGGTTATACTACAAAGCCACTGAAATCAAAACAGCCTGGTACTGGTACAAGAACAGGCAGATAGATCAATGGAACAGAGCAGAGAACCCAGAAATGGACCCAAGACATTTTGCTAAATTAATATTTGACAAAGGTGGCAAGAGCATACAGTGGAGTCAAGCCAGCCTCTTCAATAAATGGTGTTGGGAAAATTGGACAACTACTTGCAAAAAAAATGAAGGTAGCACACCAATTTACACCATACAAGAAAATAAACTCAAAATGTATAAAAGACTTAAATGTAACTCATGAATCCATAAAAATTCTAGAGGAAAATGCAGGCAAGAAAATCTCAGACATTATATGCAGTAGAATTTTCACTGATACAACACCTAAGGCAAGAGAAAGAAAGAAAGAAATGAACACATGGGACTGACTGCATCAAACTAAAAAGCTTCTGCACAGCGAAAGAAGCAACCATCAAAATGGAAAGGGGTCCCACTATATAGGAGACCATAATCGCCAATGATGCATCAGGTAAGGTGTTAATTTCTAAAATATATAGAGTGCTCATATAACTCAACAGAAGGAAGACAAAGAACCCAATTAAAAAATGGGCGGAGGAACTAAATAAATCAAATTATTGTTGTACAATATCAAGCAGGTTGAGTTTCAGTAACAGAAGGTCAGGCAAGTTTCCCCTCTCCTTTACTATCTACTCCAATTTTAGAAACAGAGCCAATAAGTTTTTTGATTATACAAATTATTTTCAGAAGGAACCATTGTCTCAGGCTTATTTAAGTGCAAATATTATACTAATATATGTTAGAAGGCTCAGTTATAATTATTAGTTTTGTAGTCTACAACCTTGCTATAAAAATTAAGCTCTCTAGAGATATTTTCTACCAGCTATCTAACTATTAGGAGTATCCATGGCAAATGTAACTTGTGTTTTTCAACAATAAATTTCATGTTTATAATAATATGTTTAAGAAAAACAGGATTTTTTTGTTCTCTTATGTGTCTTTCTTTGATCCAGTTCTGTGACCCAATAACACAAACAGGATTTGTCTATGAAAACTAAACTAGATGTGAAAAATCCCAATCTATAGCTAGTTCTCAGTAAAATTTAATCAAAGAACTTTATGAAAGTAACTGAAACCATTAACCAGAGACCCATTGTATAGCATAAATGCCCATTTTTATATTTAATTGTCCCTAGATTCCAAAATTGGTATTATAGCATTGTTCAATATCCTTTTTGAATTTGTCAATCACACTCTTTATTTATTTATTTTTAATTAATGAATTTATTTATTTATTTTTGTTACAGATGTTTCTCTTTTTCCCCCCACTGATACCCCCCCTACCCACCTCCCCACCCTGTCCCTGGCTTTGTTGTCCATGTCCATTGTTCATGCACACATGCACATAAATTCTGTGGTTTATCTCTCCCCCTCACCCCCTCTTCTGGGGATTATCGGTCTGTACCCCACTTCCACATCTCTGGGACTACCCCATTCCTCAGACTGTTATGTTCATTATATTCCACAAATAAGTGAGATTATGTGATATTTGTCTTTCTCTGCTTGGCTTGTTTCACCTGTTTAGTATCTTTTTAATGAAACAAATATAAAAAATGATAATCACTTTTCAGTATTTGACACAGAATCCAATGAAAAGAAACAGAACCAAGAAATCATCTTTTGATTGAATAAACGTATTTTACTGCCTACTACATACAAGAAACTGTTCAGTACTGGAGATACAGTAATAGACAAGACCGACGTAGTCCATGCATTTGAGTTTTTCTTTCAAGGCCACTTATGTAAGAGATTAACTATTTAAGGTAAAGTAAAATTGCTACTGTGTCAACTTCTATATAGTAACAAAAATAGAAAAATAGTTGCTTATAATATTCAGTTGTGTATTTATTGTGTATGTTCGATTCTCTGTATAAAGGCTTACGCTTAGAAAAGTAGTAATTATGTCTGCTATTTTGTTTGAAAGATTCTCTAATGATGCTTACCAATACTATCCCTTGCATAGGATCTCTCAAAATATATTTGTGCTTATAACTACTGTCTGCTCATGTATTATTCTAATATGTGGGATTCATTCACTCGCAACATTTTCCTCAGTATAAAGCATCTTTCTCCTCAGTGTATGATTCCACATGAAACTTTTTTTTATATTTTGTTTGGCTTTTTGAACTACAGTTGTCTCTGGTTTATCACGGTTAATCCATTCCACACTCTAACGGTTGCACCTGGTGTTGAAGGATTCCTGGGTTGCTCAAATACATAGGCCTACAGTCCATACATACAGTGATTTTGATTTTAATTGTAATACAGGGTGTATAATTGACTCAGACAACCGAGTGCATGCTGTATCATTTTCACTGTCTCGATGAACTTTTTAAAAAATATATTTGAACCCTGGCTGGTTTGGCTCAGCAGTTGGCGTTTCGGCCTATGGACCAGAGAGTCCCAGGTTCGGTTCCCGCTAGGGGCACGTAGCAAAAAAAAAAATGATAATAATAAAAAAATAATAACAAATAAATAAATATATTTGAAAAAAACGGGATAGAGTGAAGCCACAAAAGTGAAGCGCAAAGTGGTGAGGGACAACTGTACAAAATATGATATAGTACACTGATAGCCAATCTAAAAATTATATGTATTTTAAAAGTATCTGGTTGTTAAAAAAGGACTAAAAAATATAATTTACGCCCTGGCCAGTTTGGATCAGTTGTTACAGCAGTGGTCTAGGGACCAAGGAGTTGTGGGTTTGATTCTGCTCAAGGGCATGTGCCTCTGTTGCAGCTCATCTCCAGCCCTGGTTGGGGTAGTGTGGAAGGCAGCCAGGCAATGTGTCTCTTTTGCATCGACATTTCTCTCTCTCTTCCTCTCCTTCTCCTTTCCACTCTATCTGAAGATAAATAAAAAAATGTCCTTGGGTGGGAAAAAAAAAAAAAAAAAAATATATATATATATATATATATATATATAAAATTTGGCAAATAAAGTACAAAAATGTAGAAAATAAATAGATAGAAACAGAGCTGTTGCAATTAAAACTGGAGGAAAAAGGATACCCTCTGCATTTAGATTTACTGAAATATATTTCTATTCCAGCTTAAATACACATTCTTAACTAAATAAACAATACTTTGTGTTTAGAATCTTAAACCTGTAAAATATATATCTTAATGCAGAAACTAAAATAATTAGAATCTACATATTAACTCTCAATTACCATCCTTCCAACCAATGCTTTATTCTTTTGCAGAGATTGACAAATTTAAAAATATTCTGAGTATAGGGGTTTATCCAGAAAACACTTTCAAAGGAATAGCATAGAATAATTGTGATTTGGCCTATTTTGTATACTCTGTAATCCTATCAAAAGTTTTAGTGGTTGAGCAGTTGACATATGCATCAAGAGGTTGCAGGTACGATTTCCAGTCAGGGCACATGCCTAGGCTGTGGCCCAAATCCCCAGCAGGGTCATGCAGGATGCAACCAGTCGATGTTCTCTCTCATGGTTGTTTCTAACTCTCTCTCCCTCTCCCTTACCCTCTCTATAATAATAAAAAAAAAATGTTTTTAATAAAATAAAATAAAGCTTTAGACAAAGGTAATTTACATTTGCATGACTTCCCAGTGATATTTAATTATATCATACAGCAGATCTCCTCTTGGGGCAAATTAAATGTATTAATTTTCAGAGCCAGGTTTATGTGAAGGTAAATTTCATGAATAGTGGTATTTATCACACCATAAAAAATAGCTTATTATTAAAGTTTAGTCATAACTGTCCACATTTAGGCTTATCTCTACTTAAAATGCAATTAAGGGATAGGAAAGTTTACAATTTAAAAATATATTGTTTGGTATTAATGAGTTTCCTAAAGATAGCTTTTAATAATTAGAGATGAGGTTGAGGAGTATGAGCAGTTAAAGAATTAAAAAAGAAAAGGCATGCTCCAACATTAGAGCTCAGAGTTCTGATTTTACAGCACTATATTGGGATCTGAGGCCTGAATTTCAAGAAAGCATTTTAATATATATCATAAGAATAGAAAAAAAATATAGCAGTGGGTAGGACCGAAGTGGGGGTGAGTGTGTGCGATTGTGAGCAAGTATGAGAAAGAGTGTGAGTAAAAGTGAATGTGGACAACCAACCTTGAGCAGTGCAGAAATACAGGGCTGAAAGTTCTTGTGCTGTGGACAGAAAGCAGCTGGCTACTATGGTAATAGGCTCATCAGCAAGCTTCTCCATGTGTGGCCAGGAGGCCCCTCCCTTTTGGAAAATCCCTATTCTTTTTTGTGAGGAGGCAGTGGAGAGCAGCTGAGGCCAAGGGACCTGAACCCACCAGAGCGCCTTGCACCATCAGTCCAGTGGACCCCGCTGTGTCAACATGGACCAGTGTACAATACTGGTGCTATTGAGGTGCCTTCTACAGTAGCCAAAACTGGCCAGGATCCAAACACCATTCCCCACAGCAGAAGCCTGATCAGAGCCCAGCACCATCCCCTAAAGCAGCAGTGACTGGGGAGGCCGGGAGTGGAGCCCCACCCCCAACAGCAGTTGAGGCTTGGGAGTAGACATCCATCTCCAGGCAGCAGCAGTTCAGATTGGAAGCTAAGACTCATCCCCAGTGGCATCAGCAGAGCCTGATCAGGGGTGGTGTTCCAGCCCATTAAGCAGCAAGGCTGGGACAGCCCAGACTTGCCCTTGACAACTGTAGCAGGGGATTTAGTGTGGAGCCCCTCCCCCCTGCAGCAGCAAAGTTCCAGGAGCAGAGCATCCTCAGTTCCCAACAGCAGCAGAGGATTGGGACCTAAGAACACCCCCTGGCAACAGTAACAGCAGTAGCAGTGCAAACAGGGAACTGACACTGGCCCCCAGCAGAGACTAATCAGGAGTTGAATGCCATTAGAGTACCCTAGAAGCACACCAGTGGTACCTATGTACATACCAGCAGGATGCACAAATCCCAGAAGAATACCAGTGGAACCCACACATCCCAGCAGTACACCAGCTGGACTCGTGCAACCCAGGCAGCAGCAGCACAGATCGGCAGCTGAGACCCATCTCGAGTGAAATCAGTAGAGGCTGATCAGGAGCAGTGCTCCAGCCCAAGCAGCCGGGAGACTCAGGGAGCTGAGACCTGCACGACAGATCAATACAGTGGTCATTCTTCCAGGACCAACTGCATGCAAGAGGCGCCATACACCAAAACAATCTGGGAGGCACAGCAGCCTTATTTGATACACACCAACGTGCTTACAAATTCCAACATCCCTCACCAGGCCTAGAACTACCAGATTGCTAAAATGGTGAGACAAATAAACAATACCCAAATGAAAGAAAAAAGAAATCACCAAAAAAGGACTCAGAACATGGAAGAAAGCAACCTGTTAGAAAAATAATTCAAAGCAATGATTTTAAGGGTGCTCAAACAATTTAGTGAGAAATACAAGCAATTAATAAGAATTATGAGGAGCTCAAGGGGAACTATTTCAACTTAAAAAAAAAGGAAAAGCTATGCATAAAAATCAAGAGGAAATGAAGAATGTCACAACTGTAATGAAAAATACCTTAGAAGGGTTCAACAGCAGATTACAAGAATCTGCAGACCAATTCAGCAACTTAAAAAACTAGGTAGAAAAAAACACCCAAATAGAGCAGCAAATGGGACAAAAAACTTAAAAAGCAGGAGGAGAGTTTAAAAGAACTATGGGACAATAAAAAAAAAATAAATAAAAACACATTTGCATTATAGGGGTACTGAAAGAAGAATCAGAGAAAGGAATAGAGAACCTGTTTGAAGAAATAATGACAGAAAACTTTCTTAAACTAGTGAAGGAAAAAGTCACACAAGTCCAGGAAACATAGAGAGTCCCAAGCAAGATGAACCCCAAAAGACCCACAGCCAGACACATCATAATAAAAAGAGCAAACATTAAAGACAAAGAAAGAATCTTAACGAAAACAAGACAGAGACAGAAAGTTACCTGCAAGGGAGCTCTCATTAGACTAACAGCTGATTTCTCAATAGAAAGACTACAGGCCAGAAGGAAGTGACATGAAGTGTACACAGTAATGCAAGACAGGGGTCTGAATCCAAGACTACTCTATCAGCAAGGCTATCATTCAAAATTGAAGGAGAAATAAAAAGCTCAACAGACAAAAAAAGCTAAAGGAATTTATTACCACCAAACCAGCATGCAAGAAATGCTGAAATGACTGTTGTAAGAAGAAGAAACAGAGAAAGGGGGTGGGGGGATAGGCATAAAATTAAAATGACAACCAATAAGTATGTATCAATAATAACCTTAAATGTAAATGACTTAAATGCTCCAATAAACAACATAAGGTAGCTGATTGGATACAAAAACATGACCCATATATATGCTGGGTACAAGAGACCCACCTCACAACAAAAGACTCACACAGGATGAAAGTAAAGGGATGGAAAAAATTTTCCAAGCAAATGGAAAATTAGAAAAGCTGTAATAGCTATACTCATATCTGTTAACATAGATTTCAAGACAAGGGCCATAATAAGAGACAAAGAAAGTCACTATATAATATCAAAAGGATCAATCCAACAAGAGGATATTACTCTGGTAAACATATATGCACCAAATTCGGGAGCAACAAAATATATTTAAAAAATTCTGGAGGACTTCAAGGGAGAGATCAATAGTAATACAATCATAGTGGGTGACTTAAACACCACACTGATGCCACTGGATAGATCTTCAGGACAAAAAATTAACAAAGTCATAGAGTCCTTAAATGACAAACTAGATCAGTTGGACTTAATTAATATTTACAGAATATATTACCACAAAGCTGCAGAATATACATTCTTCTCAAGTGCACACAGGGCATTCTCAAAAATTCACCACATATTAGACACAAAGTAAGTCTCTACAAATTCAAGACGATTGAAACCATATCAAGCATCTTCTGGGATCACATTGGCATGAAACTAAAAATCAATGACAACAAAAACATTCAAACACTTGGAGGCTAAATAGCATGTTATTCAACAATGATTGGGTTACCAAGGAAAGTAATTAAAAAATTAAAAACTTCCTGGAAACCAATGAAAATGAACACACAACAACACAAAATCGATGGGACGCAGCAAAAGCTGTCCTGAGAGGGAAGTTCACAGCACGACAGGCCTACCTCAAAATAGAAGAAAAATTCCTAATTGAATTTCTAACCATACAACTTAAAGAACTATAAAGTACACAAAAAGAAAAATCCAGAACAGGTGGAAGGAAAGAAATAGTAAAGGTCAGAGCAGAAAAAACAACACAGAGACTAAAAAAACAATTCAAAAGTTCAATTAAACACAGAGCTGGTTCAATGAAAAGAAAAACAAGATTGATGGACCTTTAGCCAGACTCACCAAGAAACAAAAAGAGAGGATGAAAATAAGCAAAATCAGAAATGAAAGAGAAGTAACAACTGACACCACAGAAATAAAAAGGATCATTGAAACATACTATGAACAATTATATGCCAACAAAGTGGACAATCCAAGTGAAACAGAAAAATTTCTAGAAAGACACAGCCTCCAAAATCTGAACCAGGAAGAGATAGAAAACATGAACAGACCAATAACAACAAAGGAAATTGAAGACGAAATTAAGAAACTACCAGCAAACAAAAGCCCAGGCCTGGACTACTTCATGGGAGAGTTTTTGTGAACATTCAAAGAAGATCTAATAGTCATTCTCCTCAAACTGTTCCAAAAAATTCAAGAAAACAGAAGACTTCCAAACTCATTTTATGAGGCCAGGATAACCCTATCTCCAAAACCAGATAAAGACCCTACAAACAAAGAAAACTAGAGGCCAATATCCCTGATGAAAACAGATTTCAAAATTCTTAACAAAATATTAGCATATCAGATCCAGCAATACATCAAATAATTATACATCATGACCAAGGGGGATTCATCCCAAGCATGCAAGGATGGTACACTATTTGCAAATCAATAAATGTGATACACCACATAAGCAAAATGAAAGATAGAAACCATATGATCATATCAATAGATGCTGAAAAATCATTCCACAAATCCAGCACCCATTTCTGATAAAAATGCTCAGCAATGTGAGAATAGAGGGATCACATCTCAACATAATAAAGTCCATATATGAAAAACTTACAGCAAACATTATACTCAATGGGCAAAAATTAAAAGTATTCCCCTTAAGAATGGGTACAAGAAAGCAATGCCCACTTTGCTGCTCTTATTTAACATAGTATTGGAAGTGTAAGCCACAACAATTAGACATGAATAAAATAAAGGGATCCAAATTGGAAAGGAGAAAGTGAAACTGTCATTATTTACACATTACATAATATTGTACATAGATAGCTCTAAAGACCCCATTAAAAATTTACTAAACAAACTGCTGAACAAAATTAACCCAGTAACATAGAGGTGGGGTACAGACTGACGAGACTCAGAGGAGGGGGTGTTGGGGGTAGAAGAGATAAACCACAGAACTTACATGCATGTATGCATAACAATGAACATAGACAACAAAGCTGGGGATGTGGTGCAGGGGAAGGGGAAGAGGGTGTCAATGGGGAAAATAAGAAACATCTGTAATAAAATAAATTAATAAATTTAAAAAATCTAGAGTTAATAAATGAATTTGACAAAGTAGCAGGATACAAAATTAACGTCAAGAACTCTATGGCATTCTTATACAACAATGATGGACTCACAGAAAGAGAACCTAAAATAACAATCAAATTTACCATCACAGCAATAAAATTAATATACCTAGGAATAAACTTAGCTAAAGAAGTAAAGGACCTCTTCACAGAAAACTAGAGGTCATTGAAAAAAAAAAAAAAATAGAGGAAGATATAAAAATTGGAAGCATGCAACATGTTCATGGATTGGAAGAATCAACATCATTAAAATGTCCATACCACCCAAAGCAATCTATAGGTTCAATGCAATCACAATAAAAATATCAGTGACATATTTCACAGAAATAGAACAAATACTCCAAAAGTTTATAAAACAAAAACAAAAACAAAAACAAAAAACACCCAAATAGCCACAGCAGTCTTAAAAAATAAGAACAAAGTAGGGGGGATCACAATACCAGATATCAGGTTATACTACAAAGGCACTGTAATCAAAACTGCCTGGTACTGGCACAAGAACAAGCAGATAGATCAATGGAACAGAACAGAGAACACAGAAATTGACGCATGACATTATGCTCAGTTAATATTTGACAAAGTTGGTAAGAACATACAATGGAGTCAAGACAGTCTCTTCAATAAATGGTGTTGGACCTGGAAAGTATTATCCTAAGCAAAACAAGCCAAACAGAGAAAGACAAGTATCATATGATCTCACTTATTTGTGGAATATAATTAACATAACAGTCTGAGGAATGGGGTAGTCCCAGATATGTGGAAGTGTGTTGCAGCCTGACTATCCCCAGAAGGGGTGGTGGTGGGGGAGGGATAAACCACAAAACTTATGTGCATGTGTGCATGAAAAATGGACATGGACAACAGGGCTGAGGACGGGGCGGGGAGGGAGGAAGGGGTAATCAGCGGGATAAAAAGGAGAAACATCTGTAACAAAAATAAATAAATTTAAAAATAAAAAATTTAAAAAAAAAAAAGCAAAAAAAATGGTGTTGGAAAAATTGGACAGCTACATGCAAAAAAATGAAGCTAGGCCACCAACTTACATTATACACAAAAATAAACTCAAAATGTATAAAAGACTTAAATGTGACTCGTGAATCCATATAAATTCTAGAAGAAAATGTAGTCAACAAAATTTTAGACATCATAGGTAGCAGAATTTTCAATTATAACAATGCCTAAGGCAAGGGAAACAAAGGAAAAAATGAACATATGTGACTACATCAAACTCAAAAGCTTCTGCACAGCAAAATAAACAACCATCAAAATGGAAAAGGAACCCACTATATGGAAGAGCATAATTGCCAATGACATATCAGATAAGGGGTTAATTTTCAAAACATATATAGTATTCATACAATTCAATAAAATGAAGACAAAGAACCCGATTAAAAAATGGGCAGAGGGCCTAAAGACACCTTTTGCCCTGGGTGGTTTAGCGTAGTGGTCAGATTGTCGGACTGTGGACTAGAGAGTCCCAAGTCAGTTCCCTCTAGGGGCATGTACCTAGGTTACAGTTTGTCCCTGCCCTGGTTGTGGTGGTGTGGCACATTGATGTTTCTCTCTCTCTTTCTTCCCCCTCTGTCAATCCTCTTCTATCTAAAGATAAATGCAAAAAAAAAAAAAAAATATGAAGAGACACCTCTGCAAAGAGGACATACAAATGACCAAGAGACATATGAAAAAATGCTAAATGTCACTAATTTTCAGAGAGATGCTAATTAAAACAACAATGAAGTACACCTCAAACCTGTCAGAATGACCGCCATCAACAAATCATCAAACAACAAGTGCTGGTGAGGGTGTGGAGAAAAGGGGACTCTAGTATGTTGCTGGTGGGAATACAAAGTGGTGCAGCCTTATGTAAAACACTATGGTTTCACCTCAAAAAATTAAAAATGTAATTTCCATTAGACCCAGTGATCCCACTTCTACAAATATACCCTAAGAAGCCTGAAGCACCAATCAGAAAGAATATATGTACCCCTATATTCATAGCGGCACTATTTATAATTGCTAAGATCTGGAAACAGTCCAAGTGTCCATCAATAGATGAGTGGATAAAAAAGCTGTGGTACATGTACACAACGGAATACTAAGAACCCAATTAAAAATTGGGTAGAGGAACTAAATAGACACCTCTCCAAACAGGACATATGCAGCTGTAAGAAAGAAAGATCTGTTATCCTTTGAGATGACCTGGATTGACCTCAAGAGTATTATCCTAAGTGAAACAAGCCAAGCAGAGAAAGACATTATTTGTGGAATATAATGAACAAAGAAAACTGATGAACAAAATAGACCCAGAGTCTTAGAAGTAGGGTATAGACTGACAAACCTCAGAAAAGGAGATGGGGGTTGGGGGAGTAAAAAACCACAGAACTTACATGCATGTATGCATAAGCAATGGACATAGACAACAAAACTGGGGACGAGGTGGGTGGGGATTGGGAGGAGGGTGTCAATGGGGGAAAAAGGAGAAACATCTGTAACAAAAATAAATTAATAAAAAATAATAATACAACCACTTGATTATGTACATATAGCATCTAAATAATATTAAGAAACAATGATGTTTATGAAAAACTACTACTAAGGCTCTTCCTAATGATCTGTGTTGTTTAAATAGTGTTTTATCTAATAAAATAAATACATGCTCATTGTTAAAATATTTGCAATAACAAAGAAGAAAGCAATCATCTATGATTCCATCATCTAAATTAGTTACTATCTGTATATTTTTGTACAATTCTGTTAATATTTTCTAAGTATATTTGTTTTTATTATCCCAAGTTACCCTTTGAACATAGCTAAATTCATATTTAGCTTACAATAAAAGGAATTAGTCAGGATTCATACTTACAAGAAACAAATACTGACTCTGAACAACATAAGGAGAAAAATTTAATGTATGAAAACTTATTGAACAACTAAAATAATTCACTGGAAAACCAGAGATGCTGATTCTGAAGATAGGCAGAAGCCAGTCTTTATTTTTAAGTAATTATAATGTACACAAATTATACCAAACCTACTCACTAAGGTTGAAATATATATCCTTCTTAAATACATTTTATTGTTGACAAGATAGTGAGGAGTTACTGAGAAATAGACAGAATAGGACATTCTAGAGGTGGATACATAAATAAAGCACCAAATGCTACTTTTCCACAGGAACATTGGCAGATCTGAAATACACAGTTTCAGGTAAGTTGAACTGCATTGTAAGTGGTCACAAAGGACTTGACAGAAAACTAAAACTTTAAAAAGATCAGTTCACATTGAATTAGTTTTGTATTGACACACAGTAAATTACCACAGCACAGGAACCTTCTGCTCCACGTCTCTGTACTGCTTGGGTTTGGTTGTCTACCTTCATGTCCACTCACACTCTCTCACACACTCGCTCACTCTCTCATATACTCACCTTCCCTCTGGTCCTGCCTGCTGCCATCTTCTCCACAGTATTTTTATTGTAGCAAAAATCTACTAAAACTGCAAATGAGGAAATAAATTGATAGATATACTGTGTTATTTAATATTGTGATATGCATGAACTAAAGTTTCATTTAAGAACATGATTCAGCTGATAAAAACAAAATATTGAATGAGAAATAAGAAGAATTCATAGATTATAATTTTCCAGTTGTTACTAAGCACCAACGGTATAACTGGAACTATGTTAAGGACTTTTAAATATAATATCTCACTCGATTATCATCTTTTTTTATCCCCATTTACAGAAAATGAAAAATGAAATAAAGATTCAGCAATTTGCTCAAGGTCATACTACTAATTTTTGGAGCCGTGACTTTAACCCAGAGCAGTATGATTCCAAAATATGAACATATAACCACTGTAGAACCAAAGCAGCAACTAAAGCCTATTGTTCCCAGCATTCATAACAGACTTTCTTGTTTGGGCCACCTGAGGTGTCTTCTTGGATAGAACAGATCACAATCCACAAACACTAAAATCATAATTCGATGAGACACATTCGAATTATACTTACAAAAGATAGCAATAGACAACTTCTAACCCAGCTATTTCCGATTTAGGAATAAATGTTTGGGGCAAAAGTAGTCCACGCATACTTGTGAAAACCGCTAAATGTGATGCACCAGTCCAGGATGAACTATTCTCACAGAACACAGTGTGAATGGTGCCCATCTGGTGGGACAGTGCAGAGTTCCTTCCTACACACAGTGTCTATTTGGTACTGAATCAAACACACCGACATGAGGATACATAGTCTACAAAATACCACACATACCATCTTCCTTGTATAAAATATGCATTTTTTTCTGGAAGATACTTTGATATAATGACATTGGCTTAAATTAAGGTTGTTTATAAGAAACATTTCTAATGACATTGATAATATGACTATTTAATTAAATAAGCACGCCTTCACTACATTATAGATGTTAAGTGAAATGACTCTGGAGCTAAACTGACTACATAAGAATCCAACGGTAACACTCATTATTTATATGCCATTGGTTAAGTTGTTTAACTTCTTCTTGATTAAGTTCTCATCTGTAAAATAGATTCATTCTCATAAAGGTTTTGTAAGAATTAAGTGATTTAATACATGAAAAGTGCCTAGACCAACATGGAGCAGATGGAAAATACAACCTACTTGATAGCCACTGTTTATTAGGGTTGTTAGTATCATTGTTATTTTATACTAAGTATCTTTTTTATGTAGCAGATATTATTAATTCTCCTATGGACAAATAATATAATTTAATGTGAATAATTGGTTGATATAAGAAGTGAGAGTAAAAATATTTCATAACAGGTTTGATATGGGCCCTCAACTAACCAGAGGGGAGACCAGCTATAATCATTCTCTATCACTATCCTGCCTAATAGTTGAATATCAGCCCTGGCTTATAATATATGGGTGCTACACATGGATGATTGTCTAGATTAGAAAACTCATAAACATTTGTGCTCAACCATAGCAAGTATCTAGCAATCAAGGGTAGGCATTTTTTTTATTTGTTCCTACATTTATCACCTCCCCCCCTTTTTTTAATGTTGGGTCTTTTGCAAGTTTTTGTAACCATTCTTGGAACAGGTGTCAGAATGGTTTAGTTCTCCTATAGTATTTCAGATATATGCAGAACTAAGGTAGCCCAAACATTGATGTATTTAAAAAGGAAAGATGAGACAGCTAAGTTACATATTGAAAACACATACCAAATTCTGCAGCTCAAATTGCTTATACAGAGAGAGAGAGAGAGAGAGAGAGAGAGAGAGAGAGAGAGAAGTTTAAAAACAAAGAGAAAATGAGATAGACCAAAATTCATGGAGAAAGATAATAACAGAGGAAACCCCTAACATTAATATTCTGTCAGATTAAAAGTAAATAAACAGGGATTATAGTAAAATTATTTACTTTTTATTTAAAGGTTAAAATTTTTGTACAATGTAAAATAGAGAAAGAAATGTTGCATACAGGGTTTTAGTCTGGACTCATGGGCATTTCTGTGAATATTCTTTTTATGGAACTAGTTGTACCAAAGATTTAGGAACTACAGGTGAGGAAGAAACCATTTTCCATCTTGTAGAAAAAAAAAATGCAGAAAACAGATAGGAGGCAATTCACAAGTAATCCAATGAATAGCTCAATAGTGATTGAGAAGGCTCTCTATCTCTCAAATAGCCTAATCTCCACATTGATAAATAAACAGTTCCATCATGACTAAACAAACATAAATTTGAATATTCTAAAGTAAAATCCAAGAATATAGAGAAGATTTTTACACTATTCTTTTTGCAAAGTGAATAATATTAATATTTAACCCCTGAAAAGAGAAGACAAAGGTATATAAATAATTTAATAACATGTTATTTTATTGAATAGATCACATCTATGACTTTTTGTTTACATATTTCATAGGACAATTTAAAACTTAAGATGTCACTTCCTGGTGTATGGGAAACAGCTCTCAGCAAAGAATCGGTCTGAGTTTCAACATCAGCTCTACTACTAACTTGGTTGTAAGTTCCTCAATTACTCACGGTCTCTCTCTAAATGCCAGTCTTATCATTTGATTTAGATCAGTGATATTCCAAATTGTTTTGGTTGAGACACACAGTAGAAGTATATTTGACAATATATGATGTATGAAACCTATAGCACAGTTTGAACTCACAATACGAGATGAGGATCTGGATGGTCCATCGAGAGTGGATGCTCTGTATTTCAGGTTAGTTAGACTGGTGTTGACACTGCAGGCATCTTTTATTATTTGAATCTAATCTCTTCTGAAAAAGTAGTGGGTAATGAATTTATACAAGTTGTAGGGATCACAGTACCAGATTTCAGGTTATACTACAGAGCCACTGTAATCAAAACAGCCTGGTACTGGCACAAGAACAGGCACATGGATCGATGGAACAGAATAGAGAACCCAGAAATGGACCCAAGGCAATAGGCTCAATTAATATTTTACAAAGTTGACAAGATAATACAGTAGAGTAAAGAGAGACTCTTTGCTAAATGGTACTGGGAAAACTGGACAGCTACATGCAAAAAAAAAAAAAAAAAAGAAAAAGAAATAAAGAAACTAGACCATCAATTATACCATACATAAGAATAAACTCAAAATGGATAAAAGACTTAAATGTGACTCATGAATCTATAAAAATCCTAGAAGAAAATGTAGGCAACAAAATTTCAGACTTCATACGCAGTAGAATTTTCACTGACACATCACCTAAGGCATCAGAAACAAAGGAGAAAAAGAACATATAAGACTACATCAAACTCAAAAGCTTCTGCACAGCGAAAGATACAATCATCAAAACGGAAAGGCTACCCCTGTATGGGAGAGCATAATTGCCAATCATATATCAGATAAGGGGTAAATTTCCAATATTTGTAGAGTGCTCATACAACTCAGCAAAAGGAAAACAAAGAACCCAATTAAAAAATGGGCAGAGGAACTAAATAGACACCTCTGCAAACAGGACATACACATGGCTAAGAGACATATGAAGAAATGCTCAACATCACTAATCATCAGAGATATGCAAATTAAAACAACAATGAGGTATTACCTCACACCTGTCAGAATGGCCGCCATCAACAAATCATCAAACAGCAAGTGTTGGCGAAGGTGTGAAGAAAAGGGATCTCTGGCACACTGCTGGTGGGAATGCAGACAGGTGCAGCTACTATGGCAAACAATATGGAATATGGTGTTAACTCAAAAAATTAAAAATTGAACTGCAATTACACCCAGTGATTCCCACTTCTAAGAATATACCCTAAGAAGCCTGAAACATCAATAAGAAAGAATATATGTACCCCCATGTTTGTAGCAACAATATTTACAATAGCTAAGATCTGGAAAAAGCCCAAATGTCCATTAGTAGATGAATGGATAAAACAACTGTGGTACATTCCAAAATGGTGCCAGAGTTAATCGAAGCTACACAGACCATCTCCCAGGACCAAACTGGCATTACAAAAAAAATAAAGTCAAAATGTCAGGAAAAAGCAACAGAAAAGTAGCTTGGAAAACCGCATAACCAGAGACACTGACTCAATCCCAGTAGGCTTGCAGAGATGCAAGAGGAAGGCTGCAAGCTCATGGTCTGTAGCTACCTTAGCTGTGAGCAGCACCCTTGGGTTAAACTCTGAAATGTCTCCACAGTGCAGAGCTGGGACAGAGGCGAAAATAGCCAAAGCTACTTACCTTGGGCTCCAGCAGAGGGAGGGCAGACTGGACTGTGTAGGGACAATTGAGATTTGTAGGGCGCTTAGAGCTTTTGCTAAGTTACGGCCACACAGGACAGTGGTCATATTACTCTTTCCTAGGGCTCTGGGGAGAGGCAGCGGCCCCTCCCTCCGAGATTCAACCCCACCCGGTTGCCATTAAAATGCTAATTGAGGCCCATTAACAGCCAGTATCTACCCCAACCTCAGAAAATCCCCTTACACAGAGCACCTGAGGGAGTTTTTCATTCAACTGAAAAGGCAAGATTTTTCAGTTAACCACTACTGATCTCCTCCAGTCAAAAAGCTAGAGGATAACAGTACCATTCCTTGGGCTAGCAACTTTAACCAGAAAAGTAAGACTTGACAGGGGTGATTAACGTGGGTCCTCCCTGGCTGATTCAAACCGAGGAGAGGGAGCCACAATCAGCAGAACACCACCACCCACAGGGTAAATTTGGTAGGCTCCAAAGCCAACTGCGATAGCCAAAATGGTGAAACATAGAAACAAAAGCCAAATGAAAGAACAAGAGAACTCTACCAAAGATGAGGTAAATAAGGTGCAGTTAAGAAAAGTTAACGGGCCCTGGCCGGTTTGGCTCAGCGGTTGGAGTGTCGGCCTGTGGTCCAGAGAGACCCGGGTTCGGTTCCCGCTAAGGGCACGTACCTCGGTTGCAGTTTGTCCCCGGCCCTGGTTGGTCGTGCGGGTGGCAGCCACTTGATGTGTCCCTTCACGTCGATGTTCTTCTCTCTCTCTCTCTCTCCCTCCCGCTCTATCTGAACAAAAAATGGAAAAAATGTCCTCAGGTGAGGATAAAAAAAGAAAAGTTAACGGAACTAGAATTCAGAGCCATGATCTTGAGGAAGCTCAACAGCATGTGTAAGGACATGAGCACCATGAGTAAAGACATAGAAATGTTAAAAATCAACCAGTTGGAAATTAAAAAGCACCAAGAAGAAATGAAGAATGACATATCAGAAATAAAGAACATATTGGAAGGTCTAAACAGCAGAGTAGAGAAAGCAGAGGACCAGATCAGTGAATTAGAAGACACGGTAGAAAAAATCAAACAATCAGAAAACCAAAAGGAAAAAACACCTAAAAAACAGGAAGACAGTTTAAGAGAACTGTGGGAAAACTGGAAACGTAATAATATTCACATCATAGGAGTCCCCGAAGAAGAAGAAAATGAGCAAGGGTTAGAAAATATGTTTGAAGAAATAGTGACAGAAAACTTCCTTAATATGGTGAAGGAGAAAGGCATTTAAGTTCAAGAAGCACAAAGAGTCCCAAGTAAGAAGAACCAAAACAGGCCCATATCAAGACACATAAGCAGCAACAGATAAGCAACAGGTTACCTACAAAGGAACCCCCACAAGGCTCTGAGCAGACTTCTCAACACAAACACTACAGTCCAGAAGGGAATGGCATGAAGTAATCAAGGTCATGAAAAACAAGGATCTGAATCCAAGATTACTCTACCCAGCAAGGCTATCATTCAAAATAGAAGGTCCAATAAAGAGCTTCCCAGACAAAAAAAGGCTAAGGGAATATATTAGCACCAAACCAGCACTGCAAGAAATGTTAAAAAGGACTGCTGTAATTAGCAGGAGAAATGGGAAGAAAAATAAAACCACACTAAACAAAAATGGCAATTAATAAGTACATATCAATAATCACCTTAAATGTAAATGGATTGAATGCTCCCATAAAAAGACACAGAGTAGCTGATTGGATAAGAAAGCATGACTCATCTATATGTTGTTTACAAGAGACCCAACTCACAATAAAAGACTCACATAGGTCGAAAGTGAAGGGATAGAAACAAATCTTCCAAGAAAACAGAAAGGAAAAAAAAGCTGGGGTAGCAATACTCATATCTGATAAAATAGATTTCAAAATGAAGGCCATAACTAGAGACAAAGAGGCCACTACATAGTATTGAAAGGATTCATCCAACAGGAAGATATAACCATGAAAACATATATGCACCCAATATAGGAGCACCAAAATATATTTAAAATCTTCTGGAGGACTTCAAAGGAGAAATTGATAGCAATATAATCATAGCACGGGACTTCAACACCACGCTGACATCACTGGATAGATCCTGTAGACAAAAAATTAGCAAGGAAACAGAGACTCTAAATGAAGCACTAGACCAAATGGATTTAATAGATATCTACAGAGAATTACACCCCAAAACTACAGAATTCACATTCTTCTCAAGTGCACATGGGACATTCTCAAAGATAGACCACATGTTAGGACACAAACTAATTATCTACAAGTTCAAGAAGACTCAAATCTTATCAAGCATTCTCTCAGATCGCAATGGTATGAAACTAGAAATCAATTACAACATGAACATGCAAAGACATTTGAACACATGGAAACTAAATAGCATGTTATTAAACAACGAATGGGTCACCGCGGAGATTAAGGAAAAAATTAAAAACGTACTAGAAACCAATAATAATGAATACATAACAACACAAAACCTATGGGATACAGCAAAAGCAGTACTGAGAGGGAAGGTCATAGCACTACAGGTCTACCTCAAGAAGCAAGAAAAATCTCTAATAGACTACCTAACCCCACAACTTAAAGAACTAGAAAGCAAACAAAAAGAAAACCCCAGAGGAAGTAGAAGAAAGGAAATAGTAAAGATCAGAGCATAAATAAATGACATAGGGACCAAAAAAACTATTCAAAGGATCAATGAAACAAAGAGCTAGTTTTTTGAAAAGATCAACAAGATTGATCGACCCTTAGCTAGACTCACCAAGAAAAAAAGAGAGAGAACCCAAATACACAAAATTAGAAAAAAAGAGGAGAAGTAACAACTGAGGCCACAGAAATACAGAAGATCATTAACAACTATAATGAACAATTATATGGCAACAAATTGGCCAATCTAAGCAAAATGGACAAATTTCTAAAAACAAAGTCTCCCAAAACTGGACTAGGAAGGGAGAGAAAACTTGAACAGACCAATAACAACAGAAGAAATTGAAGATGTAATAAAGACTCTCCCAGGAAACAAAAGCCAAAGCCCGGATGGCTTCACGGGGGAGTTTTACCAAACATTCAAAAAAAAAAAAAAAAAAAAACTAACACCAATTCTCCTCAAAGTATTTCAAAAATTTCAAAAAGAAGAAAGACTTCCAAACTCGTTTTATGAGGCCAGCATAATTTGAATTCCGAAACCAGAAAAAGACATTACAAAGAAAGAAAACTACAGGCCAATATCCCTGATGAACACAGATGCCAAAATCCTGAACAAAATACTAGCAAATTGGATCCAGCAATACATCAAAAAAATTATCCACCATGACCAAGTGGGATTCATCCCAAAGATGCAAGGCTGGTATAATATTCACAAATCAATAAATGTGATACACCACATCAACAAAATGAAGAATAAAAACCGCATGATCATATCAATAGATGCCGAAAAAGCCTTAAAAAACATCCAGCATCCATTTCTGATAAAAACCTAGACATAAAAAAGGCTATATATGAAAGACCCACAGCTAACATCATACTCAATGGGAAAAAAACTAAAGGCATATTCCTTAAGAACAGGAACAAGACAGAGATGCCCACTTTCACCACTCTTATTTAACATAGTACTGGAAGTCTTAGCCACAGCAATCAGACAGGAAGAAAAAAATAAAAAGGATCCAAATTGGAAAGGAGGAAGTGAAACTGTCATTATTCACAGATTACATGATACTATACGCAGGAAACCCCAAAGACTCCATAAAAAATTTAGTAGACTTAATAAGTGGATTTGGCAAAGTATTAGGATACAAAATTAACGTCAAGAAATTGATGGCATTCTTATATACCAATAATGAACTCGCAGAAAGAGAAACTAAGAAAGCAATCCCATTTACCATTGCAGCAAAAAAATTAAGATACTTAGGAATAAACTTAACCAAAGTAATAAAGGACCTCTTCGCAGAAAACTACAAGTCACTGAAAAAAGAAATAGAGGAAGATATAAAAACGTGGAAGCACATACCTTGTTCATGGACTGGAAGAATGAACATCATTAAAATGTCCATACTACCCAAATCAATTTATAGGTTCAATGCAATCCCCATCAAAAGACCAATGCCATACTTCACAGTACTAGAAGAAATAATTCAGAAGTTTATATGGAACCAAGAAAGACCTCGAATAGCCACAGGAATCTTGAAAAAGAAGAACAATGTTGGAGGTATCACATTACCAGATTTCAGGTTATACTACAAAGCCACTGTAATCAAAACAGCTTGGTACTGGCATGAGAACAGGCATATGGACCAGTGAAACAGAACAGAGAACCCAGAAATGGACACAAGGCAATATGTTCAATTAATATTTGACAAAGTGCTCAAGAGCATACAGTGGAATAAAGACAGCCTCTTTAGTAAATGGTGTTGGGGAAATTGGACAGCTACATGCAAAAAAAAATGTATCTAGACCATCAACTTACACCCTACAAAAGAATAAACTTAAAATGAATAAAAGACTTAAATGTGACTCATGAATCTATGAAAATACTGGAAGAAACTGTAGGCAACAAAATTTCAGATATCATACGCAGAAGAATTTTCACTGATAAAACACCTCAGGCAATAGAAACAAAGGAGAAAATGAACACATGGAACTACATCAAACTTAAAAGCTTCTGCAAAGCAAAAGTTACAATCATCAAAATGAAAAGGCAACCCACTGTATGGGAGAGAATAATTGCCAATAAAAAATCAGATAAGGGGTTATTATCGAATATATAAAGAGTGCTCATACAACTCAACAATAGGAAGACAAAGAACCCAATTAAAAAATGGGCAGAGGAACTAAATAGACACCTCTGCAAACAGGACATACACATGGCTAAGAGACATATGAAGAAATGCTCAACATCACTAATCATCAGAGATATGCAAATTAAAACAACAATGAGGTTTCACCTAACACCTGTCAGAATGGCCGCCATCAACAAATCATCACACAACAAGTGTTTGGAGGGCGTGGAGAAAAGGAAACCCTAGTACACTGCTGGTCTGAATGCAGACTGTTGCAACCACTATGGAAAACAATATGATCTTACCTCAGAAAATTAAAAATTGAACTTCCATTTGACCCAGTGATCCCACTTCTAGTAATATACCGTAATAAGCCTGAAACACCAATCAGAAAGAATATATGTACCCTCATGTTCATAGCAGCACTATTTACAATAGCTAAGATCTGGAAACAGCCCAAATGTCCATCAGTAGATGAATGGATGAAAAAGCAGTGCTACATATACACAATGGAGTACTATGCAGCTATAAGAAAAAAATGATCTCTTATCCTTTGAGATGACATGGAGGGACCTGGAAAGTATTATCTTAAGTGAAACAAGCCAAACAGAGAAAGTCAAGTATCATATGATCTCACTTATTTGTAGAATATAATGAAAATAACAGTCTTAGGAATGGGGTAGTCCCAGAGACATGAAGTGTGGTACAGACTGACAATCCCCAAAAGAGGGGGTGGTGGGGGAGAGATAAACCCCAGAACTTATATTCATGTATGCACGAACAGTGGACATGGAAAACAATGCTGGGGTCAGGGTGGAGAGTTGAGGATTGGGGAATCAGTGGGGGAAAAAGAAGTAACATCTGTAACAAAAATAAATTAATTAATTAAAAAATAAAAAAGCAGAAAGTGCTGTATTTTATTATTTTTATGAGAGGAAAAATAATATGTCCCAGTTTATCTAGTAATACCAAACATTTTTTTGAAATATTCCTAAACTTCTGTTAAATACTTATGCAATAATCCATCAAGGATTTTGGCATAATATAAAATAAGACCAGTTTTCTAGTTAACTGATAGTAAAGTTATTAGTGTTTTTGTGTATGATAAACAATGGTATGCTGGAAAGTTAACAATAGCTTTGCTCAAAAGAGCTGATTTTCTTAAACTCTATGAAATATATGAGCCAGTTTTAAAACTAGCTACAAATAAGATATTGTAGGAGTATTTACAACACAGAAATAACTAAATGCTGTACATCAAGGCTTTCTCCCCGCCCCAACATAGACCCAGTTGTTAAACATTTACTAGACTATAATATAGAAATAAAGAAAGGAAGCCATGACTCAGTGGGCTAGATGTTGATGCTTTTATCCTATTTTTATGTATACCAGTTTGGGTCATGTCTTTCTTCCAATAAAATAAATATCAATACTTGCTGTTAGCTAACATTAGAGGCACACCACCACTTCTTGTTCACTGCCATTGTAAGTACACCTATAAGTGCCAGGAATCACACTAAGAACTTTATGTAAACTTTCTATAATCTTTACAACAACCTTTGAATAGAATAATACTCCATTTTACAAAGCAATAATTTAAGCTCTGAGAGATTAAGTACAGTTGTAAAAACTGGCATAGCAAATATAGGGACTGGTATTTGAACTCAGAACTGCCTGAAGATATATGCACTTTTTATAAAAAAGTTTTAATTGTTGAAAGTACTACAGATGTCCCTCTTATTTTCCCCATTGACCCTCTCCTCCCAGCTCCCACTCCCCTCTTGCTTTCCCTAAACTAATGTCTGTGTCCATTGGTTGTGCATGAATATAAGTTATTTGATTTATCTCCTCCCACTCCCACCTCCTTCCCTTTGAGGTTTGTCAGTCTATTCCATATTTCTATATTTCTGGATCTATTTTGATCAACAGCTTATTTTGTTTATGATATTTCATAAATAAGTGAAATCATGTGGTACTTGTCTTTTTCTGACTGGCTTATTTGCCTTATGCTGAGCAAAATACCATATATGTTTTACTTAAGTAAATCCTTATCTCCATCTTGTGAAAATTTATCAATATTTCAATGTCCTTTTGTAACAGATCAATTCCAAAATTCTTTTCAGATTACATACATGGGTGGGCAAAAGTAGGTTTACAGTTATAACAAATAAATGATACAATAATTAATAAGAGAAGAATAAACTGTATTTCACATACTTTAAGCTGTATACCAATTTTTCCCACCCCTACATATTGAAATTGGCTTGTCATCTTTTTAACTCTTAGCACTATGTCTGATTTTCTCAAATCATTTAACAAATATTTCCATGTATCCTACTTATTTCTGCTTCTGACCCCCTCTACTGTACTCAAGAACTTTTGATAAATAAATGCAAGAATGAATGAAGGTACAGGGTGACTGATAATAAATATGAGGTTTCTTTTTGGGGGGGCAATGCAAATTTTCTGGAATTAGATAGTGATTGTAGTTATAAAATATTATGAATTAAAAATCACTGAACAAGATATTTTAAAAGGGTAAATTTTATGGTATATGAATTATATCTCAATTTAGAATGTAAGATATAATACCAAAAATCTATTAGGTTCAGCCATAGGAAATGGCCACTTTTGTCTATCAAAATGAATGGATCAGTAATTTCATAGTTTATCCTAATTTAGTATGTCCTTCACAATAATATGATAAAAACAGGTATTTTTGTAAATGACAATAATAATTCTAACTACTACAATTACTCAGTTATAAAACCCCATTGAAGAAAATAAAAACAATCTCATTTAAGTTGTCCACCTACATCTTAAAAATCCTCCTCTTCTTATGCTAGTGTATCTTTAGTAGTTCACTATTGATTATTGGAAAACTGAATTCTGATCATCTCAAGACTCAGGTGTATTAATGCAGCAGTTCTCAATCTGTGGGTCATGACCCCTTTGGTTGTCGAATGACCTGTTCACAGGGGTGGCCTAATACCATAAGAAAACACATATTTCAGATGGTCATAGGAACCTAGACACCCCTCCTCTATCCATCTCCAGGTGAGTCCACCCACATACAGATAGTCCCACATACAGATATGCCCACATACTAGTACCTGGTGTGATGACATCATCATGTCAACCCCATCACACACTTTGTACAAATACAGGTGTATGTGACAGGGTTGGCGCCATAATATACCTATGTGGACCAGTCACACATGTGTAGAGAGCAGCTACTCTGTTAAAAGCAGCTACTGTGTTGAAAGCAGCAGAATTGAAGGTAAAATGACACTACATGAATTATAATTACTGGGTAAATGTAAAATCATGTACTGTAAAATCATCAACTACTGCAAATATATATATATATATATATATATATATATATATATATATATATATATATACCTGTGCCATGGGAACTGATTGGTGTTTTTATATCCTGCTGTTTGATGTGAATATTTCCCCCTTGTGATAGTAACAGGTATGTAAAAAAAAAAAACACAGAATGGTAAATCATAAGAAACTGTAATGAACTGTATTGACTAAATTATACCATGTATCATCTTTTGTATTATTAAAGCTATTGTTATATATTGTTTTCATTAGCTAACCATCCCATGACAACGGGTCATGTAGAGAAGAATGTTAAGAAAAGAAAATATAGTGAGAATGTTTTACAGTATGGTTTTACCTAAAAAATTGCAGCAGGAATTGAAAAACTGCAATGCATTATTTTTTGTGAAGTTATATCAGCTGAATCTATGAAGCCAAACAAATTAAAATGCCATTTTGATAGCAAGCATCTGAGCTTTGCTGGCAAGATACCAACTATTGTAGAAGCAAAGCTGATAGACTCAAGAAAGCCAGACTTGACACTGATGGCAAGTACCACAAACAAAACATAGCAGCCATTAAAGCTTTATATTTGGTGGCACTCAGAATCACCAGAGCTATGAAACCTCACACCATTGCTGAGGATTTACTGTTGCCAGCGGCCAAAGTCATTGTTCGAATTATGATAGAAGAAGAATTTGTTACAAAATTGAATGCAATTTTCTTATCTAATGACACTGTCTGCAGAAGAATAGGTGACATGTCTGCTGATATTTTTGATCAGGTAATCCAGGAAATTAAATCTGCTCCACTTCCAATATTTAGCATTTAGCTTGATGAATCTACAGACATTGCAAACTGTTTACAGTTACTGGTTTAAGTGAGGTGTATTAATGATGGTGACTTTAAAGATGAGTTGTTGTTGTTTTTGTTTGTTTGTTTGTTTTTGTTGTTTTTTTTGTAAACCTCTTGAAATGATAAGTTGATTCATTTCTAAAAGAGTATAAGATCTCTTAGGAAAATGTTTGTGGTGCTTGCACAGATGGTGCTCTAGCTATGCTAGGATGTCAATCTGGATTTCAACATTTGGTACTGAATGAGTCACCAAAAGTCCTGGAACTCACTGTATGATTCATTGGCAAATACTAGCAACAAAGATGCTGCCACAAGAGCTACAAGAAGTAATGAAAAGCATCATAAGTTCTGTCAATTTTGTAAAGGCGAGCACTTTAAACAGTCGACTGACTTTGTAATTGCGAAACAAGTTGAATGCCTGGAATAATGCTCTGCTATTTCACACTGAAGTGAGATGGTTATTGGCAAGAAAAGTTTTAAAACATGTTTTTGAGCTTTGTGATGAACTCAAAACCTTTTTTAATCAGAAAGCAAGACCACATCAAAGCACTTTTTGGTGATGAAAGTGAACTGCAGAAAATAGCTTACTTGGTTGCCATCTTTGCCTACTTGAATGAGTTAAATTTATCACTGCAAGCACCAAATACAACATGCCTTGATTTGTCTGAAAATATCTGATCATTCAAAATAAAACTTCAGCTTTGGCAAAAAAATATTGGATGAAAATAAAATTTACATGTTGCCTACCTTATCTGCTTTCTTTGATGAACATGACATTGTACCAGACAAAAGGATTATGATCACTTCTATGAAAGAACACTTGCACATACTTGCAGACAAAATTTCACCATACTTTCCAAATCTACCTGACACTCCCTTGCACTTGCCGGAAGCCCATTCACAGTCAAAGTTGAAGATGTTCCTGAGACAACACAAGAGGAGTTCATTGAACTAATTAACAGCGATGCAGCAAGAACTGATTTCTCTACAATGCCAGTTACAAAATTCTGGTTCAAGTGTTTTCAGTCATATTCTGTTCTGTCTGAGATTGTGTTGTGCCTTCTTCTTCCATTTCCAACAACATATCTTTGTGAAAAAGGGTTTTCCAGCTTGTGGGTTATCAAGTCTAAATACAGAAGTAGAATTGTTGTGGAAGATGATCTTCATTGTGCTCATGCAAAGACTGCCTGGAGAATTTCCGATCTGGTGAAAAAGAAGTAATCTCAACCTTCACACTGACATTGGCTTTTTATGCATACTGTCACAAAATGTAGCAATATAGTTTACTGTTGTTATATTAAGACTGTTACCTATGCTACACGATGCTTCACGACAAAATTTCATTTATTTGTAATTAGAAATAAATATTTCACAATATATAATTACATATTGTTTTTGTGATTAATCACTATGCTTTAATTGTGTTCAATCTGTAACAATAAAAATACATCCTGCATATCAGATATTTACATTACAATTCATAACAGTAGCAAAATTACAGTTATAATGTAGCAACAAAAATAATTTTATGGTTGCGGGTCACCACAACATGAATAACTGTATTAAAGGGTTGTGGCATTAGGAAGGTTAAGAACCACTGCTCTGAAGTATTAAACATACAGCTTTCTCAGAAATTCTGGTATGAGTTGTTCAGCTACTGATAAAATATAGGAAATTTATAATCTCTGGGTAACAATGGTCATGTGCTCTGATGCAGCCCTGAGAACAATGCTGTTGACATATATAGAATACGGCAAGAAAACATCTATGCATTCAGGAAAGCAGCTGTTCTGGCTACTCATAAATAATAACAAATATGTTGCTCAAAGAAAGACTGGAAAAGCTTAAGTAGCAAGAAATGAGGAAACAAAGGCAGAGAAAAAAAATACCATAAGCTGATTTGGGGCAGTGAACAGTCATTCACTGAGGGCAAAATTAGCTTGGGAATCTTTCTGTTTCCATACAAGAAATTATTTGAGACTTGACTTGGGATGGTGAGCACATTACAGTGTACAAATGATATGTTATGGAATTATGTACCTGAAACCTGTATAATTTTGTTAACTAGTGTCAACCCAATAAAAAAAGAGAAATATTTGTTTTATTTGTTATTAAAGATATGTTTATGTTAAGGTAGAAAGATGTCATTTCAACTTCTCCCCCTGTCTCATGAGCAGGATGGCCATATTATCATTTACCTTCCTTCATTGACAGAGTGTCAAGTACGAATATTTAAGGAATCATTTACTGGAGAAACACTGACAAAAGAGAAGACATTGTATTTTTTAAAATTAAGTATTTAGTGAAAACAACAAAATAAAATACTTATAAAAGAACCTGAGGTGAAAGAAGGTCAAAGAACGTGTACTTCATTTTTTATCTGTTGCTCTCTTACTCTTTCTTACTCTAAGATTTTCTTTAGAATGTCTCTAAATTTAGGGTAGAGTAGAACAAGAGGCATAGTCCTCTGAATCAAGTTTGTTTATACACTATGTGATTGCCTAAACTCAAGTGTAAGTTGACTTGCTGCTATGGAGATTCAAGTGTGACTTGTTATTTTATTTATTTATTTTTAATTTACTTATGTTTTAATTACAACTGAACAATATTATACTTGTTTCAGGGGTACAACATAGTGATTGGATATTATGAACTGATCATCAAGTCTGACTTTTTAAAACCTGCATCTTTCCTCAACATAACATATTTTCAAATCCAAAATTTTATGATGTAGCCCTGGCCGGTTTGGCTCAGCGGTTGGAGCGTCAGCCTGCGGACAAGAGAATCTTGGGTTCAGTTCTTGCTAGGGGCACATACCAAAAAAAAAAAAGAAAAAATTAATGATGTAAATGTTAGCCCTACTTCTAGACACAGCGTTATCATTGCTTTCTGTTATGTAATAATACCACTGGATTGTAAAGTTTTTGAATGCAATTGTTTCATCTTCCACTGTTCTATCTTGTTTAACATTTAGTTTGATAGTGGTTAGGTGATAGTATCTGCATTGGGGCCCACCGAATCCCTTACTATTTATCTTCTTGAAAGCATCCCAAGGTGATAGAGCCCTGGCATGTGAGTTACGAAGCCTGAGGGATGTGGGTGAACATTATATTACTGGAATACAAAATGGGATATTTGGATTTGTTTATTTCTAAGTGCCTAATATGTTTTACATATTCCCATTTTCTATTCAAATAAAACTTTATCAATTATTATCGTATTTTCAATGTATGCATTTTCCTCTCCCCTATATTGTTCAGGAAAATATGTAGCTTATGAAATAATGATATTAAAATGGTTTTTGTTTTCCCTCTAAATGATATTAATGATTATCCTGAGTGAACATTTAAATGTCATATTTATAGTTTGCATTGATTACTAAAAATCTTTGAACAAAATATTTCATTAAATGCTTCTGGGGACAATAGAATAGCTTATTGTGCAGTTGAATGCATTTATAGCTGTTTAAATGGCCAGATATTCATAATACTGATTAACTGAGAAGGTCTTCGATGGAATGCCTCAGGAGTCTGCATTGAACCAATTCCACATTTCCTGCTATCAAGGGCTGTCATAAAAATGTTTAAAAACTCCATGTCATAACTTACATGTGGATAAAAGTAAACCTTTTTTTAAAAAATAGTGCAGACCATTATAAAGTGCTTAAATTAACAAAAGATAATTTAATGAGAGAAATGCTAGGCAATCCCTCTGTTTAATTTTGAAAAATAAAATACATAAATTAGAACAAAGAAAAATTTATCTTTCTAGCATCTTAAAATTAAATAAGACCCAGGTGTTTGTGTTTGCAATGAACTCAACAAAAGTCAAGACTGTGTTAGTAGCCAAACAATCTTGTAAAGGATGTGTTATAATATTTTGCCTAGACACTATATATCTTTGATTCTGGATCCAGAGTCTCGCTAAGTTTCAGTATATAGTCACAATTTTTTTTTTTAATCCTCACCTGAGGATATTTTTCCATTTTTTGTACAGATAGAGTGGGAGGGAGAGAGAGAGAGAGAAACATCGACGTGAAGGGACACATCGAGTGGCTGCCACCTGCACGACCAACCAGGGCCAGGGACAAACTGCAACCGATTTTAAAGAAAGCAAGTCTTGTTTTTTTTTTTTGTTTTTTTTTTTTTGTTTTTTTTTTTAGTGTCCTATTGCAGAGGGAACATAATTGAAATTTTCAAAATATGTGCCCTTGATGTTTGTAGGGGTACAGAGAACAGTAAATATATGCACTTGATGTTACACTGCAAATAAAAATAAGTAAAGATTTTCAACTTGGTGGTGGAATAATATCTAGGTATAGGAAGCAGCCTCTAGTGCAGCACTGTATAGAATATTTACTAAAGGTTGCATATGGAGACCCAGTAGAGAGTTGATACCATCATATGACTTCACTCTGCACACATAGAGACATCACTCATGCCTAATTCTAAATAACCAAGTAAGCAGGTCTGTTCCTTTATCTATGCCTTTGAAATTGCCCTTAGAATAAAATCTTAGCTCTGAATTGCCACACATCTCTGCATAGTATGGACCTGCTCATCTTTCCTACATGGCTTTGTGCTATTCTTCTTCTTTATATAACATGTTAGTGCCAGCGATCTTCAAATTCATCTTCGAGTATGACCAGATTTTTCTAATAAACCTAAAACAGATTGAAAATATCTGTAATATGGAGCAAGTGAGTGAAGAAAATGCAACTCAAGTAGCATTGGGGTAGCTTTGTTTAGAAAAGATTAAGAAATTTTATAAATACAATATTTAATATTGTTTATGCAGCTATTCCTCATAGTTGTAATCATCATCTTTACCATGGTTTCCTCAAAGCAAGGACTTCTAAATTAACCAAATTTACTTTAAAAGGTTTTACTCATAACATCCTTCTATTGAAAATATAATAAATCAGGGATAACATTTTTTATGTGGATCAGCTACAGGACAAAATATTAATTTTGGTGCATTTTATTAGTGACCATGATAGAACAAACTAACATGTCTATTTTCATTTAAAGTAAAATTTTTCCAAATTTCTGGTGTTCAAGGTCTGAATAGACTAAAGAGAAATATGGAGAGAAAATAAATATGGAGAATTGTGGCATGATTTTTATTAAAGTGAACATTTTCTTAGCTTTGTAGCTAATAAATTTTGTGTATGGAAATTACAGTTGCTCTTAATATGCTTTCAGAAGACTGATGAAAATATTAAAAAGTTATGAACTAACAAGAGTATTTGTTAATGCCACATAGAAGTACTAATTATACATCATTTCTTGCTTACAGCTAAACCCAAGAGACATCTTCTAAGAAGTGTTAAATAAGCTTCTTCACTAGAAATGTGAATACAGTTGAGTGGCATGGTTAATTTTTATTTAAGGACCTAACCTTTAAAAAAGTGGAGAAAATAAACAGAAAAAATGTATTCAGTAAACAAAATTATGTTTCTCATGTAAAGTGACTTATTAATATATTTACACTTCATGTTTAACATATGATTTAAAGTGAGGTGAGGAATATCTGGCCCACGTGCCATATAATTCCCAAAAAATCATTTGGTCTGGCCTTGCCAAGACAATTGAAGGCAAGACTCAAAATTCAATAAATCTAGGAGGTTTTTTCATAGCAACATAAATTTATATTAAGTGAATTATAATACTAATGTAAATTTTGAGGGACAAGCAAAGGTTGTCCATTATGAGATAGACAGGATGCATAGGAGGACATTATGGGACAGATATGTATACTTCTTGTTGGCTGTCCTCTGCCTGTCTGCCTGTTATTGTGGTGGTTCAGAGAATAGTCAGTGCCAGGCAGGCTGGGAGTGTACACATTATGAAATAGTTAACACGTTGTGGCAAAATTAAGGTAATCCAGTGATAATGAGATGAGATGTAATGAGATGATTCTTCATGACATTGATGACCTTGCCTCCAATGATTGTCAACACAGACAATAACTCCAATCCAACCTTTATCCACATGTCCACAATCAACAATCCTCACAAAAACTGAATCTCAGATAAAGATTTAGGAAGTTACAGTACACAGAAGAGACCTCAGGGGTTGATAATACAAACATTGGATATGATAAAAACATTGGATATGATCCAAATCCAAGATGCAGGATTAGAACAGTGATCAAAGCAAAATAATTGTTTTGCTGGTGACACACACACTGGATAGTTATTTAAACTTAAGTGGTGTGAGATCCAACAAATGGTGACTACAAAGAAAAGAAAAGTTGATGCAGAGTGTCAATATTCTCAAGGTAAATGGACAAATGATTAGTTGTTGTTGTAGTTGTTGAAGTCAAAGTCAAACCTGTGTGCCGGGTTTTTGGTGATGTATCATTTTCAGCAGAAATGAAAAAGTCAGCCTGGAGCATAATTACAATTCAAAACATGCTAAACTCCATGAATTAGGAGGCCAACTGCATCTGGATAAAATCAATTCTTTTCAGTGGAGTTTGAAATCACAACAAGCCACTTTCACTAAGCCTCCTTGTGACAGAGATAACATTATTCAGATGACTTACGTAGTAGTGAGCAAGTTAATCGCAAAGAAGCTGAGGCTTCATGTAGAGGGAAAGTTTGTGAAAAAGTGCATGGTAGCTGCTGTGGAGTTGTTAGCACCATACAAAATAAAATTGTTTCAGAGTATTAGTTTGTCTTGGAGAACCATCTCAGAGTGGGTTATTGACTTAGCATAAGATATTTAAAAAACACTAAAGGATTCTACAGAAGATTTCCAATTTTCCTCTTGACTTGTGGGGTGACAATATACATCAATACTGCCCAGCTGGCGATTTTTGTTTGTGGGGTAACTGCATAGTTTGACATGCAAGAAGAACTGCTATGACTCAGAGGTGAGAACTTGTTTGAGAGACTTGTTTTATCAATAAAAAAACTTGAACTAACATTTGAAAAGTTAAGTGGCTTTACTATAGATGGAACTCCAGCCATGGTTGGCTCGAAAAGAGTGTTAATTGCATCTGTCAAGAAAGAAGTGAATGGTTTCAGTCTTGATCTAAGTAATTTAAATATATACCACTGCATCATACACCAAGAAATTATCTGTGCACAGTCTTTGCGGCTCAAGAATGTGATGTGAACACTAGTGTCATGCATAAATTTTGTCAAAAACAAAAGACTTAATAACCGTTAGTTTAAGGAGTTACTGAATGTTCTTCACCCTGAGTACTGTGATCTTGTTTATCACTGTGCAGTGTGGTGGCTAGGTCAAGGGAACATGCTCATGAGGTTTTATGAACTGTGGGATGAAGTCAAGCAGTTGATGGAGATTAAGAAAAAACCTGTCAGGAAACCCAATGATAACAAGTAGCTCTGTGTGATTTAGTGTTCATGGTAGACATTACCAAGTACCTCTCAGAGCTTGAACATCAAGCTACAGGGCCGCAACCAGCTTCTCAGTCCCCTGGTTTCAAATGCAAAATTGTTTGCAGCTAAATTAAGGCTGTGGAAAGTGCAACTCAAGAAATCAATCAATAAATAAATAACCAGGTGCATTGCTCCACTCTGAAAGGACAAAAGCCTTCTATGACATTTGAATATGCTGGTGAATGTGTGAAACTAAATGAGGTAGTTAATGAAAGATTTAAGGATGTGAAAAGTAAACAAATAGAATTGAACATCTTTGCTACACCAATGTGGAACCAGCTGATGTGCCTAATAACCTACAACAGAAAATCATTCAGATGCCAAATGATGATGAGCTAAAAGCTAGGTACAACAACTTCCCATTGCTTGAGTTATATAAATGTTACCTAAGCAATGATTAATTTCTAACTTTGAGGAGATATGTATTTAAATATACATCTGTGTTCCAAACAACTTACTGCTGCAAGCAGTTCTTTTCAAAATGTACCATTGCAAAGAGTTGGCTGCACTGCAGGCTGACCAATGCAAACTTGGAAAAGCAGTTGCAAGCAGCAACATCATTGACATCAACTAGCATCACAAACCTCACCAAAGAGAAGCAATTCCAGCCATAACATTAAGATTGCGTTAATTAAATGTTTGACCAAATATAGCAGGCTAATTTTTAAGTTGATAATTTTGTATAGCCCACTCTGATGTTATAAATATCTAAATGGCCTTTGGCAGATAAAAGGTTCCCCACCCCTGCTTTAAAGGATAGATTTCATGATGAACTATATTTAGTCTGCATTTGGGGGCTTATATTGAATGGTTGTGAGTTTCCATGTTATTACTTTTACTATTTTAATAGTATCAGTCATAGCAGTAATTTTCCAAAATATATTTGAAACTCTTGCCTGGTGTTTAAGTTGCAGAGTTCTAGTTATATTTCTACATTATTCTCATAACAAATATATTTTGTGTGTATGCAAGAGAGATGCTTCATGGATTTTTTCCTGTGTAGAAATACAATTTAAGCAACTACTCTTTGTCAATTTTCTTTTTAATTTATTGTTTCATATGTATCCACTTTCCATGTCTAATGATAGCTTTTTAGCAGATAATTTGCAGTTGAGAGACTGCTGGTCTTTTGTCATTTGCTAGGCATTTTGAATGAAGATTTTTTTTTTTTAATTTCATCAACATTAAAATTGCAGTTGATTTAAAATAGAATAATGCTTTTAAATGTTCCATTCTTGTCAAATATGAAAGGGTACCCTACCTAGCACAACACTGGTGGGAATGCAGACTGGTGCAGCCACTATGGATAACAGTATGGAGTTTCCTCAAAAAAATTAAAGATGAAACTGTCGTTTCATCCAATGAACCCACTCGTGGGAATATATCCAAAGATTCCAGAAACACCAATCAGAAAGATTATATGCGACCCTATGTTCATAGCAGTATTATTATTTAAGATCTAGAAACAGCCCAAGGGCCCATCAGTAAATGAATGGATAATAATGCTATAGTAAGTTTACCCAGTAGAATACTATGCAGTTGTAAAAAATAAATCTTACTCCTAGAGATGACTTGGAGGTACCTGGAGAATATTATGCTAAGTGAAATGAGCCAGTCAGAGAAAGACAAATATCACTTGACTTGACTTATATGTGGAATATAGTGAACAAGATAAACTGACAAACCAGATAGAACAAGGGGCATGAAAACATGGAACAGACTGAATCTCAGAGGGAAAGGGGGAGGGAATGGGAAAATATTAACGAAATAACTTATATGCATATATACATTATCCATGGACACAGACAATAGAGGAGTGATGACCTGAGATGGGGTGGGAATCAGGTGGATTTGGGCAATGGGGGAGAAAGGGGGGGGGGGTGGCATCTGTAACACTCTCAACAGCAAAGATACAAAAAAATTTCTAAAGGAAAAAACATTAAATACATAAAAAAAATGAATGATAGATCTCAGAGAAGGGGCAGGGGACAAAATAAATTTTAACAAGAAATTTATAGGCATATATGCATAGCCCATAGACACAGAAAATAGTGTGCTGAATACCTGGGCTGAATGGCAACTGAGTGGAAGGAGGTAAAGGCAGGGTAGGGGGAATGGGAGAAATCTGAAATACTATAAACAATAAAAAATAAATGTTGAAAAAGAAAAAAATATGAAAGTGTTTGGACCCATTGGTTATTAACCTGAACCACAACTATTATCTATTGCTTGTATAGACAAGTTAGTAAAAGCCACCCATTCTGGGTGTATACATTTTAAAATGTTGCCTCTCCTCAAGTACGATGTTAGTAAGCAGAGTACATACAGTAGGTCCTCACTTAGCATCCTTGATAGGTTCTGTGATGTTAAATATAATGACATATAAAGAAATCTATTTTACCATAGGCTAATTAATATAAACAAGAGTTAAATTCCTAAAGCATATTATCCATGTTACAACAAAATTATGCTGAATAAAATGATGTTGTTCAAAGACTTGCTGTAGAAACTGAATTTCAATCCCCACTTATTACCCTTTAGCTAGACACACTTGTGCAGTGTACACACTGTACAACCATATTTTCTGTGGGCCTGCTCTTAACAGTCATTTTAAAGTGTAAGTATCATAATAATATGTAGCAACAATTTGTGCTCAGTACTCTAAAGTCTTGGTTAGGTTATGTACAGTTTTAAAATACTTAAGTCATCCATGCCTTTTGTAACCTCCTACTGTTACTTGAGAAATCAGTGGGCCAGATTTCCCTGTCACTCATGAAAGTGAGGTTCTGGGGCATCGCTGAAATAAGCATTTTTAGAAGCCTCCACATGGGAATGGGATGTGGTAAAATATTTTATTTGTGTGCAGTTTTATTCTTTGGGTTGCAGAGTTCTATACTCTTTAGTCCAGTACTGGAAAAGGGTAAACTGTGGGTTCAGCAAAACTAGAAGTAGAACCAGTGTCCAGAGTTTCCTTTCTATATTGAAGCTGGGTCCTGTTCAGCATCAGGCTAGCTGCAGCCCAGTAGCCCACAAGAGCAGTGGGAAGTCAGAGCCCCAGAGAGATTGGTGTGATCCAGCTGCCCGCTCATGGGAACTGCAGGGTACAGGGGCACCAGAGAGGCCTGTGTGACCCAGCAGAGACTGTGCAATCCAGTTACCTACAGGACCTGCAGGGTGCTAAAACACCAGAGAGGCCTGTGTAACCCAGCAGGGACTGCGGTCTAGTTACCAACTGGCCCTGTGGGGTGCTGAAGCATGAGAGAGGCCTATGTGACCTAGCAGGGACTGTGCCATCTAGTTACTCCCAGGACCTACAGGGTGCTGAAACACTGGAGAGACCTGTGTAACCCAGCAGACACTGTGAAATCTAGTTACTGCAGGACCTCTGGAGTGCTAAAACACTAGAGAGGCCTGTGCGACCCAGCAAGGACTCTGCCATCCAATTACCCAAAGGACCTGTGGGGTGCTGAAGAACAAGAGAGGCCTGTACAACCCAGCAGGGACTGCACTATCTAATTAACCATGGGTCCTGTGGGGTGCTGAAGCACCAGAGATGCCTGTGTGACCCAGCAGCCCATACATAGGCTTAGAGCCTGGTACCCAAAGGGACTGTGTGACTCAGGTACTGGCAGGACCTGCAGGGTGCTGGGGCACCAGGAAGGCCTGTGTGACCCAACTGGCAACAAGATAGGCATAGATGATGTAAAAATGGTTGCAGAGAGAATAGAAGCTAAAAAGACTATCTCCCAGGACCAAACAGGAAATACAACTAAAATAAAGACAAATCCTCAGAAAAAAGCAACAGAAAAGCAGCAGGCCCAGACCATATAAACAGGGACACTGGCAGGATCTGCAGAGGCACGAGAGAGTGACATGCTGAAAGCCCACCATCAGCATCAGTCTTAGCTGTGAGCAGTGCCATTGGGGAATGAAGACCAAGCCCTCTCCACAGCACAGAGAGCTGGGACACAGTGCTAAAATAGCTACAGAAACTCACCTGGGGCTATGATAGAAGGAGGGCAGACTGGGCTGAAACTCTGTGGGAACACCAGGGATTTGAAGGGCACTCAGAGTTTTTGCTGATTTGTGGCCAAAAAGGATGGTGGCCAGTGTGCTCCTTCCCAGAGCGGCGGGGAAAAGCAGCAGCACCCCCCCCCCTCAGATATTCAGCCTTTCCCAGGTGAGGCAAACAAAAGCAAATTGAGGCAACTTAATAACCAGCATCTATCTGACCATCTGGGAATCCTCTTATGCAGAACACCAGGGTGACATTACAAGGTTACTAGTTACCAGTAAAAAGCTAAAGGATAACTAAACATTTCCTGGGCTTGCAAATCTATCCAGGAAAAAAAGACCTGACATTGGTGTTTAATATGGACCCATCCAGGTTCACCCAAACCTAGAAGAGGGAGCCACAAACAGCAGAACACCAACACACACACACAGAAAACTTGGAAGACTCCAAAACCCACTGAGATAGCCAAAATGGTGAAACAAAGAAATAAATCCCAAATGAAAGAACAAGAAAACTCTATCAAAGATGAGATCAATGAAGAAGCTCAACAGCATGAATAAGGACATCAGCACCATGAGTAAAAATGTAGAAACATAGAAATCAACCAAGTGAAAATGAAGAAGGAGATAGCAGAAATTAAGAACACATTGGAAGGACTAACCAGCAGAGTAGAGGAAGCTGAGGACCCAATCAGTGAATTAGAAGACAAGGTAAAAAAAATCAACCAATCTGAAAACCAAAATGAAAAAAAAAAAAAAAAATTAAAAAACAGGAAGACAACTTAAGAGAACTGTGGGACAACTGGAAACATATTAACATTCACATCATAGGAGTTCCCAAAGAGGAAGAAAATGGGCAAGGATTAGAAAATATATTTAAAGAAATGGTGACAGAAAACTTTACAAATTGGTGAAGGTAGAAGGCATTGAAGTTCAAGAAGCACAGAGAACCACAAGTAAGAAGAAACCAAAGAGGCCCACACCAAGACACACAGTGATTAAAATGCCAAAAATGAAAGACAAAGAGAGAATTCTAAAGGAAGCAAGAGTTAATCAACAAGTTACCTACGAAGGAAACCTTATAAGACTTTCAGCTGACTTCTCAACAGAAACACTGCAGGTCAGAAGGCAGTGGTATGAAGTAATCAAGGTCATGAAAAGCAAAGATCTGAATCCAAGACTACTCTATCCAGCAAGGCTATCATTCAAAGTTGATGGTCAAAGAAAGAGCTTTCCAGACAAAAAAGGCTAAGGGAATATGTTAACACCAAACCAGCACTGCAAGATGTGCTAAAATAACTCCTGTAATTAGTAGAATAAATAGGAAGAAAAATATAGCCACACTAAACAAAAATAACAATAAATAAGTACGTATCAGTAATGACCGTAAATGTAAATGGATTAAATGCTTGAATCAAAAGACACAGAGTATCTGACTGGATAAGAAAGCATGACACACATATATATCGTTTACAGGAAACCCACCTCACAACAAAAGACTCACAAAGGTTGAAAGTGAAGAGATGGAAAAAAAAAATCTTTCAAATGAACGTAAAGGGAAAAAAAAAGCTGGGGTAGCAATAATCATACCGGATAAAGTAAATTTTAAAATGAAAGCCATACCTAGAAACAAAGAAGACCAATTCATAATAATGAAAGTATCTATCCAACAGAAGATAGAACTTTGGTAAACATAGTTGCACCCAATTTAGGAGCACCAAGATATAATAAAAATCCTTTGGAGGACTTCAAAACAGAAATCAACAGCAATAGAATCATAGCTGAGGACTTCAGAACCCCGCTGACATCACTGGATAGATCTTCTAACAAAAAATTAACAAAAAACACAGATTCTAAATGAAGTGTTAGATGAAATGGATTTAATAGATGTCCACAGAGAATTACACCCCAAAATCACAGAATTCACATTCTTCACAAGTGCACATGGGACATTCTCAAAGATAGACAACATATTAGGGCACAAACTAAATCTCTACAAGTTCAAGAAGATTGAAATCATATCAAGCAAATTCTCAGATCACAATGGCATACAACTAGAAAACAATTGCAACAAGAACATGCAAATACATTTGAAAACATGGAAGCTAAATAACATGTTACTGAACAATAAATGGGTCCCATGGAGATAAAGAAAGAAAATAAAAACTTCCTGGAAACCAATGAAAATGAAAATACAACAACACAAAATCTATAGGATGCAGCTAAAGCAGTTCTGAGAGGAAAGGTCATAGCAATACAGGCTTACCTCAAGAAACAAGAAAACATTTTAACAGAATATCTAACCTCACAACTTAAAGAAGTAGAAAGCAAAAGAAAAGAAAACCCAGGACAAGTAGAAGAAAGGAAATAGGAAAGATCAGAGAAGAAATAAATGACATGGAGACCAAAGTAATAATTCAAAGGATCAATAAAACAAAGAGCTGGTTTTTTGAAAAGATAAACAATATTGATGGGCCGTTAGCTAGAATCACCAAGGAACAAGGAGAGTAAACCAATATACACAAATCAAAAATGGAAGAGGAGACATAACACCACAGAAATACAAATGATTATGAACAGATATCATGAACAATTATAAAGCAACAAATTCAACAATATAAGTGAAATGAACAAATTTCTAGAAAAACATAGTTTCAAAAAACTGAAACGAGAAGAGATAGAAAACTCGAACAGACCAATAACAACAACAAAAAATTGAAGATGTAATGAAGACTCTTCCAGCAAACAAAAGCCCAGGCCCGAATGGCTTCATGGGGAAATTTTACCGACCATTCAAAAGAGAACTAATACCTATTCTCTTCAAACTATTTCAAAAAATTCAAGAAGAAGGAAGACTTCCAAACTTGTTTTATGAGGCCAGCATAACTCTAATTCCCAAACCAGAAAAAGGCACTACAAGGAAAGAAATCTACAGGCCAATATCTTTGATGAACATAGATGCCAAAATCCTGAACAAAATACTAGCAAATTAGATCTAGCAATACATCAATAAATTGTTCACCATGACCAAGTGGGATTCACCTTGGGGATGCAAACCTGGTACAATATTCACAAACCAATAAATATGACACAAAACATAAATAAAATGAATGTTAAAAACCACATGATCATAGTAATAGACACTGAAAAAGCTTTCAACAAAATCCAGCACTCATTTTTGAAAAAAAAAAGTTCAGCATATCAGGGAATAGAGGAATCATATCTCACATAATAAAGGCTATATATAAAAGACCTACAGCCAACATCATACTCAATGGGCAAAATTTAAAAGCATGTCCCTTAAGAACAGGAACAAAACAAAAATGCCCACTTTCACCACTCTTACTTACCATAGTACTGGAAGTCTTAGCCACAGCAATCAGACAGAAGGAAAAAAAGGGATCCAAATTGGAATGCAGGAAGTGAAATTGTCATTATTTGAAGATGACATGATACTATGTGTAGAAAACCCCAAAGATTCCATCAAAAGTTTACTAGACTTAAGAAATGAATTTGGCAACTTAGCAGGATACATAATTAACATCAAGAAATCGATCGTATTCTTATACACCAATGATGAAGTCACAGAAAGAGACACTAAGAAAACAATCCCATTTATTATTGCAGCAAAAAAAAATTAAGATACCTAGGAATAAACTTAACCAAACAAATAAAGGACCTATTCACAGAAAACTACAGGTTACTGAAAAAAGAAAAAGAGGACAATATAAAAAAGTGGAAGCACATACCTTGTTCATGGCATGGAAGAATGAACATCATTAAAATGTTCATATTACCCAAAGCAATCTATAGATTCAATGCAATGCCCATCAAAATTCCAATGACTTACTTCACAGAACTAGAACAAATACTTCAAAAGTTCCTATGGAACCAATAAAGACCTCAAACAACCACAGGGATCTTGAAAAAGAAGAACAAAGTTGGAGGGATCACATTACCAGATTTCATGTTGTACTACAAAGCCACTGTAATCAAAACAGCCTGGTACTGGCACAAGAACAGGCATGTAGACCAGTGGAACAGAACAGAGAACCCAGAAATGGACACAAGTCAGTATGTTCAATTAATATTTGACAAAGGTGGCAAGAGCATACAGAGGAGTAAAGACAGACTCTTTAATAAATGATGTTGGGAAAATTGGACAGCTACATGCGAAAAAATGAAAGTAGACCATCAACTTACACCCTACAAAAGAATAAACTCAAAATGGATAAAAACTTAAATGTGACTCATCCATCCATAAAAATCCTAGAAGAAACTGTAGGTAACAAAATTTCAGACATTTTACACAGCAGAATTTTCACTGATGCATCACCTAAGGCAACAGAAACAAAGGAGAAAATGAACATATGGGACGACATCAAACTCAAAAGCTTCTGCATAGCAAAAGATACAATCTTCAAAATGGAAAGGTGTACCAGTGTATGGGAGAGCATAATTTCCAATGATATATCAAATAAGGGGTTAATTTTCAAAATAAATAGGTGCTCATAGAACTCAACAAAAGGAAGACAAATAACCCAATTAAAGAATGGGCAGAGGAACTAAATAGACACCTCTCCAAACAGGACATACAAATGGCTAAGAGACATATGAAGAAATGCTCAACATCACTAATCATCAGAGAGATGCAAATTATAACAACAATGAGATATCACTTCACAACTGTCAGAATGGCCTCCATCAACAAATCATCAAACAACAAGTGTTGGTGAGTAGTATTCAGCAGTAATAAATAAAGATCTCTTATCATTTGAGATGTCATAGAAGGACCTGGAAAGTATTATCCTAAGCGAAAGAAGCCATACAGAGAAAGACAAGTACCATATGATCTCATTTATTTGTGGAATATAATGAACATAACAGTCTGAGGAATGGGGTAGTCCCAGAGATATGGAAGTGGGGTACAGACTGACAATCCCCAGAAGAGGGGGTGGTGGGGGAGAGATAAACCACAGAAATTATATGCATGTATGCATGAACAATAGACATGAACATCAAAGCTGGAGAAAGGGCGAGGAGGGAGGGGGAGGGGGGAATCAGTGGGGATAAAAGGAGAAACATCTGTAACAATAATTAATTAATTAATTAATTAAAAATAGAAAAAAAAGTAAGATAAAGTTAGGATTATAAAATAGCCACACCGTTCTGTTTTCTATTCATTATACAATTATTTTTTGAAGTGTAAAGTTGATAGAGACCTTACAAATCAATAAAATCTCTATTTTATCTCAACTCTTAATTTTCATCACATAAGGAAAAATATTTACTATAAAAATGAGAAAAAAAAACATAATGAAAAGAAGAAAATTGGATCATAATGTCACATAGTTTAAAAATTTTTATTGAATTTATTTGCGTGACATTCTTTAATAAAATTACATAGGTTTCAAGTGTACATTTCTACAATATATTTTCTGTATATTGTATTCTGTGTTCACCACTCACAATCAAGAATCCTTCTGTCACTATTTTTTCCCCCTTTACTCTCTTATATCTCTCCCCACCTCCCTTCTCTCTGGTAATCACAACACTGATTTTTGTTTTTTGAGTTGTTGTTATTTTTGCTTAATCCCTTCACCTTTGTCACCCATTCCCCAAACCGCTGTACTCTCTGATAGCTGTCAATCTGTTCTCTCTATCTATAAGTCTGCTTCTATTTTGTTTGTCAGTTTATTTTGTTTGTTATACTTTACATATAAGGGAAATTATACGATATTTGTCTTTCTCTAACTGGCTTATTTCATTTAGCATAATACTCTCCAGGTTCATCCATGCTGTCACAAAAGGTAAGATTTCCTCCTTTTTACAGATGTGTATTATTCTATTGTGTAAATGTACCACAGCTTTTTGAATCCACTCATCTACAATTGCATAAAAAAAAAATAAAATACCTAAGAATAAGTATAACCTATGATGTAAAAGATCTATATTCAGAAAATTATAAACAAGGCAGAATAAACATTTAAAGAAGATATAAATAAGTGAAAGCATACATTGTGTTCATACATAAGAATAATTGACATCATTGAAATGTCCCTACTACTCAAAGTCATCTATAGTTTCCACACAATTCCCATCAAGATACCAATGGTATATTTTATAGAACTAGGACAAATAGTCCAAGAATTTATATGGAATCACTGAAGACCCCAAATAGCCATAACAATCTTGAGGAAAAAAAAGTAAAGTTGGAGAAATCATGCTACCTGATATCAGATTATATTATAAGGCCAGAGTACTCAAAAGAGCATGGTGCTTCTGTAAAAACAGACATATAGATCAATGTCACATGCTTTAATTTTTTTTTTTTTTTTTTACTTAAAATGCATGTTAAAGTTTATTTTTAAAATTATATCTGTTCCCTGGCTGGTTTGGTTCAGCGGTTGAAGCATTGACCTGCAGACCAGGGAGTTCCTGGTTCGGTTCCCACTAGGGGCACATACCAAAAAACATTTTTTTTGTTCTGATGGTGGCGTTTTGGAACATTAGATAACCTTTTATTTTTTAATTTTTAAAATTTTTTATTAATTTGTTTTTGTTACAGATGTTTCTCCTTTTTCCCCCATTGACACCCTCTTCCCCTCCCCCAACCCCATCCCCAGCTTTGTTGTCTAAGTTCATTGGTCATGCATACATGCATATAAGTTCTATGGCTTATCTCATTTCCACCCAATGACCCTCTTCGGAGGCTTGTCAGTGTATAGCCCACCTCTATGTCTCTGAAATAATTTTGTTCATCAGTTTCTTTAGGTCACTATATTCCACAAATAAATGAGATTGTTTGATATTTGTCTTCTTCTGCTTGGTGTGCATCCCTTAGCATAATACTCTCCAGGTACTTCCGTGCCATCTAAAAGGATAAGAGATATTTCTTTCATTTTTAATTTAATTTATTTATTTATTTCTGTTACAGATGTTTCTCCTTTACCCCCCACTGATTCCCGCATTCCCCTCCCACCCCACCCTGACCCCAGATTTTTTGTCTATGTCCACTGTTCATGCAAACATGCATATAGGTTATGAGGTTTATCTCTCACCCACCAACCTTTCTTCGGGGAATTGTCAATCCGTACCCCACTTCCACATCTGTGGTACTACCCTATTACGCAGACTATTTTGTTCATTATATTCCACAAATAAGTGAGATCATGTGATAATTGTCATTCTCTGATTGGCTTGTTTCGCTTAGAATAATACTCTCCAGGTCCCTCCATGTCATCTCAAAGAATAAGAGATCTTTCTTAGAGCTGTATAGGACTCCATTGTGTATATGTACCACAGCTTTTTGATCCATTTGTCTACTGATGGACACTTGGGCTGTTTCCAGATCTTAGCTATTGTAAATAGTGCTGCTACAAACATGGGGGTACATATATTCTTTCTGATTGGTGTTTCAGGCTTCTTAGGGTATATTCCTAGAAGTGGGATCACTGGGTCAAATGGCAGTTCAATCTTTAATTTTTTGAGGTAACACCATATTGTTTTCCATAGTGGCTGCACCCATCTGCATTCCCACCAGAAGTGTACTAGAGTCCACTTTTCTCCACACCTCACCAACATTTGTTGTTTGATGATTTGTTGATGGTGGCCATTATGACAGGTGTAAGGTGATACCTCATTGTTGTTTTAATTTGAATCTCTCTGATGATTAGTGATGTTGAGCATTTCTTAGCCATGTGTATGTCCTGTTTGGAGAGGTGTCAATTTAGTTCCTCTACCCATTTTTAATTGGGTTCTTTGTCTTCCCTTTGTTGAGTTGTATGAGCACTCTCTATATATTGGAAATTAAACCCTTATTTGATATATTATTGGCAATTATGCTCTCCAATATACTGGGTTGCCTTTCCATTTTGATGACTCTAACTTTTGCTGTGCAGAAGCTTTTGAGTTTGATGTCGTCCCATGTGTTAATTTTCTCCTTTGTTTCTGTTGCCTTCGATGATGTATCAGTGAAAATTCTGCTGTGTAAAATGTCTGAAATTTTGTTACCTACAGTTTCTTGTAAGATTTTTATAGATTCATAAGTCACATTTAAGTCTTTTATTCATTTTGAGTTTATTCTTGTGTAGGGTGTAAGTTTATGGACTAGTTCCATTTTTTTGCATGTAGCTTTCCAATTTTTTCAACACTATTTATTAAAGAGGCTTTCTTTACTCCACTGTATGCTCTTGCCCCCCTTTTCAAATATTAATTGAGCATATTGCCTTGTGTCCATTTCTGGGTTCTCTGTTCTGTTCCACTGGTCTATCTGCCTGTTCTTGTGCCAATACCAGGCTATTTTGATTACAGTGGCTTTGTAGTATAACCTGAAATCTGGTAATGTAATACTTCCTACTTTATTCTTTTTCTTTTTCTTTTTCTTTTTCAAGATAGCTGTGGCTATTCGAGGTCTTTTTTGGTTCCATATAAACTTTTGAAGTATTTTTTCTAGTTCTGTGAGGGATGTCGTTGGTATTTTGATGGGCATTGCATTGAATCCATAGATTGCTTTGGGTAGTATGGACATTTTAATGATGTTAATTATTCCAATCCATGAACAAGGTATATGCTTCTACTCTGTTTTATATCTTTCTCTATTTCTTTTTTTAATGACCTGGAGTTTTCTGTGAATAGGTTCTTTGTTTCTTTGGTTAAGTTTATTCCTAGCTATCTTAATTTTTTGTGCCACAATGTTAAATGTAATTGTTTTCTTAGCTTCTCTTTCTGTGTGTTTATCGCTGTTGTACAAGAATGTCATTGATTTCTTGACAATAATTTTGTATCCTGCTATGTTGCCAAATTCATTTATTAAGTCAAGTAAGTTTTTGATGGAGTCTTTGGGGTTTTCTACATATAGTATCATGTCATCTGCAAATAATGACAGTTTAAAATTCTCCTTTTCAAATTGGTTCCCTTTTATTTATTTTTTCCTGTCCGATTGCTGTGGCTAAGACTTCCAGTACTATGTGAAATAAGAGTTGTGAAAGTGGGCATTCTTGTCTTGTTCCTGTTTTTAAGGGAAATGCTTTTAATTTTTGCCCATTGAGTATGATGTTGACTGTTGGTCTTTCATAAATGGCCTTTATTATGTCAAGATATGATCTTTCTATCCTCACATTGCTGAGCATTTTTATCAGAAATGCATGCTCCATTTTGTGTAAGGCTTTTTTTGGCATCTACTGATATAATTATGTGGTATTTATTCTTCATTTTGTTTGTGTCGTGTATCACATTTTTTGATTTGTGAAGATTGTACCAGCTTCGCATCACTGGGATGAATCCCACTTGGTCATGGTAAATAATTTTTTTGATGTATTGATGGATCCAATTTGCTAGTATTTTATTCAGGATTTTGGCATCTATGTTAATCAGGGATATTGGCCTGTAGTTTTTTTCTTTGTAATGTCTTTTTCTGATTTGCAGTTTAGAATTTTGCTGGCCTCATAAAATTAGTTTGGATGTCTTCCTTCTTCTTTAATTTTTTGAAATAGTTTGAGAAGAATGGGTGTTAGTTCTTTTTTGAATGTTCAGTAAAACTCCCTTGTGATGCCATCCCGGCCTGGGCTTTTGTTTGCTGAGAGATTCTTGATTACATATTCAATTTTCTTAGTTGTTATTGGTCTGTTTAAGCTTTCTATCTTTTCCCATTTCAATTTTGGGAGACTATGTTTTTCTAGAAAGTGGTCCATTTGGTTGGATTGTCGAATATTTTCCATATAATCATTCATAGAATTTGTTAACTATCTTGTGTATGTCTGTGGTGTCGGTTGTTACTTCTCTTTCATTTCTGATTTAGTGTATTTGGGTTCTCTCTCTTTGTTTCTTGGTGAGTCTAGCAAAGGGTTCATCAATCTTGTTTATCTTTTCGAAAACACAGCTCTTTGTTTCATTGATTCTTTGAGTTTTTTTTTTTTTTTTTAGACTCTATGTCATTTATTTCTGCTTGATCTTTACTATTCCCTTCCTTCTACTGGCTCTGGGTTGTTTGTTTGTTTGTTTGCTTTCTAGTTACTTAAGTTGTGAGGTTAGATAGTATATTAGAGATTTTTCTTGTTTCTTGAGGTAGGCCTGTAGCGCTGTGAACGTCCCTCTCAGAACTGCTTTTGCTGAATCCCATAGATTTTGTCTTGTTGTGTGTTCACTTTCATTGGTTTCCAGAAAATTTTTATTTTCTTCCTTGACCTCCTCAGTGGCCCATTTGTTGTTTCAAAACATGCTATTTCGCCTCCATGTGTTCAAATGTCTTAGCATGTTCTTCTTGCAGTGGGTTTCTAGTTGTGTGCCATTGTGATCTGAGAAGATGCTTGATATGATTTCAATCTTCTTGAAGTTGTAGAGTCTTAGTTTGTGCCCTAACATGTGGTCTATCTTTGAGAATGTCCCATGCACACTTGACAAAATTGGTATTCTGTAGTTTTGGGGTGCAATTCTTCATAGATATCTATTAAATCCATTTGGTCTAGTGCTTTATTTAGAGTCCCTGTTTTTTTTTTTTTTGCTAATTCGTTGTATAGAGGATCTATCCAGTGATGTCAGCGGGTTATTGAAGTCTCCTGTTATTATTGTATTGCTATCAATTCCTTCTTTGAAGTCTTCCAGAAGATGTTTAATATATTGTGGTTCTCCTATACTGGTTTCATATATGTTTATCAAGGTTATATCTTTCTGTTGAATATATCCTTTCAATATTATGTAGTGTCCTTCTTTTTCTATATTTATGGCCTTCATTTTGAAATCTATTTTATTAGATATGAGTATTGCTACCTCAGCTTCTTTTTTCTTTTTTGTTTGCTTTAAAGATTTTTTTTTCATCTCTTCACTTTCAGCCTATATGAGACTTTTGTGGTGAGGTGGGTCTCTTTTAAACAACATATTGATGAGTCATGTTTTCTTATCCAATCAGCTACTCTGTGTCTTTTAATTGGAGCATTTAATCTATTTATATTTAAGGTGATTATGTGACCCTTCCCGCAGGTCCAGCAATGAAGACTCTAGAGGGGGAGTGAGGATGAGGAGAGACAAGAGACATGAGAAATGGAGACAAGACAGAGCTCTGATCAAGTCTCGTTTATTCTGGGGAGATCCACACAATATATAGGGCAAGAAGCAGAAAAACAAGAACATTTGTTGCCAAGAGATAAGTTTGTGGTAACCACCCCAAATCAATCACCTTATTAAAGAGGAAAGGTCCTAGTGACACAATCAATAAAAGGCCAAGTAAGGGGCCCAACAAAGGGAGAAGATAAGGCAGCACCCCATTTAGTCTGCTCCAAAAGGGGTTATCAAAAAATTCTTTTCTTCTTTTTATCAGGTCTTCTTGCAAATTCTTGATCTTGTCCCAGACAACGCCAGACTTATTGGCATAGAAGCAGCAACGTTCCTGCAAGGCAGTCGCATGGGGGGCCAAATAAGGCCCTCAGGTGCTCCTCAGGGTTTGGAGGAGGCCCAAAACCTCCTTCCACAAGCAGGCAAAGATGCAGTAGTATCCCTAGCAGTAAGATTTCAGCCTTCCGGTCCATTCCTGAAATAAAGAAAAAAACAGGAAAAGGCTCTCAGGGCGAATTTTTGTTCCTGGAGTTATCTATATGGTTATCGTTATTCCTTTAACTTGATCAATCTGTTTAACCAGACGCTCTGGTAGCCCTCTGGCAGATTTCATTTTCTTAGAGTAAATGCATACAGAACCTCGGCCCCAGATGAGGACTGGGTCTGGGCCATGCCAAGAGTTGGTTAGCGGATCTTTGTCCTGTGATGACAGTACTAATATTTTGGGGGGATGATACCATAACCTTATTTTCTCTGAAGTAGTCATTGTCTATAACTCCTGGAAGGACTTGTAGCCCATTCATTGTTGAACTGCCAGGTCCTATCATTAGTCCAAATGTGTTTTCATGCAGAGGGCCAAAAATTTCAGTAGGAATGGCCTGAACTCCCATTTCAGGAGTTAATACTGTGTAGGTGGTGGAACTGAGGTCCAATCCTGCGCTTCCTGTGGTGGCTCTGAGGAGGTTTGAAATGGATTGTTGTTTGCTGGAACAAAACTGACTGCCCCAAAGATTTGTTTGGGTTTGGGGGCCTGGGGCTGGCCCCTGTGCCCATTTCCCTGCATCGGGAGCAGTTCGTTACCCTGAACATCCTTTTTAGACCTACATTCATTAGCCCAATGTTTCCCCCTTTTACATCTAGGGCAAATTCCTGGAGTCTGAGTTTTTTAGTTATTAGTGGGATTTCCTTTACAATTCCTTGCGAAATGGCCATTTTCCCCACAGTTAAAACATTTACTCTTGTTTTGTTGGAATAAGAACTGTCTAAATGTATACCCTTGCAAGGCAGCAGCCATGGCAAGGCCCTGTTGATTGGCAACCCTGATATCAGAGCATAGGCGAATATAGCCAGTTAAATCAGTCTTTTCTTATAAGGTCTAATAGCAGCTTGACAGGGGGCATTAGCATTTTCAAAAGCCAATTGTTTAACAAAATCCATGCAGGCGTCTGCATTACTGAAAATTCTGCCTCCTGCAGTAATTAAGTAGTGAAAAAAATTTGCAAAAGGCTTTGTCTCCCCGTATGAGGGCTTTTAGGCATAATTTTATTCCCAGTGGGCTCGGTTTTTTCTTCCTCATTATCACTATCGAATAACATGAAGTCCTCACATTCTTTACTTTCATTTTCATTCCCCTTTTTTTCTTTCTGTAATATACCCTCGCCATTTTCTACTACATTGGCAACGAGAGGATCAGAATGTCTCTGAGATAGAATTTCATCTATTAAATTCCAATAAGAAAAAGCAGTTACCGGGACCTTCTCGGGTCCATAAGTCTTATAGTAATCTCTAAGAGCATCACCCACTATTTTCCATCATTTTTGATCTATAGTTCCCTCTGTAGGAAACCAAGGGCAAACTTCCTTAGTATAATCAAAATACTGACACAAATGCTTAATATTTACCTTTACTCCTCGTGCCTTGAGAGCCTTTCCTAATCCTTCAACGAACATCTTATGTTGGCTCATTTCTTGACCCATAATCACCGTTCACTTACCCGAGGGGTGCAGACACAGCAGGTTCCCACGTCATTCCCTCTTTTCTTTTCTTTCTGCCAGCCACTCGAATGGTGTCCTTCACTGGATCCCCCGTTCTGGAGCCCCATGTTGGGCGTCACTTGACCCATCCAGCAGGTCGAGCAAGGAGGACTCTAGAGGGGGAGTGAGAATGAGGAGGGACAAGAGACATGAGAAATGGAGACAAGACAGGGCTCTGATCAAGTCTCGTTTATTCTGGGGAGATACACACAATATATAGGGCAAGAAGCAGAAAAACAAGAACATTTGTTGCCAAGCGATAAGTTTGTGGTAACCACCCCAAAGCAATTTCAAGTAAATATCACATAAATATCATGGGTGGAACAAAAGATAAACAGAGCATAACTGGCTGAGTAAATGGTTACTTAAAGGAATGCAGAAACATTGTATGCAGAGATGTCCTGCCTTGGGACAGGAGATGGCAGAGTAGATTTTAACAAAATGGATGCCATGCAAAAAGTATCCCACAATTATTGATATTTATTGATAATTATTGTACTTTTTTATTGCCATTTTTGTTTGGTGTGGTTCTATTTTTTTTTTTTTTTTCTATTCCTCCTGCTAATTAGAAGCAGTTCTTTTAACATTTCTTGCAGTGTTGGTTTGGTGTTAATGTATTCCCTTTGCCTTTTTTTTTTTTTTTTTTTTGTCTTGGAAGCTCTTTATTTGACCTTCTATTTTCAATGATAGTTTTGCCGGGTAGAGTAGCCTTGGATTCAAATCCTTGCTTTTCATGTCCTTGATTACCTCAGGCCATTCCCTTCTGGCCTGCAGTGTTTCTGTTGAGAAGTCAGCTAAGAGCCTTATGGGGGTTCCTTTGTAGGTAACCTCTTGCTTCTCTCTTGCTGCTTTTAGGATTCTCTCTTTGTCTTTAATTTTTGGCAGTTTGATTACTATGTGTCTTGGTGTGGGCCTGTTTGGGTTCTTCTTACTTGGGACTCTCTGTGCTTCTTGAACTTGAATGCCTTCTTCCTTCACCAAATTAGGGAATTTTTCTGTTACTATTTGTTCAAATATATTCCCTAACCCTTGCTCATTTTCTTCTTCTGTGGACTCTATGATGCAAATATTACTACGTTTCCAGTTATCCCACAGTTCTCTTAAGCTGTCTTCCTGTGTTTTAACTGTTTTTTTTCCTCATGGTTTTCTGATTGGTTGATTTTTTTCTACCCTATCTTCTAATTCACTGATCCAGTCCTCTGCTTTCTCTACTCTGCTGTTTAGACCTTCCAATGTGTTCTTTATTTCTGATATGTCATTCTTCATTTCTTCTTGGTGGTTTTTAATTTCCAACTGGTTGATTTTCAACATTTCTATGTCTTTACTCATGGTGCTCATGTCCTTACACATGCTGTTGAGCTTTCTCAAGATCATGGCTCTGAATTCTAGTTCTGTTAACTTGCTTATTTGCACCTCATTTATCTCGTCTTTGGTAGCGATCTCTTGTTCTTTCATTTGGCTTTTGTTTTTGTGTTTCACAATTTTGGCTATCACAGTGGGCTTTGGAGCCTATCAAATTTTCCCTGTTGGTGTTGGTGTTCTGCTGTTTGTGGCTCCCTCCCCTGGGTTTGGATGAGCCAGGGAGGACCCACATTAAACACCACTGTCAATTCTTACTTTCCTGGTTAGAGTTGCTACCCAGGGAATGGTACAGTTATCCTCTAGCTTTTTGCCTGGAGGCTATCAGCAGCGGTTCCATGAAGAACCTTGGGTTCTCAGTTGAAAAAAAAATTCCCTCAGGTGCTCAGCATAAGGGGATTTCCAGAGGTTGGGGCAGATTATGGTTGTTAATGCACCTCAATTTGCATTTCAGTGGCCACCTGATCGGGATGAATCTTTGAGGAAAGGGCCACCTCTTCTCCCCAGAGCCCTTGGAAGGAATAAAATGACCACTGTTCTGTGTGATTGCAATTTAGCAAAGATCTGAGTGCCCTCCAAATCCTGAGTGTCCACACACAGTTTTAGTCCAGTCCTCCCTTCCTCTGCTGGAGCCCAAGATCAGTGGCTGTGACTATTTTAGTGTCTGTCATGGCTCTGCACTGTGGAGCTGGCTTGGGAGTTAAACCCAAGGGTGCTGCTCACAGCTAAGGCCTCTGATGTCTGTGATCTCCCAGCCCCCCTCTCACACCTCTGCAATCCTACCAGGATTGAGTCTATGTCCTTGGTAATATGGTTCTCCAAGCTGCTTTTCTGTTGCTTTTTCCTGATGATTTATCTTTATTTTCATTGTAATTCCAGTTTGGTCCTGGGAGATGGTTTGTGTAGCTTCCATTCACTCCACTGCCAGTTTTTCTAAGTTGAGATCTTTCTTTCTTATAGCTGCATGATATTTCATTGTGTCCATGTACCATAGCTTTTTAAAATTTTTATCTTCACCCGAGGACATGTCTCCTTTTTTTTGTTCAGATAGAGTGGGAGGGAAAGAAAAGAGAGAGAGAAACATCAACCTGAAAGGGACACATTGAGTGGCTGCCACCCACATGACCCAACCAAGGCCAGGGACAAACTACAACTGAGGTACATGCCCCCAGTGGGAACTGAACCCAGGTCTCTCAGGACCACAGGCTGACTCTCCAACCACTGAGCCAAACCAGACAGGGATGTACCACAGCTTTTTAATCCACTCATTTACTGATGAACACTTGTATTGTTTACAGATCTTAGTTATTGTTAATAGTGCTGCTATGAACACAGGGGTACATATATTCTTTCTGATCGGTGTTTCAGGTTTCTTAGGATATATTCCTAGAAGTGGGATCACTGGGTCAAATGACAGTTCAATTTTTAACTTTTTGAGGTAACAGCATAGTGTTTTCCACAGTGGTTGCACCAGTCTCCATTCCCACCAGCAGTGTACGCAAGTCCCCTTTTCTCCACATCCTCGCCAGCACTTGTTGTTTGATGATTTGTTGATGGTAGTCATTCAGAGAGGTTTGAGGTGATAACTCATAGATGTTTTAATTTGTATCTCTCTGGTGATTTATGATGTTTAGCTTTTCTTCATATGTCTCTTAGCTGTTTGTATGTCCTGTTTGGAGAGGTGTCTATTTAGGTCCTCTGCCCATTTTTCAATTGGGTTCTTTGGCTTCCTTTTGTTGAATTGTGTGACTACTCTATACATTTTGGAAATTAACCCCTATCTGCTGCATCATTGGGTATTATCATCTCCCATATAGTCAAATCAGTTTACGTTTTGATGGTTATTTCTTTTGCTGTTCAGAAGCTTCTTAGTTTGATTTAGTCTCATGTGTTCATTTTTTCCTTTGTTTCTCTTGCATTAGATGTTGTATTAGTGAAAATTCTGCTGCATATGATGTCTGAGATTTTGTTGCCTACATTTTCTTCTAGAATTTTTGTGCATTCATGAATTATATTTAAGTCTTTTATTCATTTTGAGTTTATTCTCATGTATTATGTAAGTTGGTATTCTAGCTTCATTTTTTTGCAAGTAGCTGTCTAATTTTCCCAACACCATTTATTGAAGAGATCGTCTTGACTTCACTGTATGCTCTTGCCATCTTTACCAAATAGTAATTAAGCATATTGCCTTGGGTCAATTTTTGGGATCTCTATCCCATTCCATTTATCTATCTGGCTGTTCTTGTCCCAGTACCAGGCTGTTTTGATTTCAGTGGCTTTGTAATATAACCTGAAATCTCGTAATGTGATCCCCCCTTTGTTCTTAAGGATGGGAACAAAACAGGGATGTCCACTTTTGTCACTCTTATTTAACATAGTACTGGCAGTCCTAGCCACAGCAATTAGACATGAAGAAAAAGTAAAGTGAATCCAAATTGGAAAGGAGAAAGTGAAACTGTCATTATTTGCAGATGACATGATATTGTACATAAAAAACCCTAGAGACTACATGAAAAATCTGCTAGAGTTAATAAATAAATTTGACAAAGTAGCAGAATACAAAATTAATGTCAAGAAATCAACAGAATTCTTATACACTAATGATAAAATCACAAAAGAGAAACTTAAAATGCAATCTCATTTACCATTGCAGCAAATAAAAAAACAAGATACCTAGGGATAAACTTAACCAAAGAAGTAAAGGACCTATTCACAGAAAACTACAAGTCATTGAAAAAAGAAATAGAGGAAGATATGAAAAAGGGGAAGCACATACCTTGTTCATGGATTGGAAGAATCAACATCCTTAAAATGTCCATACTACCCAAAGCAATCTATAGATTCAATGCAATCCCCATCAAAATACCAATGACATACTTCACAGAACTAAAACAAACACTCCAAAAGTTTATATGGAGCCAAAAAAGACTCCAAATAGCCACAGCTATCTTGAAAAAGAAGGTCAAAGTAGGAGGGATCAAATTACGTGTTTTTTTTTTGTTTTTTTTTAATTTATAAAGCTAAGATGAGCTTAATTGTAGTTAAAGATTTATCCATTTCCTTGATTATTTCCTTAGGAGTAAGGAACCCTTTTTCTGCTGAGGGCCATTTGGATATTTATAACATCATTCTCAGGCCACAAAAAAATATCAACTTAAAATTTAGCCTGCTATATTTGGTCAGGCTAATTTGGTGAGTGATGTTAGCTGGTATTGATTTCACAGGCCTTATACAGCCTGCTAGCCAAATATTTCCCACCCCTGTCAGGATTCTTGGATCAAAGACATAGGAATTTTAAAAGTATTGTAACATACTCCTAAGAAATATTTTGCCATTTATACTCCTACAGGTAGTGTATGCTCAAATTCTTTCCAACAGTGGATATAATTATGTAAAAGAAACAAAACATTGCCAATTTGACAGGTAAGAAAGTATATTTCTTTTTCTTTTTTTATCCTCATCCGAGGGCTTTCTTTCCATTTTTTGTTCAGATAGAGTAGGAGGGAGAGAGAGAAAGAGTGAGAAAGTGAGAAATATCAATGTGAAAGGGACACATCAAGTGGCTGCCTCATGTACGGCCCTGACCCAACCAGGGCTGGGGACAAACTGCAACCGAGGTGCGTGCCCTTAGCGAGAACTGAATCCGGGTCTTTCTGGACCACAGGTCGACGCTCTAAACACTGAGCCAAACCAGCCAGGGCAGAAAGTATATTTCTTATTACTTACACTTATATACTAATTATTTTATGTTTATTAGCCATTTCATTTTTTATTGTAAATTGCCTGTTAATGTCATTTATCCATTGTTTTACAGGTTTTTTTTCTTTATTGATTTTAATGAGAGTGGAAGTGAGAAAGAGAGAGAGATAGAAACATCGATGAGAGAGATCATCGATTGGCTTCCTCCTGTGTGCTCCCCACTGGGGATTTGGCCCACAACCTGGGCATGTGTCCTCACTGGGGATCGAACCAGCGACCTCTTGGTTCATGGGTCAATGCTCAACCAATGAGCCACACCAGCCGGACCATTTATCTATTTTTTAATGAAGACAGGCACTTTTCCAATAGCTCATAAATGTTTTATTTATTAATAACATTTAAACTTTTAAAAAATATGTTCCAAATGTTTTCCATTTTTATTTACTTTTGAATTGTTTATGATACTTTTGAAAGATTGTTTATATTAATATTTTAGTGTGTTCTTTTATGATTTATAAATTTATTGTCTTGAGAAGATCAAGATTGCATAAATATTCATCTATTTCATTTATATTTTCCTCTAATATTCATGTAGATTTTTCCTTTTCTCTTTCCATTTATGTCTTTAATACATTTACAACACATTTTGAAATATAGTATCACAAGAGAATTTTCACTCTATTACATTTTGCTCTTAGTCAAATCTCTAAATCTCTCAAGTTTAATTTCTCCATCTGTAAATTGGGAGCCCATCAAACCAATAGAAGAGGTAGAAATTCTAAATACAGACTCAGAAGTATATGAGAACTCAGTCTACTATAAAGGATATATATATATATATATATATATATATATTCTATCACTGAAGGAAAATTAATGTTCTCTTAGTAATCAGTCATTTCCATAAGTGTTTGCTTAGTTTGTATTTTCAATAGTACCCAATGTACAACTATTCTTATAGTATATGTTCAATACATGGACATTGAAAAAATTTAATTATCAAGGCCATGGATTTTATATCTTATACTCTATTTGTTTTTCATTTTGGCTAGATGAGCTTAAGACCCAAAATTGAAGGATGTCTTACCAGTTTTCCAATCAAGGGTTGATTGCTCCTGATGACAACATCAAGTCGAATAGAGAGGGTGACATTTAGGCATTGGAATTGACATTTTTTAATGCAATTTCACTTCATAGCAAATGTCTACAGAAAAATGAGCTTTTGCTCTGTTTTAAAGTTTATGTACATAAATTCATTTGACTGGCAAGGTTAAAAGTTTTAACTAATCATGAACTTAGAAAATGTGGGATGCATACAGATTGCTGTTTGTGTTAAAACATCTAACACTGAAGCAATAAAGTTCATGTAAACTCTGAAGAGATGCTTTTTAAAATGTCACGTCATTCTGTTAAATTTGGGATTGTCCATGATTTTACTGATAATTTTTATGAGAATCTTGAATAGATTTTTGACTATAAATAATTATTTATATGTAACTATTTTTTACCAGATGTGAATTTTTACTAATATATGATTTTAAAAACTTGTTCTATTTATGGATAATCAACTTTTTAGTTAGGGTATTAAACACTATCTTCAATACATTTATTCTAAAGTATATTATTAATAGTTTTACACACCAATGAGTATTAACAAAATGTATAAAAATTTTATACCTAACAGAGGTATAAATATGCCCTCTGGGAGAAATAATAGATTATTTGGTGTCTGGATAAAGTGTGATTAATAAAGGCAGAACTTCACCTCAGAAATATAAGATTTAGTGGGAGGAGTTAAAAAGCACAATTAGAAAATAATCAGTGTACCTCACTAGGGAAAAAAAATGGAGTTTAATTTTTTTTTAAAGTTTAGTGTCTGGTATATTTGAGAACTTGAAGATAAAGGTTTCTTTTGATAGCTTAAATCTTTGCCTACCCATTTCACTAATAAAGTTACATTTGACGATGGTGTGTATGCTTGTCAAAGACAGTTTGGGGGAATGATGAAATTTAAATTAGAAAGGGCTTCCAGTTTCACAGAGGGAATATAAGATTGGCTGTTATCTAAGGACAGATAATCTTTATAGGAAGGAATGAAGCAGCAGAGGTAGATTCATCCTTAGGAAGAATTGACAGTGTTTCTCTAATTAACTCATTGCCACCCTTTTAAATGTGCAACTGTAGACCAAAATGCCCTCTCTGTCATGAAATAGTTAATCCACAACTCTTCTTTCCTTTCAAAATGTCCTTTCTATCTTTTCTGGATTATGTTCTCCATATTCAAATTTGTTACTTTTCCCACAGTACTGCCAATTTTCAGCTGCATCCTGTTGTAAAGCACTTCTCTCTTCTAAACTGACAGTAGCCCTGCCACTCTCCATTTTTACTCCTTTGTCTTTCTTCATCTGTTTTTCTCTTTCTTACATGCACAAACACCAGCCATCAACCCTTGTACTCTCTGTGTTGCTCTGCCTCTGAATCAATGCTTTTACAATCAAAGTGTTGTCTGAACTCAGTTATAAATGTATATTTTCAAATGAATTATATGATTAAATACCATTAGATAGCAAAGTCCTTTATGGTAAGATTGTTGGATTCGAGTGCTTTATTTTATTTAATTTTACTTGGGGAAATGGATTTTCAGAATTGAGAAAAATACAGACATTTAGGCTCCATAAAGTAATGTAAGATTCTGGTCCATTCTCAAAAAAAAGAAAAATGCTGAAGTCAACTCATGAAAAAAAGTATTACAGATAGTTTCTGTGAGAAATTGAACTTTCAAGAAAACCTTTCTGAGTGGAAGTAACGACTGCAAATGTGGGTTAGAAAGTCCATATATTCCATCAGTCTTTAGCAAGAATATCACCTTTTCAACTACTTAAGAAAAACATTGCATAATAAAGCACAATTTCTCTGATTTCTCAAACTTAGACTTGATTTGATAAATGCTATACATTTCCATTATTGTAAAGAAAAAATGAGTATCACCACAGAGAAATAGGTGGGTTATTGTATTTAATTTAGTCTCATGATTTGCTCATTCTGTGGAAATATAATTGAATCCAGCTAATTATTTAAAATATATACAAGAATTTGTGATAGCTATGGAATTAATCTATGACATGATTTAGTGTTTTTTGTCTACCTAAAATTCCTTTTATCTCTGTCTTTAACCCATTGATCTTGAAACAGAGTTGTTTCATATAGTTCTATATTGAAGTCCTTTATAAATCAACATCTCTTAGTAACACTTGATAATCAAAATACATTGTTACAGTGAAATTTAATAGTTATGGAAGAATATCTTTCTCTCTCATTATATATATGCTACCTAGTTATTTAGTGACAGTCACTAACCTCTTGTTCCATGGTAGATGAAGACAGCAATATGATCTCAAACTTAAGACTCCAGTGTAAATAAATAATTTGAGTCCTGTTGAGTGACTTTGTTATAATAATTCTCAAAAGAATGAGGTATAATTTTAATGTCATTTCTGGTTTATGGAAGACTGTAAACTTTACAAATTTCATCACTTGAAACTAAGTTTTTCAGTCTTCTATACTTTGATTGACTTTCATGTGTACCTCTTCTGCAAGGTACAGAAGTTGTAAAAGTGGAAAATAAAAATAGCTAGTGAATTATGCTTTGGGACATGAAAATGGTCAAAGCTGTACAATTTATTATTATCTTGTAGAGAATATATAGGACATTAAAATTCTTATGCTATAGTCTATGACAAAGAATATATTGATAACTATAAATAATAAAGAGTACAACATGAATTTTCTTGTAATAATGATTAAAACTTGCAGTAGGAAATACTTAACCCCTTTCCAACAAAAGAAAGGACTATTTGGTCAATGTTTATTTTTCACTTTTGCATTGAGGAGCTATTTACACCCACAGAAATAAAGGGAAAATATGCATGTTCAGTAGTGTTGACTAGATTGTGTAAGAAGGTGTTTCCAAAATAAATGGGATATTGTGGTGTAGGGTTAATATTGACCAATATTGTTCCAGAATAATTTTAAAGTAACAATTTTAGGGCAAATTATATGTTTAAAAATGGACTCTTTGCTGTCATGGAGGACCCATGATAACAAAATAATATAGTATTTCTATACAGAAGCCATTAATTAAAAAAATATTGGACTTCACTTGCATTTAACAATAGGATCTCAGGTTTATTTGATCCTTTTATTTACTGATACCTGTTATTATATAGGTACACAGCTCTACATAAACTAAAGAAAATATAATTATCCTACACCACAAAGATACAAATAAAACTTACATGCCTCAATTTGCTAATAGTTCTTTTTTGTTGATTACAGGTGTTCAGTGTTTAGACACACCATGGCAAAATAAGCACAAATACGGTGTTGTGAAAGGGAACAGAGGTTTGAAAAGGAGCAGATTGTGTTAGTGGTACTTTCTTATTACAGTGAATTTGCAATGGGTTGTTGTAAGTGTGAGTAAAGTCTTTCTGAGCATTTATCAGAGCACTTCTTTTGAGAATGAAAACATATCCTTGTTCTGGTGCAATTTGTAATACCTTTTGGCAACTCTCCATAGATGTAGCACTACTATTGATACAACAACTGGGTTTCTTGTCAAAATATTTAACATCTGGCTCAAAAGGTATTTTTGATGGCTATAAGCATGTGCAACTCCTCTGTTCATTAAGGCTGAACATTTAAAAGTGTTTGGTACACTGGGACTAAGCTAGCTCATAGTGAACAGCATTCTTCAGGTGATTTGCTGAATATCTCTGCTTAACCCACCACAATGAATTGATGGAATTATGCCAGCTTCGGGATATGCACAAGTAAGGGGAATTTTAGCAAACTTTTTCTAAGCCTGGCAGTACTACTTATACATTTCGAAAACCTATTATGAAACAAATGGAGAAAGAGAAACTTCCTGGATCCATGTGTACTTTTTACCAGGGAAACAAATAATCTGTTAAAACATTAATGGTTTTGCTTGTAGACTAGGTGCCTTTTAGATCTGCATGTTTTATCAGTCTTTAATAGACTCCTTATACCACTTATATCATTAGTTCTGGGCATGAAAAATGTTCATTTTAAGAATTGTCCTTTAAAGACATTTTTGATCTAGTGGTTGTTCAAACACACTTGGCACTGTGTTTTAGGGCAATTATGTGAATTAGGTTGTATAGTGGGTCAGAATGGCCATCATTCCACCTTGCATGCTATACCCATAGCTTTGTTACTTGAATTTGAAAAAAGCTCCCATCTGGGCATTTTGATAATCTTCCAGAACCATCATTTTAATAAGGTGTTGTAACACATTATGAAGAATACAAACAATAGCATTGGAGAAAATAATTCCATATAAGTAAAATATTTTCATTTGCATTTTACAGTATGACTATATAGTAGCCCTTTGCTCAAAGAGTGGGTGAAGACGTCATCCCTGTTCTACCTTGTTCCTGTGTTTTTTTTAAGCCAACCTTATATATACCATGTTCCACAACATTTAGAGAGTCAAACAGAAGTTCATGTTTTAAGCAATGGTCTAGAACTCTCCCATCTCTCCTGCCCCCTTTCTTTTGTAACCCTTTAACCTGGTTCTGCCTCTAACTGTGAAATATTGGCTCTGTTACTCACCTCAGTCTCATCTAGCTACCATTCTGTTGGTGCATTTTTCTCTACGATCTGTATTTTGGTCTAACTTTATGGGCCTTATCTTAATACACCATTTGCTCTGAGCAACCCCCATGATCGTAAGTAAGTAGGAATTCCCCACCCTAGAATTGGCCAAATTTAGAAAGATCTCCAGTGGCTCCTCTACATAGCCACACAGCTGTAAGCCTGTGATGAGATCCAACTAAGCTACTTAGAAAACTTTGGTACATTACTGATGTAATTTCCTTAAAATAGAAAACAGAACCCAAAGTTTAGGCTCCCAGAGCGGCATTAAAAAATAATTCACAATACTTCCAACTTTGAGACTTTTATTGAATGTTCACATATGTAAGGCATATTACTGCTAAACAGAGAATAAGAAAATAGGGGGATTCAAATATAAAAATATAAATTAACCACTTTCACCTCTTTCCTCTACACTTTTTCTTTTTTTATTTCCCCCTTCCATTTTTGTCATAATTTGTTTTCTCTGTTTGAAGATGTAGAAGGTGGCATGTCACTAGAAGAGAAATTGGCAAATTAGAAAGGCAGTGGAAGATGGTATACTGGGAGTGGATCAAAAAACATAGGCATATTGAGAAATGAATTGGAGATCAGAGGTCCAGGATATATGAAGCAAGGATCACTAGTGCACCAATCTAAACATGCAATACTAGGAAGCATGGTGATAGGTCTTGGCAAGTTCTCCATGGGGTACCATGGGCCTCCCAGTGGGGGAAAAAAAAAACAAAAAACATGAGCCAGCCTTTCATTACCAGCCATTATCATATTTCCTGGAGGCAACTTCATCATTATCCCTAATCTAATAGTGGCGATAAGTGGAGTACCTCTTACTTGTGTGCCCCTGGGTGGAAAGAGCCCTTGACCTTGTGGTAAAGCCACATGGAACTTTGCATTATTGACACCTCTCTTAGTGCCCTCATTGCTGACCTTTGTCTCTTCTATCATCAGTGAGGGAGGGCTGCCAGAGAATTTTTGGGACACGTTAATATAACCTTGTTATATCTGCCTCCAGCCTGCCAGCCACTCAGAGCTATTTACTTCTGCTGTTGTTAGGGAATCTTCTGCAATAGCAGGTGGTGTACCATATGGGTGTTTGAGAACTCTCCAACTGTCAACAGGAATGCAAAACCTTCTCAGTTTCTCTCTTGCCAGATCTAGTGGCACATAGAAGGAAGGTCTCAAAGGCATACGAGGTTTTCCCCAGGACTCCATATCATCCTTCTGTGTGGTACTCAAACTTGGAGGAACATGTTGGGACGTGGTCTCTGTTTCCTGTATCCATTTATAGCTACTGCTATGGGTGAAAGGGCATGCCCTTCAAGGCTTGCAAAAATAGAAATAAATTCATCAATAAATATGGAAATGCAGCAACCAGGAAATATGTGATTGATTGAAGTTGGTGGTATACACCAGCGGGAAGGAGAAAGCCAGATAGTCAGAAAACACTTCAACTCACTCATCCCTTATCAGGGGACCTCTCTGGCACCAGGCTACATGATCACCATTCATGACTGACCTGTGGCTCTACCCCATTTCAATTTCCTCACCTCCTCAAGGCAGCAAGTAAGACTAGAAGACCCAGATAGCTTCCTTAACTGCCACAGTGTGAAGGTATGCCACAGAAAACACCAGCTCTTTCAGTCCTAGTAGGATCAATGATCCACTAAATTCAACATTCAGATTATGGCAGGTATGTTCTGGAAAGTTTTGTGAAGGAAAACATTTTTCTCTCCACAGAGGTTAAAGAAAGGTTGGTTATGTTAAACACTCCAGTTTGTTCCTCTTTATGAAGCATCATTAAATATTCATATGAAATGTTGTTAAAGTTTTATTTCATTCAATCTAAGAATTTCCTCTTGTTTAAACCCCACTACTTAGAATAAGGATTGACATCTTGTTTCAAAAGTACTTTTAAAAATCGTCAACCTTAAAAACAGTATTATTAGTAGCTGAGTTTATAGTCTTCAAGTATTTGTGATCCCTTCCAACCCACTCCACCTTGTCCCACTACACAAGAAAACAATTCAGTTGTACTCAGTTTAGTACTTACATATTCCCAGTACACACCATGGAGAATTTTGATTAGGAAGGTCTGCGGTGATGGAGAAAACCGCTGAATGTCCAAGCAGGCCAACTCAGTCTGGAGCCTTAATTCCTGCTTCTGCCTTAGAGCAGTTTGGCAACTCAAATGAAGCTAGAGACCAACTGCTTTGTTCTAGACTTGGAGTTCTCTTGCTGAGATGACTGGTTGCTAGGTAACAGGGGGACATGAATGGGGAGGGGGAGGGGATAAATCTGTGATACTCCTTTGAAATTAAATATAGGATTCCTGTCTACACAGTAATAGATGGATAGTAAAGCCATTCAGTCCCTTAATCCAGTTGCATGCCAGTTGAAAAGACATTTCAAGATTTGAGAAGAATAATGGAGACAGGTCTTTTGCTAATAGTTATGTCTGAAGTTTTACTTCAGAAAGGTAGTTGTCATGTCTCTTCTTGGAGTTTGGAAATACAAACATTGAGCAGAGTTTCATGTCTATTCCTCTCATTTAAAATTTCATTTCTGGAGATGCATATGATTAACTTGGTGAGGAAGAGATTTGGGGGTTAAATTACTTTTTAAACTGAGTCGCTCATGTGAAGATGAAACAAAATAGCACTATAAAAATCCATCTAAGAATCATACTGGCTTTTATTTTTTGACCCCTTGATTTTCAGTTATTTTCTTCATCCTACCTTCTAGTTTATCAGCTGTGTGTATTATTTATACATATATAAATATATGTCAGTATATATATAATTTCCTGTAATAGAGTTCTGAATACTTCTCTGCAAGGGGGGGGGCACAAAAGATATAACAGCTATCAACATTTACAAATTGGAGATCATATTTTGCCTTGTAACTTTTCTGCAAAAGGCACTTTCTGTTTTTCCAGCCTGTTCCCTTCTCCCACTTTAAGCAATAATACTTCCCCAGCTTTTATTTTCTGCCATTGATCTACAGATCACTTGCTCTAAAATTACAAAAGTCATTCCTTCATCTAAGATTACTAATCCTGCTTTAGGATAAAGTCATAAACTTAGCCCGTTTTCTTAAATTTACCTAAAATCTGTGCTGCATAGACTACACCTTAAAGAACTTAAAATATCTTTATTCCCAATATAAAAATGTTTTTTTTTTATTTAAACAGTTTATCTATAATTTATTTTTGCTTAAGGAAAGATAACAGACACAAACACCATGTGTTTCAATTTATGGATGTGTGGAATATGTGTGCATGTGTGCATTCATGTATGTGTACAATGGATAAATACAAGATGCTAATGCAAAGAAATGGTCACTGCTAAAAAGCAAGACAACTCATGGTAGAAATGACCTTTTGGGACTCTAAGTCCACATCCTTCTGCAAGGGTGTCTATACACTATTGAGTTTTCTTTTTAATCTCATTGAAAGATGAAAGCAACGTTTCCAGAAGAATCTGTTCACTTGTGCAGAATGATTCACTATTGAGAAATCTCATGATCCACAGCTACAGTTTCTGTTTTTCAATTTATTATTCTTATTTTATGTAAAAAAAAAAAAAAAAAAAAAAACTGCGCTGGCAGGTTTGGCTCAGCAGTTGGAGTGTTGGCCTGCGGACCAGAGAGTCCTAGGATTGGTTCTCACTAGGGGCACATACCAAAAAAACACCAAAAAAACAAACAACAACAAAATCAAAAAACACTAGCAATATAATTGTGGTGGAGTTTTATGATATTTTTGACATGTGCCATATTAGATGCAAAAAAAGCAACTTGGGTGAATGCCTGCTAATCATTGGTAAGTCATATTTACATAATTTATGCTTGAGAGTTTGAATTTATGAATAGTGGCAAAGAAGCCCTAGGAAACTATTTTATGTCTATAATACTATTGCTATTATTGGCTGTTTTTACCTAGAAATGCCTGTTCAGTGCGTGAATCCTGAGAAAGAAGATATCTACTAAAAAGGGCCCCCAGTGGTTAACTGGGCTCAATCAATCAATTAGAGTTTAGCAATTATTTCTGTACATGCAGACTGTACTTTAGAGAAACATGCGTTTCTCCTGCCTCTGCACTGAACTGCCTTCCTACACTGTGTTCCTGCCATCTGAGCCAGCGTTTATAAAGGTATTTCTAGAACCCTATTTTAACCAATAAAACTAAGGCTTTCCCTATCTATTCAGAGCTACACAGGTATATCCCAGTTAGTTTCTTCACTGACCAATCAGCGTGGCTCCTTTTTGAACAATAGGGACAGTGCATTTTGGACCAATCAAATTGTGAGGATTTGAAGACCTCATTTGCATCAGGATTGCCTAATTAGATACCATGGGTGGGGATTTCTGTCTATATAAGTCCACTCCCCTCTGGCTCTGGGAGTGCATCTCCCCTTTACATAAAACCTTTGTTTCCCTGGCTGAAGCTGAAACACAGAAGATGTCTTATTGGAGTAGAACAGAGCAGATAGATGCAGGCCAGATCAGCTGGCAGAGACTGGAGCAGATCAGAGCAGAGTGGGGCAGAACAGAGATGTCTAGCCAGAGAGAGGCCTTGTGCCAGGAATAACTGGCCCCAGGGCCACCTGGCCTCACAGACCTGCTGTTCTCACAACTGCAATGCTGTAATCATTATTGATCTGTTTCACAGTTATGCTGTTTTCACAGCCATGCTGTATCATAATTAAGTTGTTTTTCACTTAATAAAGTTTCCTTCTTCACCACATCCCACACTGGAGATTCCTGTTGGCATTGGATTGGTGCCAAAGACCATCAGCTGACAAGGAAAAAATCACCTTAATTGGATTAGATGAGAGTTAAGTGTTATGCAGTCACCAAAAAGCTGGAAAAAATGACAAAGCCAATGGCACGTGAGAAATTTTCAAAACCATAATAAGCATCATACATTTATGTATACTAGCTCAAAATTTGCCTTGTAATTTGTTAGCTGTTGTGCAATTAATGTTTATTAAATGATTACTGAATACATTCACTGTTTGTTTTAGTGTAGATTTTGCCAAAAAAATATGCAATATTCAAAGTTTCTGGGGAGAGAAAATAACAACTACTAAAAAAATCAAAGACTGGCACAAAAAATAATAGACCCAGACCATTAATTTTATGGTATAAATTAAGACCACAGTGGAGCCCTGGCCAGTCTGGCTCAGTGGCTGAGCATCCGCCTGTGGACCAGAGAGTCCCGGGTTTGGTTCCTGCTAGGGGCATGTACTACAAAAATTTTTTTAAAAAGACCACGGTGGAAATTCATAAAAAAGAGCTGTAACTTTGATTAAAGTAGTTGTGAAATATTTTATTTGGAGTTGGGGCTTGAGTTGTATTTTGAAGGATGGTTACAACATTCAAAGGGAGAGGAGGAGATGACATTCTATGTCAAGAAGGGGTAAGGAGGTAACAATAAAAGGACATTTTTAGAATTTTGTAGTTCAGATTTTTAATGCGAATTAGAGCTCATATTTTATATAAATAGAAATATAAAGTACTAATTGGACCTTATAGAGATAGCAAAATCAAACAGATAATTAATAAAGTTGTACCTATTGAGGAATATTTGAAGAAACTCAGATTTTATAGTTAAAGGTAAAACTGGAATCATCTCAAAACCTACCATTGACAAAAAGCTAGTAAGCTACCTCAATTATTTGTTGAACTCTAAAAATGAAGGAATAAATGACATGCCTATTTGTTTCTTTGTTTGTTTGAGTGACTACTTTTGGGAGGGAAAAATGAGTAATGGAAGTTGAGGATTTGTCAAAAAAAAAAATAGCTTAGTTGTGAATGCAGCTTACTTATAAATGCCTTTCATTACCCATAGCATCTTTTTTCATGACACAGATCCAGAAATTACATATTTCTCAATAGGTTTCAAGGACTTCATTGAAATGCTAACTGAGAACCATAAAAAGATATATTTACTTTTGCACAACAATTATGAGGTCATGAAAATGTGGCTGTACAGCTGAAATCACATTGTTTTTCAAATAAATATTTCAGATGTGTAAATGCAGGCAAAGTTTCATTTGAAATACATCATTTCACAAAGATTTAACTTTGGGTGGTGGGCACACAATGCAATATACTGGTGATATATCATAGAAATATACATTTGATACCTATATAATTTTATTAACCATTGTCATCCCAATAAACTAAATTTTGTAAGAAGATACATACTGAAATAAATAAAGATAGATGATTAAAAAATGCATCTCTTCTTTTTAGTTTAGAAAAATAATCCAGAAGATAAAGCCATAAAGATGAGTTTCTCTGTTTCCATTAGACTATTAAGGAGGTGACATTGTCAAGCTGATCTCTGGGGAAACCATTGTTAAAAGATCTCATCTATTAACTCCCTTTCAAAGTGTAGCTGTACCTGTGGAAAGCTCTGCAAGTTAATAATGCCTAAAAAGTACTTCTAGAAGATTGACCAGATATTTTAATGAATTTGTTGCTATTTAATTCAGTGTGTTAAAAAGTATGAGAGTAATGAAAGTATGATATTATCCCAGAATGTGTCAGACAGCATTATTCAGTTGCACAACTATAGGCAGTACTCCTGCCCTCTTTGCCACTAGCTATCCTGCAAACTCTATGTGGTAAGTGATGAAGTTGAACCAGTAAGAGTGTGGTTATTTCACCACCAGTACTGGCAAAAGCAAATGACAATATATGCATCATTGTTAGACTTATTTGTATGAAGTTCAATAGACTATTATTTTTTCTCAAGTTGTTTGCTCAAAAGAAAAAAAGAAAGTATTTGTTTTAAATCAAGTAATTTATCGCAATTACTCCAAAACAAGTTATTTTTCCTTGTATGAATCAGAATTTCCTTCAACAAATATCACTCTAATTTTTCTTGAATTTTTCTTGATGTCCTGAGAGTTGAAAGGATTAGTAACATTTTAAAGGGTAAAGGTAAAAGCTTACAAAAGGTGGAAAATGTGAAAAATGCATTGCTTGCATGACCTTTGCTCAGCCTTCTGTTGAGTGAGGATTATGAGGTTATCCACAAGACAATGAATCACCCAGCAGATGCAGGACCAGATACTAGACCAGTCCAACTGTGAAGTGGACAATGGGTCAGGCAGAATAAGTAATCAGAAACTGCCAGAAGCTAAAAGTAGAGTATATAATCTACACCCCAACTATTATTCGAGGCTGAACCCTTTTGGGCTCAGCCCGCCTGCACCCAGGCACATGCAATAAGGCTATTTTTATCTACAATGGCCTTGCATTGTGGATGTGATCTCTGGCTGGCTCAGGCCTTTTAAGAGTCAGAACTGAAAATTAAGTAGCAAGTCAGATGAGAAAAAAGGAAGAAAGAAAAGAAAACAGAGTTGTTGTTTTTTTGTTTGTTTGTTTTTGTTTTTTTGCTACTTGCTCTGTACCAAACATCTAATAAATTTTATGTCATTTAATTTCACAGCAAATCTTTAAAGCAGTTACTATTATTATACCTATTTTACACATCATAATAAAGAGAGTTGGAGAAATCAAGAAGATTTTTTCCAAGGCTCCACAGTTAGAAAATGGCAGACAACAATCAGACATATCCAATCTGAAATCAGAGCCCATATTTCTTTCATTAAACCATGTGGTTTCATGACTATAGTTCTAGATGAATTACACATATGACTCAGATCAAAACACATGTACCAGATTCAAGTTTAGATTACTTAATCCATACTCTCATTGTAAGATAATGAGATAAATATCTCATTCTAAGATAATTCTGCATTAAATAAATCATCTAAGTGGCAATGCATCCCAGAAGGCCTGCCCATACAGGGATGCAAGTGATTCAAGATTATATGTTTGATGGTATTCCAAAATGGTGGGGAGGACTAAAAATCTTGTCATGGAGTGACTGGGGTTGGTGACAGAGAAAATAACATAGCCATAGAAAAGCTCAAAGAAACCATTACTAATGAACTAATATTATTATTTGCCCAGTATTACCAACATGAATATTAAATTTATGTTGAGCTCTTGAGCTGCAGACATAGGATCCCTCACATTTCTGTGACATTAAGATGGGACTGAGCCTATAATCTTGCTTAGGTCATCCATCTTCCAGTATTGGTGCAACTGAGAGAACATATAGTTAATTGTGTGTGTGTGCACGCACATGTTGAGTAAAACAAGGTGGAGGTTTGAGCTGTCCAAATGAACTATTAATGATAAGTCTATAGAATAACTTTTGAATTAGGGAAATATGTTAATTGAAAAAAATAAAACATGTATTTTATGTTCATATTGGTATATATGTAAAAATTAAAATATAAACATAGAGTAACAAGTAAAATGAGGGGAGTTAATGAAAAAGTTAGTTTACACTATCTCATTAGGCCATATGTTTATAATGATGTCATATATATATATATATATATATATGCATCATGTAAGAAAGAATTAAAGACATACCTAATTTCTTGAACAGTTGATTTGAAAACAAAAACTATTATAGATTTGTTTCTTCTTCCTTATAATTAAGACACTGGAAATTCATGTTGCAAACATTTTATCAAACTTTAATAAAAATGAATTATATGTGCCTAAGATAAGAGCTTTGGTTCTGGATTCAGAGGAACACAAATCTGGGTTCAGCTTTACTACTTACTGTCTCTGTGACTTTGGGCAGGTTTCTTAATTTCTCTGAACCTCATTATCCTCATTCGAAACATTATAGATTATAGAGAGAGTTGTGTTAAATCATGTGAAAAGTAACTCTTACATACTAGGCGATTAAAATATAATCTATTTCCTTATACTTATTAGACTTGTCTTTCTTACATGTAAACGGGATGATGATATGTCTCTTAAGAATTTTTTGGCTGTTGAGAAAATTTAATGTTAATTTAAAGTTCTTTGAAACCTATAAATCATTTTACATATGTTAAGCTAATATAACTCTGGGTGATATTTCAAGGGCAAGAAGACTTTTGGACACATTTAAATAACACTGGGCAGGCGGCTACCTATTTCACCTACACGTAAGGCCAGTTTTTATTTTCTGACTCATTATGATAGGGAGGATTAACAACAGTATTTTAAAAAATGGTAAAATACTTTAAAATTCTTAATTTAGGCTACATAAATCTCACTTTTTGTTGTATTTAATGCCATAGTTGTATTAGAATAAGGAGTCTGTATTTTTGTATTTTGCTATATTTAATTGGGCTTTAGAATCTTATGTTTTAACAGCAGAAATTACTGATAACTACTATGATTATTAGAATGGAAAGCCTGGAAACCTGGAAAAATAAAATATTGTTTGGTTTCCAGATGGTGAAGATTTGATTGACTCTGAACAATTTTTTTTTTTTTTTTTTTTTTTTTTTTGGTACATGCCCCTAGCGGGAACCAAACCCAGGACTCTCTGGTCTGCAGGCCAAAGTTCCAACCGCTGAGCCAAACCGGCCAGGGCAATAATTTTTTACTTTAGAGAAAAAATAAATTTTTTTCTACTCTAGTCATCCAAACCCACTTCCCCACCCCAACCACACACATCTCTCTCAAGTAACTAAATAAATAGCTTGCTAGAGAATATGTAACACTTTTATAGACTATAATTCAATGTGCAAGAGAATTTGCTGATGATACTCAAAATAATAATAATAAAGCTTATCCAGAGAGACCATCCTAATTCTTGTATAAATTATGCTATATGCCTCTGTTGCTGATATAAGTGCTTGTTCAAAGGTTCTGGATAATTTAAAGTGCTGTGGAATCATCTATTCATTTGCCTTTATTTTTTAAGTATTTCAGATCTAGGTTTTAGAGTGTTAAATACATATGTGTGTTTATTTAGGAAAGAGTTCATCAAAAAAAAAAAAAAAAAAAAAGACCAGACTGTGGAGGACCAGGAAATGAAAAATTTTTTTAAAAAAAATATTATTAGAAGGTAAAGAAAATATCTCATTCAGGTATCAAATTCTCAACAGCCTTATAGTAATATCTAAGCCAAAGTGATGAACTTTTCCAAAGGCACTGGGTTATTCTACATGTGGCCAAACCAGAGCAAATAGTAGTATGTGCTATTGTACTATTTCAGGTGACTTATACACCTATTTATGTCTGTGGTTCCCCAATTTTACTGAGTAACAGATTTACCTGAGGATATCATTAAAATAGCATATTTCTGGTTTCATCTCCAAGATTCTGACTTAATTGATCTGTAGTAGGGCTCAATTATCTGCAGTTTAAACACTTCTTGATTCTGAAGGCATAGTTTTCAGATTACAAGAGAGAAATACTGACTAGCTGATCTTATAGTCTTTTTAAAAATTCATCTTTACTGTTGAAAGTACTGCAGATGTCCCTCCCCCGCCCCATTGAACCCCTCTACCCAGCTTTTGTGCTCCCCAGGCCTTCACAGCACTATTGTCTGTGCCTATGGGTTATGCATATAGGCATATAAATTATTTGGTTTATCTCTTCCCATCCCCCCTCTCCTCTTCCCCCTGAGATTGGTCAGTCTGTTCCCTACTTCCATGTCTCCATATCCATTTAATACTGACAAGATGATATTATAGTCTGGAAGCTTAGCCTTCTGAAGATGAATCCATCCTTCTAGTGATCACTCTTATTTTCTAGATTTAACCTGCTGACTAGATATAAGAACATTAGAACATAAAACTCTTTGACCATACCTGATACCTTCACTTCCTTTTTGTTTCATATATCTCAAAATATCATGATTAGTTTTGAATAGTGGTTTTGATTTTATTTCATCTAGGAGAAGCAATTCTGAAAATGTGGTATTGGGAAAGCTGAGGACTTTTGGAGCAACTACAATGTAAAAATATTTTCACTATTATATGAAGATAGTATTTGATTTTTTCACTCTCATCTCTTATGAGTGTACAATAGAGTTTTCCAGAGACTACATGATATAGGATGTCATCACTTTGATGATTAATGGAATATGTGCCTGTATATTCCAGTGTTTTAATTTTTTTTTTATTTTAATTTCTAAAATGGCAAGTATTGATAAATATAATCCAGTCAAACAAACAAACAAAACTCTTTGGAGTCATAATGATTTTTAAAAGTGTAAAGTGGTCCTAGACCAAAAATTTTAAGAACATATGTTGCATTTAAGCACAGTTTTAAATATGCATCATGTGGGGTTGGGAGGTTGGAAGATGGACGTTTTTTAACCTTGTGTTAAGCACTCTCAACCTTGTTTAATATATTCTCGGAATCCTAGCCCAGGGGGAAACCTGGCCCACCCATGTGTATTGGGTGCTTCATTTGCATGTAAATAAGGGTTTGTTATCTTTTGGCTGTAAGGTCTCTTCTCATAAAAAGCAAGAGACAAAGCTAGGGTGTATGTTTGTAGTAATACCATCTCAAGGAAATTATTTACTTAAATCCACTTGTGACCTGGTGGTACCAATCTTCAAATAAATGGGACTGCGTCCAGAGATCTGGAGCATTTTCTACCTTGCAAAGCTCCCCCTCACTCCAAGCAGCATGTGCTTGTAGTTTCATTGCATTGCACAGACCCCGGCAGGCCGAGAGACGGCTGCATCAGTTAATGTAAATTGATGAAATTGATCCCAAATCTCAAGGAAATCTCAAACCTACTTAAAGTATTTAGATTCCTATTTATTTTGTCACTTCTTATAAATCATTATGATGGAAATGAGTAGTACAAGACAAGTCAGCAATTATTGACTTTTTGAATGTCTCCTGTATTACCAATATCCTGTAACCTACTGTTAATGAAATATAAATATGTTCTGACTTAAGGAACTACATTTATTTAGAGAAAATAAATAAATCATATTAAATCAATATGTAATTCAGGAATGTTTACAATTATTTTTCTTAAAATGTAATCAAAAGTAAAGATGGTCAGCAATCTAATGACAGAGTGTTTTTTAGAAGAGGAAGAACTGGCTCTACTTTGAAGGATAAACGTGATTTTAATAGGAAAGAGTGCTCTTGAATTAAATATATTCTTAAAAATGACTACACATAGAATCTCAGAGGATTTTTATTTTCATCCTTGTATCTTTCTGTATTGTTTTATTTAAAAAAAAAAAAACAAATAACATCATTTTACTAAAGAATAGCATTATTTTCAAACAAAAAACAGTATCTCAGAAATTTGAAGTAATATCCAGACTATTCAGGCCTAAAACAAGCTGAAACACTCGCTGTAGGGTCTCAGAAATTACAACAAAATTGTTTTTCTAGAGTAATTAACTTTAATAATTGTCTTATTACCAAAAGCTGACTTTAAAATTAGATTTTCCCATTGTTTTTATTTGGTATAGCCACCTCATTTTATACTCCTCTGGGTATTTTTGTTTGGTGGTTTTATTTTTATTTGGTTCTATTGTATGTATATTTTTATTTTTTAGAATTATCTTTGTTGTTTAAAGTATTATAGTTGTCCCCCTGGTACTACGAGAATATTTTGGAATTAAGGTCATGTGATAAGATTCAAGTGCTCTCCTATTTACAATCGCTAAGATCTGGAAACAACCCAAGTGCCCATCAGTAGACGAATGGATCAAAAAGCTGTGGTACATATACACAATGGAGTAGTACGCAGTGGTAAGAAAGAAAGATCTCTTATTCTTTGAGACTACATGGCGGGACCTGGAAAGTATCATCCTAAGTGAAACAAGCCAAACAGAGAAAGACAAATTTCATATGATCTCACTGATTTGTGGACTATAATGAACATAACAGTTTGAGGACAATCCCCTAAGGAGTGGGGATGTGGGGGAGGGATGAACCACAGAACTTATATGCATGTATGCATGAACAGTGGACATGGACAACAATCTGGGGAAGGGGCAGGGAGGGAAGGGGGAGGGGGGAATCAGTGGGGGAAAAAAGGAGAATCATCTGTAACAAAAATTAATCAAAAAAAAAAAAAAAAGATTCAAGTGCTCTCTAGGGAGCTTCAGCTAACATTACATGTGGAATGTCCAGTTGCTAGATTGCTTGAGCCCAGAGCTCTGTACTACTATTTGGAGTTTTCCAACTACTGTAGAGAAGGAACCAATATATTTTTTTCTACTCATTGCTGGCAATGGCTTGTGATTCCCTTTAAATTTTCCTCATGATGACCCTTTGTATTATACCAGCAGTAAATGAAAGCAGTAGTTCCTGTTTTTGCTAAATTAATAGGACTTTATTTTTATACTGGAGAAAAGAATTGCCTTAATTACTATATTTGGTTCCTTTTGATTCTCTTATGAAGGCCCCTTGATAGACTTTTGTGTCTCCAGATACCCAGTTGAAAGAATACCATTTCTGTGCGTTACTATGTATAACATTGCCTGATTGCTTGGTTTTCATTAGATTAAAATAACAACAATTTTGATTTTTTGTCCTCTGAACCTTGTATTTCTAAGAAATTTTCACCATGGCTTTACTGGATTTGAGGAAGCAACAGGGAAAAGAAGTTTGAATTATGTAAATATAAAAATGATCAAAAGGGGGTACATACCAGATAGATTTGATGAAAGCTCAGACTGCTTTTCAATGCTTACTGATTGTTACCAAATTAAATTTCAGATACTATTTAGTAATAGGATTACAATACTTAAACAAGTAATAACTTTACACATAAAAACCTAATTGTATTTGTTGAGTCTTGTGGTTTGGATTACTCTCAGGAAAGAAATTTAGAATAATTAATATAAAGTTCTCAGTATTTTTTATATCATACATTCTATTACTATTTGATAATAGAAGGTACACTTGAGATTCCACTATTTTCTAAACCTAAACTAAGATGTGATACATCTGTAAGTATAGTTTTTTTTTTATGACTTAGGTGAATTCACAGTTGATGTTACTCAACCTTCTTTTATTAAAAAAAATACAGTACATTAACTTAAAGACTTGGGGGACTGTAATGTGGTTTAAATAACAATTTCTTGGCAATTATCTGACAACATAGTGGAATATACCACCAGAATAGCCAAGAAATTGCAATATAAAAAAACTGATGTGTCCAGCTGGTGTGGCTTAGGGGTTGAGCATCGACTCATGCACAAGAGGTCACCGGTTCGATTCCCACTCAGAGTACACTCCCAGGTTGTGGGCCAAATCCCCAGTGGGGTGCATGTAGGAGGTGGGCAGTCAATGATCTCTCTCATTAATGTTTTTATCTCTCTCTCTCTTCCTTTCTTTCTCTCTAAAATCAATAAAGAAAAAAGAAAATAAAACTAATGCTATAGATTCTTTAAAACATAAAGATGCAAAGGAACTTATTGAGTAAATGTGCCATTATATATCATCCCTGTGAGCTTAATATGTCCATTATTATAAGCAAAACATATTCCACATATTTGTCAAATATTTAACAGATAAATATCTTAGGTTAATTATCTCAGCATCGGTTGATTTGTTGTTAAGTGTGCAAAAATATTTTATATGTGTTTAATCAAAATTTTAGAACCCAGAAGCAATGATATTGAAAAAAAAAAACTTGTAAATATCTATAGTGTCTAGAAAGTTAAACTTACTAAAAATGACTATGCCAAGATTGCTATTGGAATAAACACTAAACACCATAAAATTATTTGGGGAATGTAAAATTATGTAAGGTATACACTTACTATAATGGTTATAATGGAAGTCTTGACAGTTGAAATTTGTGCTGATAAAGACCTTCCATGCTTGCAAGATCTCTGAAATTGCCCACCCCCATATACACACATCTATTGAACATTATTTAGAAAGCTTTGCACTGACCTCTTAAATAGACTATACTTAAAATAAGTGCAAGACCAGGAAATGAACTACTGAGATTGAGGGTGATGTTCAGTGTAAAATTTTGCCTTGTTCCAACCTTTTTGTTCAAAATATGCACCCAATATATACATACCAAATTATGCTCTTGGGTATGTCTAAACTCAAGCAGGACTTAGAAGTTAATAAGAGAAGATAGTAAGAGAAAACACAAATAAAAGCATGCCCTACTCAAAGCAAAAATATCAGATGCCTAATTCTTCTGAAAATTGTGGAGGAAACAAAAAAAATAAATGTCTGTTCAGAGGATATAGGCCAAGCTTCACAATATTATGTTAGTCTAATGTTTTGTTTTACTCAGGAACTTAAAACAACACTGAAAAAGCCACTGAATTAAAAAGGGAGACCTGACAACTACTAGGTCAAAATTGATGACAGACACTATAAAACATTTGATTTACAACTACCTAATTTTGTTTGTTTTTTTTTTGCCTATTTCTGACCTACTGACATTTTTATTTTTTTTAATTATGAAACTCCAGTTGATACTATGGAGTTTAGTTTAAATAACTGAGAATTCTAAATGTGAATTTAGATAAAAGTCAGGATTTAAAAAGCTTTTTTAATTGCTACTTATCAATTCTTTCAAAGAGGCAGGTAGAAAACAAGGACACACACAATTAAATAACTGGAGCAGTGCTGCTCAACCTTCCTAATGCTGCGACCCTTTAATACAGTTCCTCATGTTGTGGTGACCCCCAACCATAAAATTATTTTTGTTGCTATTTTATAACTGTAATTTTGCTACTGTTATGATTTGTAATGTAAATATCCAATATGCAGGATGTATTTTCATTGTTACAAATTGAACATAATTAAAGCATAGTGATTAATCACAAAAACAACATGCAATTATATAATGTGAAATATTTATTTCTAATTACAAATAAATGAAATTTTGTCTTGAAGCATGGTGTAGCATGGGTAACAGTCTTAATATAACAACAGTAAACTACATTGCTACATTTTGTGGCAGTACGCGTAAAAAGCCAACGTCAATGCAAAGGTTGAGATTGCTTCTTTCTCACCAGATCAGAAATTCTCGGGGCAGGCTTTGCAAGAGCACAACAAAGATCATCTTCCACAACAAGTCTACTTCTCTTTTTAGACTTGATAACCAACAAGCTGGAAAACCCTGTTTCACAAAGATATGTTGTTGGAAATGGAAGAAGAAGGTGCAACACAGTCTCAGACAGAACAGGATATGACTGCAAACACTTGATCCAGAATTTTGTAACTGGCATTGTAGAGAAATCAGTTCTTGCTACATCGCTGTTAATAAGTTCAATGAATTCCTCTTGTGCTGTCTCAGGAACATCTTCAACTTTGACTGTAAATGGACTTCTGGCAAGTGCAAATGGGGTGTCAGGTAGATTTTGAAAGTACAATGAAATTTCATCTGCAAGCATGTGCAAGTGTTTTTCACAGAAATCATCATCATAATCCATTTGCCTGGTTCAGTGTCAGGTTCCTCAAAGAAAGCAGATAAGGTAGGCAACATGTAAATTTTATTTTCATCCATTTTTTTTTTTTTTTTTTTTTTTGCCAAAGCTGAAGTTTCATTTGCAATGATTGAATTTTTTCAGACAAATCGTGGCATGTTGCATTTAGTGCTTGCAGTGATAAATTTAACTCATTCAAGATGGCAAAGATGTCAACCAAGTAAGCTATTTTCTGCAGTTCACTTTTATCACTGAAAAGTGCTTCAAACTACCATCTTGTTTTCTGATTAAAAACATTTTGAGTTCATCACAAAACTCAAAAACACATTTTAAAACTTTTCCTGTCGACAACCATCTCACTTCAGTGTGAAATAGAGCATTGTTCGGGGCATTCAACTTGTTTCACAGTTGCAAAAACAGTCCACTGTTTAAAGTGCTCAACTTTACAAAATGTACAGAATTTATTACACGTTTTATTACTTCTTGTAGCTAATGTGGCAGCCTCTTCATTGCTAATATTTGCCGATGAATCATATAGTGAGTTTCAACGACATTTGGTGACTCATTCAGTACCAAACGTTGAAATCCAAATCAACATCCTAGCATAGCTGGAGCACCATCTTTGAAAACATCACAAACCTTTTCCCAAGAGATCTTATGCTCTTTCAAAGATGAACCGTTTCAGATATATCATGTTGAGTAGTTGTCATTTCAAGAAGTTTGCAAAAAAGAAACTCATTTTTAAAGTCACCATCATTAATATACCTCACGTAAACCAGTAACTCTAAACAGTTTGCAACATCTTTAGATACATCAAGCTGGATGCTAAATATTGGAAGTGGAGCAGATTTAATTTTCTGGATTACCTGATCAAGAATATCAGAACACATGGCATCTATTCTTCTGCAGACCAAGTGTCGTTAGATAAGAAAATTGCACTCAATTCCGTAACAAATTCGTTTCCGATCATGACAGGAACAATGTCTTTGGCGCTGGCAACAGTAAATCCTCAGCAGTGTGGTGTGAGGTTTCATAGCTCTGGCGATTCTGAGTACCACCAAATATACAGCTTCAAGGGCTGCTATGGTCCTGGTCAGTTTGGCTCAGCGGTTAGAGTGTCAGCCTGCGGTCCAGAGAGACCCGGGTTCCGTTCCCAGTAAGGGCACGTACCTCGGTTGCAGTTTGTCCCCGGCCCTGGTTTATCATGTGGGTGGCAGCCACTTGATGTGTCCCTTTCACGTCGATGTTTCTCTCTCTTTCTTCCTCTCTGTCTCTCCCACTCTATCTGAACCAAAAATGGAAAAATGTCCTCAGGTAAGAAAAAAAAAAGTAAATAAAATAAATAAAAACAAAGGCTGCTCTGTTTTGTTTGTGGTACTTGTCACCAGTGTCAAGTCTGGCTTTCTTGAGTCCATCAGCTTTGCTTCTACAATGGTTGGTATTCTTGCCAGCAAAGCTCGGATGCTTGCTATCAAAATGGCGTTTTAATTTGTTTGGCTTCTTACATTCAGCTGATAGAACTTCACAACAAATAACACATTGCAGTTTCTCAATTCCTGCTATAATTATTGAGGTAAAATCATACTGTAAAAATCCTTACTATATTTTCTTTTCTTAACGTTCTTCTCTACATGACCCATTGTCATGGGATGGTCTGCTAATGAAAATAATATATAACAATAGTTTTAATAATACAAAACATGATACATGGCATAATTTAGTCAATACAGTTCATTAAAGTTTCCTATGATTTACCATTCTGCATTTTTGTTTTTTACATGCCTGTTACTATTACAACGGGGCTGTATTCACATCAACCACAGCTGAATATAAAAAGACCAATCAGCGTCCAGATTAAGATCCCATGGTACAAACCTTTTTGCAGTAGTTGATGATTTTACAGTATATAATTTTGCATTTACCCAGTAATTATAACTCATGAAGTGTCATTTTACCTTCAATACTGCTGCTTTCAACACAGTAGCTGCTCTCTACACATGTATGACTGGTCCTCATAAGTACATTATGGTGCCAAACCTGTCACACCTATATTTGTACAGGGTGTTTGTGATGGGGTTAGCTTGATGATGTCATCACACCAGGTACTCATATATGGGTCTATCTGCATGTGGGCAGACTCACCTGGAGAGGCATAGAGGGACAATGTCTTGGTTCCTAAGACCATGAAAAATATGTGTTTTCTGATGTTCTTAGACGACCCTTATGCAAGGGTCGATCAACCCTCACAGGGGTCATGACCCACAGGTTGAGAACTGCTGAAGTAGAGTTATAGAAAATGTCACTTTTAATTAATATTCTGCTGAGCTGAGGGTAAGAAGTTATAGACACTGTCTCTTAGCATGTCTTCTTTTATTAATTAATTTATTTTTGTTACAGATGTTTCTCCTTTTTCCCACCAGACACTTTCTTCCCGACCACCCCCCCAACATTGTTGTCTATGTCTGTTGGTTATGCGTACATGCATATAAGTTCATTGATTTATTTCATTCCTCCCCTCTGCACCCTTCCTCTGAGGTTTGTCAGTCTGAACCATACTCTATCCTATGTCTCTAGGTCTATTTTGTTCATCAGCTTATTTTGTTCATTATACTCCATAAATAAGTAAGATCATGTGGTATTTGTCTTCCTCTGATTGGCTTATTTCACTTAGAGTAATGCTCTCCAGGTCCCTCCATGTCGTCTCAAAGGATAAGAGATCTTTCTTACGGCTGCATAGTATTCCATTGTGTATATATACCACAGTTTTTATTGCAAACATGGGGCTTCCACAGCAAGAGTTCTCAACCTGTGGGCTTCAAACCTGGGTTTATTGTTAGTGTTGGGAGACAAGGTGTTATTTTACAGTCTGGGAAACTGTATGATCCCCAGTCATTGTGTACACATTGAATAAATAATGTACCATCCAAATATACTTACAACTTTTTTAAACATATGCAAATGATGTGATTAAGAAGTGTTAGTCAAAAGATCCTGGAGTGTATAAACCTTATCAGTAAATAACTACTCAGATGCGACTATTATGTGGCATCCATACAATTTTTAAAAATTACAAAAAAGAGAAATGGTGGCAGAGTGAATGGAGCGACACAGACCATCTCCCAGGAACAAACTGGATTTACAATGAAAATAAAGGCAAATCATCAGGAAGGGGCAACCGAAAAACACCTTGGAGGACCGCATAACCAGGGACACTGACTCAATCCTGGTAGGCTTGCGAGGATGTGAGAGGGGCAGGGAGCCCAGGTCCCACCGACCTGGGCAGGGACCAGGGAACTCGGCGGGAAGTTACTGCTACCACCTCCCTTGCGACTTTGCATGAATCCTGGGAACTCTGATGCCTGCTAAGCCCTCAGCTGGTGCTACACAGACTCACGGGGTCCAGGGGGCTGTGCTGGATGCTACTGCCACCTCTGCAGTGTCCTGATACAGCAGCTCAGTCCTGGGGCTTCTGCTGAGTGCAACCCCCTCGGGTGGTGCCACAGCCGCGGCCACCCTTGGCTGGAAGGAGGGGCCTCGTGTTAAAAGTACAAGGTGGCTCCACGACGCAGAGTCCGGACAGAGGCTAAATTGGCAGCAGCCACTCACCTTGGGCTCCACAGAGGGAAGGCAGACTGGACTAGAGCTGTGTGGGGACACTTGGGATTTGGAGGGTGCTCAGAGATTTGCTGAGTGCAGCCATGCAGGACTGTGGTCATGTTACTCCTTCCCAGGGCCCTGGGGAGAGGCAAGGAGGAGGCCCCTCCCTCAGAGATTCAACCCCACCTGGTGGCCACTGAAATGCTAATTGAGGCCCATTAACAATGAACACCTGCCTCACTCTCAGGAAATCCTCTTACACTGAGCACCTGAGGGAGTTTTTCAGGCAACTCAGAAACCAAGGGTCTGCAGGTGACATCTACTAATAGCCTCCAGGCAAAAAAGCTAGAGGATAACTACCATTCCCTGGGCTAGCAACACTAAACAGAAAAGCTAAGACTTGACAGTGGTGTTTAAAGTGGGTCCTCCCTGCCTCATCCAAACCCAGGAGAGGGAGCCACAAACAGCAGAACACCAATACCCACTGGGAAAATTTGGCAGAATCCAAAGCCCACTGTGATAACCAAAATGGTGAGAAACAGAAACAAAAGCCAAATGAAAGAAGACGAGACCTCTACGGAAGATGACATAAATGAGGTGCAGTTAAGCAAGGTAACAGAACTAGAATTAAGAGCCATGATGTTGCGGAAGCTCAACAGCATGTGTAAGGACATGAGCACCATGAGTAAAGACATACAAATGTTGAAAATCAACCAGTTGGAAATTAAAAAGCAACAGGAAGAAATGAAGAATGACATATCAGAAATGAAAAATACATTGGAAAGTCTAAAAAGCATAGTAGGGAAAGCTGAGGACAGTATCAGTAAATAAGAAGACAGGCTAGAAGAAATCAACCAATCAGAAAACCAAAAGAAAAAACGATTAAAAAACAGGACAACAGCTTCAGAGAACTGTGGGACAACTGGAAACAGAATAATATTTGCGTCATAGGAGTCCCTGAAGAAGAAGAAAATAAGCGAGGGTTAGAGAATATATTCAAAAAAATAGTGACAGAAAACTTCCCTAATTTGGTGAAGGAAGAAGGCATTCAAGTTCAAGAAGCACAGAGAGCCCCAAGTAAAAAGAACCCAAACGGACCCACACCAAGACACATAGTAATCAAACTGCCAAAAATTAAAGACAAAGAGAGAATCCTAAAAGCAACAAGAGATAAGCAACAGGTTACCTACAAAGAAAACCCCATAAGGCTCTCAGCTGAATTTTCACAAGAAACACTAGAGGCTAGAAGGGAATGGCATGAAGTAACCAAGGTCATGAAAAACCAGGAACTGAATCCAAGACTACGCTACCCAGCAAGGCTATCATTCAAAACATAAGGTTAAATAAAGAGCTTCCCAGACTAAAAAAAGGCTAAGGGAATACATTAGCACCAAACCAGCACTACAAGAAATGTTAAAAGGACTGCTGTAATTACCAGGAGAAATGTAAAGGAAAATAGAACCACACTAAAGAAAATTGGCAATAAATAACTACATATCAATAATCACCTTAAATGTAAATGGACTGAATGCTCCCATAAAAAGACACAGAGTAGCTGATTGGATTAGAAAGCATGACTCATCTATGTATTGTTTACAAGAGACCCACCTCACAACAAAAGACTCACATAGATTGAAAGTGAAGGGATGGAAAAAAATCTTTCAAGCAAACAGAAAAGAAAAAAAAAGCTGAGGTACCAATACTTATATCTGATAAAATAGATTTCAAAATGAAGGCCATAACTAGAGACAAAGAAGGCCACTACATAATATTGAAAGGATCTATCCAACAGGAAGATATAACCTTGATGAACATATATGCACCCAATATAGGAGCACCAAAATATATTAAAAATCTTTTGGAGGACTTCAAAGGAGAAATCGATATCAATACAATCATAGCAGGGGACATCAAAACCCCGCTGACCTCACTGGATATATCCTCTAGACAAAAAAATTAGCAAGGAAACAGAGACTCTAAATGAAGCACTAGACCAAATGGATTTAATAGATATCTACAGAGAACTACACCCCAAAACTACAGAATTCACATTCTTCTCAAGTGCACATGGAACTTTCTCAAAGATAGACCACATGTTGGGGCACAAACTAAGTCTCTACAAGTTCAAGAAGATTGAAATTATATCAAGCATCTTCTCAGACCACAATGGCATGAAACTAGAAATCAATTGCAAGAAGAACATACCAAGATATTTCAACACATGGAAGCTAAATAGCATGTTATTAAACAATGAATGGGTCACCGAGGAGATCAAGGAAGAAATCAAAAACTTCCTGGAAACCAATGAAAATGAAGACACAACAACAAAAACTCTATGGAATGCAGCGAAAGAAGTTCTAAGAGAGAAGTTCATAGCACTACAGGTCTACCTCAAAAAAACAAGAAAATTTTCTAATTGACTGTCTAACCTCACAACTTAAAGAATTAGAAAGCAAACAAAAAGAAAACCTCAAAGCAAGTAGAAGGAAGGAAATAGTAAAGATCAGAGCAGAAATAAATGACATAGAGACCAAAAAAAGAATTCAAAGGATCAATGAACCAAAGAGTTGGTTTTTCGAAAAGATAAACAAGATTGATGGACCCTTAGCTAGACTCACCAAGAAACAAAGTGAGAGAACCCAAATACACAAAATCAGAAATGAAAGAGGAGAAGTAACAACCAACACCACGGAAATACAAAAGATCGTTAACAACTACTATGAACAACTATATGGCAACAAATTCGACAATCTAAGCCAAATGGACAAATTTCTAGAAACACATAGTCTCCTAAAACTATTCCCGGAAGAGATAGAAAACTTGAACAGATCAATAACAACTAAGGAAATTGAAGAGGTAATCAAGGCTCTCCCAGCAAACAAAAGCCCAGGCCCAGATGGTTTCACGGGGGAGTTTTACCGAACATTCAAAAAAGAACTAACACCCATTCTCCTCAAACTATTTCAAAAAATTCAAGAAGAAGGAAGACTTCCAAACACTTTCTATGAGGCCAGCATAATTCTAGTTCCAAAACCAGAAAAAGATACTACGAAGAAAGAAAACTACAGGCCAATATCCCTTATGAATATAGACCCCAAAATCCTGATCAAAATATTAGCAAATCGGATCCAGAAATACATCAAAAAAATTATTCACCATGACCAAGTGGGATTCATTCCAGGGATGCAAGGCTGGTACAATATTTGCAAATCAATGAACGTGATACACCACATAAACAAAATGAAGAATAAAAACCACGTGATCATATCAATAGATGCTGAAAAAGCATTCGACAAAATCCAGCATCCATTTCTGATAAAAACGCTCAGCAATGTAGGAATAGAGGGATCATATCTCGACATAATAAAGGCCATATATGAAAGACCTACAGCCAACATCACACTCAATGGACAGAAACTAAAAACATTTCCATTAAGAACAGGAACAAGACAGGGATGTCCCCTTTCGCCACTCTTAATTAACATTGTACTGGAAGTCTTAGCCACAGCAATCAGACATGAAGAAAAAATAAAAGGGATCCAAATTGGAAAGGAGGAAGTGAAACTGTCATTATTTGCAGATGACATAATATTGTACATAGAAAACCCTAAAGACTCCATCAAAAATCTTTTAGACTTAATAAATGAATTTGGCAAAGTAGCAGGATACAAAATTAACGTCAAGAAATCGACGGCATTCTTGTACATCAATGATGAACTCACAGAAACAGAAACTGAAAAAACAATCCCATTTACCATCGCGCCAAAAAAATTACGATACCTAGGAATAAACTTAACCAAAGAAGTAAAGGACCTATTTTCAGAAAACTACAGGTCATTGAAAAAAGAAATAGAGGAAGATATAAAAAAGTGGAAGCACATACCCTGTTCATGGATTGGAAGAATTAACATAATTAAAATGTCCATACTACCCAAAGCAATCTATAGATTTAATGCAATCCCCATCAAAATACCAACGACATATTTCATAGAACTAGAACAAATACTTCAAAAGTTCATATGGAACCAAAAAAGACCCCGATTAGCCACAGCAATCTTGAAAAAGAAGAACAAAGTAGGTGGGATCACAATACCAGATATCAGGTTATACTACAAAGCGACTGTAACCAAAACAGCCTGGTACTGGCACAAGAACAGCCATATAGACGAGTGGAACAGAACTGAAAACCCAGAAATGGACCCAAGGCAATACGCTCAATTAATATTTGACAAAGGTGGCAAGAGCATACAGTGGAGTAAAGACAGCCTCTTTAATAAATGGTGTTGGGAAAATTGGACAGCTACATGCAAAAAAATGAAACTAGACTATCAACTTACACCATACACAAAAATAAACTCAAAATGGATAAAAGACTTAAATGTGACCCGTGAATCCATAAAAATTCTAGAGGAAAATGTAGGCAACAAAATTTCGGACATCATACAGAGCAGAATTTTCACTGATACATCACCTAAGGCAACAGACACAAAGGAGAAAATGAACACATGGGACTACATCAAACTAAAAAGCTTCTGCACAGCAAAAGAAACATTCATCAAAATGGAAAGGCAACCCACTGTATGGGAGAACATCATTGCCAATGATGTATCAGATAAGGGGTTAATTTCCAATATATATAGAGTGCTCATACAACTCCACAAAAGGAAGACAAAGAACCCAATTAAAAAATGGGCAGAGGAGCTGAATAGACAACTCTCCAAACAGGACATACAAATGGCCAAGAGACATATGAAGAAATGCTCAACATCACTAATCATCAGAGAGATGCAAATTAAAACAACAATGAGGTATCACCTCACACCTGTCAGAATGGCCGCCATCAACAAATCATCAAACAACAAGTGTTGGCGAGGGTGTGGAGAAAAGGGGACTCTAATACACTGCTGGTGGGAATGCAGCCTGGTGCAGCTGCTATGGAAAACTATATGGTGCTACCTCAAAAAATTAAAAATTGAACTTCCATTTGACCCAGTGATCCCACTGCTGGGAATATACCCTAAGAAGTCTGAAACACCAATCAGGAAGAATATATGTACCCCCATGCTCATAGCAGCACTATTTACAATCGCTAAGATCTGGAAACAGCCCAAGTGTCCATCAGTAGATGAATAGATCAAAAAGCAGTGGTACATATACACAATGGAGTACTATGCAGCTGTAAAAAAGAAAGATCTCTTATTCTTTGAGACTACGTGGAGGGACCTTGAAAGTATTATCCTAAGTGAAACAATCCAAACAGAGAAAGACAAGTTTCATATGATCTGACTTATTTGTGGAATATAATGAGCATAACAGTGTGAGGAATGGGGTAGTCCCAGAGACGCAGAAGCAGGGTACGGACTGACAATCCCCTAAAGTGGGGCGTGGTGGGGGAGAGATAAACCACAGAACTTATATGCATGTATGCATGAACAGTGGACATGGACAACAATCTGGGGAAAGGGCAGGGAGGGAGGGGGAGGGGGGAATCAATGGGAGAAAAAGGAGAAATATCTGTAACAAAAATTAATTAATAAAATTTAAAAAAAGATTAAAAAAAAAAGCAGTGGTACATGTACACAATGGAATACTATGCAGCTCTAATAAAAAAAAGATATCTTATCCTTTGAGATCCCATGGAAGGACCTGGTAAGTTTTATGCTAAGCGAAACAAGCCAGGCAGAGAAGGACCTATATCATATGATCTCACTTATTTGTATAATATAAAGAACTAAACAACCTGCTGAACAAAATTAAGTCTGAGACATGGAGGTGGGGTACATAGTGACAAGCATCAGAGAAAGTCGGAATTTGTGGGAGAAGAGTTAAATCCCAGAATTTACAAGCATATATGCATGACCAATGAACATAGACAACAAAGCTCGGAATGGGGAAGAGGGGAAGGGGAGGAGGGTCTAAATGGGGGAAAATTGAGAAACATCTGTAAGCCAAACAAATTAATAAATAAAAATAAAAAAAATAAATAAAAAGTTGTCTTCATTATTGCAAATTTGAGAGCAACTGCTATTAACATCTATGGATATTGTGAAGACACCTTAGAACATTGAGGTACACAAAGAAATGATTCATTTGCCACATCTATATGTCCACAATACTAAAGAAGTGAATTATGTGGGATACAAAATATGAATGTAAAAATATCAGGGAAAATTATTGACCAAAAAAAGTTGTTTGACAGCATACATAGTTCATAAATTCCATCAAAGATGTAAAACAACAGAAGCTCTCATTTATTGCTGGTGGGAATACAAATGGAACAACCACTTTGAAGAGTTTACAGTTATTTTGCAAAGCTGAACATAGTCTTAGCATATGATACAACAATCATATTCCTAGTTATTTACCCAACTGACTTAAAAACTAATGTCCACACATAAATCTGCAAATAAATGTTTATAAATTTTTGTTTATAATCATCAAACCTAGAATTAACCCAGTTGTCCTTTGATAAGTGATTGGATAAACTGTGGTCCATCTAGACATTGGAATGTTGTTTAGCAATAAGAAGAAATGACCTATTAAGCCATAAAAAGACATGGATAAAATTTAAATAAATATTTCTAAGATAAACAGTTTGAGAAGACTAGATATTGTATTATTTTAATTATATAATATTATGTAAGAGGCAAAACTAGACAATAAAAATCAGTGGTTACAAAAAAAAAAAAAAAATTAGTGGTTACCAGAGGACTGATTACAGGGAGGTGGGAAAGTTTAAATAGGTGAGGCACAGGAAATTGTTGAAGATAGAGAAACTATTGGATATAATAGTGAAAATGTCAATTTATGACGCTATTCTTCTATCAAAACCCATTAAACTTCAAAGGACAAGAAATTAATCTTAATATATGCAAATTAAAAAATATCCTTGATGAAGTCAGGATAATCTCAGGATAGAATAAAGAATGTGAAAAATCTAGTTAACTATTTAACAGATATATAAAACAACTTCACTGAAGGAGTTAGGAAAATAAGCAGCAAACCTAAGTTACTTTGGAAATAAGTGGAGTCTAAAAGTACAGGCAAAAAAAGCTACACAGAAACATTAAGCTCTAGTTGACAAAGTTCTTTCCATTGGTGGAACAGGTTAACAATTTGATATTTTATACATATATACAAGAATTGAACAATTAAGTAAACAGATAGAAAATTGTGGAAGCTAGACTTTGTCATTATCAGAGTGGGAATTTATAGTAAAGCAAGCGGTGGGAGGAGAAAGATGCATGTAATAATGAATTAGAGTAGGATACATAAGAATGAACTCTTGTTTAGCCACAGATACACACAGTTACATATAGAAATATTTTAGATATGTGTATACACATTGGTTATTATAAACACATATACTCCCTTGTTTTGGGAGCCATGAGGGCCAAGAAGCAACTATATCCCAGTAGCAATGTGCATACATAGAATCTAGATCTTGCGTTCTAAAACCATTCTCCAGTGAAGAAACCAAGGTTCCTTGGAGGTACAGCTGAGTCAAGACTGGGACAGAAAATATTCAAATTGAAACTGGAGCATCTTATACTGCCAGAACAAAAGAAAGTGCCACAGGGAGAGAGCGAGAGAGCGCGTGCGCGCGCGAGAGAGAATGATGAGAATATGCCAAAGGGGCATAGTAGTCAACTGAAAGTTACCAATGGTCAAAGTTGGAAAATTTGAACAACACATAAATTAAAAGAGTACTGGAGTATAACCCAAACTGTAAATTAAATATCCAGGAGTTCATGATGATATAAATAAATAACTGAATAAATAAATAAAATGAGAAGTAAAGACAATTCTTCCTTGCATAAGAATTTTAAATATTTAATACCCCTAGGGAGGGGGTCATAATTCATTACTCATTAATTGTGGGGTGAGCATAATGGCTTCCTTTCTAAAGAGTACTGTGGGAAAAGGGGGAAAATAATACTTATATAAAGTCCTGGCCTAGTAGTTCAGTTGGTTAGAGTTTTGTCCCAATATGCCAAGAATAATTAATCAGTGGAGAAACCTGGACAATATTACTCAGCCTGGAGATCAAGCTTCACATCAATAGAGATAAGTCATGCTAATGGTTATGTGCTCTTGATATAATGTGATGAAAATGGTCCTTCACTTCTGTGTTTTTCTTACACAAGAAATATACACATTTCTTTTGACTGTCTCAAAATATTTTTTTAAATCATCACAGAATTATACTATAAAAATACTATTATTTTATGACATAAAAGCATTACATATCAACATGCTAGCTTGCATTTTCCCCCATCATGGTAATAATAGCAAGATCATTACTGTAGTCTAACTTTGCAGTAGTTAGTTTTGTATTATTTTGCTGAGCACTTCTTCATTGCATGAAAAAAACATTAACAAGAAAGTGTTTTGTAACTTTGTACTAAAAAAACAAACCCAACTTTTTTCTAAGACTATGTGGGTTTGTGATTTTGTCATGTAATATTGAATATTTAATATCATGTTAATTATAAGTGCATTAATTTCTTCACTTTAACATTTATGTATAAATATAGTTAAATATTTTAGTTTAAGATGTGGAACATCTTGACTATGAAGAGAAAACTGGAGAAAAGGGAAATGCCAAAAATGTATTAAAATATAATGCCTTAAGAATACAGATAATATCCTCCATCTCACTCTTCTTCCCAAAGAAACAGCAAAAATTGGTAAAAGATAACAAGGCTAGTCTGGCCAGTGTGGATCAATAGACTGGGCATTGTCCCATGGACTGAGAGTTCTGATTAGATTCCTGGTGAGGGCACATGGCTAGGTTTCAGGCTCCACCTCCAGTAAGGGGCATGCAGGAAGCAGCCCATCCATATTTCTTACATTGGTGTTTCTATCTCTCTCTTTCTCTCTTTCTAAAAATTATCAATAAGCCCTGGCAGGTTGGGTTTAGCAGTTAGAGCGTTGGCCTGCAGTCTGGAGAGACTCGGATCCGGTTCTCGCTAAGGGCACGTACCTCAGTTGCAGTTTGTCCCTGGCCCTGGTTGGGTCGTGTGGGTGGCAACCACTCGATGTGTCCCTTTCACATCGATGTTTCTCTCTCTCTCTCTTCCTCCCACTCAATCTGAACAAAATATTAAAAATATGTCCTCGGGTGGGGATAAAAAATAAAATAAATACAATAAAAATAATCAGTAAAAAACATACTAAAACAATTTTTATAAAGATGACAAAGCTTAAAGCATGAGCTACACAAGTAGGTGGCAATCAGGAGATAGTCCTATGGCAAGACGGTGAAAGCAGATGGTAAAGGTGATCAGATGTATAGGAATGACTGTGATACCTAATGGAGAAAAACGGCCTTATTCAATCAAAGTTCTTTAAGGCACTCTACTTAAAGTTTTCATAAAAATATATATATATTTTTTTTATTTCAAAAGTGTGGTTTTGAACATACAAGTACTATTATAGACATCCTGGCACCTTCAAAAACAGAGCCTGGATGAAAATGATATGAGATAATTCGGGTGCAAAATTTAAGAAAGTATTTGCTCTAAGTGTCACAAAAAATGTCAAATCTTCACTAAGAATGAGTGTCTCCTTGATTTTGTACTCACTTCACTCTGGGTCTAGTTTAAAGAATGGATCTTTATGTGCTGGATGGTATCTGACTACTTAAGAGAAGAAATGTAACATTATTTGATATTTCTAAGTCAATTTTTGGTCACTATTGGTGCATTTGTTAAATTAATTTATTTTTGTTACAGATGTTTCTCCCTTTTCCCCATTGACACCCCCTTCCACACACCCCTCCGCCCCGTCCCCAGCTTTGTTGTCTATGTACATCGGTTATGCATACATGCATATAAGTTCTGTGGTTTATTTCTTCCCTCCCCACACCCCCGTCTTCTGAGGATTGTTAGTCTGTACCCTACTTCTAAGGCTCTGGGTCTATTTTGTTCATCAGTTTGCTTAGTTCATTATATTCCAGAAATAAGTGAGATCATGTGATATTTGTCTTTCTCTGCTTGGCTAGTTTTGCATAGGATAATGTTTTCCGGGTTCCTCCATGTTGTCTCAAAGGACGAGAGATTTTTCTTCCTTAGCTGCATAGTACACGATTGTATATATGTACCACAGCTTTTTGTCCACTTGTCTACTGATGGACACTTGGGCTGTTTCCAGATCTTAGGTATTATAAATAGTGCTGCTATGAATATATAGGTACATATATTCTTTCCAATTGATGTTTCAGGCTTCTTAGGGTATATTCCTAGAGGTGGGATCAGAGTCAAATGGCATTCAATTTTTAATTTTTTGAGGTAACACCATAGTGTTTTCTATAGTGGCTGTACTAGTCTGCATTCCCACCAGCAGTGTATTAGAGTCCCCTTTTCTCCTGCCCTCACCAGCACTTGTTGTTTGATGATTGGTTAATGGTGGCCATTCTGACAGGTGTGAAAAGATACCTCATTGATTTTTAATATAAATCTCTCTGATGGTTAGTGACATTGACCTTTTTTTCATATGTCTCTTGGTCATTTGTATGTCCTGTTTGGAGAGGTGTCTCATTAGGTCCTCTGCCCATTTTTTGATTGGGTTCTTCGTCTTCCTTTTGTGGAGTTGTGTGGCTACTCTATATATTTTGGAAATTAACCCCTTATCTGATATATCATTGGCAATTATGTTCTCCCATATAGTGGGTTCTCTTTCCATTTTAATGTTTTTGTTGTTGTTGTTGTTGTTGTTGTTTTGTTTTTTGCTGTGCAGAAGCTTTTTAGTTTGATGTAGTCCCATGTGTTCATTATTTTTCTTTTGTTTCTGTTACCTTAGGTGATGGATCAGTGAAAATTCTGCAGCGTATGATGTCTGAAATTTTGTTGCCTACATTTTCTTCTAGGATTTTTATGGATTCACAAGTCACATATACATCTTTTATCCATTTTGAGTTTATTCTTAGGTATGGTGTAAGTTGATGGTCTAGCTTTATTTCTTGCTTGTAGTTGTTCAATTTTCCCAACATCATTTATTGAAGAGGCTGTCTTGACTCCACTGTACTCTCTTGACAACTTTGTCAAATAGTAATTGAGCATATTGTCTTGGGTCAATTTCTGTGTTCTCTGTTCTGTTCCATTGATCTATCTGCCTGTTCCTGTGCCAGTACCAGGCTGTTTTGATTATAGTGGCTTTGTAGTATAACCTGATATCTGGTATTGTGATCCCTCATACCTTGTTCTTATATTTCAAGATTTTTGTGGATATTCAGGGTCTTTTTTGCTTCAATATAAACTTCTAGGGTATTTATTTTAGTACTGTGAAGTATATCATTGGTATTTTTATGGGAATTTCATCAAATCTATAGATAGCTTTGGGTAGTATGGACATTTTAATGATGTTAATACTTTCAATCCATGAAAATGGTATATATATATATATATATATATATATATATATATATATATATATATAAAATATTTCTCTATTTATTCTTTCAATGACCTGTAATTTTTTGTGAAGAGACCCTTTACTTCTTTGGTTAAGTTTATTCATAGGCATCTTAATGTTTTTGCCACAATGGCAATTGAGATTGCTTTTTTAGTTTCTCTTTCTGTGAGCTCATTGTTGGTGTATAAAAATGCCATAAATTTCTTGACATTAATTTTGTATCCTGCTACTTTGCAAATTTATTTATTAAGTCTAGTAGATTTTTGGTGGAGTCTTTAGGGTTTTTTATGTACAAAATCATGTCATCTGCTAATAATGACAGTTTCCCTTCCTACTTTCCACTTTGGATCCCTTTTATTTTTTCTTCATGTCTGATTGCTGTGGCTAAGACATCCAGTACTGTGTTAAATAAGAGTGGCGAAATTGGACATCCCTATCTTGTTACTCTTCTTAAGAAAAATGCTTTTAATTTTTCCCATTGATTATGATGTTGGCTTTAGGTTTTTCATATATGGCCTTTATTATGTTAAGATATGATCCCTCTATTCCCACTTAGTTCAATGTTTTCATCTGAAATGGGTGCTGGATTTTGATGAATGTTTTTTCAGTGTCTATTGATATGATCATATGGTTTTTATCTTTCATTTTGATTATGTGGTGTATCACATTTATTGATTTGTGAATATTGTACCATGCTAGCTTCCCTGGGATGAATCCCAGTTGGTCATGGTGAATAAAACTTTTGATGTATTGTTGGATCCAATTTGCTAATATTTTGTTAAGGATTTTGACATGTGTCCATCATGAATATTGGTCTGTAGTTTTCTTTCATGGTAGTGTCTTTACATGGTTTTGGAATTAGGATTATGTTGGCCTCATAAAATGGGTTTGGAAGTCTTCCGGCTTCTTGGATTTTTGGAACAGTTTGAGGAGAATAGGTATTAGATCTTCTCTGAATGTTAATTAAAACTCCCCTGTGAAGCCATTCAGGCTTGGGCTTTTGTTTGTTGGGAGTTTCTTAATTACATCTTCAATTTTTGTTGTTGTTATTGGTCTGTTTAAATTTTCTATCTCTTCCTGGTTCAGTTTTGGGAGCCTATGTGTTTCTAGAAATTTTTTTCTATTTTGCCTAGGTTGTCCAATTTGTTGGCATATAATTATCCATAGTATGTTTCAATAATCCTTTGTATTTCTGTGGTGTAAGTTGTTATTTCTCCTCTTTTGTTTCTGATTTTATTTCTTTGGGTCCTCTCTTTGTTTCTTGGTGAGTCTTATTTCTGCTCTGATCTTTACTATTTCTTTTTTTTTATAACTGTTTTGTGTTTTTCTTTTTGTGTACTTTCTAGTTTTTTAAGTTGTAGGGTTAGAGAGTCAATTAGAATTTTTTTCTGTTTCTTGAGGTAGGCTGTAGTGCTATGACCTCCCCTCTCAGGACTGCTTTCTCTGTGTCCCATAAATTTTGTGTTGTGTGTTTGTTTTCATTGGTTTCTGGGAAGTTTTTTATTTCTTCCTTGATATCATTAGTAACCCACTCATTGTTTAATAACATGCTATTTAGCCTCCAAGTGTTTGAATGTTTTTGTGTTTTTGTTGTTTCATGCTATTGTGATCCGAGATACTTGATATGATTTCAATTTTTTAATTTATAGAGACTTACTTTGTGTCTTAACATGTGGTTTATGTTTGAGAGTGTCCTGTGTACACTTGAGAAGAATGTATATTCTGAAGCTTTGGGCTGAAATGTCCTGTAAATATCTATTAAGTCCAACTGATCTAGTTTGTCTTGTAAGGACTCTATGTCCTTGTTAAGTTATTATTTGGAAGATCTATCCAGTGGTGTCAGTGGGGTGTTAAAATCACCCACTATGATTGCATTGCTATTGATCTCTCCCGTGTAGTCCTGCAGAAGACTTTAGTATGTTTTGGTGTTTCCCCTTATATTTGGTATGTATATGTTTACTAGGTTTATATCCTCTTGTTGGATTGATCCTTTTAATATTATGTAGTTACCTTCTTTGTCTCTTATTATTGCCTTTGTTTTGATGTCTATCTTGTCAGATCTGAGTATTGCTACACCAGCTTTTTTTTTTTTTTTTTTTTTTTTTAATTTTATTTGCTTGAAAAAAAATTTTTCTTCCCTTCACTTTCATTCTATGTGAATCTTTGTTGTGAGGTGGGTCTCTTGTAAGCAGCATATATATATAACATATTTTATTATCCAATTAACTACCCTATGTCTTTGATTGAAGCATTTAAGCCATTTACATTTACGGTTATTATTGATAAATAGTTATTAGTTGCCATTTTTATTTTATGCCTGTGTTCCTCTCTCTCTCTGTGTGTCTCTGTTTCTTCTTCTTCTTCTTACAACAGTCCCTTCAGCATTTCTTGCAGTGCAGGTTTGGTGGTGGTAAATTCCCTTAACTTTTTAAATCTGTGAAGCTCTTTATTTCTGCTTCAATTTTGAATGATAGCCTTGCTGGATAGAGTAGTCTTGGATTCAGACCCTTGCCTTACATTACTTTGTACACTTCATGACACTCCCTTCTGGCCTGTAGTGTTTCTATTGAGAAATCAGCTTTTAGTGTAATGGGAGCTCCCTTGTAAGTAACTTTCTGTCTCCCTTAAGATTCTTTCTTTGTCTTTAATGTTTGCCATTTTTATTATAATGCATCTAGGTGTGTGCCTTTTGGGGTTCATCTTGGGACTCGCTGTGTTTCCTGGACTTGTGTGACTTTTTTCTTCACCAGTTTAGGAGAGTTTTCTGTCATTATGTTTTCAAATAGATTATTCCTTTCTCTGACTATTCTCTTTCTGTAACACCTATAATGCGAATACTTAAACTCCCCTTCTGCTTTTTATTTTTTCCCCCCATTTGCTACTCCATTTTGGTATTTTCTTCTACCTTGTCTTCTAATTCACTGATTCAGTCTGCAGCCTCTCTTAATCTACTATTGAACCCTTCTAAGGTATTTTTCATAGCAGCTATGTCATTCTTTATTTCCCCTTGATATTTTTATGCATAGCTTCTATCTCTTTTTTTAAGCTGAAGTAGTTCCCAATGAGCTTTCATAATTCTTATTAAGTTGCTTGTAGTTCTACCAAATTGTTTGAGGACCCTTATAATCATTGCTTTGAATTCTTTATCTGACAAGTCGCTTTCTTCTAGTTCTTATAGTTTCTTTCTGGTGATTCTTCTCTTTTTTTCATTTGGGTGTTGTTGTTTTTTTTTGTTTGTTTTGTTTTTATCTCACCACTTTAACAATTTGATAAAGTGAGGGATGTTGGAGTGTGTAGGCAGGTTGGTGTGTATCAACTAAGGCTGATATGTCTCCCAACCTGTTTTTGTGTATGGCACCTCTTTCCTGCTGTGGGTGCTGAATAATTGACATCTCGCAGCTGGTATTGGTCTTTTGTGAAAGTCTCAGATTCTTGAGACTTGCTGCTGCTTTTGCTGGGTCACCACTCCTGATCAGCTTCTGCTGATGCTGCTAGGGATGGGTCTCAGCTGCTGATATGTGTTGCTGCTAACAGGTGTGTGTGTCCAGCTGGTATACTTCTGGGGTGTGTGGGTCCCGCTGGTATGTTACTGGCCTGCATGGGTTACTGCTGGTATCCTGATAGGGTGTGTGGGTTCCACCAGCACGCTGCTGTGGTTCATGGGTCCCTCTGTTATGCTGCTTGGGTGTGTGTGTCCAGCTGGAGTTCTTCCGAGGTGCGTGGTTCCGTTGATACATTGCTGGAGTTCACGAGTTCCACTGGTGTGCTGCTGGGTTTCATGGTCCCTATGGTACACTGCTGAGGTGCGTGCATCTCACTAGTATTCTGCTGGGGTACCCTGCTGCTTGGTGGGGCTCAGCTCCTGATCAGTTGCTGCTGGGAGCAAGTGTCAGCTCCCAGGTTCACAGTGCTGCTGTTGTCAGGGGGTGCTCTCAGGTCCCAACCTTTTACTGCTATTGGGGGCTGATGATGTTCTACACCTGGGACTTTGCTGCTGCTGTGGGGAGGGACTCCACTCTAACTTTGTAGCTGCAATTGTCAGGGGCAGATCTCAGCTGCCAGAGCCCTGCTGCTTGGGCTGGGGCACTGCTCATGATCACCTTTTGCTGATGCCACTGGGGATGGGTTTCAGCTGCCAATCTGAGCTGCTTATGCCTATTGGGGGTGGGACTCTATTCCTGCCCAGTCACTGTTGCTGAGGGGGTAGGTACTGGGTTCCCAAGCTGGTGCTAGTGCTGCCACAAGCCTAGGTGAGCCACTGCTGCTGTTAGGGGTGGGGGTCGGGCTCCTGGCCGGTTTCAGCTACTGCAGCAGACACCTCAATAGCACTGCTACTGTGCACTGACTGTGTTGACAGAGCTGAGTCCACTGGACTGATGGTGCAAGGCTCTCTAGTGGACTCAGGTCACTTGGCCCTAGATGCTTCCTGTTCCCTATTCTCAGGGAAGACCTGGGGTCTTCCAAGATGGTGGGGCCTCCTGGCCACACAGGGGAAAAATTGCTGATGTGCCACTTACTGCAGTAGCTGGCTACGGTCTGTCCATAGCTCAGGAACTTTTTGCCTTGTGTCTCTGCACTGCTCAAGGTTAGTCATCCACACTCACATTTACTCACACTCTCACACATTCATCCTCGTTCTGGGCATGAATCTACACCTCTTTTTTCATCCCCTTTCCCCATCAATCTGTGGGGAATAGACCTGGAGAGTATTAAGTGTAGTTTTCTGACAAAGCTCTATAAATGGCAGGCCTATATTATTTAGTCTTCTTTGCACTCCTTTTCTGTTAAATAAGAACCAGATTATTGTAATGGTATTCACTAACAATGTCTTTACACCTCGTTCTTTTCTGTCAGCCTAATTACTAATTTGGGATTAAGTCTCCTTTCTGAAATTGGTTCTCTTTAGCAAAAACTTCATTACACATTATTTTGTTTTCTTAGAATTTTAAAAATATTATTAAACATATAAAAAGCACACTCTAGTACAATTATTAAAGAATTGTTTTACCAAGTGGTGACAAGGTAACTTAAATAGAAGTTGCTTTGGAGCTACCTAAGCACTTGCAAAACATATTAAACACTCTAAGTTTAAAAATAAGTTTCTATTTTGCAAAAAGTGGTCCGGTATTCCTTTTCTTTTACCTTTATAAAAATGAACTTGTCAGGAAACTTAATGGTATATGGAATTTGGCCTCAAATGTAATATGGAAGAATTTTAGCAGCCATAAACAGTTAGAAGTAGTGCCTGGAAAATATTCTCCATCCTTAGCAGAGGATAATTAGAATGATGCTAAAGTGGAATAAAGTTAGCCATCATATAACTCTTATACTGTAAAACCTGCCACTGTGCCTAATCAGAAAAAAAGGGGGGGGGAGGGGTAAATTATAAATTTTGCAAAATGCTTAGACATTCTTTAATAAATAAAGTGAATACTTTCATAAACAAAAGTTTTACCTTTTTTTTCCCCTATAGATAAACACTCTTTGGGGAGATGAATATTGCTACAGTCATATTGTGCTTTCAGTTAATGAGATGGGGGTTCTATTTGTTAGAGTTTTATGGTAAAGAAGTTTATAATTTACTAACAAACTGTCTTGCTTTCAAAGCATTCTCTTATGGCACTGATTTTCTTTCTTCATTAGAAACATTGATGTGTTAATTTGTGTGTTTATGGCAGCAGATGTGCACCTTCACTAAAAGGCTGCCAGAGTGAGGAAAAAGGATAGGAAAGAAAAAGAAAAAGAGGTTTCAGAGTTTTCAATTGGTAACAAATTCATACTCAAATGAAAAATTGGAGAGTTTATTTGAAACATATATTAGGTAAATATGTTATCTGAAATATCAAATATGCATCACTAAAATTTTGCCTGCTTTCTTTGTAATCCCATCACTGATCTCTACCCCTACCCTTTCTCTTATGTCCAAAATGACATATATACTCAATTTTACCCTCTGTCTTTGGAATTCTCATGCTTATGTAAATTTCCATTGGGCATGTATTAAAACTTGATTTTCTCCTGTTAATCTGTCTCTGTTATTTTGATTATTAGCCCAGCTAGAAGAATTTAGAATGTGGGAACAAAAGGTTTTTATTTTTATTTTTTATGTTTTTGGTCTGTTTTTTGCTCTTCAGAATTAACTTCTTATTATGACCCCATCTAAACACATATATTTATTGCATAAGCAATAATTTTTTGAGATCCTCTTTTATATACTGTATGGTAGAAATCAGGTATTCAACATATATTATTAGATGAATAGAATTATCTTATAATTTGGGAGATATTCAAAAGAGAATGCAGCTTTACAACAATTTACATATCATAGCTCTATACAACACTGAAGGAGAAAAAGTTTCTGCCTTATAAATTCTAGGTATTTGAAATTCTGAATGGAATGCCTCTTTGCTGTTATGTTGTGAATATGTTCTCTTCAACCTTTTCCTTCCAATACTTTTCATGATTCCTCTTATCTACCTGAGATTGCCTGAGGTCTCCATCCCCTTCAAGGATAACCAAAAAGCCAATGCTCTTTATTTGTGGATAAGGGCATTCTACCCTGGACAGTTCTGTAAATGCACTGGGCTTTATGATGCTGAAGCAGGAGAAAAGCTGGGGAAGGACAGTTGGGGGCAGATTGTGGAGGCATTTGATTGTAGGTATTCAGGAGCAATTAAAAGTAGTATCTTGAAAACTGGGCTTTAGGTAGATTAATATGACAACTATATGCAAAAATTATAAGGAGAGAAATGGCAGGCACTGAGACAAGCTACAAAATCACTTGCAATTAAAATTAGAAAAACGGACAAAAGGGGAATAAGAACAGAAACTTGGGGAACAAAAATTGTGTAGCTTATGGACAAATGCAAAGTACAAGCATCATTTTTATTTGTTCTTTACATTACGCTGTGTTCTACCATGTAAAATACTTTTATGAGATGCATAGTAAGTTAAATTATCTTCGATTCATAGCATACAGTGGGACTGCTCTATGAAAACATAGAAGTGTTCTTTACAATCAGAAGGTGGGGGATCTTCATTTAGAACTGAACATTTCATCTAAAAAAATAATAGTCTTAAATGTTAAGCTTATAGATCACATGTGCACAAGATTTTTTTAAATGTAATTATTGAGAAATAGCTTATATTGATGTGTTAAATGAAATCCTGTGGCTTTGATATTAAAAAAAAAATTAACCAGAGAATGATACAACATTAGAAAACATGATAATAAATTGCTGATAGCAATAATGTTATTTTTAATGGATAAACAGTGATAATTCATATTCTTAAACATAAAATTTAAAATAATTTAATTTGGGTACTGATTTTTAGGCAAGTATTGTTGCTACAATATTAAAATTAATGTATATTTTTATACCTACATTTTTCAGTGAAGTAAGAAAAAATTTAGAGGTCTTTTGGGATGAGATTTAACTGGCAAGCAAGAAAGTAGAATTTTAATACCAACTATACCACTAACTAAGAAATTTTACAGCTCCTCTGGACTTTATATGCTTTATTTTTAAGTAAGCATCTTGACACTATTATTTGTCAATTTCTTTTTAATTCCTCATACTTACCTTAAAAATAATAAGATTTAAAAGGCATTTAAGCTTTGAAAAAAATGAAATTTTTAGCGTTGATATCCTATGAAATTTCTGAGAGTTCCTATTCTTGTCTGAGCATTAATTCTTACAATACACATATATTTTTTTTTACCAATTCATATTTGGCCACCATAAAAAGCATCTCGGCAAGTATCACATGATCTCACTTATTTGTGAAATATAATGAACAATATAAGCTGATGAACAAAATAGACCCAGAGACATAGAAATAGGGTTCAGAATGACAAACCTCAGAGGAGGGGGGCAAGGGGAGGAAAAAGATAAATAAAAAATGTATGCATATAAGCGTAACTGATGGACATAGACAACAGTGCTGGGGCGGGGGGCAGGATGACAGTGTCAATGGGGAAAAAGGAGAAATATCTGTAGCAAAAATAAATTACTTTAAAAAAATCTCAAAAGAATTGTTAAGGGTGCCCTGGCCAGGTGGCTCAGGTGGTTGGAACATCATCCCATACACCAAAATTTGCAAGTGTGATTCCCTGTTGGGAAACATACCTGGGTTGTGGGTTCAATCCCTGGTTGGGGTGCATACGTGAAGCAGCTGATCCATGTTTCTCTCTCACATCCATGTTTCTCTCTCTCTCTCTTCCTTCCTGTCTCAATTAAATAAACATATAAAAAACATATCCTCAGGTGAGGATTAAAAAAAAATTGTAAAGGGCTTGTTGACAGGAGGATGTATCTTGGGAGCAGGTGCAAATTTTGAATATTTAAGTTAAAATGGACTTTTTGTATAATCTGAATAGACTAGTCACTCAGATTGCATTATGACAAGCATCATTAACACTGTAAAACTTGTGAAAGAAATAAGGTTAATAAACACACTCATGACTGACCTGCAAACGAGTGCCAATATCAGGGTTTTACTCCCTCTCTACCTTCTTCTTTGGCTCTTTACAGTATTATTTCTTATTGTTGTATAAGAAAATAAACATTAATCCTGGAGTCAGATAACCTAAATTTAAATTATCTTTCTGAGACCACCTACTGATTAATCCACAATTTTCTCAACTAACTTTGGAAACAGAAGTGAGAAAACCAGCCGTACCTAGTTCACAAGATGGTTGTCAAGAATAAAAGTATTTTTATAAACTCTACATAAACATAATCATATAATATATTAGCTAACTCCTCTATTGTTTTGTGCCATGATTATATGACAGGGCATAAAGAACTAACAAAAAGAAGCTTTGATTTTCTTTCTTTTTTATTTTATTTTATTTATTTTTTACAGATGTTTCTCCTTTTTACCCCATTGACATCCTCCTCCCCATCACCCCCACCTCATCACTGGCTTTGTTGTCCACGTCCATTGGTTATGTGTACATGCTCTGGTTTATCTCTTCCCTCCCCCTACCACCTCCTCTTCTGAGGGTTGTCAGTCTGTATGCTACATCCACGTCTCTGGGTCTACCCTATTCCTCAGACTGTTATGTTCATTATATTTCACAAATAAGTGACATCATGTGGTATTTGTCTTTTTCTGCTTGGCTTGTTTCACTTAGGATAATACTTTCCAGGTCCCTCCATGTTCTCTCAAAGAATAAGAGATCTTTCATTTTTACAGCTGCATAGTACTCCACTGTGCATATGTACCACTGCTTTTTTATCCATTGGTCTACTGATGGACACTTGGGCTGTTTCCAGATCTTAGCTATTGTAAATAGTGCTGCTATGAACATGAGGGTACATATATTCTTCCTGATTGGTGTTTCAGGCTTCTTAGGGTATATTCCTAGAAGTGGGATCACTGGGTCACATGGAAGTTCAATTTTTAATTTTTTGAGGTAACACCATATTGTTTTCAATAGTGGCTGCACCAGTCTGCATTCCCACCAGCGGTATACTAGGATCCCCTTTTCTCCACACCCTCGCCAGCACTTGTTGTTTGATGATTTGTGGATGGCGGCCGTTCTGACAGGTGTGAGGTGATACCTCATTGTTGTTTTAATTTGCATCTCTCTGATGATTATTGATGTTGAGCATTTTTTCATATGTCTCTTGGCCATTTGTATGTCCTGTTTCGAGAGGTGTCTATTTAGCTCCTCTGCCCATTTTTTAATTGGGTTCTTTGTCTTCCTTTTGTTGAGTTGTATGAGTACTCTATATATTTTGGAAAATAACCCCTTCTCTCATGTTTCATTGGCAATCATGCTCTCCCATACAGTGGTTTGCCTTTCCTTTTTGATGGTTGTTTCTTTTGCTGTGCAGAAGCTTCTGAGTTTGATGTAGTCCCATGTGTTCATTTTCTCCTTTGTTTCTGTTGCCTTAGGTGATGTATCAGTGAAAATTCTGCTGCGTATAATGTCTGAAATTTTGTTGCCTACAGTTTATTCTGGGATTTTTATGGATTCATGACTCACATCTAAGTCTTTTATTTATTGTGAGTTTATTCTTGTGTATGGTGTAAGTTGATGGTCTAGTTTCTTTTTTTCTTTTTTTTTTTTTTGCATGTAGCTTTCCAATTTACCCAACACCATTTATTAAAGAGACTGTCTTTACTCCACTGTATGTTCTTGCCTCCTTTGTCAAATATTAATTGAGCATATTACCTTGGGTCCATTTCTGGGTTCTCTGTCCTATTCCACTGGTCTATATGCCTGTTCTTGTGCCAGAATCAGACTGTTTTGATTACAGTAGCTTTGTAGTACAACCTAATATTCGGTATTGTGATCCCGCCTAAGTTTTGATTTTCTTGAAAGAAAAAAAATCGTGGAAGTTTCATCACCACTTGATATAAAACATCTGAGAAAAAAAATTCATATTTTTTCTTTATTGATTTTTAGACCAAGAGTTAGGGAGAGGGAGAGAGAGATAGAAACACTGAAGAGTGACCACATTGATTGGCTGCTTTCTGCATGCCCCACTCTGGGGATTGGGCCTACTACCTGGGCATGTGCACTGACTGGAAATTGAGCCAGCAATGTTTTGTGAATGGGTTGAAGGTCAACCAGTGAGCCACACAGGCTGGGTGAGAAAAATTCTTTATCTTGCCATTAATTTTCTAACATGTTAATGTATAGCCATTCATTTAGCGATTCTGGACTTTATAATGCATAATCCTGAAACAAGATAGATTTAAAATTTTGGAATAAAGCATTCAAATGATTTTTTCAGAACCAATTTTATTTTATTTTTTTTATCCTCACTCGAGGACATTTTTTGATATTTTGTTCAGATAGAGTTAGAGTGGGAGAAAGAAAGAGAGAAAAAAACATCGAAGTGAAAGAGACACATCGAGTGGTTGCCATCTACAGAACCCAAAGAGGGCCGAGAACAAACTGCAACCGAGGTACGTGCCCTTACCAGAAACTGAACCCAGGTCTCTTCGGACCACAGGCTGACTCAGAGCCATTTTTTGAGTCACACATTCAAGTAAGGCTACATCCAGCCTGTGTGGCTTAATTGTTTGAGCACGGTCCCACACACCAAGATATCACCAGTTCAAATCCAGCTCAGGACACATGCTCAGGTTGCGGGCTTAATCATCAGTGGTGGTCATGTGGAAGGAAGCTGATCTTTGTTTCTCTGTCATCAAAATTATATCTTTCTCCCTCTCCCTTCCTCTCTCTCTAAAATCAATAAATACATATTAAAAAAAGAAAGGTGTAAGTTGATGGTCTAGTTTCATTCTTTTTGCATGCAGCTGTCCAATTTTCCCAACACCATTTATTGAAGAGGCTGTCTTTACTTCATTATAAATTCTTGCCTCCTTTGTCAAATATTAATTGAGCATAATGTTTAGGGTCCATTTCTGGGTTCTCTGTTCTGTTCCACTGTTCTATATGCCTGTTCTTGTGCCAGTACCAGACAGCTACATGGAAAAGATGAAACTAGACTATCAACTTACACCATACACAAGAATAAACTCAAAATGGATTAAAGACTTAAATGTGGCTCGTGAATCCATAAAAATCTTAGAATAAAATGTAGGCAACAAAATTTTGAACATCATATGCAGCAGAATGTTCACTGATACATCACGTAAGGCAAGAGAAATAAAAGAAAAAATGAACACATGGGACTACATCAAACTAAAAAGCTTCTGCACAGCAAAATAGACAACTATCAAAATGGAAAGGCAACCCACTGTATGGGAGAGCATAATTGCAAACGATACATCAGATAAGGGGTCAATTTCCAAAATATATATAGTATTCATACAACTCAACAAAAGGAAGACAAAGAACCCAATTAAAAAATGGGCAGAGGAGCTGAACAGACTCCTCTCCAAATAGGACATACAAATGGCCAAGAGACATATGAAGAAATGCTCAACATCACTAATCAGAGAGATGCTAATTAAAACAACAGTGAGGTATCACCTCACACCTGTCACAATGGCTGCCATCAACAAATCATCAAACAACAAGTATTGACGAGGGTGTGGAGAAAAGAGGACTCTGGTGTATTGCTGGTGGCAATGCAGACTGGTACAGCCACTATGTGAAACATTATGGTATTACATATGAAAATTAAAAATTGAATTGCCTTTTGACCCAGTGTTCCCATTTCTAGGAATATATCCTAAGAAGCCTGAAACACCAATCAGGAAGAATATATGTACCCCCATGATCATAGCAGCATTATTTACAATAGCTAAGATCTGGAAACAGCCCAAGATTCTATCAGTGGACGGATGGATAAAAAAAAAAAAATTGTGGTACATAAACACAAGGAAGTACTATGCAGCTGTAAGAAAGATCTCTTATCCTTTGAGACGACATGAAGAGACTTGGAAAGTATTATCTTAAGTGAAACAAGCCAAGCAGATAAAGACAAATACCACAAGATGTCACTTATTTGTGAAATATAATGAACGTAACAGTGTGAGGAATAGGGTGGACCCAGAGACGTGGAAGTAGAGTACAGACTGACAACTCTTAGAAGAGGGAGTGGTGGGGGGAGGGAAGAGATAAACCACTGAACTTATATGCATATATGCATAACCAATGGATATGGACAACAAAGCAGGGCATGGGGTTGTGGGGATGGAGAGAAGGGTGTCAATGGGGTAAAAGAGGAAAAATATCTGTAACAAAAATAAAATAAAAAGTGAAAAAAAAAGTCCTGGCCAGTTTGTCTCAGTCGTTGGAGTGTCAGCCTGCAGACCATAGAGTCCCGGGTTCTGTTCCTGCTTGCATATACAAAAATAAATAAATAAATAAATAAATAAATAAATAAATACAATTTAAAAAAAGAAAGGCTTCACTTCTTTGATTAAGAAGCTATCTTTTTTGGTATTTATTCATTATTATATATTTTTTTACTTTATGTTTATTGTTGAAAGTATTACACATATCCTCCATTTTTTCTCCATTGACCTCTTCAACCCTGCTCCCACCCCCCTGGCCTTCACCACACTTTTGTCTGTGTCCACGGGTTATGTATATATGCATATAAATTATTGGGTTAATCTCTCTCCCCCCTTTCCCTCAGAGATTCAAAAGTTTGTTCCATGTCTGTGGATGTATTTTGTTTATCAGGTTATTTTGTTCATTAAATTCCACATATAAGTGAGATCATGTAATACTTTTTTTTCCTGACTGTCTTATGTAGCTTAGCCTAATTTTTTCCAGGTTCCCCTATGTTGTCTCAAAGGATAAGATACCTTTCTTTCTTACAGCTGCATAGTATTCCATTGTGTATATGTGCCACAGCTTTTTAATCCACTCATCTATTGATGGACACTTGAGCTGTTTCCAGATCTTAGCGATTGTAAATAGTGCTGCTATGAAAAAAAAAGAGAACATATTTCCTTTCTGATTAGTGTTTCAGGCTTTTAGGGTATATTCCCAGAAATGGGGTCATTGGATGCAATAGCAGTTCCATTTTTTATTTTTTTAAGGAAACTTTATACTATTTTCCATGGTGGCTGTACCAGTCTACATTTCCTCCAGCAATGTACTAGAGTCCCCTTTTCTTCACATCCTCGCCAGTACTTGTTGTTTGATGACTTGTGAATGGTGGCCTTTCTGGCAGGTGTAAGTTGATACTTCATTGTCGTTTTAATTTTCATCTCTCTGGTGAGTCATATTGAGGATGTTTTCATATGTCTCTTGGGCCATTTTTGTATGTCTTGTTTGGAGAAGCATCTATTCGGGTCTTCTGTTCATTTTTTAATTATATCGTTTGTCTTCCTTTTGGTGAGGTATAAGTGTATACCTTTTGGAAATTAACCCTTTATCAGATGCATCATTGGCAAATATGTTCTGCCATACAATGGGTTCTCTTTTTTAAAATATTTTTTCCTTTATTGACTTTAGAGATAGAGGAAGGGAGAAGAGAGAAATAGAAACGTCAATGAGAGAGAACATACATTGACAGCCTCTTGCATACCCCCTCCCACTGGGGATTGGGCCCACAACCTGGGCATGTGCCCTGACCAAGAATGGAACTGGTGACATCTTGATATATGGGTTGATGCTCAACCACTGAGCCACACCAGCCGGGTTAGTGAGTTGTCTCTATTTTTTTTAATTCATTTTTATTTATTGATTTTAGAGAGAGAGGAAGGGAGAGGGAGAGATAGAAACAACAATGAGAGAGAACAAAACATCAATGAGAGAGAACATCAATTGGTAGCCTTCAGCATGCCCCCCCCCCCCCCCGCCGGGGATTTGGCTCACAGCCTGCGCATGTGCCCTGACTGGAGAATCAAACCAGCAATATCTTGGTGCATGGGTCGATGCTCAACCACTGAGCCATACCATCCAGGCCTTCTTTTAATTTTGATAAGAAGCTATCTTTGAATGACCATGCAATGCAATTCACATTAAGAAAAATTATGAGTTGTCAGCATGGCATTATTTATATTATTTTGATAGTTTTCTAATTTCAGGCCAGGTCACAGATGAACAAAACATTATCAGTTTTTGAAAACATATGTTGATGCGGTCAAGTAAAATAGAGTGTGTGTCTTTACAAAGGATACTATTAGGATATAAGGGAGATTTTTCATTGTATTCATGAACTTAGCACACTCCAGGACAAATATCTCTCAGTTATCTCATTTTGTGATTCATCCATTATGCAACTCTGTCAGAAGAGCTCCTGCATTCCTCCAAGGCAATTGATTAACATTGACCAGTTTTGCCTCACTTTCAGTTCAAAGTAATGTAGTGAGGATGACAACACAATTATTTGCAGTGGGTTCAGTCTGTTATTTAATTAAAACAAAAGCTTTCTATGAAAAGGTACTTGTTAGCACAAACACAACAGTGTAGAACTGATTCTTGAATTTTAAATTATGGAAAAGTGATTTTTATTCTTTTTCATAGAAGATAAATGACCGTTCCCTTTGCCATGGATGTATGGTGTGTGTGTGTGTGTGTGTGTGTGTGTGTGTGTGTGTGTGTTGATATCAGGGAAACCTAGAGTAATTTTGCTTCATAAACATTTTTTGTAAACAGAGAATTTCTTCATTTGCCATGGTACTAGAAGTTTAAAATTGTCCTAATGTATTGTGATGTGAGACTAGATTGCCTAATTATTCCTGAAATCTTTATGCTACTAATTGCATTCTATATTTCTTAAGAAAAAAGATGGAGAAAGGGAAGGACAAAATGATAAATAAATCACTAAAAAAAAAATAAAAACAACTTAAGCTACAATTTCAATTGCCATTCTTTTATTAAAGTCAAATTAACATTCCGGAGATAGTCTCTTCACCCCTCCTCTCAAGTCACCATAAAAAAATATGCAGCTCAATTTGTTAGCACATGTTTTCTGTAGCTGTGAATACAAAGTTTATATGTATCTTTTCCAGAAAATGGACAGGTTCCAGAAGTTTTGTGTGATGCTTTGATAAAGTTTTCTTACCAGAAGTTAAATTTACATTTTAATTATATTTTTCTATAAATTTTATTATACATGATCAATGAGAGTCTAGCTATTTGAGGGAAAAGAATGCTTTACAATAATTGCTTTTAGTTGACAAGTTAATAAATTGATATATTTTTAATTATAACACTTTGGAGCTTTTAAAGAAGTCTTGTAGTTTTAACAAATGAGAATCTCTGAAGCAAGGCTTTTTATTGCTTTTTGCAAGGTTTATATAAATTTGCCTCAGGCAGTGCTACTGGACAGTAAACAATTTGAGTAGATTAAAAACCAAGGCAGATGGGCTTCTAAAATTTGAGAGTGATCAATTCATAGATAGTTTCCATTCTTTTGACCATTATTTAAGTTGTAATATATTATTTAACTAAGCTTTTTATTTTATGAATGGCTCATTTTTTTATGAATTTCTTATTAATGACTCAGGAATAGCTAATTATCCTATGGAAAACCTACTATTAATAAGATTATGTAGCCTGGATGGTGTGGTTTAGTGGCTGAGCATCGACTCATGCACCAAGAGGTTGCTGGTTCAATTCCTGGACAGAGCACGTGCTCAGGTTGTGGGCTAAATCCTCAGTGGGGAACACGCAGGAGGCTGCCATTTGATGTTCTGTCATATTGATGTTTCTCTCTCTCTCTCTCCTTTCCTCATTCTCTAAAAAACCAATGAAGAAAAAAAATTTAAAAAGAGAAAATAAATCCTAAAACTTTTCATGCTAAATCTCTCGCTCACACAGATGTATTATATGATATTGTATATTTCTATATATGTTATGTGTGTGTGTGTGTGTGTGTGTGTGTGTGTGTAATGGTATTTATCAGATATGCATACAGTATACATGTATTTTGCCACTGGGAAACTGCCACTTTATAGTATAATCTTGGCATAAACTTTCTTAAAGTCCTTAAGGACTGTGAAATAGTATAGAAAAAGCAAGAAATAACCCAGTGTAGTAATGAGAAAGTTGTGCTTCAGTGATTTCCTTAAAGTGTAGATACTCCCTAGATATACTAGAAAGGATAGCTCAGCTCTTAGAAAATATAATAGAGAAAAATCTGTGTCACAAGGAAGAGACTTATAATTGAAATATAATTTATTATGTTTGTAAATACTAATATATATGTCTGGCTTAATTTAGTATCCCAACACTAGGAAAAATTATGAAGTAAGCAAAGTTTACCTTTGGGGCCATAATATCTTTTCTTTTTATCCTTCAGAACAGCTCTGCTATAATATCCTAAATGGACATCCAACGTTTCTATACACTTGAACAAAGCCCAACCCTTATTAAAACTTGTTATGAAAGAAAGAACTAACATTTTTTTTAATTTTAAGTTATATGAGGTATTCATTCATATTTTTTAAAATTTTCATTCAAAAATGTTTTATGGTCTGCTTATGAAGTGTGAAGCACTAGAGGTGAAGCAGAAGTTTAGCTACTTATAAAGCTTACACAATGTTGATAGGCTCGCACTGCAAAAAAGGCTACAAAATTATATAGGAATACAAAATTAAATGCAGGACTTTGAAATAGGCTTATACAAATGAGAGACCCTAAAGTTAAAGTATACTAGCTTTGTGTCAGTAATTTCAAATCTGGAGCTAGTGAAATAACAGTAATACAGTAGACAGAAAAAAATGCCTATATGAAACTAATATTACAATGGTGGAGGTACAAAACAAAAATTAAATATAGTCAACAATGTCATATACAAAGAAAAATGAAAAATGGTAAGGGGTTTGGGAGTGATGGGTTGCTGTTTTAGATAGGTTATCAGAGAAGAAAATTCTGAGAAGGTGACATTTGAGCAGAGGTCTTAATAAACTAAGGAAATGAGCCACAACAGTAGGCCAAGAGCACAGAAAGTACGAAAGCCCAGAGTTGAGAGTAAATTTCAAGGAATATCAAAAAGACGGGTAGGGGTAAAACAAGTCAAGGTAAGACTTGTAAGCCACAGCAGGGAGTTTAGATTTTATTCTATGTGTGGTAGAAAATCACTGGAACTGTTGAGCAAGAAATGCTCTGATTTACATTTAGAAGAGTCACTCTGGCTTCTATTTGGTATGAGGCATGTGTTCTGGTAATTCTTGAACTATTTCTTCTGATGTAGTGACCCCAAAATTACCTGGAGGTGAAGCACTTTAATCTTTGCAATCAGAGTCCCTTTCTGATCTAAGAACATAGTCCCTCTAGAGACTTGAGATTACCCCTATTGCCCTATCTTCCTCCAATTAATGCCATACCTTGATTATAAATTTTGTTATAAACTCAGACTCGGAACCCCACTTCTGGCTGCTATATTTCATTGTCAACCTATGTGTCAAGACCTTTCATCACTAACTATCTACTTAAATGTAACTCACTCTGATTTTTGATGTTTGCATCTCCGATAGTTATCTGTCTATATAATATTTCTAAATGTGAATCCCTTCTACTGCCCCTCACTTTCTTTAATTCACATGTTAATACAATTTCTGGAAAAATTGGAGATGTAAAAGTGAGTCAAGAAATGTATATGTGTTTGAGTTTGTGGGTGAGAAAGAGAGGGAGGGAGAGGGGAAGGGAGGGAGAAAGGGAGAGAAGGGAAGGGGAAGGGAAGGAAGGAAAAGGAAGGAAGGGGAAGAGAAAAGAGAGGAGAGGAGAGGAGAGGAGAGGAGAGGAGAGGAGAGGAGAGGAGGGGAGGGGAGGGGAGGGGAGGGGAGGGGAGGGGAGGGGAGGGGAGGGGAGGGGAGGGGAGGGGAGGGGAGGGGAGGGGAGGGGAGGGGAGAGGGGAGGAGTAGGATGTATCTATGTAAAGGGCATTACCAATCAATTACAATCTAACTACGTATATGCTAACTACTTGCAATGTATGCCTACTTCTAGCAAACAGTTCATGAATGCCATTAAATAGATATCATATTAAGTTGGTTATAAATGTTAATTGATTGAAATAGTGAGTGGCATATATGAATGATCAAACTTTTTAGATTTTTATTTATGTACTATATATGTTTTTTCATAAATTAAATAAAATAAAGGAATTAATGGCTTAAAACATTATCAACATAACTGAAAGCACATTTTCTTTTTGGAACTCAAACAGACTGTGTTAATTCTTTCAGTAAATGGAATGAATATCTTAATTTGATTAGTGCTAGTTTATTTTTTGTAATTGTAAATTGTTAAAAAAAACAGGTTACATAAAATGTATACTATCTTACTGGGGAGTGGTTGTTTAGAAATTGTTTTATGATTTTGTTTCAAGCTCTTTTACATCTTATGCAGCAATTTTATTTTTATAAAAGCAATAATTATGTAAGTAGTTCTAGGGGTCTTTTTATGTTTATTGCATTACTGATTTATAATAAAAAGATAATAAGAATGTGGCTATTATTTAAAATTACAAATTGAAGTACCAACTTCTGCTGACATCACTGATGCAAAATCTAAATTACCCAAAAAGTGAATGTTACCATGGAACAAAGATAGTATGTTCAACAAACAGTGTTAAAACAACTGGATATTCACATGCAAAAAAATTGAATCCAGGTACAGACCTTATAACCTTTAAAAAATTGAATCACAATGGATCATAGACCCAAATGTAAAACACAAATCTATAAAATTCCTTGAAGATAACAGGAGAAAACTTAGTAGATGACCTTGGTTATGGTGATGGCTTTGTAATATAACATCAAAGAAACAATCCATCAAAAAAAATAATCAGTAAGCTTCACTTTACTACAATTAAAAACTTCTGTTCTGTAAAAAGACAAAAGAGTTAGAAGACAAGCTAAAGACCTGGAGAAAATAGTTGAAAAGGTATATCTAATAAAGGACTGTTATCCAAAATATACAACAGTTTCTTAAAACAATAATAAGAAAACAAAACAAAACAAAACAAAAAACCTGATTTTAAAAAAAAGGTCCAGCCCTGGCAGGAATTGTTCAACAGTTAGAGCATTGGCCCGCACACCAAAAGACAATGGGTTTGATTCTCCATCAAGGGCACTTACCAGGATTGCAGGTTCAATCCATTGTCCCAGTTCAGACGAGTTGAGGAGAAAACCAATCAATGTGTCCCTCTCACATCAATGTTTCTCTCTCCCTAATCCCCTCCTCCTCCCTCCCTTCCACTCTATCTAAAAATATCAGGGTGTAATTTTTGATAAAAACATTCCACTCAGCAATGTGGGAATAAAGGGATCATATCTTAATATAATAAAGGCAATTTATAAAAAACCTAAAGCTAACATCATACTCAATGGACAAAAACTACAAGCATTTCCCTTAAGAACAGGAACAAGACAGGGATGCTCACTCTTGACACTTTTATTTAACATAATACTAAAAGGCTTAGCCAAAGCAATCAAACATGAAGAAAATATAAAAGAAATCCAAACTGGAAAGGAGGAGTGAAACTGTCACTATTTGCATATGACATGGTACTCTACATAGAAAACCCTAAAAACTCCATCAAAAACCTACTACATTTAATAAATGAATTTGGCAAAGTAGCAGGATACAAAATTAATGTCAAGAAATCAATGGCATTCTTGTACACCAAAAATGAACTCAATGAAAGAGAAACTAAAAAAGCAATCACATTTACCATTGCAGCAAAAATTTGAAATACCTAGGAATAAACTTAACCAAAGAAATAAAAGACTTATTCACAGAAAACTACAGTTAACTAAAAAAATAAATAGAGGAAAATATAAAAAAGTAGAAGCATACAACTTGTAAATGGATTAGAAGAATTAACATTATTAAAATGTCCACACTACCCAAAGCAATTTATTGTTTAATGTAATCCCCATGAAAATACCAATGACATATGTTACAGAACTAGAACAAATACTCCAAAAGTTTATATGGAAACAAAAAATACCCTGAATAGCTACAGCAATCTTGAAAAAACAGAACAAAGTAGGAGGGATCACAATGCAGAATACCAGGTTACACTACAAAGCCATAGTAATCAAAAGAGCCTGGTACTGCCACAAGAACAAGCATATAAATCAATGGAACAGAATAGAGATCCCAGAAATGGACCCAAGACAATATGCTCAATTAATATTTGACAAAGGTGGCAAGAACATACAGTGGAGTCAAGATAGCCTCTTCAATAAATGGTATTGGGAAAATTGGACAACTACATGCAAAACATGAAGCTAGACCACCAACTTACACCATTAATGAGAATAAACTTAAAATAGATAAAAGATTTAAATGTGACTCATGAATCCATAAAAATTCTAGAAGAAAATGCAAGCAACAAAATTTCAGATATCACATGCATTTTTACTGATACAATGCCTAAAGCAATAGAAACAGAGGAAAAAATGAACACATGGGACTACATCAAACTAAAAAACTTCTGCATAGCAAAAGAAACAACTATCAAAATAAAAATGGAACCCACTGTATAGGGGAGCATAACTGCCAATGATACATAAGACAAGGGGCTAATTTCCAAAATATATAAAGTTCTTATACAACTCAACAAAAGAAAGACAAAGAACCCAATTAAAAATGAGGAGAGGACCTAAATAGACAGATCTCCAAACAGGACATACAAATGGCCAAGAGGCATATGAAAAAATGCTCAGTGCCACTAATTATCAGAGATGCAAATTAAAAAAAAAATATGAGGTATCACCTCACACCTGTCAGAAAGGCCGCCATCAACAAAGCATCAAACAACAAGTGTTGGCGAGGGTGTGGAGAAAAGGGGACTCTAGTACACTGCTGGTGGGCATGCAGACTGGTGCAGCCACTATGGAAAACACTATGGTGTTTCCTCAAAAAATGTAAAATGAAACTGCCATTTGACCCAGTGATCACACTTCTAGGAATATACCCTAAGAAGCCTGAAACACCCATCAGAAAGACTATATGTATGCCCATGTTCATAGCAGCATTATTTACAATAGCTAAGATCTGGAAACAGCCCAAGTGTCCATCAGTAGACAAATGGATAAGAAAGCTGTGGTAATATACACAATGGAGTACTATGCAGCTGTAAGAAAGAAAGATCTCTTATCCTTTGAGACGACATGGAGGGACCTGGAGAGTATTATCCTAAGTGAAACAAGCCAATCAGAGACAGACAAGTATCATATGATCTCACTTATTTGTGGAATATAATAAAAAAAAGCAAGCCTAGGAATAAAATAGACTCAGAGTCTTAGAAGTGGGGTGCATACTGACAAACCGCTGAAGAGGTCAACTTATGGGGTACGAAGAGATAAACCACAAAACTTATGTGCATGTATACGTGAACAAGGACATAGTCAATAATGCCGAAGGGGGATTGGAAGGAGGGTGTCAATGGGGAAAAAAAGGAGAAACATCCGTAACAAACATAACTAACTAACTAAATAAATAAATAAATAAAATAAGACATGAAAAAAAATATATCATGGTGTGAGGATTAACAACAACAACAACAAAAATCATGGAAAGACTTTGACACTTTACCAAAAAGGATATATAGATGGCAAATCTCATTCTACATCTACTTTAAAGAGATCGTGTGGAAACTAGACACATTTTAATATGCATCCTGGATTATCTATTTACTGGTTGTATGATTTTAGCCAAAGTCTTAATGCTCAGGTTCTTCATTTTATTATATTTTTTAAATTTTTGTTTAAGTATAATTGCTATACAATATTAATTTCATTAATTATGCAACATAGTTCAGGTTTTTCATTTTAAACCTGACTTACAGAATTATTTATTTGAATGTATGATATAACAAAGCAACTAGAACTTGGCACACACTCACAAAAAGTCTATCAGGCTTCTAGTAAATATGGTGGTGTAAGTGAATGTGTAACTCACATCCTCCCACAATCACATCAAAATTACAACTAAACTACAGAACTGCCTGAAATCTAGCTGAATGTAATTCCTATAACTAAGGATAAAACGACAAACCACGTTGAGACAGGTAGGAGGGGCTGAGATACAAACCAGCTTGTCCCACAGCTACATGTGGCAATTAAAAATCAGGAAGGATATCTTGGCTGCAGAGGTCTCATCTGAGGAGTGAGAAGTCCCAGCCCCACACCAGGCACTGCAGCCCAGGGTTCATGTGCCAGGAAGAAAAGTTTCCATAACTTCTGTCTGTGGAATCTGTGGTGACTATGGGTGAGTATGATGGAGCAGTTTGGTGGTTTCTTACAAAATTAAACATATTCTTAGCATAAGATGCAGCAATTATGTCCCTTAGTATTTACCCAAAGGAGTTGAAAATTTATGTTTATACAAAAATCTGCACACAAATGTTTATAGTAGCTTTATTTATACTTTTCAGTTTGGAAACAACCAAAATGTCCTTCAGTAAGTGAATGAATAAATAAATGGTGGTACATCTAGACAATGGAATACTATTCAGAGTTAAAAAGAAACGAGCTATGAAATCACAAAAAGACATGGAGAAATCTTAAATTAAGTTATTACTAGGTATTAAAACAAGCCAATCTGAAAAGGCTATATACTATATGATTTCAACAATATTACATTATAAAAAAGGAAAAACTATGGCAATAAAAAAGATCAATGGTTGCCAAATGTTGGGGGTATGGAAAGAATAGTCAGAGCACAGAGGATTTTTAGGGTAATGAAATACTCTGTGATAATGTAATGATGAATACATGTCATAAACTTTTATCCAAACTCATAGAATGTAAAATGACAAAAGTGAACTCTAAGGTAAAGTATGGACATTGAGTGATTAGGATGTGTTATCCTTAGTAAAAAATACATTATTTCAATGAGTAATGTTGATAAAAGAAATTATGCATGTATGGCTGTAGGGAGCATATAAGAAATGTTTGTACCTTCCTTTCAACTTTGCTGTAAACCAAAACTGCTCTAGAAAATAGTCTTTTTTAAATAAAAAGATGAATCATATGTTGATTAAAAATGTGAAATAAGGGTAATAACATTCTGCTTTCATGAATGATATATCTACATAACAACATATGAAACGCATTTTAGAAAAAATAATTTTTGACTATTCTAGCACTAAATTGTTAAATTGGATCATTTTTGTTTAAATTTTGTGAAATAATGAAACAGGCTCAGTCATCCAGTGTATTGGTTTCCTGTTCACACAGCCACGAATTTGGTGCGGACCAGGAAGTATACACTGAGACATATAAGCATTTTCTGACATGGGATAGTAGATTGCTTTTCAGATCTAAGCTGTCATGAAATTTAAGTTAGAATCAGCCCAGTTGGTGTGGCTCAGTGGATTGAACACTGTCCCATGGACTAAGTGGTCCTGGTTTCATTTTTGGTCAGAGCACATGCCCAGGTTTAGAGCTTGATCTCCAGTAGGGGCCATGCAGGAGGTAGCCCAGGGAAGTTTCTCTCTTTTTCTCTCTTACATTGATATTTCTATCTCTCTCTTCTTCCTCTCTCTCTTAAAAACATCAATTAAAACATATATATATATATATATATATATATATATATATATATATATATATATTTAAAGAATGGGATCAGTTGTATCAAGATAAGAGTTATTTAAAGTTAGAGTATTTAAAATACAGAGAGACTAGGAAAATGGCGGCAGAGTGAATGGAAGCTACACAGACCATCTCCCAGGACCAAACTGGAATTACAACGAAAATAAAGACAAATCGTCAGGAAAAGCCCACCGAAAAGCAGCTTGGAGGACAACATAACCAGGGACACCGACTCAATTCTGGGAGGCTTGCAAAGACACGAGAGGTTGCTGGGAGCCCACAGTCTGCAGTGTTCTGGGCTGGGACCTGAGGCCACAGCTGGGAGCTGCGCCCTCGGCTGGGATCTGTGCCCTTGGCTGGGACCTACTGAGGCCTCTGCCAGGACATGTGGCCTCTGCTGGAACCTGTGACCTCCTCTGGGAGCTGTGCCCTCACCTAGGTGTGACGCCCTTGTCTGGGAGCTGCCTCAGGCTCGGCCAGGAGCAACGACCTTAGCTTTCAAACTTGTTTTATGAAGCCAGCATAATTCTAATTCCAAAACCAGAAAAAGACACTACAAAGAAAGAAAACTACAGGCCAATATCCCTGATGAACATAGATGCCAAAATCCTGAACAAAATACTAGCAAATCGGATCCAGCAATACACACAAAAAATTATCCACCATGACCAAGTGGGATTCTTCCCAGGGATGCAAGGCTGGTACAATATTTGCAAATCAATAAGAGTGATACACCACATAAATAAAATGAAGAATAAAAACCACATGATCATATCAATAGATGCCGAAAAAGCCTTTGACAAAATCCAACATCCATTTCTGATAAAAAAGCTCAGCAATGCGGGAATAGAGGAATGATATCTTGAAATAATAAAGGCCATATATGAAAGACCTACAGCCAATATCATACTCAATGGGCAAAAACAAAAAGTATTTCCCTTAAGAATAGGAACAAGGTAAGGATGCCCACTTTCGCCACTCTTAACATAGTACTGGAAATCTTAGCCACAGCAATCAGACAGGAAGAAAAAATAAAAAGGATCCAAATTGGAAAGGAGGAAGGGAAATTGTCATTATTTGCAGATTACATGATATTATACATAGAAAACCCCAAAGACTCCATCAAAAATTTATAAGACTTAATAAATAAATTTGGCAAAATAGTAGGATGCAAAATTAATGTCAAGAAATGGATGGCATTCTCATACACCAATGATGAACTCACAGAAAGAGAAACAAAGAAAACAATTCCATTTACCATTGTAGCAAAAAAATTAAGATACCTAGGAATAAACTTAACCAAATAAATAAAGGACCTAATCACAGAAAACTACAAGTCATTGAAAAAAGTAATAGAGGAAGATAAAAAAAGTGGAAGCACATACCCTGTTAATGGATTGGAAGAATTAACATCATTAAAATGCCCATACTACCCAAAGAAATCTATATATTCAATGTAATTCCCATCAAAATACCAAAGGCATACTTCACAGAAATAGAACAAATACTTCAAAACTTCAGATGGAACCAAAAAAAGACCTCGAACAGCCACAGCAATCTTGAAAAAGAAGAACAAAGTTGGAGGAATCGCATTATCAGATTTCAGGTTATACTAAAAAGCCACTGTAATCAAAACAGCCTGGTACTGGCACAAGAACAGGCATATAGACGAGTGGAACAGAACAGAGAATCCAAAAATGGCCCCAAGGCAATAGGTTCAATTAATATTTGACAAAAGTGGTAAGAGCATACATTGGAGTAAGGACAGCCTCTTTAATAAATGGTGTTGATAAAATTGGACAGCTACATGCAAAAAGATGAAACTAGACCATCCACTTACATTCTACACCAAAATAAACTCAATATGGATAAAAGACTTAATTGTGACTCATGAACCCATAAAAATTCTAGAAGAAACTGTGGGCAACAAAATTTTAGACATCATACGCAGAATAATTTTCGCTGATATATCACCTAAGGCAAAAGAAACAAGGGAGAAAATGAACACATGGGACTACAGCAAACTCAAAAGCTTTGCACAGTGAAAGATATAATCATCAAAATGGAAAGGCTACCCACTGTATGGAATAACATAATTGCCATGATATATCAGAAAAGGGGTTAATTTCCAATATATATAGAGTGCTCATAGAACTCACCCAAATGAAGACAAAGAACCTATTTATAAAATGGGCAGAGGAAATAAATAGACACCTCTCCAAAGTGGACATACAAATGGCTAAGAGACATATGAAGAAATGCTCAACATCACTAATCATCAGAGAGATGCAAATTAAACAATGAGGTATCACCTCACACCGGTCAGAATGGCCGCCATCAACAAAGCATCAAACAACAAATGTTGGAGAGGGTGTGGATCAAAGGGGACTCTAGTACACTGCTGATGGGAATGCAGACTGGTGCAGCCACTATGAAAACAATATGGTGTTACCTCAAAAAATTAAAAATTGAACTTCCATTTGACCCAGTGTACTCACTTCTAGGAATATACCCTAAGAAGCCTGAAACATCAATCAGAAAGAATATATGTACCCCCATGTTCATAGCAGCACTATTTACAGTAGCTAAGATCTGGAAACAGCCCAAGTTCCCATCAGTAGACAAATGGATAAAAAACAGTGGTACATATACACAATGGAGTACTACGCAGCTGTAAGAAAGAAAGATGTCTTATCTTTTGAGACGACATGGAGGAACCTGAAAAGTATTATCTTAAGCAAAACCAGCCAAACAGAGACAAACAAGAATCATATGATCTCACTTATTTGTGGAATATAATGAAGATAACAGTCTGAGAAATAGAGTAGTCCCAGAGACGTGGAAGTGGGGTACAGATTGACAATCCCCAGAAGAGGGGGTGGTGGGAGAGAGATAAACCACAGAACTGATATGCATGTATGCATGAACAATGGACATGGACAAAAAAGCTGGGGACAGGGCAGGGACAGAGAGGTGGGGGGAATCAGTGGGGGGAAAATGAGAAACATCTGTAACAAAAATAAATACATTAATTAATAAAAATAAATGACTAAATAAATAAATAAATAAAATACAATTACGCAAAGCAGGTAAAAATGTTTTGCTACCAAAACACAATACCATGGTCTTAGAATATGTCTGATTTCTGATTAAATTATCATGACTTAATCTACTGGTTAGTATCTAGATGAAAAAGGCAGAAACATGAAAAACTGAGAATCTATGAGTCTACCAAAGCATCTAGATCTATGTATTAGGAATGTGCATGATATTGCCAAAAAGAGAGCTAATTATAACATCAAAGATTTTTAATATATTTTGGTGCTCCTATATTGGGTGCATATGTGTTTACCATGGTTATACTATGTACTTGTTGGGTAGATTCTTTCAGCATTCTGTAGTGCCCTTCTTTCTCTCTAATTATGGCCTTTATTTTGAAATCTATTTTATCAGATATGAGTATTGCTACCCCAGCTTTTTTTCCTTTCTGTTTGCTTGGAAGATTTATTTCCATCCCTTCATTTTCAACCTATTTGAGTCTTTTGTTGTGAGGTGGGTCTCTTGTAAACAACATATATGTGAGTCATGCTTTCTTATCCAGTCAGCTACTCTGTGTCTTTTCATGGGAGCATTTAGTCCATTTACATTTAAGGTGATTATTGATATGTACTTATTTATTGCCATTTTTGTTTAATGTAGTTCTATTTTTCTTTCCATTTCTTCTACCAATTGCAACAGTTTTTTCAGTATATCTTACAGTGCTTGTTTGGTGTTAATATATTCCCTTAAACTTTTTTTTTTTTGGTCTGGAAAGCTCTTCATTTGACCTTCTATTTTGAATGATAGTCTTGCTGGATAGAGTAGTCTTGGATTCAGATTCTTGTTTTTCATGACCTTGATTCATTCATGCCACTCCCTTCTGGCCTGTAGTGTTTCTGGTGAGAAGTCAGCTGAGAGCCTTATGGGGTTTCCTTTGTAGGTAACCTGTTGCTTATCTCTTGCTGCCTTTAGAATTCTCTTTGTCTTTAATTTTTGGCATTTTGATTAGTATGAGCCTTGTTGTGAGCCTGTTTGGGTTCTTCTTACTTGGGGCTCTCTATGTTTCTTAAACTTAAATACCTTTTTCCTTCACCCATTTAGAAAGTTTTCTGTCACTGTTTCTTCAAATATTTTCTCTAACCCTTGCCCATTTTCTTCCTCTTTGGGAACTCCCATGAAGTGAATGTTATTATGTTTCCAGTTGTCCCACAGTTCTCTTAAGCTGTCTTCCTGTTTTTTAATCATTTTTTTTTTCTTTTGGTTTTCTGATTGGCTGATTTTTTCTTTCCTGTCTTCTAATTCACTGATGTGATCCTCAGCTTCCTCTACTGTGTTGGTTAGTTCTTCCAATGTGTTCGTAATTTCTGCTATGTCATTCTTAATTTCCACTTGGTTGGTTTTTAATGTTTCTATATGTTTACTCATGGTGCTGATGTCCTTACCCATGCTGTGAGCTTTCTCAAGATCCTGGCTCTGAAGACTACCTCTGATAATTTGCTTAGCTGCATTTCATTGATCTCATCTTCAATAGAGTTCTCTTGTTCTTTTATTTGGGATTTGTTTTTGTGTTTCACCATTTTGACTATCTCAGTGGGTTTTGGAGCCTGTCACATTTTCCCTGTGACTGTTGGTGTTCTGCTGTTCATGGGTCCCTCTACTGGGTTTGGATGAGCCTGGGTGGGACCACATTAAGCACCACTGTCCAAGTCTTAGTTTCCTGGGTAGATTTTCAAGCCCAAGAAAGGTTGACTTTTCCTCTAGCTTTTTCCTGGTGGCTATTATTCTCAATTACTCAGTGTCTTGGAATGTAGCCCTGTTGTTCTTCATAAGAGAATTTCCATAGGGTGGAATAGATTCTGGTTGTTAACGAGCCTCAATTTTTATTTCTTTGCCTCACCTAGGAAAGGCTGAATCTCCGTGGGGGGTGGGCTGCTGCTTTTCCCCTCAGCTCTGGGAAGTAGCACTCTGGCCACCGTCCTTTGTGGCTGCAACTCAGCAAAATTTCTGAGTGCCGTCCAAATCCTGGGTGACCCCACAGAGTTCTAGCCCAGTCTGCTCTCCCTCTGCCTTAGCCCCCAGGTGAGTGGCTATGGCTATTTTAGCTCTCTGTCCTAGGTCTCTGTGCTGTGGAGTGGCTTGGTCTTTATTCCCCAAGGTTGCTGCTCACAGGTAAGACTGCTGCTGTCTTTGGGCTCCCAGCCCGCCACCTCTCATGCCTTTACAGATCCTACCAGTGTCCCTGGTTATATGGTCTTGTCCTGCTACTTTTTTGTTGTTTTTTTGTTTTTTGTTTTTTTCCTAAGGATTTGTCTTTATTTTAGTTGTATTTCCTGTTTGGTCCTGACAGATCATCTGCGTAGCATCTATTCACCCCGCCTCCATTTTCAAAATCTTTTCAAGTGTTTTCACATTTTAGTTTTTCATGAAAATCTTTGTAAATGCAGAAGGACAAAATGATGGCAGAATAGGCAGAAGCAACACACACTTCCTCCTGTCCACGAACTGGGTTACAGCTAAAATTTAGAGTATTTAACCTGAATTAACAGCAGAAGGTCACCTATACAGTAGTATTATATCCAAACGGTGGAATGACAAAACAAAAACAAAAAAAAACAAAAAAAACAAAAAAAACAAACCAGAAGCTACACAGAGACTGGTGAGAAGGGCTGAGATGTGGAAAAGTACCGCCCCCATACATAGAGGAAGTGGCTGTGAAGCTAGGGAAATATGTGGCTGCACCCCCCCCCCACCGAGGAAAGTGGGGTCTCAATCCTACATCAGGACTCTAAACCCAGAGCACCAGGGCCTGCACGAAGAGCTTGTATAACATTTGGGAGAAAAAATAAGCAGGGACTTTGTCCACTGGGAAGAAGAGGAAATCTGCTTGAATCCTAGGTGATCTCCTTAAAGGCTAATGCACAGGGACTCACTCTCAGGCACTCACCCAGGGCTCTGTTAGAATAAAGAAGAATCTGGTCATATGAAAGCCAGAGGGAGAAGATATGGGTGGCATAATGCTGTAGATCAGGAAGGGAGGCTTCTGAGGTCCCAGTCCTGAGCCAACATCCCACACCACCCTTAGAAGCCATTACCAGGGTCCAGCACTTCTATTCTCATAGCAACAGCTGGCAAAAGTATACTCACACTGTCTCCATGCTGCCAAGTTTCAATTGGACATAGAGGACTTTTGTTTGTATCCAAAAGGGACCTGAGGTGTACTTTTTTTTTTTTTTTTTCCTGGAAAACTATAGACTGTCTCAAATGATCATTGAATTGAGTGGCTTGGAACCCCATCATGGGTTAGGGAGCAGCCATCACCAATGGAAGGTGCCCTCGTCAGTGCCTCTGGCAACAAGCAGCTGCAGAGCTTTCAATATCCTTAATGGGGCATTTCCCCAGAACAAAAGGCAAGCAGCTAACTACATAATTATCTGACTGAGGACCCATGACACCCCTAACAAAAGGCTACCTGGATTTGCATTTCCCAAATCTGCTAACTCTGCCTTCATAGCACAGTCTCACAGAGGGAAGGACGTGAAATTTAGAACAGAGACATTTGGAAGCACCTTATTCAGAGTCCTCCATCAGGGCCTCTGATAATGAGTTGCAGAGATAGAAGGGGGTGACAAACTCTCCCTCTCAAGAGCTGGTGCCATCCCAGGCAGACAGGGTAGCCTTGATCTATTCCTCAAAGCCCCACCTGCACACCATCTGACAGTTGCAGCCTCGCAGGGTAAATTGTTAACAATACAGAACTGGGAAATCTGGCATGAAACCCTTGAAATGGTTCATCAGAATCTCTGTTGGGACATTGCTGAGCTCAAAGATGAGTGCTTAGATCCATTCTGGAAGAATGAGGGCCTGTGCCATCCCCAACAAAGGGCTTCCTGGATTAGCATTTCCCAAATAGGCAGGCACTGACTCCAAATTGCAGTCCCACAAAGGGAAGAAAGTGCAATTCATAACCAAGATATGTTGAGACACTCCCCTTGGAGGCTTCCATCAAAGCTTCTGGTAGTGAGTTGCAGAGATAGAAGGGGGCAAAAAGCTTTCACACCTCCCAAGAGGGGGTGCCATCCCAAGCAGAAGAGACAACCTTAATCTATTCCTTCAAGCCTCACCTGCACTGCCCACCAGGTTCAGCCTTGCAGGATAAAGGGGCCACAATTCAGAACAGGGAAATCTGGCATGTCCCTCTTGAAGCAGCCCTTGAAAAGCTCTAGTGGGGCACCTCTGAGCTAGAAAACAAACACATAGATTCCTTCCTGAGGGCTCAGGACCTGCCTGGATTAACATTTCCCAAATCAGCTGACACTAACTGCTAAGCACATTCCTTCAGGGGAAAGGAAGTACAAACCAGGACCAAAACATATAAAACAACCTCATCAGAGGCCTCCATCAGGGCCTCTAGCAGTGAGCTGCAAAGATAGAAGAGGGAAGCCAACTCTCATACTGCCCAAGAGCCAGCACCACCCCAAGCAGAGGGGGCAGCCTTGATCTATTTATCCAAGCCCCACCTGCACCTTATGACAGGTGCTGCCTCACAAAGGAAAAGGGGCACAACACAGAACTGTGAAATCTGGTGTACCTGCTTGGTGCTTCTCTTCAGGAGCTCTAGCATGAAGTTAAAAGGAGAGCAGCTATATATTCCTTGAGGGCTAAGGATCAATGCCACCCCAATCAAAGGGTGGATTGGATTTGCATTCGCAAATACTGCTGGCCCGATCCCGCAAAACTCATTTCTACAGAGTGAAAGTCAATCTCATCCATGAATGGGCCAAAATAATCAGCTCCCAGTTAAAACAGGACCTACCAAAGGGACATCCCTAGAGCATTCAGCTCAGGATATCAAGGAAACTTCACCACTGTTCCACAGGACACTTGCTACATAAGACCATCTCACAAAGACTGGAAGTCATAGTAGTTTTATATAACTTATAGAGACAAACACAAAGACACAACTAAAATGAGGAAACAAAGAAACAATTTCAAATGAAAGAAAAAAAAAAAAAACTTTAAATCTCCAGAAAAAGAACTAAATAGTATGGAAGTAAGCAATTTTTAGACACAGAGTTCAAAATAATGGATATACGGATGCTCAAACAACTTAGTGAAAATTACAAGGAACTCAATGAAAACTACATCAACATTACAAAATTGATAGAAACTCTGAACAAGAACCAGTCAGAAATGTAAAAAAAAAAAAAAAAAAACCAGCATATATGACATCAAGAATACACTGGAAGTAATTACAAGCAAACCGGATGAAGCAGAAGATAGAATCGGTGATTTAGAAGACAAGGTAGAAAAAAAACACCCAAACAGAGCAACAAAAAGAAAAAAAGAATGAAAAAAAAAAAATGAGGATAATTTAAGGAAACTCTGAGAAAACATAAAATGTAACAACATCTACATTATAGGGTTACCAGAAGGAGGAGAAACTGAGCAAAAGTTAGATAAACTGAAGAAATAATCATAGAAAACTTACCTAACCTTCTGAAAGAAAAAGTTAAATAAATTCAGGAAGCACAGGTAATCCAAATTAAGATGAACCCAAAGAGACCCAAGCCAAGATATGTCATAACTGAAATGGTCAAGGCTAAAGACAAAGAGAAAATCATAAAGGCAGCAAGAGAGAGACAGTTACCAACAAGGGAGGCCCCGTAATTCTGTCAACATATTTACAGAAACACTTAATGCTAAAAGGGATTGACATAAAATACTGAAAACTAATGAAAAGCAAGAACCTGCATCCAAGAATACTCTATCCAGCAAGGCTATCATTTAAAATTAAAGTAGAAGAGATGCTCACACAAGAAGGCTAAAGGAGTTCAGTACCATCAAACCAGCTTTGCAAAAAATTTTAAAGGGACTATTTTAAGAAGAGGAAGTCATATGGAGAGAAAAAAAAAAAAAACATAGCCATAATTTAAAAAATATGACATTAAATAAGTACATATCAATAATAACCTTAAATGTAAATAAATTAAATGCTCCAAACATGAGACTTAGGGTAGCTGAATGGATAAGAAAATATAATCCATACATATGCTGTCTACAACCAACACACCTCAGAACAAAATATTCACACAGGATGAAAGTGATAGGATGGAAATAAGTTTTCCATGCAAATGGAAACAAACAAACAAATAAACAATACACAAGGGTAGCAATACTCAATATCAGATAAAAAAAGTTGTCAAAATGAAGATCATAGTGAAAAACAAAAAGGTCACTACATAATATCAGAAGGATCAATCCAACAAAAATATATAACCCTGGAAAATTATATTCCCCCAATATAGGAGCAAAAAAATATTTTAAAAAGTCTGGAGGACATTAATGGAGAGATTGAGAGCAGCACTACAATCATAGTAAGAAACTTTAACACCCCACTGACATCACTGGATAGATCTTCAAGAAAAAAATTAATAAGGACACAGAGGCCCTAAATGATGCATATGATCAGAATAATTTAATTGATCTTTACAGAACATTTCACCCCAAAGCTGCAGAATATACAGTCTTATCAAGTGCACATAGAACTCTCTCAAAAATATTACGTTATTAAACATTGAATGGGTTGCTAATGAGATCAAGGAAGAAATCAAACACAGCCTGGAAATTTATCTGTGAACACACAACAACCCAAAATCAATGGGACACAGCAAAAGTAGTCATGATAGGGTAGATTACAGCATTATATTCCTACCTCAAGAAACAAGAATAATTTCTAATACACTTTCTAACCCTACAACTCAAAGAATTAGAAAGAGAACAAAAAGAAAAGCCCAGAGTAAGTAGAAGGAAGAAAATAATAAAGATCAAAGGAGAAATACATAACATAGATACATAAAAATAATACAAAAGATCAATTAAACCAAAAGCTGGTTCCTTGAAAAGATAAAAACAGAGAGAGAACCCACATAAATAAAATCAGACATGAAAGAGGGAAAAGTAACAACTGACACCACAGAAATAAAAAACATTATAAGAAAATATTATGACCAGTAATATGCCAAAAAATTAGACAGCCTAGGTAAAATGGATAAACTCCTAGAATCATGCAATCTTCCAAAACTCAACGAAGAGTAGGAAAACTTGACAAACCAATAACAACTAAGGAAATTGAAACAGTAATCAAAGACTTTCAGCAAACAAGAAGCCAGTCTGTATGGCGGCACAGGGGAGTTTTACTAAACATTCAAAGAAAAACTAACACCTATTCTTCTCAAACTATTCCAAAAATCCATCAGGAAGAAAGATGTCTAACTTATTTTTATGAGGCCAGAATAACCCTAATTCCAGAACTAGATAAAGACACTACAAAGAAAGAACACTACAGGTCAATATCTCTGATGGACATTGACACCAAAATCGTCAACAAAATAATAGCAAATCTGATCCAGCAATATATTAAAATAATTATTCACTGTGACCAAGTGGGATTTACCCCATGGGTGCAGGTCTAGATCAATATTTACAAATTAATAAATGTGACACACCACATAAACAAAATAAAATATTAAAATTATATGATCACATCAATAGATGCTGAAAAACCATTTGATAAAACCCAGCACCCATTTTTTTATAAAATCTCTCAGCAAAGTGGGAATAGATGGGTGATACCTCAAAAAAGGCCATTTATGACCAACTTAATGATAAGCATCATACTAAATGGGCAAAAATTAAAATCAGTTCCTTTAGGAACAGGAACAAGACAAGGATGTCTATTTTTGCCACTGTTATTCAATGTAGTACGGGAAGTCTTAGCCACAATGATCAGACAAGAAGAAAAAGTAAAAGTTATCAAAATTGAAAAAGAGGAAATAAAAAATTCATTATTTGCGATGATATGTACATAGAAAGCCCTAAAGATTCCACCAAAAAAAACTAAGTTTAATAAATGAATCCAACAAAGTAGCAGGATACAAAATTAACATCCTGAAATCAATAACATTTTTATATATCAATAATTAACACTCAGAAAGAGAAACTAAAAGATATCCCATTTACCATTGCAACAAGAATAAAAAATTAAGATACATAGGGATATACTAAACCAGGGAGATAGAAGACCTGCTCTCAGAAAACTACAGTGATACCTCGGTTCTCGAACACCTAGGATTTCGACCAAATCGGTATTCGACCAGGAGATTCGAGAAACTTTTGTCTTGGAATCCGAACAAATATTTGGAACTCGAACTTCCGAGATGAGCCGAGTTGAGCCGAATGGCGTTCATTCGGCCCAGCGCGCCTTGCTTGCATCATCAGTGTGAGTGCAGAGAGACAGTCACGCTTTACACTGAATTTAACCCTTAGACATACTGTACACTTTTATTTCTTGTTGAGACTTATGTTTTTCTACATATTATATACAAATTAGGCCAGTAAATAGGCATTTTCTGGGGCTTGGAACGAATTAATCCAGTTTCCATTATTTCCTATTGGGTCGAACAATTTGGTTCTCGACCGTCCTCCTGGAATGAATTATGTTCGAGAACCGAGGTATCACTGTACTACAGGACATTGGAAAAATAAATAAAGATATAAAAAGTGGAAGCATATAACATCTTTATAGATTGGAAGAATCATTAAAGTGTCCATACTACCCAAAGCAATCTATAGATTCAATGCAGTCCTTATTTAAATAGCAATATCATATTTCACAGATCTAGAACAAATACTCCAAAAGTTTATATGGAACCAAAAAAGACCCCAAATAGCCACAACAACCTTGAAAAAGAAGAACAAAGCTGGAGGGATAACAATACTTGATATCAGGTTATACTACAAAGCCGTTGTAATAAAAATAGCCTGGTACTGACACAATAACAAAATATAGATCAATGTAACAGAGCAGAGAACCCAGAAATAGATCCAAGACATTAGGCTCAATTAACATTTAACAAAGGAGGCAAGAACATATAATGAAGTACAGACACTATCTTAAATTAATGGTGTTGGAAAAATTGAACAGGTACATGCAAAAAAGTAAAACTAGACCACTAACTTACACCATACACAAGAATAAACACAAAATGGATGAAATACTTAAATGTAACTCATTAAACCATAAAAACCCTAGAAGAAAATGTAGGCAGCAAAATCTCAGACATCATGCGAAGCAGAATATTCACCTATATATCACCAAGGGTAAGAGAAACAAGGGAAAAATTAATAAATAAGACTATACCAAACTTAAAAGCTTCTGCACAGCAAATGAAACCAGCGTCAAAATGAAAAAGGAACACACTGTATGGGAGAACATATTTGCCAAAGATACATTGGGTAAGGAGTTAATTTTCCAGATATATAAATTACTCATACACCTCAACCAAAGGAAGGCAAACAATCCAAGTGAACAATGGACAGAGAACCTGCATAGACATTTCTCTAAGCAGGACATACAATTGGCCAAAAGACATATGAAAAAATGCTCAATGTCACTAATTATCAGAGAGATGCACATTAAAATGAGTATGTAGAATCACCTTATACCTGCCAGAATGGCATCATCAACAAATAAACAAAGGCTGGTGAGAATGTGGAGAAAAGGGTACTCTAGCACACTGCTGGTAGGAATGCAGACTGGTGCATCCACTATGAAAAACAATACTTATTTGTGGAATATAATGAACATAACAGTCTGGGGAATGGGGTAGTCCCAGAGACGTGGATGTGGGGTACAGACTGACAACCCCCTAAACAGGGGGGTGGTAGGGGAGAGATAAACCACAGAACTTATATGCATGTCTGTATGAACAGTGGAAATGAACAACAAACTGGGGAAAGGGCAGGGAGGGAGGGGGAGGGGGGAATTGGTGGGGGAAAAAGGAGAAACATCTGTAACAAAAATGAATTAATAAAAAAAATAGAAAATAAAAAAAAAAATACAAATTGAGCTGTCTTTGACCCAGTGATCCCATTTCTAGGAATATATCCTAAGAAGGCAGAAGCACCAATCAGAAAGAATATATGAACCCCTATGTTCATAGCAGTGCTATTTATAATAGCTACAATCTGGAAACAGCCCAAGTGTCCATCAGTAGATGAGTGGATAAAAAATCTATAGTACATATACACAGCGTAGTACAATGCAGCTATAAGAAAGAAAGATCTGATAGGAAAAATGGCGGCGGAGTGAATGGAGCTACACAGACCATCTCCCAGGACCAAACTGGATTTACAACGAAAATAAAGGCAAATCATCAGGAAAGGGCAACCGAAAGACACCTTGGAGGACCACAAAACCAGGGACACCAACTCAAACCTGGAAGGCTTGTGAGGACACGAGAGGGGGCTGGGAGCCCACAGTGGGAACCAGGGGACTCGGCGGGAAGTTGCTGCTGGCACCTCTGCTGCGACCCCTCATGAGTCCTGCAAACTCTGTTGCCTGCTAAGCCCTCCGCTGGTGCTGTACAGACTGGCACGAACTGGCTGTGACCAGGGGACTCTGTGGGACACTGGTGCCGCCTCGGCTGCAACCCCGGCTGAGTCCTGCGAACTCTGCATGCTAAGCCCTCGGCTGGTGCCGCACGGACTCCCTGGGACCTGCTGGAAGCTGCTACCACCTCAGCAAGGTCCCGCTACCGCCGCTTAGTCCTGGGGCTTCTGCTGAGTGCAACGCCCTCGGCTGGTGCCACAGCCGCGGCCACCCTTGGCTGGAAGCAGTGCCCTCGGGTTAAAAGTCCCAGGCGGCTCCACAATGCAGAGTCTAGACAGAGGCTAAATTGGCAGCAGCCACTTACCTTGGGCAATGGCAGAGGGAAGGCAGACTGGACTGGAACTGTGTGGGCACACTCGAGTTTTGGAGGGTGCTAAGACCTTTCACTAAGTGCAGCCAAGCAGGACTGTGGTCATTTTACTTCTTCCAGGGCCCTGGGGACAGGCGGAGGCCCCTCCCTCAGAGATTCAAACCCACAAGGTGGCCATTAAAATGCTAATTGAGGCCCATTAACAACCAGCAGCTGCCCCACCCTCAGGAAAACCTCTTACACTGAGCACCTGAGGGAGTTTTTCAGGCAACTCAGAAACCAAGGGTCTGCAGGTGACCTCTACTAATAGCCTGGAGGCAAAAAAAAAGCTAGAGGATAACTACCATTCCCTAGAATAGCAACACTAACCAGAAAAGCTATGACTTGACGTGGTGTTTAAACTGGGGCCACCCTGGCTAATCCAAACCCAGGAGAGGGAGCCACAAACAGCAGAACACCAACACCCACAGGGAAAATTTGGCAGACTCCAAAGCCCACTCTGATAGCCAAAATGGTGAAAAACAGAAACAAAAGCCAAATGAAAGAACAAGAGACCTCTACCAAATATGAGATAAATGATGTGCAGTTAAGCAAGGTAAGAGAACTAGAATTTAGAGCCATGATGTTGAGGAAGCTCAACAGCATGTGTAAGGATATGAGCACCTTGAATAAAGACATAGAAATGTTGAAAATCAACCAATTGGAAATTAAAAACCACCGAGAAGAAATGAAGAATGACATATAAGAAATGAAAAACACATTGGAAGGTCTAAAAAGCAGAGTACGGGAAGCTGAGGACCGGATCAGTGAATTAGAAGCCAGGGTAGAAAAAATAAACCAATAAGAAAACCAAAAGGAAAAAACGATTAAAAACCAGGAAGACAGCTTAAGAGAACTGTGGGACAACTGGAAACGTAATAACATTTGTATCATAGAGTCCCCGAAGAAGAAGAAAATGAGCAAGAGTTAGAGAATATATTCAAAGAAATAGTAACGGAAAACTTTCCTAATTTGGTGAAGGAAGAAGGCATTCAAGTTCAAGAAGCACAGAGAGCCCCAAGTAAGAAGAACCCAAACAGGCCCACACCAAGACACATAGTAATCAAACTGCCAAAAATTAAAGACAAAGGGAGAATCCTAAAAGCAGCAAGAGATAAGCAACATGTTACCTACAAAGGAAACCCCATAAGGCTCTCAGCTGACTTCTCACAAGAAACACTACAGGCCAGAAAGGAATGGCATGAAGTAATCAAGGTCATGAAAAACAAGGATCTGAATCCAAGACTACTCTACCCAGCAAGGCTATCATTCAAAACAGAAGGTCAAATGAAGAGCTTCCCAGACCAAAAAAAAAAAAAAAAATGCTAAGGGAATACATTAGCACCAAACCAGCACTGCAACAAATGTTAAAAGGAATGCTGTAATTAGCAGTAGAAATGGGAAGAAAAATAGAACCACACTAATCAAAAATGCCAATAAATAAGTACATATCAAAAATCACCTTAAATGTAAATGGATTGAATGCTCCCATAAAAAGACACAGAGTAGCTGATTGGATAAGAAAGCATGACTCATCTATATGTTGTTCACAAGAGACCCACCTCACAACAAAAGACTCACATAGATTGGAAGTGAAGGGATGGAAAAAAATCTTCCAATCAAATGAAAAAGAAAAAAAAAAAAAAAAGCTGGGGTAGCAATACTCATATCTGATAAAATAGATTTCAGAATGAAGGCCATAATTAAAGACAAAGAAGGCCACTACGTTATATTGAAAGGATCTATTCAACAGGAAGATATAACCTTGATGAACATATATGCACCCAATATAGGAGCACCAAAATATATTAAAAAACTTCTGGAGGACTTCAAAGGAGAAATTGATAGCAATACAATCATAGCAGGGGACGTCAACACCCTGCTGACATCACTGGATAGATCCTCTAGACAAAAAATTAGCAAGGAAACAGAGACTCTAAATGAAGCACTAGACCAAATGGATTTAATAGATATCTACAGAGAACTACACCCCAAAACTACAGAATTCACATTCTTCTCAAGTTCACATGGAACATTCTCAAAGATAGACCACATGTTAGGGCACAAACTATGTCTCTACAAGTTCAAGAAGATTGAAATTATATCAAGCATCTTCTCAGACCACAATGGCATGAAACTTGAAATCAATTGCAAGAAGAACATACAAAGACATTTGAACACATGGAAGCTAAATAGCATGTTATTAAACAATGAATGGGTCACCGAGGAGATCAAGGAAGAAATCAAAAACTTCCTGAAAACCAATGAAAATGAAGACACAACAACAAAAACTCTATGGGATGCAGCGAAAGCAGTTCTGAGACGGAAGTTCATAGCACTACAGGCCTACCTCAAAAAAGAAGAAAAATCTCTAATAGACTATCTAACCTCACAACTTAAAGAACTAGAGAGCAAACAAAAAGAAACCCCCAGAGCAAGTAGAAGGAAGGAAATAGTAAAGATCAGATAAAAAAATTAATGACATAGAGACCAAAAAAACAATTCAAAGGATCAATAAAACAAAGAGCTGGTTTTTCGAAAAGATAAACAATATTGATGGACACCTATCTAGACTCATCAAAAAACAAAGACAGAGAACCCAAATACACAAAATCAGAAATGAAAGAGGAGAGGTAACAACTGACACTACAGAAATACCAAAGATCGTTAAGAACTACTCTGAACAATTATATGACAATCAACAAATTTGACAATCTAAGTGAAATGGACAAATTTCTAGAAACACATAGTCTCCCAAAACTGGATCAGGAAGAGATAGAAAACTTGAACAGACCAATAACAACAGAAGAAATTGAAGATGCAATCAAGACTCTCCCAGCAAACAAAAGCCCAGGCCCGATGGCTTCACAGGGGAGTTTTCCCAAACCTTCAAAGAAGAACTAATACTCATGCTCCTCAAACTATTTCAAAAAATTCAAGAAGAAGGAAGACTTCCAAACTCGTTTTACGAAGACAGCATAATTCTAATTCCAAAACCAGAAAAAGACACTACAAAGAAAAAAAAAACTACAGGCCAATATCCCTGATGAACATAGATGCCAAAATCCTGAACAAAATACTAGCAAATCGGATCCAGCAATACACAAAAAAATTATCCACCATGACCAAGTGGGATTCATCCCAGGGATTCAAGGCTGGTACAATATTCACAAATCAATAAATGTGATACACCACATAAACAAAATGAAGAATAAAATCCACATGATAATATCAATAGATGCTGATAAAGCCTTCAACGAAATCCAGCATCCATTTCTGATAAAAACGATCAGCAGTGTGGGAATAGAGGGATCTTATCTAGACATAATAAAGGCCATATACGAAAGACCATCAAATCATCATTCTCAATGGGCAAATCTAAAAGCATTTGCCTTAAGAACAGGAACAAGGCAAGGATGCACACTTTCGCCACTCTTACTTAACAGAGTACTGGAGGTCTTAGCCACAGCAATTAGACAGGAAGAAAAATAAAAGGGATCCAAATTGGAAAGGAGGAAATGAAATTGTCATTATTTGCAGATGACATGATACTATACAGAGAAAACCCCAAAGACTCCATTAAAAGTTTACTAGACTTAAGAAATGAATTTGGCAAAGTAGCAGGATACAAAATTAACGTCCAGAAATCGATGACATTCTTATACACCAATGATGAACTCACAGAAAGAGAAACTAAGAAAACAATCCCATTTACCATTGCGTCAAAAAAATTAAGATACCTAGGAATAAACTTAATGAAAGAAATAAAGACATATTCGCAGAAAACTACAGGTCATTGAAAAAAAGAAATAGAGGAAGATATAAAAAAGTGGAAGCACACACCCTGTTCATGGATTGAGAGAATTAACATCATTAAAATGTCCATATTACCCAAAGCAATCTATAGATTCAATGCAATCTCCATCAAAATACCAATGGCATACTTCACAGAATTAGAACAATTATTTCAAATGTTCATATGGAACCAAAAAAGGCCTCGAATAGCCACAGCAATCTTGAAAAGGAAGAACAAAATTGGAGGGATCACAATACCAGATTTCAGGTTATACTACAAAGCCACTGTAATCAAAACAGCCTGGTACTGGCACAAGAACAGGAATATAGACTAGTGGAACAGAACAGAGAACGAAGAAATGGACCCAAGGCAATATGCTCAATTAATATTTGACAAAGGTGGCAAGAGCATACAGTGGAGTAAGGACAGCCTCTTTAATAAATGGTGCTGGAAAAATTGTACAGCTACTTGCAGAAAAATGAAACTAGATCATTCATTTACACCCTACACGAGAATAAACTCAAAATGGATAAAAAACTTAAATTTTACTCATGAATCCATAAAAATACTAGAAGAGACTGTAGGCAACAAAATTTCAGACATCATACGCAGCAGAATTTTTACTGACACATTACCTAAGGCAATAGAAACAAAGGAGAAAATGAACACATGGGACTACATCAAACTCAAAGACTTCTGCACAGGAAAAGATACAATCATCAAAATGGAAAGGGTCCCCACTGTATGGGAGAGCATAATTGCCAATGATATATCAGATAAGGGGTTAATTTCCAATACATATAGAGTGCTTATACAACTCCACAAAAGGAAGACAAAGAATCCACTTAAAAAATGGGCAGAGGAAATAAATAGACACCTGTCCAAACAGGACATACAAATGGCTAAGAAACACATGAAGAAATGCTCACCATCACTAATCATCAGAGAGATGCAAATTAAAACAACAATATCACCTCATACCTGTCAGAATGGCCACCATCAACAAATCATCAAACAACAAGTGTGGAGAAAAGGGGACTCTAGTGCACTGCTGGTGGGAATGCAGAATGGTGCAGCCACTATGGAAAACAATATGGTGTTACCTCAAAAAATTAAAAATTGAACTGCCATTTGATCCAGTGATCCCACTTCTAGGAATATACCCTAAGAAGCCTGAAACACCAATCAGAAAGAATATATGTATCCCCACGTTTGTAGCAGCACTATTTACAATAGCTAAGATCTGAAAACAGCCAAAGTGTCCATCAGTAGGGGAATGGATAAAAAAGCAGTGGTACATATACACAATGGAGTACTACGCAGCTGTAAGAAAGAAAGATCTCTTATCCTTTGAGACTACATGGAGGGACCTGAAAGTATCATCCTAAGTGAAACAAGCCAAACAGAGAAAGACAAATGTCATATGATCTCACTTATTTGTGGAATATAATGAACATAACATGCTGAGGAATGGGGTAGTCCCAGAGACGTGGAAGTGGGGTACAGACTGACAATCCCCTAAACAGGGAGGTGGTGGGGGAGAGATAAACCACAGAACTTATATGCATGTCTGCATGAACAGTGTACATGGACAATAAACTGGGGAAAACACAGGGAGGGAGGATGAGGAGGTAATCAGTGGGGGGAAAAGGAGAAACAGATGTAACAAAAATTAATTAATAAAAAAATAAAATAAAATAAATTTATCTGAACTTGAATAAAAAATAAAGAAAGAAATATCTTCTACCCTTTGGTTTGACATTGAGGGACATTGAGAGCATTATGTTAAGCAAAATAAGCCAATCAGAAAAAAAAAACAAACTATCACATGATCTCATTTTTACATGAAATCTAATGAAAAAATTCAACTTATGAACAAAATAGATCCAGAGACATCAATATAGGAAACAGATTGACAAACCTCAGGGTGCTTGTGGTTGGAGGGATGAGAAGAGGGAAAATGAAGAACTTATATGCCTATATACATAACTACTAGTCACAGATAATAGCGTAGTGAAGGCCTGGGGCATGAAGATTGAAGAGTAGGGTGTCAGTGAGGGGCGAAGTGATATATGTAATACTTTCAACAATAAAGATACATTTTCAAAAAACCCTTCTAAGTAGAAGCAGAGGATTTATATATTTATTGAACTTTCTGCACAACTAGAACCAATTCCATGGCAAGTGTCTAGTGATGTATTTTGGAGAGGATATCTATTTTCAATCAGTAAATGTCATATAAACATGAATATCTCATTGTATAAAACCCTATTTATAACTATATTAATAATGCACTTTGGGACTACACCTTTGAGGTATGGTAAGCTAAGATTTATTAGCACCCTTTGTGTTTGGCCATCTAACATTATTGTCACATTCCAACCAGTTAGCAACAAAGTTGATCATATGCTAATATAAGATGTGACTTTTTAACAGAAATGTGAAAAGCAATATTTTACTGGAAATATGAAATTTGATTTTCCAAGGTAAACTAAAGGAATAGTTAAATGATTATAGAGCTTGACTCATTCTTCCGTATATATGAATCACAGTTGAGTTCAGTTTTATTCAAACCTTTGTTTTAAGTTAGTGCCATAACTGCCACTGTTTGATGTTACTTCTTGTTAGCTCCAGTCTAAGGAGCATTTCAGAGACTGAAATATGAAGAGCTTTCAACCTGGCAATAAAAAGTTTATGTATCATAGGCCTTCTATAGAATATCCTATTTGTATATTTTACAAAGATAATGATGAATAATGATGAAAAGTTATGAAATAATAGTAAATAAGATGATTATAACATATAAATCATAGAAAAGAACAGTAAAAATGTAGAAATAATTTTTTAAATTATTTTTCTCAAAAACAAAAAAAACAATGTATTTGTCTATAGACCTGCCAATCATTCTGGTCTAGATGAAGAGAGAGTTCTAGGGTCATTTTAACCATGTGTTACTGTTGGATCTAACGTCAAATAAGCAGGGAAAACAACATGCTATTAATGGGAAATTAGTTTTACACTTTTCCTCTGACTTTCAAATAGTCAAAACCAAACCTTCAATGGCTGAATGTTTCACAAGTATTCTAAATAAATTTCAGAACTTTGTTTTGTTTATTGGAAGTATAACTTCATATTTGTGAGAGTAAGTGTGGCAATTCAGGTGGCTTTGAAATGAGCATTTTCCTCTGAGATGTTTTATTGTTTCCCCATTAACTCATGCTCAGATTGCTCACCTGGCTGTATGTATGCTTAAGTATAGTCACCCTAAAATGTGCAGTAGTAGTCTCATACAGTGGCTTTTCCCAATACAGACTGTCTATGAGATTCTTAGCAAAATGTGTGATTTTGGAAAATGTATATTATACCAATATACTTAGTTTAGCCAGGATAGAATGTCCTTCTGCCTATAATACTAATTATTCCTACTTCCACTTTTCTTCTGATCTTAACTTCCATCAATACTCTGCCCAGGAGGAATGACATTAAGGGTAGAAATATGGAAAGAGCCATGGAAGATATTTGAAAAGTACTTTGCAGTTGCTTAAATGATATTAAAGCCCACCAAAAATTCCATTCCATTTTGTCTTACATCAAGTCCTGACTAAGTATGCTATTATTGATAGCACTTCTGTAGCTTTTATACCTTGAATGTCACAAATAGTCATTCCCATGTCAGTTTTCACCAAAAGTTAAATTAATTACACTCATTATTGGTAGTTTTATTGATTTAGGATCCAAAAGTATTCATATTTCAATGGAAAAGGGATAGGAAAAGGAGAGCATTGCATAGAGGTCTAAACTTGCTTAACAAAAATTTTTTAATGTACCTGTATAATGAGAAATAGGAAATAGAATATGAGCACACTATGCAATTAGATTCTTCTTTTTTTTAATATCCTTACAGGAGGATATGTTTATTGATTTTTAGAGATAGAGGAAGGAGAGAGATAAATCAAGGTGAGAGAGAAGCATCGATGATTGCCTCCCCTATGTGCCTCGACTTGTGATCGAGGTATGTGCCCTGACCAGAAATCAAACCCATCACCTTTTGGTGTATAGGATGACACTCTAAGTAACTGAGCCATCTGGCCCAGGCAATAAAATTATATCTTAAAATAACAAACAAATCTTCATGATAGTTTTCTGAAGCATAAAATATTAAATACATGTTCAGAAATTATAATTAGGCAATTGGGTTTGGCAAGGGCAGACTGGCTCTAATCTAGTGGCTCCTTGGTTCCCTCCAAATTGTGGGGCTTCTGAGAGCATCAATATTGATCCTGAAGAAGATATGCAAAGCAGCCAATTTGATATGGAGAGAACTTCACCATCATTTAGGAAGTAAGGAAGAAATGATGTTTCATGGTTGTTTCTCCAAATTTAAAATATCAAGCATTAAGTAAGACAGCTAATTTTATGCTATCTGTACAGTGGATATCACAAAAATATGGATATTTCCAACTTGTTATTCTCACATTTTATAATTAATTATTACACATTTTAACTACATTGTTTTTTTAACTCATATTTGCATATATCCTTACGATATTTATATTTCTTTTTGAAGATGTTTTATATGCAGTCAGTGGTGTTTGACTTGAAATCTTTATGATTAGCATGATAATTTGCATTGATATTATCTCATCATCACTATCTATAATTGTCAAGAAGAACCTATTCATTGGTAAACAATGCCAGGAAAGGATTTCAACTACATAAAATATTAGCAAATATCATCACAATTCCAGCAACCAAGTATAGAAGTCTAAACACCTCTGTCCAACATATCTTGGTATCAGAGTAACCAAGGAAAACACAACACAGTCAAGCACGGGAATGAAAAAGCTTTTATACACCTAGAGAAGAGAGAGCAAGATCAGCTGCAATAGTGGATGTCAGTCTCTCATAGCTAGCCTATGACCCTAAGCAGCCAAAGGAAAGCAAAGCAATTGGCTTATGCATACCACTCTCATGCCTCAGCTGAAGGACCACTCTCCCAACCCATGGAGTCTGAAACACTGAAAAATGGGAATGTGCCTAAAACCCTTTGAAATACTTGCTCAAGCAGAACGGAGAAAAAAATCATTGAGTATTAATCATGGAAGGATATTCCCACACAAAGTTGTAACTCCAGCATATGCTGTGTGGGCTCTTTGTATTTTGGTGAGGAGTGCTCCAGGCCCAAGGCCCATTTTTATGTGGCAAAGTAGGAGTTGAAGAACTGGGCATATGAGGTTGCTTTTACCAACCTTAATAAACCTTCCTCCAACATGAAAGATTTGGTACCAGATATTTATAGAATCTCACAAATCCAAACATCTCTAATTTATTAATAACTCACACATAGGTAACATAGAGAACACTTTAACTACCTGTGTAGAACAAATATTTTCTAAGTAAATTAACTGTCTACACTGGTTTTATTTAAGTACAAAACAGCCATGAAATCTTCCAAAGGTTTTTAGGTATGTCAATGTGCTATTGGACACCTAACGTATTAATTATAAACAGTTCTTATAGTCACTAAAACTCTGGGTCAGTGTGTAATTGCTAAATTTTTACTTGCTTTGAATCCTGAAAATACAAGTTCTTCTTGATTAATATGACAGCTTTAGTGCCTACAATTTACAAGACTATGCCAGATAGTCTGTAAGAGACTGTGGGGTGATACATATACAAATAAGGTAGAGCCTCTAGACTCAAAAATTGTGTCCCAAAATTTATGGCAATCAACATGCAGACCAGGCTTCTTTCCACGCAGAGTTCATATGCAATCTCCCTCAGATGCTATATGACTCAATTGTATTACAGCTAAAGATTGAAATCAATTAATATATACAGTGATGTAAAAACAAAGGATGAGGCCATGGTTTTTTCTAGATTTCTATTTTTAAGCTGTACTTGATTCAATAAGAGACCTGCCCTGACTGAGCCCATTAGTGCATGCAATGAGTATATTTTAAAAATGTTTGCCTTAAAAGTATTTTCTGTTCAGGACCATAGTCCCAACCTCAGAAGCACACAACCATAGTAAGGCAGAAACCCTTATATAGCCAACTATTTCTTCTATTTAAGTACATTCTTATTCTGTTTGTGTGTATAATCTTCAAATCCTCATCTTGCTTCACTGAACTGCTGAATCTCTTCCCATTAATCATGATTACCAGTTATCAACTAACCACAATATAGCAATTTGTAGTTCCTCTTAGTGCATGTAACAGCAATAGTACAGGATTATATATTCTATTCTTTTTCATAAACTAATTTTACCATAAAAAAGTCATTTGGTTGTGGTTTATTATCAATGTACACGTTCTGTTGTTTGACTTTTAATATTGGTTACTTTTCTGGCTGTTCCTTGTACAACTGCCTTGTCTTAGCTATTTATTTTTTAATAAGGACACGGGATCATAGAACTTTATATAGGGAAGAAATCTTAAAGAACATTTAATTAATTATCTTTATTTTACGAAATGTGAATCTGAGGTCAAAAGGAAGGAAAGGAGGGAAACAGAGAAATAGAAAGTTTTTTTAAGCTGTAAAAAAAACTTTAATCTGCTCATTGAATAAATTTAAATTAATCATATTTAAAAACAAAAGTAGGGACTATAACAACTTTTTAGGAAATCAGATTTTTTTTTGAGGTGAAAAGCAAGTGTCTCTTTTATTTTTTAATTGACTTTATTGGGGTGATATTGGTTTACAAAACCGTACAGATATCAAGTGTACAATTTAATAAAACATCATCTGCACATTATATGGTGTGCCCATCACACCAAGCAAAGTCTCTTTCCATCCCTATTTCTCCTTCTTTGCCCACCTCTACCATAGCCCCGCACACCCCTTTCCCTATGGCTATCACCACACTGTTGTCTGTGTTTATGTGTTATGTATACATGCTCTTTGACTAATCATTTCACCTTGTTTTATCCAGTCCGTCCATCCCCCTCCACTCTGGCAGCTGTCAGACTGTTTCATATCCATGCCTATGGTTTTTTTGTTTTGTTTTGTTTTTCTTATTCCTCACTCAAGGATATTTTTTATATTGATATATATTTTTTTTATTTTAGAGAAAGTGTAGAAGGGAGGAAGGGGAGGGAGAGAGAGAATGAGATAGAGAGAGAAAGAGAGAGAAAAACATTGATGTGAAAGAGAGAGAGAGACATCGATTGGTTATCTTCTGCACATGCCCCAATGGGCCAGGGATCAAAACTGCAACCCAGGTGTATGCCTTGACTGGGAATTAAATCCATGTGCAAAGCTAAGCTCCAATTCCTGGGCCACACCGGCCAGGGCCTGTTTGTATTTTGTTCATCAGATTATTTAGTTCATAAAATTACACATATGAGATCCTATGGTATTTATCTTTCTCTTACTGGCTTATTTTATTTAGCATAATAATCTCTAGGACCATCAATTCTGTCACAAACAGTAAGCTTTCCTTCTATTTTATGGCTGTGTAGTATTCCATTGTGTAAATGTACCACAGCTTTTTTATCTATTCATCTACTGATGGGCATTTGGGCTGTTTCCAGATCTTGGCTATTGTGAAAAATGCTGCTATGAACTTAGGGGGTGCACATGTTATTTCAAAATCAAGTTTTGTGTTTCTTCATATACTTTCCCAGAAGTGAGATTGCTGGGTCAAAAGCTGTTTCATTTTTAATTTTTTGAGGAAATTCCATACTGTTTTTCACACTGGCTGCACTAGTCTGCATTCCCAAAAACACTGTATGAGAATTCCCTTTTGTTCATATCTTAGCCAGCACTTGTTTGTTGATTTATTAAAGATAGCCATTGTGACAGGTGTGGGATGATATCCTATTGTAGTTTTCATTTGCACTTCTCTGATCATTAGTGACCTTGAGCAGTTTTTTTTTTTTTTTTTTTTACATATGTCTATTGGCCTCTGTATGTGCTCTTTGGAGAACAGTCAATTCAGTTTCTCTGCTCATTTTTTAATTGAATTGTTTTCCCTCTTGATGCTTAGTTTATAAGTTCTTTACATATTTGCAAATTAATTCTTTATCAGATGTCACATTAGAGAATATTTTCTCCCATTCAGTGGATTCACTTTTAATTTTGATGCTGGTTCCTTTTGCTGTGCAAAAACTTTTTAGTTTGACGTAGTCACATTTTTTAAAATTTTTTTCTTTGTTTCTCTTGCCCAAGGAGATGTATTAGCCAAAAAATTGCTATGAGAGGTGTCTGAGATTTTACTGCCTATATTTTCTTCTAAGAATTTTATGGTTTTGTGGCTTACATTTAAGTCTTTTATCCATTTTGAGTTTATTCTTGTGCATGGTATAAGATGATGGTCTAGTTTAATTTTTTTGCATGTAGCTGTCCAATTTTCCAAAATCATTTATTTAAGACACTGCCATTACTTTATCATTTGCTCTTACATTTTTGTCAAATATTAATTGACATAAAGGTATGGGTTTATTTCTGTGATTTCTGTTCTGTTCTATCGATCTATTTGTCTGTTTTTATGCCAGTACCAGGCTGTTTTGATTACAATGGCCTTGTAGTTTAGTTTCATATCAGGTATTATGATCCCTCCAACTGTGTTCTTCTTTGTCAAGATTGCTGTGACTGTTCATGGTCTTTTGTGGTTCTATATAAATTTTTGAAATATTTGTTCCAGATATGTGAAATTTCCCATTGGTATTTTAACAGGAATTGTGTGGAATCTATAGATTGCCTTGCATAATATGGACATTTTAAAGATGTTAATTCTTCCAGTCCATGAACATGGTATGTGCTTTGAATTGTTTATATCTTCCTCCATTTCTTTTTTTACTCCCTTATATTTATATTTATTTTATTTTTATTTCCAAGTACATTTACTTTACCTCCTTGGTTAAATTTATTCATAAATAACTTATTTTTTTTTTTTACAATCATCAATGAATTTTTTTTTAAATTTCTGTTTCTGATAGTTCATTATCGGTTTATAAAAATGCTACCAATTACTTTATACTGCCATGGCCATTTTGGCTCAGCATTTAGAGCATCAGCCCACAGTCCAAAGAGTCACAGCTTTGATCCAGTCAAGGGTACATACCTTGGTTGCACTTTGGTCCCTGGCCCTTGTCAGAGTTGTGCGAGAGGCAACCAGTCCATGTATCTCTTTTCCATCAGTCTCTCTCTCTCTCTCTTTCTCTCTCTCTCTCTCTCTCTCTCCTCCCACTCTATCTAAAGATGAACAAAAAAATATTCTTGGGTGAGAATTTAAATTTTTATATTGATTTTAAAGAGAGAGGAAGGGAGAGGGAGAGAGAGATAGAAACATCAATGAGAGAGAACATTGATTGGCCACCTCCTACATGCCCTCCACTGGGGATTTGTCCCACAACCTGGGCATGTGCTCTGACTGGGGATAAAACTGGTGCATTGACGCTCAACCACTGAGCCACACCAGCTGAGCTTGGGTGAGGATTTTTTTAAAAATTCTACCAATTTCTAAATATTAATTTTGTATCCTACTACATTGCTGAATTAATTTATTAGATCTAGTAGCTTTTTGGTTGAGGCACTAGGGTTTTCTATGTACAATATCATGTCAGGAAGAGATATTGAGACACTTTTTCAAAGCAGACCAAGGCCAAAATATGTCTTCTGATTTATAGTCCAGTACACTTTCCTCCAGTGCATGGCTAGCTTCCATCTTGCTATGAAATTTATTAATGATAAATAAGTCTCAGATTCTCAAACATATTAAATATAACTATTCAAATCTGAATTATATTTCTTCTTTTTTAAATATTTTTATTGACTTTAGAGAGAGAGAAAGGGAGAGAGAGAGATAGAAACATCAATGAGAGAGGACATCAACTGGCTGCTTCCTGCTTGCCCCTCACTGGGGATTTGGCTCACAACCTGGACATATGCCCTGACTGTGAATCTCTTAGTGCATGGGTCGATGCTCAAACACTGCGCCACACTGCTGGCCTACATTTCTTCTTTGAGTGGACAAAATGGTGGGAGAATGGATCAAAAAGCATTTTAGAAAAACTATAGAAAAAAAAGTCAAGATCTTAACAAGATTCTTGCTCAGAGTCACTAATGATCAGAGAGACACAAATTACAGTAACCTCACAACTGCCAGAATGGCTGCCATCAACAAGTCAACAATTGACAAATGCTGGTGAGAATATGAAGAAAGAGGAACCCCTAGAACAGTGCTGATTGAAATGCAGACTGGTGCAGCCACTATGGAAAAAAATATGGAGTTTCTTCAAAAAATTAAAAATGGAACTGGCATTTGACCCAGTGATTCCACTTCTATGAATATATCCTAAGAAGCCTGAAACACCAATCAGAAATAATATATGCACCCTATATTTACAGCAGCACTATTTATAATAGTTAAGATCTGGAAACAGTCCATTCATCTGCTCATTAGTAGATGAATGAATGAAAAAGCTGTAGTATATTTATATAATGGAATACTACACAGCCATAAAAAAGAAGGGTCATTTACCCTTTGAAACACCATGGAGGGACGTGGAGAGTATTATGCTAAGTGAAATGTGTCAGTCAGAGAAAGGCAAGTATCACATGATCTCATTTATTTACGGAATTTAATGAACAAACTAAGCTGATGGTCAAAACAGATCCAGAGAGATGGAAGTAAGAAACAGACTGGCAAATCTCAGAGGGAACTGGGGAAGGTGGGCAGGAAGAGATTAGCCAGATAATTTATATGCATAACCAAGGGACACAGACAATAGTCAATGAAGGCCTGGAGGGGGCCAGGAATGGGGTGGCGGGGTTCAGTGGAGGATATCTGTAATACTTTCAACAATAAAGATAAAATGTTATATGTTTTTATTAATTTTTAGAGAAAAATAAATTTTTAAATATATTTTTACTGATTTTTTAGAGAGAGAGGAAGGAAAAGAGAGATAGAAACATTGATATGAGCAAGAAACATTAATCAGCTGTCTCCTGCACACCCCTTACTGGGGACATCATATCCAGAATAAAGCATAGAAAAGGAAAACCTCATCTCAGTCACCAAAGAAGAGGCCTCAATGTAGTAGCAATCTAAATGCCTTAGTCTTGATATTGACATTAATATTAGAAAGAGTGCAATAGGGTAGGGGTGCTGTACCTTTATGTATGAACTAGTAACACATTTATGCTTAAGTTCCTGGTTCATATTTAACATCCTTAACATGAACCAAGGCTGCAGCATGATAAGCTAGTATGAAATTTTACAGAAATACAGAAGCCCAATTATTTTATAATAATATTTAATATATAGTAAGTCTCCATTTAATATTGTCAATATGTACTGTGACTTTAAGTGAAATGACATACAATGAAACCTATTTTACCATAGGCTCCTTGATATAAACAAGAGTCAAGTTCCTATGGCATCTCATCAATGTTATAACAAAATGATATTGAACAAAACAATGTTACAATGTTATTTGAGATCCTGCAATATAAACCTCATATGTAGTTACCATATCTGTTATTTTTCATTTCAGAAGGAAATTTAGAAAATAGATAATCTCTTTTTTAAGAATATATGTATTTTAAAAATTTCTCTATATTAAGATTTAAAAACCCACTTGGGGTTTGGAACTTTAATCCCAGCTTCAACATTTAATAACTGAATGGTCTTAAGCCACTTGAGTTTCTGAACCTCAGTTTTCTTATTTTTCAAAGAAAAATCTGTTTCGTGGTAATCAGTTTGTTAATGGGTGTGATATTGCTATGTGAATAAAAACTGCTAGGAAAACCAGAGGAATGCTATATGAGAGACAGAAATATTTCCAAGACCCTCAAATGTTCCATATATATGGTCCCTTATTCTTCTATCTCTGGCAACACTCAGATGGAAAAAAAAGAAAAGAAAAAGGAAGAGAAACAGGGTATAAATATACCATAGGCAGATTTATTTATTTATTTATTTATTTATTTATGTATTTATTTTTAAATGAAGCACCTCACGAATTTGCATGTCATTCTTGTGCAGGAGCCATGCTAATGTTCTCTATATCATTCCAATTTTAGTATATGTGCTACTGAAGTGAGCACCAGAGAGAGAGATTTAAACATTTCTTCACAATAACCCACAGCAGCACTGCTTGGGGACATGATATGGGAAGATCACTGTATGTAGTTAGGGTTTAGTGGAATTGCACTGAAATGAATTGCTTTGGAAGTTGTGCTCTTAACAAATTTAAAAATGATAAAATCAAACAGTAGTCTAAGAAAAAAATAAATCTAAATCATATATAATACAGTCGGCCCTCATTTATTGCAGTTAATTAGTACCAGACTCTACCGTGATAAATGAATTTCCACGAAGCAGGATTCTTGATTAATACATCAAATATTTTCACAGTTAGAGCATAGAAAACCTGTTTACAACCTTCTAAATACATTTTTAACATTATTAGAGCTCTCTAGATATGAAATAACACCCTTTAGTCACCATTATACTCGTATTACCCAATATATTAGACAAAATAAGAGAAAATAAGACACATTAGATGTCACAAATATATTACTATTATTATTGTACATTTAATTACACACACACACACACACAAAATTCTTACACACAACCACTAACCTATGAAAATAGGGCAACTTGTTTTATGGTGAAGCAATAAAGATGAAGAGATGTACTGCACAGCAAAGAAGGCACAACCTCTGTAAGAGAGTCTTCAGGTGGTGCAGGTGTGTTGTCATCTTTTTCCCCTGAAGGAATACTAGGAGTAGGCAGTAGGAGTCCGGGTGCACTCTCTTTTCATGTGCGTGAGGAGGCTTTTGTAGGGTTCAATTACTCTATCATGTGCATTCCGGAACCGCAATGCATTCATAATTTGTGGGTCCCATTCACCAATCATGCCCTGTACTACCTTATTAGTTCTCACAACTTGTGACAGACGCTCAAGTGTAAGGCCAACTTCCTCTTCTGACCCCCAGGAACCTCTCGCCGCTCTTCCTCCTCCTCACCCACAGACTTATTCATCTCCACCAGATCCTCTTCAGTTAAGGACACCTGTTCTGGATGATACCCTCCTCAAGGATCTTCTAGAATGTGTTGTTCACGTAGTCCTCTGCTGCAGGCTGGTCAACAGAGGCAGCTTCTCCATTGAGAATGATGCTCTTCAGATGATACCTCTTCTGGAACTTCTCAAACCAACCCTTGCTCACTGTGAAATCCATGAACATTGAAGAAAACGGTCCTGGTTGAGATTCATGTGCAGTAAAGTGCTGATAGAGCTGCCTCGCCTTCTCCTGGATGAACAGCGAATCCAACGGAATGTTTTTCTTGCAGCTGTCGCTGATCCAAATGGCTAGGGCAGACTTCATTTTTCACTAAGAACTTATTACAACTTGTCACAACGTGCTTTCTTTCCTTGTTGAAAGAGACTGTAGCCGTTGCATGGATGTTTAATTCATCTTTACAGATAGAGCAAACGGTAGTCTCATTTAAGTCGTAATGGCAGGCAAGCTCCATAATTTTTAGCCATTTTTGATTATATCTAAGAGTTTCACCTTCTCCTGGATGGTAAGCATCTTCCTCCGGTGCTTGGTGTCATCGTCAGAAGGCTTAGAAGCAGCAGCACATTTAGGAGCTATCATGGGGCTTAGATAAAAGTTCTCAGAAAAAGCAAACACTTACAAGAGCAAAGATGTTTCCAATGTGTAGCAATGTAGAAGCCTGTATGAGAGAAACAAACTTGCATGAGGCTGAGCCAATCAGTTGCCAGGATAGAAAGATGATAGGATAGCCAATCAGTGAACAGCATGTTCTGATTGGTTTGGTTTCACCACACCCAATTTTTTGTAAAAAGTTATTGCCACACACAAGGAGTGGTCGAGCAGTTGCACCTGGCATTGAAGGATTTGCGGGGTTGCTTGAATACATCGACCTACAGTCCATACATACAGTAATTTTAATTTTAATTGTAATACAGGGGTGTATAATTGACTCAGACAACTGAGTGCATGCTGTATCATTTTCACTGTCTCAATCAACTTCTTTTTTTTTATTAATTTGTTTTTGTTGCAGATGTTTCTCCTTTTCCCCTCATTGACACTCTCCTCTTCATCTCTCCCCACCCCATCCTCTGCTTTGTTGTCTATGTCCATTGGTCATGCATACATGCATATAAATTTTGTGGTTTCTCTCTCCTCCTCAACCCCCCTCCTCTCAGGGTTGTCAGTCTGTACCCCATCTCTATGTCTCTTCATCCAGTGATCCCACTTCTAGGAATATACCGTAAGAAACCTGAAACACCAATCAGAAAGAATATATGTACCCCTATGTTCATAGAAGCACTATTTACAATAGCTGAGATATGGAAACAACCCAAGTGCCCATCCGTAGATGAGTGAAAAAAAAGCTGTGGTACATGTACACAATTGAATACTATGCAGCTGTAAGAAAGAAAGCTCTCTTATCCTTTGAGATGGCATGAAAGGATGTGGGGAGTATGTGCTAAGGTAAACAAGCCAAACAGAGAAAGACAAATATCACATGATCTCACTTATTTGTAAAATATAATAAAGTAAACAAACTGATTAACAAAATTGACTCAATCAACTTTTTAATGAATCTATTTGAAAAAACAATGATAGAGTAAAGCCACAAAAGTCAAAGTACAAAGTGATGAGGGACGACTGTAGTGAGTAGAGAATACATAACTAATTATATCAGATGAAAATAACAATTAAAATTTATTGAGCACATACTATAAGTTAGAAACTGAGCTATATTGTTATCTTCTTATTCTCTTTTATATACTTATGTACATACTTATAGACAAAATGTCCTAGGATTCAGCCAATAGCAGTGTATCTAAGCTATCTCTTTTGTTCTCTGTGTTTGTAGTGTGTGTGTTGGTCCTTTAATGACAACCCCTTTCTTTGTCATCTAATATGGGTCTGTGGTAGACCGTTAGGCAGACATGAGCAGAACAAGGACCAGACAAGTGATGCCATGACTGACATTTTAACTAGCTGCATTGACTAATGACCCCCCCCAACCCTGATAAAACCCAATCAGTAGAGACTATGACCCTGAAAAGACACACCTGGAATGCTGACGAGTAGTCTATAAAATATTTCCCTGAGACCTCCAGATAAATACCCTCAAGATGGAGGACCCAGTGTGGCTTTCTTTATGGAGTATGTACATACTATTCCCCACTTTTCGCTCCCACCTTCTTCCCCTATGTGCGTTTTCCTTGCCTCTCTTCTTTGCCCAAGCTTCAAGGGTCCTTCTTTTGCCACTGTTACTTGTTTCCTGAGCCCATTTCTTCTAACTCTGTGACTTTCTAAATAAACTTTTTCTTATAGTTTGAGTCTTCCTCTAAATTCTTTCTTAGCCAGAACTCAAGTAACAAGGTTGCTGAACCAAGTTCTGATTTGACTCCACCAATCTAACATCTGGTGCCATTTTATCACCATTTTAGAGGTCCAGATACCAAGTACATGACCAATAAGTAGATAATAAATTGGGTTACAAGAGACCTTGACAACTAAAAATCTCACATACAAGAGAAAGGAGAAAGAATTAAAAGCATCAGAGAATGTCATAAATTAGAAAAAGTAAGAAAGCATCAAGTGTCACTGTCTATACAGGGATAAAATGTAATATTGTAGGTGGATGAAAGGAAGATTTTACAAATGCATGATTAGCATGTTGTATCTACACTTTTCTTCAAAAATATTTAAAGAAGAAATAGAAACTCTACATACAATGATTTTAAAATACTTTACAGTTGTAGAGTGAGATTGGAGAAACTTGATGGAATTACTCTCACTTGGAGGGTTTCAGATAATAATACTCATTTTAAAATATAAACCAATCTTATATCTAAGAGCTGCAGCTCAAGAAAATAATATCTAAAAATTATATGTTGGATTCCCATCAATAATGAATACATGTGAAGATGTGCTGAACATCAGTGGCTATGTATTTTAGTAAATATTATCTTACATTGTCTTTGGTAATGTTAAAAACTGGAGAATTTTAATCACAGTATTGTCCCACTATATCTCCCTCTAGAAAAGGGGCAATTTAAATGTAAACTAAAATTAGCAGCATTTTCATTAACTTTTAAAGGGGAGAAATAAGGATTTAGCATCCCTACCCTTACTAGAGGCTAAATAAATTATAGTAAATAAGTGACTCATAAAAATAAATTTCAGATTGGAGTGATTTTAAGAAAGGAATAAGAAACAAACAACATTGAGTGAACTCTAATATGCCATGTACTGTATTGAGTACCTTACCTATATTATCTCTTTTAATCCTTACAGTATCTCCGTAATGTAGATACTATTCCACCATTGATTGGGTCTATTATGTTGCCAAAACCTATGTTTTGTCCAATACATTTGCCATTAAAATTCTACAAAAGCAATATTGTTACAGTGGGTATAGCAGTGCTATTTTCACCTCAAAAGGATGGCAGAGTTTCCTCACTCCAAGCTATTTTTTATACCATTCCTTTCCACAGGCTACACAGGAAGAGCAACCAAATTATTACACATAAGAGATCTCAACACTTCTGTGTGTGTGAGGTTTTAATAAGAGTCAGTTTATTGTTTGAATTAGAGTAGTCTTACTTGGGAACAGTAATAAGAAAGGGTTGGTAATAGAGGTGTCACCTATCTATGTGTACCAACTAAAAGCAAAGAGTTTTATGGGAGGCACAATAAAATATTTTTCAAAGGGATATTTCTAAAGTTAAAAGTCCAAAATGATAAAAGGAATTAAAATTGATTTGCCAATCTTTAAAATGCATACATACATAGATACATACATACATACATAATTAAATAAATAAATACAATAAAAGACCAGTGCTTACTTTTGCAACTCAAAATTATTTAGGAGCTTTCTACATTACTGGTTTTCAACCAGCATAAACATCTCACTTTAATAAGTAAAAACAAACAAACAAACAAAAAACTGCTGGATTATTCTTGAAAGGTTTGTATTAATAAAATATGGCTAACCTACTCAAGTCAATCATATAGTTACCTTAGAACTGAAATGCATTGATGTTGAGGCTCAAAAATAAATCCCCCTTTTTTTAAATTAATTTATTTTTGTTACAGATGTTTCTCCTTTTCCCCCCACTGATTCCTCCTTCCCCCTCCCTCCCCACCCTGTCATCAGCTTTGTTGTCAATGACCTTTGTTAATGCATACACGCATGTAAGTTCTGTGGTTTATCTCTCCCCCACCACCCCTGTTATAAGGATTGTCAGTCTGTACACCACTTCCACGTCTCTGGGACTACTCCATTCCTCAGAATGTTATGTTCATTATATTCCACAAATAAGTGAGATCATAGGATACTTGTCTTTCTCTGTTTGGCTTGTTTCACATAGGATGATACTTTCCAGGTCACTCCATGTTGTCTCAAAGGATAAGAGATCTTTCTTTCTTACAGCTGCATAGTACTCCATTGTGTATATGTACCAGTGCTTTTTTATCCATTCATTTACTGATGGACACTTGGGCTGTTTCCAGATCTTAGGTATTGTAAATAGTGCTGCTATGAACATGGGGGTAAATATATATTTTTTTCTGATTGGTGCTTCAAACGTTTTAGGGTATATTCCTAAAAGTGGGATCACTGGGTCAAATGGCAGTTGCATTTTTAATTGTTTGAGGTAACACCATATTGTTTCCCATGGTGGATGCACCAGTCTGCATTCCCACCTGCAGTGTACTAGAGTCCCCTTTTATTCACACCCTCACCAAAACTTGTTGTTTGATGATTTGTTGATGGAGGCCATTCTGACAGGTTTGAGGTGATACTCCATTGTTGTTTTAATTTGCGTCTCTCTGATGATTAGTGATGTTGAGCATTATTTCATATATCTCTTAGCCATTTGTAAATTCTGTTTGGAGAGGTGTCTAGTTCTTCTGCCCATTTTTTAATTGGGTTCTTTGTCTTCCTTTTGTTGAGTTGAATGAGCACTCTCAATATATTGGAAATTAACCCCTTATTTGATATATCATTGGCAATTATGCTCTCCCATACAGTGGGTTGTTTTTCAATTCTGATGATTGTATCTTTAGCTGTGCAGAAGCTTTTGAGTTTTACGTAGTCCCATGTGTTCATTTTCTCCTTTGTTTCTGTTGCCATAGGTGATGTAACAGTGAAAATTCTGCTGCGTATGATGTCAGAAATTTTGTTGCCTACATTTTCTTCTAAAATTTTTATAGATTCATGAATCACATTTAACTCTTTTATTCACTTAGACTTTATTCTTGTCTATGGTGTAAGTTGATGGTCTACTTTCATTTTTTTGCATGTAGCTGTCCAATTTTCCCAACACCATTTATTACAGAGGCTGTTCTTACTCCATTGTGTGCTCTTGCCACTTTTGTCAAATATTAATGGAGCATATTGCCTTGGGTCCATTTCTGGGTTCTCTGTTCTGTTTCACTGGTCTATATGCCTGTTCTTGTGCCAGTACCAGGCTGTTTTGATTACAGTGACCTTGTAGTATAATCTGAAATCTGGTAAAATGATTCCTCCAACTTTTTTCTTTTTTTCAAGATTGTTGTGTTATTCGAGGTTTTTCTTGGTCCCATATAAACTTTTGACCTATTTTTTTTTTTTTTTTTTTTTTTTAGTTCTGTGAAGTATGTCATTGGTATTTTGATGGGGATTGCATTGAACCTACAGATTGCTTTGGGTAGTATGGACATTTTAATGATGTTGATTATTCCAATCCATGAACAAGGTATGTGCTTCCACTTTGATATATCTTCCTCTAATTTTTTTTTAATGACCTATAGTTTTCTGAAAATAGGTCCTTTATTTTTTTGGTTATGTTTATTCCTAGGTATCTTAATTTTTTTTTTGCCACGATAATAAAAGGGATTTTTTTAGTTTCTCTTTCTTTGAGTTCATCATTGATGTATAAGAATGCTATCGATTTCTTGACATTGTTTTCTATTCTGCTACTTTGCCAAATTCATTTCTTAAGTCTAATAAATCTTTGATGGAATCTTTGGGGTTTTCTACATATAGTATGATGTCATCTGTGAAAAATGACCGTTTCACTTCCTCCTTTCCCAATTTGATCCTTTTATTTTTTGCTTCTGTCTGATTGCTCTGGTTAAGACTTCTAATACTATGTTAAATAAGAGTGGTGAAAGTGGATATCCTCGCCTGTTCCTGTTCTTAATAGAACTGGTTTTAATTTTTGCCCATTGAGTATGATGTTGGCTGCAGGTCTTACATATATGGCCTTTATTACATCCAGATATGATCCCTCTATTCCAAGATTGCTGAGCATTTTTATCAGAAATGGGTGCTGGATTTTGTCGAATGCTTTTTCAGTGTCTATTGATATGATCATATGATTATTATTTTTCATTTTGTTTATGTGCTGTATCGCTTTTATTGATTTGTGAATATTGTACCAGCTTTGCATCCCTTGGATGAATCTTACTTGGTTATGGTGAATATTTTTTGATGTATTGCTGGATATGATTTGCTAGTGTTTTATTCAGGACCTTGACATTTATGTTCATCAGGGATATTGGCTGTAGTTTTCTTTCATTGTAGTGTATTTTTCTAGTTTGGGAATTATAATTATGCTGGCCTCATAAAACAAGTTTAGAAGTCTTCCTTCTTCTTGAATTTTTTGAAATACTTTTATGAGAATGGGTATTAGTTCATTGAATGTTCGGTAAAATTCCCCTGTGAAGCCGTTCGAGCCTGGGTTTTTGTTTGCTGGGAGAGTCTTGATTACACCTTGAATTTCTTCTGTTGTTATTGGTCTGTTCAAGTTTTCCATCTGTTTTTGGTTCAGTTTTGGAAAACTGTATTTCTAGAAATTGGTTCATTTTGCTTAGATTGTAGAATTTGTTGCCATATAAGTGTTCGTAATATTTGTTAACAATCTGTTGTATTTCTGTGTTGTCAGTTATTATTTCTCCTCTTTCATTTCTGATTTTGTGTATTTGGGTTCTCTCTTTTTTTCTTGGTGAGTCTAGCTAAGGGTCCATCAATCTTGTTTATCTTTTCAAAGAACCAACTCTTTGTTTAATTGACCCTTTGAATTTTTTTTTTTTTTTGGTCTTCAGGTCATTTATTTCTGCTCTGATCTTTACAATTTCCTTTCTTCTACTGCTCTGGGGTTTTCTTTTTGTTTGCTTTCTAGTTCTTTAAGTTGTGAGGTTAGATATTCTGTTAGAAATTTTCCTTGATTCTTTAGGTAGGCCTGTAGTGCTATGAACTTCCCTCTCAGAACAGTTTTGCTGCATCCCATAGATTTTGTGTTGTGTGTTCATTTAGATTGGTTTCCATGGAGTTTTGAATTTCTCCCTAGATCTCCATGGTAACCCATTCATTGTTCAATAATATGCTATTCAGCCTTCATGTTTTCAAATGTCATTGCATGTTCTTGTTACAATTGATTTCTAGTTGCATGCCACTGTGACCTGAGAGGATGCTTGATATAATTTCAATCTTCTTGAACTTGTAGAGACTTAGTTTGTGTCCTAACATGTGGTCTATCTTTGAGAATGTCCTATGTGCACTTGAGAAGAATGTTGATTCTGTACTTTTGGGGTATAATTTTCTGTAGATATCTACTAAATTCATTTGATCTGGTGTCCATTTGATTCATTTAGAGTTTCCTTGCTAATTTTTTGTCTAGAAGATCTATCCAATGATGTCAGCAAGGTGTTGAAGTCCCCTGCGATGATTATATTGCTATCAATTGCTCCTTTGAAGTCCTCCAAAAGATTTTTAATATATGTTGGTGCTCCTATATTGGGTGCATATATGTTTACCAGGGTTATATCTTCCTGTTGGATAGATCCTTTCAATATTATGCAGTGGCCTGCTTTGTCTCTAGTTATGGTCTTCATTTTGAAATCTACTTTATCAGATATGAGTATTGCTACCCCAGCTTTTTTTTTTTTTTTGCTTAAAGATTTTTTTCATCCCTTCACTTTAAACCTATGTGAGTCTGTTGTTGTGAGGTGAATCTCTTGTAAACAACATATATGTGAGTCATGCTTTCTTATCCAGTCAGCCACTCTGTGTCTTTTTATCAGAGCATTCAAACCATTCACATAAGGTGGTAATTGATATGTACTTATTTATTGCCATTTTTGTTTAGTGTAGTTCTATTTTTCTTCCTATTTCCTCTACTGATTACAGCAGTCCTTTTAGCATATCTTGCAGTGCTGGTTTGGTGTTAATATATTCCCTTAGCCTTTTTTTTTGTCTGGGAAGCACTTTATTTGACTTTCTATTTTGAATGATAGCCTTGCTGAATAGAGTAGCCTTGGATTCAGATCCTTGTTTTTCATGACATTGATTACTTCATGCCACTCCCTTCCGGCCTGTAGTGTTTTTGTTGAGACATCAGCTGAGAGCTTTATGTGGTATTCCTTGTATGTGACCTTATCCCCTGCTGCCTTTAGGATTCTCTCTTTGTCATTTAATTTTTGGCATTTTAATTACTATGTGTCTTCGTGTGGGCCTGTTTGGGTTCTTCTTTCTTGGGGCTCCCTGTACTTCTTGAACTTGAATGTCTTCTTCCTTCACCAAGTTAGGAAAGTTTTCTGTCATTATTTCTTCAAATATATTCTCTAACTTTTGCCTATTTTCTTCCTCTTCAGGGACTCTTATCATGCAAATGTTATTACATTTTCAGTTGTTACACAGTTCTCTTAAGCTGTCTTCCTATTTTTTAAGTATAATAATAATAATTATTATTATTATCATTATTGGTTTTCTGATTGGTTGATTTTTTTTTTACCCTTTGTCCCTGTGCGTGTTGGTGTTCTGCTGTCCGTGGCTCCCTCTGCTGGGTTTGGATAAACCTTGGTGGGCCCACATTAAACACAACTGTAGTCTTACTTTCCTGGGTAGATTTGCAATCCCAGGAAAGGTTCAGTTATCCTCTAGCTTTGTCCTGGTGGCTAGTCATCTCAGTTACTCAGTGCCTTGGAATGTAGCCCTGGTGTTCTGCCTAAGAGGATTTCCAGAGGGTGGAATAGATGTTGGTTGTTAATGAGCCTCAACTTTTATTTCTTTGCCTCACCTGGGAAAGGCTGAATCTTCGAGGGGTGGTTGGCTGCTGCTTTTCTCCACAGCTCTGGGAAGAAACGCACTGGCCACCTTCCTTTGTGGCTGTGACTCAGGAAAAATTCTGAGTGCCCTCCAAATCCCTGGTGTCCCCACAGCGTTCCAGCCCAGTCTGCACTCCCTCTGGTTTAGCCCCCAGGTGAGAGACTGTGACTCTTTTAGTGCTCTGTCCTGGCTCTCAGGGCTGTGGAGCAGGCTTCGTCTTTATTCCCTAATGGTGCTGCTCACAGCTAAGGCTGCTGCTGTCCATGGGCTCCCAGCCCGCCACTCTCTCACACCTTCGCCAATCTTACCAGTGTCCCTGGTTATATGCTCCTGTCCTGGTGCTTTTCTGTTGCTTTTTTTTTGGGGGGGGGGGGTTGTATTTATTTTAGTTGTAATTCTTGTGTGGTCCTGGGATATCCTCTGTGTTGCTTCTACTCACTCCGCCTCCTTTTTCACATTCTCTAAGCCTATCTTGTGCCCAGCTGGGTTTCACAGGCCTTCCTGGTGACCCAGCACACTGCAAGTCCCATATGTTACTGGATGGCACAGTCTCTTTGGGGACCTGGCTCTGTGCCTATGTTATGGGCTGCTGGTTTGCACAAGCCTCTCTGGTGCTTCAGCACCCTGCAGGTCCTGTAGGTAACTGGATGGCACAGTCCCTGCTGAGTTGTGCAGGCCTCTATGGTGTTTCACCACCCCACAGGTCCTGGGGGTAGCCAGATCACACAGTCTCTGCTGGGTCACACAGGCCTCCCTGGTGCTTCAGCACCTCACAGGTTCCAGTGGGTGGGCAGCTGGATTGCACCAGTCTCTCTTGGGCTCTGGCTTCCCACTGCTCTTGTGAGCTACTAGACTGCACAGGCCTCTGTGGAGCCCCAGGTCCCCCTGCTGGCAGCTGGGGAGTGCTGCTGCTCTGTGTGGCTCAACTCCTGCTAAGCTTTTGTTGTAGTTTTTGAGGATAGGTATCAGCTGCTGGTCTGTGCTTCTGTTGCCTCAGGATGAATATCTGCTCCCCAGCCTCTGTTGCTGGGTTATATCTTGACTCTGATTGGGCTGCTTCTATGGGGGATGATGCTGGGCTCCAGGCTGTCTGAGGCTTCCATGACCAGCACCTTGGGAACTCCACTACTGTGCTCTGGTCCGTGTTGACACAGAGTGTCCAGTGGTCCCTTGGTGCCAGGTGTGCTGGTTGGCCCTGGTTGCTGGGCCCTAGCCACTCCCAATACCTCCTCCCAGAAAAGACCCCCTGGTTCAGGGAGAAGGGCCTCCAAGAGACGCTTATTGCGGTAGCTGGCTGTTCCTGTCCACAACACAGGAACTTTCTGCCCAACGTCTCTGCACTGCAGGGGTTTGGTCGTCCACCTTCACATCCACTCACTCTCTCACACACTCACCCTTCCTCCAGTCCTGCTGGCCGCCATCTTCAAAGTGACTTTTTTTTTTAACCTGCCTTCGAATTCACTGACCCAATTCCTGGCTTCCTCTAATCTGCTGTTTATTTTTTCCAGTGTATTCTTTATCTCTGCTATGTCATTCTTCATTTCTGTTTGGTTGTTTTTTATACCTTCTACATATTTTTCATACTGTTGAGCATCCTTACAATCCTTATTCTGAACTCTATATCTGATAAATGCTTATCTCCATTTTTGTTAGCTTTTCTTCTGGATTATATTCTCTTGTTCTTTCATTTGGGACTTATTTCTTTGTCTCACCAATTCGGCTGCCTGTTTTGGTTTGTTTCTATGTATTAAGTAGGTCTTCTATGACTCCCATTCTTGGTAGGTGACATTTGGGCCTTAGTGGTGCAGTATTCCTGATCACCAGACCTGGGTGCTCTAATAATATGTATTGTATGTGTTGTTATAATGGAGCCTTGATTGCTCTTGGCCCTTTCATGTGTGGCTTCAACTCTCAGGCTGGCTGACAGTGAGGGACAACCCCCAGTACCGTGTGCAGGCCACATGAAGTGGAATTCATCTCAGCAGAGTTTGTTGTATGCCAATATCTCTCCATGGATGTACTCCTTTTGAAGCTTATTTGATCCTGCTCTGTTGTCTGAAGCTGGCTAATGGGTTTATTAATCTTGGGCCTCTTCAGAGGGTCTCTCGTGCAGGCCAATTCCAGGTGGTGTTTGTGACTGACCCTTAGTACCCTGTTTGGAGCTATCAGTGATCCATAGTTTGTAGCTTTCTCTGCTGGGATGGGTGCATGTGGAAATAACCAAGCTATGCACCAAAGTCTGGTTTTACTAGTACCAGGCACAGGAGCAAGTTAGACGAAAACTTAAAACACTCAGAGATCCATCTTTGCCTGAAAGCTGACTGTTAATCTCAATCACTTAATGAGCCTCAGGTTACAATCCTCAGCAGGGTGTAAACTCCACAAGGTGGGGTGACAGGGTTTACAAAGGGTGGGTGAATTTCTTCCCCCAGGCTAATGCTGCACTTATGGGAATGCTCTGCCTGAGAAAGATGGCTTCTGCAGCATGGGGAAATTACAGGTATCCTGCTGACTCTCCTCTCAGCTCTCTCCCCAGAGTCACCAACTCCAGACTCTTCTCATGCAGGTCTAGTCTACTCTGCCCTCCTTCTGCTGGAGCCCAAAGTGAGTGCATTGGCACTTTAAAAGAAGGCCTGTGTTTCTAGCCATCTGTCTCTGCCAGACAGAACTCCTATTGCTTTTCACAGCCAGATATTATGTGGTTATGTGGTTACCTTTCTCAGTTTTCTTACTCCAGCTTGAGGTGTAGACACCAGACTTCTCAGGGAGAATCCTCCACAGCTGAGATATTCCACCAGAACTTTAGCTGCTGCCTGTAAGACACTAGCCAGCTCTCTTGTGCATCCTGATTTCCTACCAGTCTCAATGTGGCCTTATCTGTATGTCCTTGGTTATAATGGTTCTCTCCAGCTAGTCTTCAGTTGGCTATTTGGGATAAGTTATATATATATATATATATATATATATATATATATATATATATATATATATTAGTTGTAACTAAAAGATCAATGTAGGTTACACTTAATCCACTGCCATCTTAGAATCTCTGAACTCATTTCTTAATACCTTACTCAAATACCCTCCTTTGAAAAAATCTGCCTTAGTCTTCGAGGCATAATTAGTTGCCCTCAATTTTATAATTTCCTAGTAGTACAATAAATTAGAAACAAACCATATACATTTTTATTACTTATTAAATTTATTCAGGTACATGTTTCAAATGTACCCAAATACATTAACAACTCAATAAAACTTCATCTGCACACTGCATGGTGCACCAATTGCCCCAAGCAAAGTCTCTTTCTTTCCCTATTTTTGGCCCCTTTGCCTACCTCTACCACCCCCACCCCTCTTTCCTTTTCGCTATCATCACATTGTTGTCTGTTTCTATGTATTACACATACAAAATTACATATATATAGACATATATAATATATATAACATACATATATATATATTATATAAACATTTCGCTTAATCCCTTCACCTTCTTTATACAAACCATAATTTTGAAAGGAAATTGGGAAATATTTGTTCAGTCACATAGTCTGTGACACAACACTTCCTCCAGTAAAAATGTATTGCACAATTATAAACACAATACTCTTTATTAGACTGCTCTTTGTTTGTTTGTTTCTTTTGTAATAACAATAATCTAAAAACCAATTCAATGTGCATGAGAAGAGATTTGTTAAGTAAATGTGGCTTATATCCACACAATGAAAGACAACTTAGTTTTGAAAATGAGTGAGGAGTGGGTACTGATATGGAAAACTCCCCAAGATATTCTAAGCAAAAAAAGCAAGATGCATATGAATGGACAAATGTGTGTTTATATGAATATATTCAAAAAATCTAGAAAGAAATGAGAAACTGTAAATAGTGTTTGCCTTTGTGTAGGGGAACTGAATGTTTGGTATGGTAGTGTCATTTTGTATTTTATTTACTTTTGTCCTGCTTGAATGCATTTTAATGCATGATTTTCCCTTTTTTTAATACAATTCTTTCTAAAATGACCCTCAGAAGAGGGGGTGGTGGGGGAGGGAAGAGATAAACCATAGAACTTATATGCATGTACGCATTACCAATGGACATGGACAACAAAGCCAGGGATGGGGTGGGGTGATGGGAAGGAGAGTATCAACGGGGTAGAAAAAGAGAAATATCTGTAACAAAAATAAAATTAAGAAATAAAAACAAACACATAAATAAATAATAAAATGACACTTGTACCTATTAAAAATAAAATTCTACTTTTTAATTTTTTCTTTATTGATTTTAGAGAGAGAGGAAGGAAGAGGGAGAGAGATAGAAACATCGATAAGAGACAACATCAATTGGCTGCCTCCTTCATGTCTGCCACTGAGGATTGGGCCCACAACCTGGGCATGTGCTCTGACTGGGAATCGAACTGGTGGCCTCTTGGTGCCTGGGTCAACGCTCAACCACTGAGTCATACCAGCCGGTCTGAAAACCTACTTTTTAAGTTCATCTATTACACTCCAGTTTACCTGCTTATATTTTTGCTTTTTCTACTTGACTGTGAGCAACCTAAATATAGAACTTGTCTTATTAATTTTCATATACCCAGTGCCTAACACAGTGCCTAATGGTAATAGGTACTCAGGAAACTGAATAAAAAATCAAAAGGTATTTATTGATATAAAAGGTGGAAGAAGGAATGACTGCACAGATAAATAGATGAATGAATGGTAAATAGAACATTAAATTCATTAAAGGACATTATTTACAGTGGTTCATCAGACACTCCTCCATGATTCCTCATATATGATTTGAGGATCCACTTCAAGAGAAAATTCAGGAAAAAATGCAATTGCTTTATATTCAGAGAGTACCTATCTGATGAATGCAGAATGATAGTAATTATGCATGGGAGCAATGGAGTACATTTTAACCTAGAATGAGTCAAAAGCAAGTCACCGTGAAATGAAATGAATGATTTAACAATACCCAATGCATAAATCGTCCTCCTTACTTTAAAGGTCTTCAGAACAGCATCTTTGATTTCTGTTTTGTTGAGCTATCTTCATGTTATGGTCTTTAGTTCTCCTTATTACGAATGTAATTTTTAAGGGTCAAATTAATTTAACTTTACTTTGGCTTTGGGATGCTTGAATGCAAGGTTATAAAACCATTAGCTTAAAACTGGTGCTCTGCAAAACTTTCTGCCAAGCCTTCCTAAGTCACCAGGACATCAATAGGAAATCAGTATAAGCAGCAGAGTTCACAGCTATGCTGGAATTGTTAAAAGAAATTATAGATGTTTCACATGCTGTATCAACATTGAAGGTTAACATTTTCTTTGCTTATGCTACTTTCCCAACCTCTGCAGATTGCAAGGCATGTTTTACCCCTCAAAATGTTACCCATATTTTAAGACAACTCAAATTCACATTTTTTTTCTGTAATGTCTTTTCTTATTGTCTAAGCCAGAGTTATCGCTCCTTCCTCTAAGCTACTTTTTTAGAAGTGAACACATTTTGCCTAATATCGTATACCATATTTACTTATTTGACCATCTTAGCTTCTCAAGTGGATCATGACCATTTAGAGCACAGAAAACATGTGCTATGTGACTAAGTATCCCCATCCTCTTCCACATCCCATTCTAATAATTATTATTTTACTTATTTGGAGTCATAAGCAACTTTGAAAATTTGAAGGAAAACTTCAGGGGAAAATATGCATAGGCAGAGAGTAAAACTTTCTATACAATTTTAGGGGCCAGGAGTGTGTGATCTGGTATGTGTTCATTTACTATTGTAATCAATTAAGGAGGTGCCATCAGCTACACTGATGAGTTTGGAGTTAAACACACTGGATTTATATCTCATTTTTGCTATGAATTAACCGTGTGACCTTGGACAGATTACTTAACTAATCTGTGTCTTTATACATTCTTCAGTAATATGGGAATAATAATATCACTTTTCTAAGTTACCAGGAAACCATATGAGCAAGAAAGTTCACAGCAATGATAGCATAGTAAGAAGAAATTATAAGAGTAAAATTGAATGAACAAATAAGAAACTAACAATAAAATTCACACTAAAGATTTAAAAATAAGTGGGTAATAGTTTCTACTGAATGAATGAGGATATAGTAAAAAGACCAATGTGAATGAGAATAGGAATTTAGCATAGCTCACAATATGCCCTGAATTAATGAATTTATATTTTACTCACATCCATACAACTAAATACATTGTGGGGCCACGGATTCTAATCTGGTTTTGTCTGATTTCAGAACTAGTGTGTTAAACAGACCAGTGTACAAATACGGGCTCCACCAATTTCTAGCCATTTAACCTTGGCCAATTCAGTTGTGTGGTCTCCAATATGATATATGTTTCTTCAACTGGCACGAACATTATTTACTACTTTCGTTGTATACAGACAGAATTAGGAAAAATACTTGAAACAACAAAGAGATAGAAGGAATGCATAGAGTCTGTCCTCAAGGACTATACAATCTCCTCAGGAAAAAATATACTTGAGTAATAAATAAGTAAGGTTTAATAAGTGAACTATAAATAATGTTTGAAAACTGTGGCATTTGAATTAAAGGAAGCAGGCAAGGCCATCAGTAAAGGCTAGCTGGACTGATAGGGCCAGACAAGGCTTTCTTGCAATGGTCTTTTTACTAAATCTTTATGCATTCAGTAGAGACTCTTACCCACTTATTTTTATTTATTTATTTATTTATTTATTTAATTTATATTTAGGTATTTTATTTATTTTTTATTTTTTTATTTTTATTAATTTTTGTTACAGATGTTTCTCCTTTTCCCCCCACTGATTCCCCCTCCCCCTCCCTCTTTGCCCTGTCCCCAGTTTGTTGTCCATCATGTCGACTGTTCATGCATACATGCATATAAGTTCTGTGATTTATCTCTCCACCACCACCCCCTCTTCTGGGGATTGTCAATCTGTACCCCACTTCCACATCTCTGGTACTGCCCCATTCCTCAGACTGTTAAGCTCATTATATTCCACAAATAAGTGAGATCATCAGTGAAGCTTTCCTTGTTAGTTTCTTATCATTTTTTTTGTTAGATTTTATTCATCTTCTGAGACTGCATTGGCTCAAAGCTGAGTAAACTGCTACCTCAGCATGTCATCACAAAACACAGTGATATATATTGATTCTGTCAAACATCAAAGTGATCTTTTAAATTGCTTTGATGACTTCTAAGACTGTATTTAGGTCTAGTTTTGTTGTATGATGACTAGCTCTTGTTGCTTAGAATGGACTGTACAGTTTTTCTAGAATAAGGTGAAACATTTCACCAGTTTCAAAGAATCTGACTCCCCGTTTTGACTTCTGTCTTGATTAGAGAAAAAATAACTATCACCAACCAGTAGATAAAATCAATTCCCAGCTGCTGAATGGATTAAGGTAATTTGGGTAAACCCCCATTTCTATTTCCACATATACAATTAAATTAAAGATGAGTCTTGGGCCAATAATATAAATTATTAAAATGGGTAATTGGAAGTATAGTCCTCCAGAAAAGGAGTTTGTTGTAGGGTGAACATTGTTCAAATAAAGATTGGGACCATCTACATAAAATCCTCTGATCTTTACTAAATTAAAGTCTAATTTTTCCTTACTGAATTTACTATTCTGTCAGTTTCTCAACTCAGGTTAAGCGCCATTAATCTAGTCTGCAAAACTATTACCCTGTATTATTATCATACATGCTTCTCCTTCTGCCTGGAATGTCTCTTTTGTCTATTTAAATCATTATTCCTTAGCTATTGGCCTAATAGATATCTCAGTAGGGAAATATTCCCTGACTATCATGACTATGTTAAACACACATATTATAAATTCAAATGACACATATAACTATTCCACAGCACTTGGGAGAGTCACAATGTTTATGCAATTATTGATGTCTGTCTTCCCCCATGAGGACAGGGAACTGAACACATAGCATAGTTCCTGACACATAGTTGGTACTCAAAAATCATTTGGTGATTGAATGAATGGCTTTCAGTTTTCCCTAATTAGATCGTATTAATAACATGATAACTTTTTTAGTAAGATGCAGGCATAAGCTATGCTTTAAGAAAACTCAATATAAACAGATTGAAAATTTTCACTTGTGAAATTAAGAAAAAGTTTAGAATGGAGTATTGTTTACCTGTTGGTGGTAAAGTAGAATTATTCCAATGCCTATGTGACTTACCATTTTAGACATTGCTATATGTGGGAAGTGTCAAATGAGTATCTGATATTATAAACCCAAAATCTCAGTAACCTTGAAACATAGCTCTCTACTTTTAACAATTTTCTACCCGTGTTTGGTATCTTAGCTTTAAAAAACAAACAAAAACACCATTGGGAATTACAATAGATAATGAAACATTTTCAGTAGCTCTAGAAATAAGTTGGCATCACAGCTGCAATTAATGCCTACACTCAAATCAGAGACCTTGTTTAGCTCAAATGTTAGTCAATAGAAGGCATAAGATTAAAACTGTGGTTTGAATTTTTATATATATATAAAAATGACGGAACGGGATATTGGTTTTTTAGTTTCTCTTTCTGTGAGTTCATCATTGGAGTATAAGAATGCCACCAATGCCCTGGCCGGTTTGGCTCAGCGGTTGGAGCGTCCGCCTGCGGTCCTGAGAGACCCGGGTTCGGTTCCCGCTAAGGGCACGTACCTCGGTTGCAGTTTGTCCCTGGCCCTGGTTGGTCGTGCGGGTGGCAGCCACTCGATGTGTCCCTTTCACATCGATGTTTCCCTCTCTCTCTCTTCCTCTCTCTCCCTCCCACTCTGTCTGTACAAAAAATGGAAAAATGTCCTCGGATGAGGATAAAAAAAAAAAAAAAAAGAATGCCACCAATTGCTTGATGTTAATTTTATATCTTGCTACTTTGCCAAATTCATTTATTAAGTATAGTAAATTTTTAATGAAGTCTTTGGGGTTTTCTATGTATAGTATCATGTTATCTGCAAATAATGACAGTTTCACTACCTCCTTTCCAATTTGGATCCCTTTTATTTTTATTTCCTGCCTGATTGCTGTGGCTAAGACTTTCAGTACTATGTTAAATAAGAGTGGCAAAAGTGGGCATCCTTGTCTTGTTCCTATCCTTAAGGAAAATGCTTTTAGTTTTTCCCACTGAGTATGATGTTGGCTGTAGGTCTTTCATATATATCCTTTATTATGTCGAGATATGATCCCTCTATTCCCACATTGCTGAGCATTTTTATCAGAAATGGGTGCTGGATTTTGTTGAAGGCTTTTTCGGCATCTATTGATAAGATCATGTGATTTTTATTCTTCATTTTATTTATGTAGTGTATCACATTTATTGATTTGCAAATATTGTACCAGCCTTGCATCCCTGGAATTAATCCCACTTAATCATGGTGAATAATTTTTTTGATGTATTGCTGGATTTGATTTGCTAGTATTTTATTCAGGAAGAGAAACTAAGAAAACAATCCCATTTACCATTGCAGCAAAAAAAATTAAGATACCTAGGAATAAACTGAACCAAAGAAATAAAGGACTGATTTGCAGAAAACTACAGGCCATTGAAAAAAGAAGTAAACAAAGATATAAAAAAGTAGAAGCACATACCTTGTTCATGGAATGAAAGAATGAGCATCATTAAAATGTCCATATTACCCAAAGCAATCTATAGATTCAATGCAATCCCCATCAAAATATCAGCGGCATACTTCACAGAACTAGAACAAATACTTCAAAAGTTCATATGAAACCAAAAAAGACCTCGAATAGCCACAGCAATCTTGAAAAAGAAGAACAAAGTAGGAAGGATCACATTACCAGATTTCAGGTTTTACTACAAAGCCACTGTAATCAAAACAGCCTGGTACTGGCACAAGAACAGGCATATAGACCAGTGGAACAGAACAGAGAACACAGAAATGGACCCAAGGAAATATACTCAATTAGTATTTGACAAAGGAGGCAAGAGCATACAGTGGAGTAAAGATAGCATCTTTAATAAATGGTGTTGGGAAAATTGGACAGCTACATGCAAAAAAAAAAAAAAAAAAAAGAAAGAAAGTATACCATCACTTTACAACATACATAAGAATTCTCTCAAAATAGATAAAATACTTAAATGTGACTCATGAATCCATAAAAATCCTAGAAGAAACTGTAGGCAACAAAATTTCAGACATCATACTCAGCAGATAGATGATGTCGCACTATGGGGGACAGAAAAATATCAGCAGCTCTCTTGAGACATTCCTTGGATGTCCTCACTGTGCAAGAAGAAAAACTCACACAAGAGTTTCCCAGATTCCTGGAGGTACACTAGCCTTTGTCTTCAGAATTATTTTGGTAATGGTTTGAGCTCTTAAGAACCATAGTGAGCTCTGGAATATTATAATATTTGAGGATTATACTTATATGAATTAATGTTGCGATTCTAGGCTCTTTGTAAGGGGATTTCCCCTTTATTATCTATAGTTGTAAAGTGACAATGGCCATTATGCTCTTGGTAGTTGTAATGATGTAAAATCATATCACCATTCTTCATCATTTTCTTAGTTTTTAAATAAAATCCTGAGATACCTGGAATAATAATTATTTTTACTTTTTATAAAAATCATCTTATTTTTTCAATTTTTTATTAATTTATCTCTGTTACAGATATCTCTCCTTTTTCCTCCCTAGACACCCTCCTCAACATTCTGTCCGCACCCACCCCCTAGCATTGTTGTCCATGTCCATTGGTAAGCATACATGCATATAAGTTCCTTGGTTCATCTCATCATCCACCCCACCTTCCTACTCAGTCTAGACCATACTCCTTTCTATGTCTCTGGGTCTAATTCATTCATTAGCCCACCTTGTTCATTATATTCCACAAGTAAGTGAGATAATGTGGTATTTTTGTTTATCTGATTTGCTTATTTTGTTTGGCATAATACTCAGTAGTTTCCTCCATGTTATCTCAAAGGATAAGAGATCTTTCTTTATTACAGCTGCAAAACATTCCATTGTATATATGAACCACAGCTTTTTTACCCACTCATCTATTGATGAACACTTGAGCTGTTTCCAGATCTTAGCAATTTTAAATAATGCTGCTATGAACATAGGTTTACATATATTCTTTCAAATTGGTGTTTCGGGGTTCTTAGGATATATTCCTAGAAGTGGGATCACTGGGTCAAATGGCAATTCATTTTTAAAATTTTTTTTGAGGATACACCATACTGTTTTCCGTAAAGGCTGCACCAGTCTGCATTCCCACCAGCAGTGTACTAGAGTCCCCTTTTCTCCACACCCTCGCCAGCATTTGTTGTTTGATAATTAGTTGATGCCAGCCATTCTGGAAGGTGGGCGGTGATACCTCATTGTTGTTTTAATTTGCGTCTCTCTGATCATTAGTGATGTTGAGCATTTCTTCGTACGTCTCTTGGCCATTTGTATGTCCGGTTTGGAAAGGTGTCTATTTAGTTCATCAGCCCATTTTTTAATTGGGTTCTTTGTCTTCATTTTGTTGAGTTGTGTGATCACTCTATATATTTTGGAAATTAATCCCTTATCTGATATATCATTGGCAATTATGCCCTCCCATACAATAGATTCCCTTTCCATTTTGATGATTTCTACAAATAGATCTTTTACTTCTTTGGTTAAATTTATTTCTAGGTATCATTTTTTTGCCATGATGGTAAATGATATATATTTTTTTTAGTTTCAATTTCCATGAGTTCATTATTGGTATATAAGAATGCCATCAATTTCTTGATGTTAATTTTGTATCCTGCTACATTGCAAATTTGTTTATTAAATCTAGCAGATTTTTGATGGGTTCTTTAGGGTTTTCCATGTATAATATCATGTCATCTGCAAATAATGACAGTTTCACTTCCTTCTTTCCAATATGGATCCTTTTTATTTGTTTCTTCCTGTCTGATTGCTGTAGCTAAAACTTTCAGTACTATGTTAATTAAGAGTGCCTAATGTGGACATCCCTGTTTTGTTCCTATTCTTAAGGGAAATGATTGTGGTTTTTGCCTATTGAGTATGATGTTGGCTGCATGTTTTTCATGTATGGCCTTTATTATATCAAGATATGATCCTTCTGTTTCCACATTGGTGAGCATTTTTATCAGAAATGGGTGCTGGATTTTGTCAAATGCTTTTTCAGCATCTATTGACATGATACTATGGCCTTTATCTTTTATTTTGTTTATGTGGTGTATCACGTTTATTGATTTGTGAATATTGTACCAGCCTTGCAGCCCTGGGATGAATCCCACTTGCAGACCGGGGTCATGATGAATAATTTTTTTTTTAACTTTCTCAACATTTATTAAAGCGTATCTACCAAAAACGTATAGCTTATATACTTAGAGGAAAAAGGCTGAATGTTTTCCCCTGAAATCAAGATCAAGGCAAGGATGTTCACTCTCACCACTCTTATTCAACATATATTGAAAGTTCTGGCCAACTGAGTAATACACAAAAAGGAAATAAATGTCATACCTATCAGAAAGGAAGAAATAACTGTCTCTATTTGCATGTGACATGATTGCCTCTGTAGTAAATCCCATAGAGTCTACAAAACAAAAAACAAAATAACCCAAATCCTAGAACAAATAAGTGAGTTCAGGAACCAAAATAGCTAAATAATTTGGTAAAAGAAGAATACAATGGGAGGAACTGGTCTACCTGATTTCAAGATGACTTAGAGCTGTGGTGTTGACAGAGTAATAGACACATAGATCAATGGAACAACGTAGAGAACACAGAAGTAGATCCTTACAAATATGCGGCCTGGGCGGGGACCAGGGGGCTCGGCGGGAGGCCGCTCTGAATAATTTTTTTAATGTATTGCTGGATCGGATTTGCTAGTATTTTGTTCAGAATTTTGGCATCTATGTTCATCAGGAATATTGGCCTGCAGTTTTTTGTTAGTTTGTTTGTAATGTTTTTATCTAGTTTTAGAATTAGAATTATGCTGGCCTCATATAACAAGTTTGGAAGTCTTCCTTATTCTTGAGTTTTTTGGAATAGTTTGAGGAGAATGGGGTGTTAGTTCTTCTTTGAATTTTTCCTGAAACTCCCCTGTGAAGCCAGCATGGTTTGGACTTTTGTGTGCTGGGAGAGTCTTCATTACCTCTTCAGTTTCCTTAGTTGTTATTTGTCTGTTCAGTTTATTATCACTTCGTGGTCCAGTTATGTGTTTCTAGAAATTTGTCCATTTTACTTAAATTGTTAATTTGTTGTGGTATGATGGTTCATTTTATTTATTAACCATCCTTTGTATTTCTGTGGTGTCAGTTATTACTTCTCTTTTATTTCTGATTTTGTGTATTTGGGTTCTCTCTCTTTGTTTCTTGGTGAGTCTAGCTAAGGGTCCATACATCTTATTTATCTTTTAGAGGAACCAGCTCTTTGTTTCATTGATCATTTGAATTGTCTTTTTGGTCTCTATGTCATTTATTTATTTTCTGATCTTTACCATTTTCTTTTTTCTACTTGCTCTGGAATTTTTTGTTTGTTTGCTTTTTTTTTCCCTCCCAGTTCTTTAAGTTGTGAGGTTAGATAGTCAATTAGAAAATTTTCTTGTTTCTTGAGGTAGTTCTGTAGTACAGAGAACTTCCCTCTCAGAACTGCTTTTGCTGCATCTCATAGATTTTGTGTTGTGGTGTGTTCATTTTCATTTGTTTCCAGGAAATTTTTATTTTTTTTCTCGATCCCCTTGGTAACCCATTCATTGTTTAATAACATGTTATTTAGCTTCCATGTGTTCAAATTTCTTTGCATGTTCTTGTTGCAACTGATTTCTTATTTCATGCTATTGTGATCTGAGAAGATGCTTGATATGATTTCAATCTTCTTGAACTTGTGAGACTTCATTTGTGTCCTGATATGTGGTTTATCTTTGAGCATGTCTCATGTGCACTTGAGTAGAATGTGAATTCTGTAGTTTTGGGGGTTCCTTTGCAGATAACCTATTGCTTATCTCTTACTGCCTTTAGAATTATCTCTTTGTCTTTAATTTTTGTCATTTTCGTTATTATGTGTTTTGGTGCGGGCCTATTTGGGTTCTTCTTACTTGGGGCTCTCTATGCTTCTTGAACTTAAATGCCTTCTTCCTTCACCAAGTTAAGGGAAGTTTTCTGTCACTATTTCTTCAAATATATTCTCTAAACCTTGCTTTTTTTCTTCTTCTGGAACTTCTATGATGTGAATCTTGTTATGTTTCCACTTGTCCCACAGTTCTCTTAAGGTATCTTCTTGTTTTTTAATTGTTTATTTCTTTCGGTTTTCTAATTGGTTGATATTTTTTACCCTGTCTTCTAATTCACTGATCTGGTCCTCAGCTTCCTCTACTCTGCTGGTTATTCTTACCAATGTGTTCTTTATTTCTGCTATTTCATTCTTTATTTCTACTTGTTTGTTTGTTTGTTTTTTTGAAGTGGTTGATTTTTACTGTTTTTATATCTTTACTCATGCTGTTGAGCTTCCTCAAGATCATGGCACTGAACTCTACCTCTGATAACTTGTTTACCTGCCTTTCATTTATTTCATCTTCAGTAGAGTTCTCTTGTTCTTTCATTTGGGATTTGTTTCTTTTATCATTTTGGCTACCGCAGTGGGTTTTGAAGCCTGCCAAATTTTTCCTATGGGTATTGGTGTTCTGCTGTTTGTGGATCCCTCCACTCGGTTTGGATGAGTGTGGGAGCAGCCACGGTCAAATCCGCTGTTAAGTCTTACTTTTCTGGGTAGATTTGCAAGCCCAGAAAATGTTCAGTTATCCTCTATTTGCCTGAAGGCTATTAATCTCAGTTACCTGATGAGCTTTGGGTTGTAGCCATCAGTTGAATAAAAAACTTCTTCAGGTGTTCAGTATAAGAGGATTTCCAGAGGGTGAGGCAGAAGCTTGTTGTTAATAAGTCTCAATTTGCATTTCTCTGCCCCAGCTGGGTTGGGTTAAATCTCAGAGGGAGCCCTGGCCAGTTTTGCTCAGGGGTGAGCGTCAGCCTGTGGACCAGAGAATCCAGGGTTTGCTTCCCACTAGGGGTGCGTACCATAAAAAAAAAAAAAAAAATCTCAGGAGGGGCTGCTGCTTTTCCCCAGAGCTCTGGGGAGGAGTAAGATGGCCACTGTCCTGTGCGGCTGTGACTCACCAAAAACTCTGAGCACCCCCAAATCCCCGGTGTTCCCACAGAGTTCCAGTCTAGTGTGCCCTCCCTCTGCCAGAGCCCAAGGTGAGTGGCTGTAGCTAATTTAATGCTCTTCCCGGCCCTCTGTACTGTGGAGCTGGCTTGGAATTTTAACCTCGAAGGAGCTGCTCACAGCTAAAATAGCTGCTGTCTGTGGACTCCCAGCCTGCCCTCTTGCACCTCTGCAGGCCTACCAAGCTCGATTCAGTTTTTTTGTGTGTTTTTTTTTCCCCCCCTGTCCTTGGTTATATGGGTCCTTTCCAGTTGCTTTTCTGTTGCTTCTTCCTGAGGATTTGTCTTTATGTTAGTTGTAACTCCAGTTTGGTCCTGGGAGATGGTCTGTGTAGCTTCAGTTTACTCTGCTGCCATTTTGGAATTCCTTTGTGGTTTCAATTTAAACTGTCTTTTTTTTTTTTTTTTCCACTCTGCCTTGTGGGCAAAGACTGATTTAGTCATCAAAGTAACTAAACCACCTTGCATAATCCTTGCCATATAATAAGTGCTTGCTGCCCTGGGCACTTTGGCTCAGCAGTTAGATCATTGACCCATGGACCAGAGAGTCTCGGGTTCAGTTCTTGCTAAGGGCATGTACTTCAGTTGCAGTTTGTCCCCTGCCCTGGTATTGGCATTTTGGGTGGTAGTCAGTTGATGTGTCTCTCTCACATCCATGTTTCTCTCTCCTCCTTCTCTTCCTCCCACTCTATCTGAAGATAAATATATATATATATATATATATATATATATATATATTTATATATAATTGCTTGGTATCAGTTATCTATCTATCTAACTATCTATCTATCTATCTATCTATCTATCAATCATCTGTCTCTCTACTCATCCATTTCTCTACCTCTGTCTCCATCTCTATTTTTATCTCTACTTCTAACTCTACCTCTATATAGAATTTATATATCCAAACATATAGCCAGTATGTACATTGAAAAGTTTATAGAATAGTCAAGGAATCCCAACTATAGTCTTCTAGTCTCAACTCTGTTAATAATTTACTAAGTGGTCTTACATAAGTTATTTAATCTCCCCCTGCCTTATTTTCTTTATCTGTCAAATTTAGTTAACCAAACCTGACTTGCATACCCAACCATTATATAAAAAATAAACAGAAAAAGGAATAAAAAATGTAAACATTTTGAAGAGTGAAATTTCTCATTTAAAAGCAAGTGTGCTTTGAGTAGAAGAGTATATGTTAATTTTAAACAAAATATAGAGACTGAGGTTCATTCTCTGGAATCTCAGCCCATGTAGGCTAAATTGCATAATCATCCTCTTACTCATCAGCAGGACTCCTTCCAGCATTAAAAGAATCCTATAAATCTCTCACTTCCTTTCTTGCTCCACTTACTGAATCAGCCTTTGTAAAAGTATTTCCTCCAGTGTGTAATATATATATATATTTTTTATCCTCACCCGAGGACACCTTTCCATTTTTTGTACAGACAGATTGGGAGGGAGAGAGAGGAAGGGAGAGAGAGAGAGAGACATCGACGTGAAGGGACACATCGAGTGGCTGCCACCCACATGACCAACCAGGGCCGGGGACAAACTGCAACCGAAGTACATGCCCTTAGCGGGAACTGAACCCGGGTCTCTCCGGACCGCAGACCGACGCTCTAACTGCTGAGCCAAACCAGCCAGGGCCAGTGTGTAATATTTTGAAGAAACTTTCAACAAAATTCTATTCCCAGAGATTGCTGATTTAGCACAGAAAATGAGATGACTAGGATGGACTATTTGGAATATTTCATTTGTAGGAACCTGGTCTGAACAAATCTACACAAAGACGAAGGTACTTGTTTGGTCAAAGGAACCACATTATTTACAAATCATTGTATGTTTCTAAATTTGGAGGCACAGGACATGTGGAGTAAAAGGTATCACTGTGTTTTAAAAGCACCATCCTATGCGTTCAAATAGTCCATATATAATTTATAGCACTGAGTAGTCCCTTTTTCTTCTTATGACTCCATACATAATAAAACATCTTCTAGAAAATTCACCTTACAGTGTTATATGTCCCCATGCCATAGCACTTAAAGTAAGGTACCCCTTTCTATAATGCATAAAAAATATATCAAAATTATTCATAAGCATGATTGAAGAAAAATAATTCTCTCTGGCTTAAAAATTATTATTATGCTGCAATTGCTTTACATAGGCACCTGAAGTTTTGGCTAGTGGGGCCTTACATTTGGTGATCCATATCTTCAGTAACACAGTGCTTTCTTGAATCTTGTTCACACTTATTAGCTTCCAGGCAAAGAGGTATTTTAAAGCATTTCAAAGCTATCACTATGTGACGATAAAACATGTGTACCAGTAATAGGTGGTAGATTGGGGATGGTGGTGTTGGGATGCAATATGAATGACCCTACTTCAAACAAGTTTACAAAAGAAAGTCACTTAAACTAATTACACAACCTAAGTAGATCACTGGCATTCTTTCTGAGTACCACAGATATTTATCTCCTTCAAAGCAAATGAATAAAATGCAGTCCAGTTAATCATTAAAATGAAGTAACAGATCAGTTCTCTATCAGTATTAAATTAGAACTTTTCCACCTGTAGCTGGTAAAAGAGAAAAAAAATAGTTTTACTCTAAAATAATATTTCCATGTCTTTCCCCTTTTAAACGATTCATTCTTTATAGCATAAAGAAAACAGATTTACTGGAAGTAATCTAAGAAAAATAAGAAAAAAACTTTAGGAGAATAAAGTTAAATAAATTTGCCAAATATGTGTTAATATTCATAGAATATGTATCATGTTTCTATCAGGTTGATTTTCATGCAAGCTTCAAAATTCAGCCAATATGTAGAACCTGCCAGACCCATTAGCGTATTTGATTGTTTATCATTTCCTTCCTATTCCCATCTCTCTGTGAACTCTAATGGTTGTTGTGAAAGAGATCACAGCTGTTTTGCATCTTCATTTTTAGGCATACATTTCTATTCAGAGTAACTCTTATGTACTTTAACTTCCTGGAATCACAGTAGCAACTTAAATGGAGTCATTCTCAGCTGCAAAGGCAGTTCTTCTTTTTTCTGAGGCACCGCTGGACTTTTTCATGACTATTGACAAGGTCTCTCTTTGACAATTGGCATGTAGATTGGCTGATTTTGACATCATACCTTATTTTTTAGTATCCATCTTCTAACTCACCCTTACCTCCAATCTTGGCCTTCTCAATTAAGCACTTTTCCCATATCTATACACTTCCTTGGATATAATCTCCCATCAGAATCTTATAATCCTATCTTCCCCCTTTCCTCCCACTTACAGCAGGTCATAGGATTTGTGAACTAGTCATTTAGAAATTAAGCCTATAAATTGTGAAAGTTTATTCATATAAGCAATGGGTTTGTGAATTGCTTTTCTCAGGAATATTGCATTCAAACAAGAATTCTCCAATAAAGTCACTCCCTAATCACAGAATCATAGTCCTCATTGTCAAATGTGGGAGATTATGTCACTTAAAAAAATAAAATAAAAAATAAGAGACAAGTTGAATGAACATCCTCACTGGCAAGAGAAATAGTTTTTAATGAAGGGTTACTGTGTACTAAGTATTTACAATTTCAAAATCAAAATATAAAAGCTAGTTTAGAACAAGTAGCCTTATTTAACAAATTAAAAACATTTCTAATAGACACTGCCTCAGTATTATTCCAAATTAAATTCCATCACAATAGTTCTAACAGAATGAAAAATGTAAGTACCTCAAAAATTACTTAATCTTTAACTATGCCCCTAACCTGAAAATAAAAAATAAAAAAATTTTAAACTAACATCAAAAAGTATGAAATTATAATCCTTACAAGAAGCCTCTTGATGTACACTGTTTTGTTCACAAGTCTTATGATTTACTGTTCTTGTTTTTTTGTTTGTTTGTTTCTCTTTTTGTTTTTTTGTTTTTAAGGTAGGATAAAGGTAATTTCTGAATTAAGAAAACTCAGCAGTGTTTTGGAGGATCCTGTATTGTCCCTGGGAGGAGGAAATGGGGAGCAGCTGTGTCTCAGTGACCTGAGTCCACTAGAGTACCCTGCAACATCTGTCCAGTGGACTCAGCTGTGTTGGCACCGTCAGCACACAGTAGGTGCCTGCAGTAGTAGCCAAAACTGTCCAGGAGCCGGAGCCCCACCCCCAACAGCAACAGCAGCTCCACCAGCCCCACATCAGCAGCCTCAGCCCAGGCTCAGGCAGCCTGCCCAGGCTCCTGGGGGCTCCAGCACCAGCTTTGGAGCCCGACACCTCTCCTCACAACAACGGTGACTGGACATGAGTAGAGCCCTACCCCAACAGGCATTAGCAGCTCAGACTGGCAGCTGAAACTAACCCCAGTGGCATCAGCAAAGGCTGATTAGGAGTGGTGCCCCAGACCAAGCAGCAGGGCTAGGGCAGCTGAGAGCTGCCCCTGAAAACAGCAGCAGTGGAGTTGGAGTGGAGCCTCTTCCCCAAGCAGCAGCAAAATTCTTGGTGCAGAACATCCTTAGCCCCCAACAGCAGTAAAAAATTGGGACCTGAGAGCACCCCTTGGCAGCAGCAGCAACAGCAGTAGCAGTGCAACCTGGAAGCTAACACTTGCTCCCAGCAGTGACTGACCAGGAGCTGACTTGCACCAAGGGGCAGGGTTCCCCAACAGCACACCAGCAGGACCCATGCACATCAGCAGAATACCAGAGGAACCCACAAACCCCAGAAGTGCACCAGTGGGATGCAAAAATCCCAGCAGCATAACAAGAAAACCTGCAAACCCGAGCAGGACACCAGCTGGACCCATGAACCCGAGAAGCATAAAAGAGGGACCCACAAATACCAGCAGCATGCCATTGGAACCTGTGCACCCCAATGTACTACTGGAACACCATGCAACCCAGAAACATACCAGCGAGTTCTACACACTCCAGCAGGGCACCAGACAAACTCATGCACCTCAGGAAGCAGCTGCACATAGCGGCAGCTAAGACTCATTCTCAGCAGCATCAGTAAAAACTGATCAAGAGCAGTGCCCCAGCCCAAGCAGAAGCGAGTCTCAAGGAGGTAAGACCTGCATGACAGATCAATTCCAGCCACCAGGCTTCAACTCTCCAGGAACCACAAAAGGCAAAAGTAGCCATACACTAAAACAGGCAAGGGAGGCACAGCAGCCTTTATTGATACACACCGAACTGCCTACACATTCCAACATCCCTCATCAAGCGTATAAATACCAGATTGCTAAAATGGTGAAAAAAAAAAAAAAAAGAGAAATCATCAGAAAAGGAACTGCAGAAAGTGGAAGAAAGCACTGTCAGATAAAGAATTCAAAGAGACTTCTGATCAAGATAGTGGCGCAGATAAAAGCAGTATCGCGTCCTCCCACCACCACATCAAAGTTACAACTAAACTACAGAACAACCATCATTCAAAACCGCCTGAAATCAAGCTGAATGGAAGTCTTACAACTACAGAATTAAAGCAGCAGCCACATCCAGACTGATAGGAGGGGCGGAGGTGCGAGGGGCGGCGGCAGCGGCGCGACTGGCTGGTCCCACACCCACGTGTGGCAGATAAAAATCAGGAAACACCTCGGCTGGGAAGGTCCTTCCTGAGAACTAAGGGGTCCCCGTCCCACACCAGGTGCCTCGCTCAGGGTTCCAGTGCCAGTAAGAGAAGTCCCCATAACTTCTGGCTGGAAAAACCAGCGGGAACTGAGGCTCAGGAAAGCTGAGGTGGCTGCAGCCCTAGGCAGCTCCATAAAGGGCCCGCACACGAACTTATCGGACTCTCTCCCTCTGAGCTTGGAGGGGAGGCAGCTCAAGACGTGCCAGAGACATACAGGGAAGAACTGAGCTGTTTGGCAACTGGAGCGAGGGCTGGAGAGGCGGCTTTCTCTGGGACAAACGTGCTGTCAGAAGCCTTTGTTCCTTTGGTGAGCCCTTCCCTGGGGCGGCAGACAGCTGCCATATCTGGGACTCCAGCAACCTGGCTCACACTGGTAGCACCGCCCTGTAACTCCCTGAGGCCCTGCCCCACCCCACCCAACTTTCAGGCCCACCCAAGATGTTGCCACTTGCTTAACCATAGGATTGGCCTGTCTTGGTTTCTGCTTCAGGTTTTTCCTAAATTCTTTCAAATGAGCAGCATCTGGTCTGAGCTAGCCCCATACCTCTCGTTAAGTAATACACTGAAACAAACACAGGGAGGCAGTCAAAATGAGGAGACAAAGAAACAGGTCCCAAATGAAAGAACAGAACAAACCCCCAAGAAAACGAACTAAGCAAAATGGAGATAAGCAACCTAACAGATGCTGAGTTCAAAATACTGCTTATAGGGAAGCGCAATGAACTTAGTGAGAACCTCAGTGAACTTAGTGAGGGCCTCAAGAGCATAAAAAAGGACCAGTCAGAAATCATGGATGCACAGTTAGAATTGAAGGAGGCATTAACTGAAATAATAATTTACACAGCTTCAATAATAGAGTACGTAAATCCAAGGAGCAAACCATCGATTTGGAATATAAGGAAGCAAAAAATGCCCAATCAGAACAGAAAAAATGAAAAAGAATCCAATAAAATGAGGATAGTGTAAGGAGCCTCTGGGACAACTTCAAGCGTGCCAACATTCACATCTTGGGGGTGGCAGAAGGAGAAGAGCGAGAACAAGAAATTGAAAACCTGTTTGAAACAATAATGGCAGAAAACTTTCCTAACTTGGTGAAGGAAACAGACATACAAGTCCAGGAAGCACAGAGAGTCCCAAACAAGATGAACCCCAAGAGGCCCACACCAAGACACATCATCATCAAAATGCAAAAGGTTCAAGACAAAGAGAATCTTAAAAGCAGCAAGAGAAAGGCAGCTAGTTACCTACAAGGGAGTTCCCAATAGGCTGTCAGCTGATTTCTCAAAAGAAACTTTGCAGGCCAGAAGGGAGTGGCAAGAAATATTCAGAGTGATGAAAAGCAAGAACCTACAACCAAGATTACTCTATCCTGCAAAGCTGTCATTTAGAATTGATTGCCATATAAAGACTTTCCCAGACAAGAAAAAGTTAAAGGAGTTCATCACCACCAAACTGTTATTATATGAAATGATGAAGGGTCTTTTGGAAGAAAAAGATAACATATTTGAACAAACAAAATGGCAATGAATACATATCTATCAACAATGGAATCTACAAACAAAATGAACAGGTGGAACAGAAACATTCTCATAGATACAGAGAACATTTTGTTGGTTGCCAGTTGGGAGGAGGGTTGGGGGAATGGGTGAAAAAGGTGAAGAGATTAAGAAGTACAAATTCATTGCTAGACTGACAAACCTCAAAGGCAAAGGGGTTGGGGGTGGGTGGGAAGAAATAAGCCAAAGAACTTATATGCATAACCAATGGACACAGACAATAGTGTGGGAAAAGTCAGGAGGGGGGCGGGGGTGGGGAGGAGGGGGCCAATGGGGGGGAAATGTGGAACATCTGTAATACATTTTATATTCAACAATAAAGATTTTTTAAAAAATTCAAAGAAATGATTATAAGGGTGCTCAAACAATTTGATAAGAACTATAGGCAACTTAATAGGAATTATGAAGAGCTCACTGAGAGCTACTTTTGCTTAAAAAAAAAAAAAAGAGGTAAAAGCTATATAAAAATCAAGAGGAAATAAATCACATAGCTGATATGTAAAATACCTTAGAAGGGTTCAATAGTAGATTAGAAGAAGCTGAAGACCAAATCAGCGACTTAGAAGACAAGGTAGAAAAAAATCACCCATATAGAGCAGGAAATGGAAATAAAATTTATAAAGCAGAAGGAGATTTTAAGGGAGCTGTGGGACAATACAAAATGTAACAACATTTGCATTATACTGATAACGGAAGAAGAATCAGAGAAAGAAATAGAGAACCTGTTTGAAGAAATAATGACAGAAAACTTTCCTAAACTGGTGAAGGAAAAAGTCACAACAGTCCAGGAAACACAGAGAGTCCCAAGCAAGATGAACCCCGGAAGACCCACAGCTAGACACATCATAATAAAAATGGCAAACATTAAAGACAAAAAAAAGAACTTAAAGGAAGCAAGAGAGAGACAGAAAGTTACCTACAAGGGAGCACCCATTAGATTGGCCGCTGATTTCTCAATAGAAACACTACGGGCCAGAAGAAAGTGGCATGAAGTGTACAAAATAATGCAAGGCAAGGGTCTGAAACCAAGAATAATCTATCCATCAAGGCTATCATTCAAAATTGAAGGAAAAGTAAAAAGCTTCATAGATAAAATAGAAAAGCTAAAGAAATTTACCAACACCAAACCAGTACTGCAAGAAATGCTGTAGGGACTTTTGTCCAGAGAAGAAGAAACAGAGAGAGACAGAGAGAGAAACACAGGCATAAATTTAAAATGGCAACTAATAACTATCTATCAATAATAATCTTAAATGTAAATGGTTTAAATGCTCCAATCAAGAGACATAGGGTAGCTGATTGGAAGAGAAAACACGACCCATATATATGCTGTCTACAACAGACTCACCTCACAACAAAAGACTCACACAGAAAAAAAGTGAAGGGATGAAAAAAAAAATTCCAAGCAAATGAAAATGAAAAAAAAGCTGTTTTAGCAATAGTCATATCTGACAACATAAACTTCAAAATGAAAATGAGGGCCATAATAAGAGACAAAGTAGGTCACTGCATAGTATTAAAATGATCAATCCTACAAGAAAACAAAACCCTGGTAAAATTATACACATCAAATATGGAAGATCTAAAATATATTTAAAAACTTCTGGAAGACTTCAAGGAAGAGATCAATAGCAATAAAATCTTAGTGGGATATTTTAACACCCCACTTACACAACTGGATATATCTTCCAGACAAAAACTTAACAATAAAATAGAGTCCTTAAATGATGACCTAGATCAGGTGGACTTAATTGATATTTACAGAACATTTCACCCCAAATCTTTAGAATATATATTTTCTTCAAGTGCACATAGGATATTCTCAAAGATAGACCACATGCTAGGACACAAAGTAAGTCTCCACAAATTCAAAAAGATTAAAATCATATCAAGCATCTTACCACACCAAAATGGTATGAAACTAAAACTCAAAAAATTAGAGAGAAAATGGCGGTGGGCAGGACTAAAGGGAGGGTGAGTGTATGAGAGAGTGTGTGAGTGTGTGAGAGAGTGGGAGTGGATGCAGAGGTGGATGACCAAACCCCTGGAGTGCAGAGATATGGAGCATAAATTTCCTGTGCTGTGGACTGGAGCAGCCGGCTACCTCAATAAGCAGCCCTTCGGGGCACTTCTCCCTGCACTGCGAGGAGGTCCCACCATTTTGGATGATCCCGGGTCTTCCCTGGGAGGAGGCAATGTGAGTGGCTAGGGCCCAGCAACCTGAGCCCACCAGCACACCTGGCACCATCTGACCAGTGGACACTCTGTGTCAACACAGACCTATGCACAGTAGTGGAGCTCCCAAAATGCCAGTCGTGGAAGCCATGGACAGCCCGAAGCCAAGCACCATCCCCCATAGTAGCAGCCTGATCAGAGTCGAGATATAACCCAGAAACAGAGGCTGGGGAGCAGACATCCATCCCCAAGCAGCAGAAGCACAGACCAGCAGATGCGACCCATCCCCAAAATCTACAGCAAAAGCTGAGCAGGAGTTGAGCCCCACAGGGCAGCAGTACCCCCAGCTGCCAGCACCTGGACCTGTGGCTTCACAGAGGCTTGTGTGGTCCAGTAGCTCACAAGTGCAGTGGGAAGCCCGAGCCCTAGAGAGACTGGTACCATCCATCTGCCTGCCTGCGGGAACAGCAGGGTGCAGGGGCAACAGAGAGGACTGTGCCACCAAGCAGGGACTGTGTTATCTAGGTACCTGAGGGAACTGTGGGGTGCTGAAGCACCAGAGAGACCCCTGCGACCCAGCAGGGACTGGGCCGTCCAATTACACGTGGAAACTGTGGAGTGCTGAAGCACCAGAAAGGACTGTGCAACCCAGAAGGGACTGTGCCGTCCAGTAACTTGTGGGGAGCTGAAGCATCAGAGAAGCCTGCACGACCCAGCAAAGACTGTGCCATCCAGTTTCCCGTGGGACCTGCGGGGTGCTGAAGCACCAGAGAGGACTGTGCCACCCAGCAGAGTCTGTGCCGTCCAGATTCCCACAGGACCGGTGGGATGCTGAAGCACCAGAGAGGCCTATGTGACCCAGCAGCCCATAACATAGGCATAGAGCCTGGTTCCCAGAGGGACGGCACTATCCAGTTACCCTCAGGACCTGCAGGGTGCTTGAGCACCATAAAGGCCTGTGCGACCCAGTTGCTCACAAGATAGGTTTAAAGGATGTGAAAAAGGAAGTGGAGTGGAAAGAAGCCACGCGGACAATTGCCCAGGACCAAACGGGAATTACAACTAAAATAAAGACAAATTCTCAGGAAAAAGCAACAGGAAAAAACCATATAACCAGGGACACTGGTAGGATCTACACAGGCACAAGAGGGTGGCGGGCTGGGAGCCCACGGACAGCAGCAGCCTTAGCTGTGAGCAGCACCTTTGGGGAATAAAGACCAAGCCCTCTCCATAGCCCTGAGAGCCAGGACAGAGCACTAAAATAGCCACAGCCACTCACCTGGGGGTATAGCAGAGGGAGGGCAGACTGGGCTGAAACTTTGTGGGGACACTCAGAATTTGGAGGGCACTCAGAGTTTCTGCAAAGTTGCAGCCACAAAAAAATAGTGGCCAGTGTGCTCCTTCCCCAAGCTGTGGGGAAAAGCAGCAGCCGCCCACTCGGAGATTCAGCCTTTCCCAGGTTAGGCAAAGAAATAAAAACTGAGGCTCATTAACAACCAGCATCTATCCCACACCTCACACCTGTCAGAATGGCCACTATCAACAAATCATCAAACAACAAGTGTTGGTGAGGGTGTGGAGAAAAGGGGACTCTAGTACACTGCTGGTGGGAATACAGATGGGTGCAGCCACTATGAAAAACAATACGGTGTTACCTCAAAAAATTAAAAATTGAACTGCCACTTGTCCCAGTGATCCCACTTCTAGGAATACACCCTAAGAAGCCTGAAACACCAATCAGAAAGAATATATGTACCCCCATGTTCGTAGCCACACTATTTACAATAGCTAATATCTGGAAACAGCCCAAATATCCATCAGTAGACAAATGGATAAGAAAAGCTGTGGTACATATATACAATGGAGTACTATGCAGCTGTAAGAAAGAAAGATCTCTTATCCTTTTAGACAACATAAAGGGACCTGGAAAGTATTATCCTAAGAGAAACAATCCAAGCAGAGAAAGACAAATATCACATGATATCACTTATTTGTGAAATATAATGAACATATCGGTCTGAGGAATGGGCTAGTCCCAAAGAGGTGGAAGTGGGGTACTGACTGACAATCCCTTGAAGAGGGGGTGTGGGGAAAAGATAAACCACAGTACTTATGTACATGTATGTATGAATAATGGACATGGACAACAAGGCTCGGGACAGGGTGGGGAGGGGGGAATCAGTGGGGGGAAAAGGAGAAACATCTTTAGCAAAAATAAAGTAATTAAAAATAATAAAAAGAAACTTTGGGGTGGTTAGAGGGGCAATAGAGTTAAATAGTTTCATACTATTGGAATTTTTATTTGATAATTATAATAAGTTCAATTTTATGGAACATCCCAGCTCAGACTCAATTAGGACAATGGCCAGAAAATATTCTCTGTTGATCCATGGAGTAAGTGAAAAAACTTGATGTTAACTTTGCCTCAAATTTTAAAGTATTTTCAAAGTTTAACCAGGCATTATATGCATGTATAGTTGCAAAATCTTCAACATTTAAAAATATCCTTGTAACCTTGCAACTGAGAACATGTGTCATTTTAACTACAATCGCTCCATTGGAGGCAGGAGGGGTTGAAACTTAAAAATACCCAAACAAGACAACAGTATAATGATTGCGAGAAGAAAAGTGGGGAGGAGGGAGGTGGAAGAGTGCAAAGGGGGACAGAAAAAGACTTTACTTTGGGTGGTGAGGATACAATTCAGTGTGTAGAGGATGTATTATAGAAGTCTACACTGGAAACCTCTATAGTTTTATTAACCAATGTTTACCTCAATAAATTCAATTAAAAAGAAACTAGAACTCAATGACAACATACAGATACTTTCAAACACTTGGAGGCTAAATAGCATGTTATTAAACAGCAAATGGGTTACCAATGAGATCAGGAAAGAAATTAAAAACTTCTGGAAATTCAATGAAAATAAACACAGAACAACACAAAATCTATGGCACGCAGCAGAACCAGTCCTGAGAATGAAGTTCATAGCCCTACAGTCCTACCACAAGAAACAAGAAAAATTTCTAATTGAATCTGTAACCCTACAACTTGAAGATCTAAAAATAAAACAAAAAGAAATACCCAGAGCAAGTAGAAGGAAAGAAATAGTAAAGATCAGAGCAGAAATAAATGACATGACAACTAAAAAAAATAAAAAAATAAAAATAAAAAAATAAAAAACAGTTTAAAAGATCAATGAAACAAAAAGGTGGTGTTTTGAAAAGATAAACAAGATTGATGGACCTTTAGTCAGACCCACCAACAAACAAAAAAAGAGGACCCAAAATAAACAAAATTGGAAGTAAAAGAGAAGTAACAACTGACACCACAAATACAAAGGATCATTGAAACATACTATGAACAATTAATTATATGCCAACAAATCGGACAATCTAGGCAAAATGGACAAATTTCTAAAAAAACACAGTCTATCAAACCTGAATTGGAACAAAATAGAAAACTTGAACAGAACAATAACTGCAAATTGAGAATGTAATTAAGAAACTCCCAGCAAACAAAAGCCAAGGCTGGGATGGTTACACAGGGGAGTTTTACCGAACAGTCAAAGAAGATCTAATACCCTTTTCTTTTCAAACTATTCTTGAAAATCCAAGAAGACAGGAGATTTCCAATTTTATCTTATGAGGCCAGCATAATCCTAATTCCAAAACTGGATAAGACACTACAAAGAAAGAAAACTACAGGCCAATATCCCTGATGAACAGAGATGCCAAAATCCTTAACAAAATATTAGCAAATTAAATTCAGCAATACATTAAAAAAAATTATCCACATTGACCAAGTGGGATTCACCCCAGTGATGCAAAGATGGTACAATATTTGCAAAGCAATAAATGTGATACACCATATAAACAAAATAAAAGATAAAAAACATGATCACATCAATAGATGCTGAAAAAATCATTCGACAAAATCCAGCACCCATTTCTAATAAAAATGCTCAGCAATGTGGAAATAGAGGGATCATATTTCAAAATAATAAAGGCCATATGTTAAAAAGCTACAGCCAACATCACTCTCAATGGGAAAAAAAAAAAAAAATTTCCTTAAGAATGGGAACAAGACACTTTTGCCACTTTTATTTAACATAGTACTGGAAGTCTTAACCAAAGCAATTAGACATGAAGAAAAAATAAAAGGGATCCAAATTGAAAGGGAGGAAGTAAAAATGTAATTATTTGCAGATGATATAATATTGTACATAGAAAATCCTAAAGACTCCATCAAAAATGTACTATACTTAATAAATAAATTAGGCAAAATAGCAGAATACAAAATTGACGTAAAGAAATTGATAGCATTCTTATACATCAACAATGAACTCACAGAAAGAGAAACTAAAAAAAATAAAGCCCATTTACCATTGTGGCAAAAAAATTAAGATAACTAGGAATAAACTTAACCAAAAAAGTAAAGGATTTCTTCAGAGAAAACTACAGGTCATTGAAAAAAGAAATAGAGGAAGATATAAATAACTGAAAGCATATATATTGTTGATGAATTTAAAAAATGAACATCATTAAAATGTCCATACTACCCGCCCTAGCCAGTTTGGCTCAGCGGTTGAGCGTTGGTCTGTGGACCAGAGAGTTGTGGGTTTGGTTTCTGCTAGGGACACGAACCACAAAATAAATAAATAAATAAATGAATAAATAAATAATAATATGTCCACACTACCCAAAATTATATATAGATTCAATGCAATTTCCATCAATATATCAACAATATACTTCACAGAACTAGAACAAATATTCCAAAAGTTTATATGGAGTCAAAAATGGCCCTGAATAGGCACAGTAATCTTGAAAAAACAGAACACAGTAGGAGGGATCACAATACCAGATATCAGCTTATACTACAAAGTCACTCTAATTAATACAGCTTGGTACTGGCACAAGAACAGGCATATAAATCAATGGAACAGAACAGAGAACCCAAAAATTGACCCAACACAATATGCTCAATTAATATTTGGCAAAGGTAGCAGTAGCATACAGCGGAGTCAGAGAGCCACTTCAATAAATGGTATTGAAAAATTGGACTGCTACATAAAAGAAAAAAAAAAAAATGAAGCTACACCACCAACTTACACCATACACAAGAATAAACTCAAAATGCATAATAGACTTAAATGTGACTTGTGATTTCATAAAATTCCTAAAAGAAAATGCAGGCAACAAAATTTCAGACACCATATGCAGCAGAATTTTTACTGATACATCACCTAAGGCAAGAGAAACAAAGAAAAATGAAGACATGGGATTACATCAAACTAAAAAGCTTCTGCATAGCAAAAGAAACATCCATCAAAATGGAAAGGCAACCCACTATATGGAAGAGCATAATTGCCAATGATACACCAGATAAGGGGTTAATTGTTAAAATATATAGAGTACTCACACAACTCAACAAAAAGAAGACAAAGAACCCAATTAAGAAATGGACAAAGAATCCAAAGAGACACCTCTCCAAACAGGACATACAAATGGCTAAGAGATATATGAAAAAGTGCTCAGCATCACTATTCATCAGAGAGATGCAAATTAAAACAACAATGAGGTATCACCTCACACCTGTCAGAATGGCTGCCATCAACAAATCATGAAACAACAAGTGCTGGCAAAGGTGTGGAGAAAAGGGGACCCTAGTACACTGCTGGTGGAAATGCAAACTGGTGCAACCACTATGGAAAACACTATTGTGTTACCTCAAATAATTAAAAACTTGAACTACCATTTGACCCAATGATTCCACTTCTAGGAATATACCCTAGGCCTGATACACCAATCAGAAAGAATATATGTACCCCTATGTTAATAGCAACACTATTTACAATAGCTAAGATCTGTAAACTGCCCAAGTGTCCATCAGTAGACTAGTGGATAAAAAATGTTGTACATATACACAATGGAGAACTATGTAGCTGTAAGAAAGAAAAGTCTCTTATTCTTTGAGATAATATAGAAGGACCTGGAAAGTATTACTCTAAGTGAAACAAGCCAAGCAGAGAAAGACAAATATCACATAATCTCACTTACTTCTGGAATATAATAAACTAAACAAAGTGATGAACAAAATAGACCCAGAGTCATAGAAGTAAGGTACAGACTGACAATCCTCAGAAGGTGGGGGTAGGAGGGAAGGCATAAACCACAGAACTTATATGCATGTATACATAACCAATGAACATAGACAACAATGCCAGGGACGGGGGGGGGGGGGGGTGGAGCGGCCATTGGTAGGAGGATGTCAATGGGGTAAAAAAGCTGAAACATCTGTAAGAAAAGTAAATTAATAATAAAAAAAAACAGCATACTTGATCTTAGCTTTCTATATTTCTAGATTAAAAGATGATTTGGGAGGCATATAGTTTAATTATGAAAATATTACAATTTTGTGACCGTTAATGTATAATAGTACTACTCTTTAAATTCAAAATTATTTATATCTGGACAGATGGTTACCACAGATACAGTGTTAAAAGCTATTTTTCACATGTGATAGAATATTATTTTTTGTGAGATATTGATCTGTCAGTAGTTGGTTATTTCTAGAGTTATTAGAGTAGCTAGTTTGAGGCAGGTGATGAGAAACTAGGTGGTAAAGTGGAAAGCTTTATGGGTTTGCACTCAGACTTTTACTCAAATCTTGTCTGATAATTTTCTTAGCTATGTAATTTGGGAAATTAATTTCCATTTCTGAGAATGTTTTCTTTAAAATAAGAATGGTTATAACAACCAAATGATAACCTTTTTATGTTCATTAAATGAGAAAATATATGAAATATTTGTTATATAGTGATCAATGTATAATGGATAATTACAATATAATCATTACTTTCTATTTCCTTGTGTTTGTTTCTATGAGTTTACCCAAACTGAGATCCTCAATACATTATCTCAGAGTTTTAAGTTCACCTTTACTTGCTAAGTGCAAAACATAATTAGTGTACTTTAACTCTAATAATAACAAAACAGAAAATGAAAAAATAATCAATCTGTAATTGTGTTTTAGGTAAATATAGTGAAGATTAAGTTAGCTTGGGGTCAGTAGCAGAGAAAGTTTAGGGCATTGGAAATCTCATGTGTTTCCTGAATGTGGTATCTTTGCTATTATTTTTAAAGTGTATTAGATCCTTAATGAGCTGACATTGCATTGACCTTAAAGTGGTGAATCACATAAACTGGATAGAAAGAAGGTAGGGTGTAACAAAAGTGTGGCCTAGTAATAATTTGGCTCAAGACAGAAGCTCAGAATCCATAAAAACACTTCATTGAGAGATAAATCAAATACAATCGGTCTAACACTTGTGAAGTAGTGTGGAAAAGTTGAGTTCATATTTTACTCATAGGCTCTTTTACAGCCCCCTGCTATTTAAAGACATTTGTTGCCTGAAATGAAGTTTTAAATGCAGTCTCAATGGTTTACTGTTTATGATGTTTTTAAAACAGATATTAGACTTTAGCAGCTTTTCTGTGGTGCTAGATCAAACTTGGATTGATATGGATACTACTTTCTTCAAGAGATATTTCAGCTATTAGGGAGGTGACACAGCACAGGAGCAGCTTTCTGAGAAATTATAAACAACTGTACATACCAAGGAACTAAGCTCCAAAAAAAGTCCTTATAGTGAACTTCCAATCTGCTGAAGCAAATGTATTTACATGGATCACTTCCTCTTCAATAAGGTTACTGTATATTCTATCTGTGTCTGCATAAATAAATAAAATATTATGGCATTCAATACAGTCAATTGTTGAAAATAATGGAATGTGACTAAAACCTATCCCTCACAGGTAGGTATTATATCTATCATTCTTCTTTCAACACCTTCACAATAACTTAGCAACCCTTATGGTTTAATGAGCACTTTGCTGAGACATAGACTAACAAGCTATGAGGAGATAGATTCTAGAACTGTATTAAAATAACCAATCTTGAAGATTAAGAAAGATGGTGGTGGGCAGGACCAGAGGGAAGGTGAGTGTATGAGAGAGAGAGCCAGTGTGTGAGAAAGTGTGAGTGGACATGAAGGTGAACAACCAAACCCGAGCAATGCAGAGCCATGAGGCAAAAAGTTCCTGTGATGTGGATAGGAGCAGCTGGCTACCTCAGTAAGCGGCCCTTCAGGGCATTTCTCCCTGCTCCATGGTGAGGCCCCACCATTTTGAAAGATCCCAGGTCTTCCCTGGGAGGAGGCAGTGGGAGTGGGTAGGGCCCAGCAACCTGTGCCCACCAGCACACCATTGGACCAGTGGACACTCTGTGTCAACAGAGACCAATGCACAGTAGTGGAGCTCCCAAGGTGCTGGTTCCATAAGCCACAGACACCCCTTGCCCAGCATTATCCCCCATAGTAGCAGCCCAATTAGAGTCCAGATATACCTCCAGCAACAGAGGCTGTGGAGCAGACATCCATCCCTAGGCAACAGAAGCACAGACCAGCAGCTGAGACCCGCCCCAAAAACTACAACAAAAGCTGAGCAGGAGTTCAGCTCCACTGTGCAGCAGCACTCCCCAACCGCCAGCGGCAGAACCTGGGGCTTCACAGAGGCCTGCGAGGTCCAGTAGCTCACAAGAGCAGTGGGAAGCCTGAGCCCCAGAGACAATGGTGTGACCAGATGCCCACATGCGGGTTCTGTAATGTGTGGAGGAATCAGAGAGGCCTGTGTTACCCAGCACGGAATGTGCAATCCAGTTACCAGCTGGACCTGTGGGGTGATGAATAACCAGAGAGGACTGAGCAACCCAGCAGGGACTGTGCCATCCAGTTACCCTCAGGACTTGCAGGGTGCTAAAACACCAGAGAGGCATGTGCAAGCCAGCAGACACTGTACCATCTACATACCCACAGGACCTGTGGGGTGCTAAAGCATGAGAGAGGCCTGTGAGACACAGCAGGGACTGTGCCATCTAGTTACCCACAGAACCTGCAAGGTGCTTAAGCACCAGAGAGGACTGTGCAACACAGCAGGGACTGTGCAATCTAGTTACCCAGAGGGCCTGTGGAGTGCTGAAGCACCAGAGATGCCTGTGCCACCCAGCAGCCCATAACATAGGCATAGGGCCAAGCCTGCTCCACAGCTCAGACAGCCTGGACAAAGCACTAAAATAGCCACAGCCAATCACCTTGGTACTATGGCAGAGAGACAGCAGACTGGGTTGGAACTCTGTGGAGACACCCAGATTTGGGGAGCACTCAGAGTTTTTACTGAGTTGCAGCCACAAAGGATGGTAGCCAGTGTGCTCCTTCCCTGAGCTGTGGGGAAAAGCAGCAGCCCCTCCCCTCACAGATTCAGCCTTTTCCAGTTGAGGCAAAGAAATACAAATTGAGGCTCATTAACGACCAGCATCCATCCCACCCTCTGGAAATCCTCTTAGGCAGAACACCAGGGCTACATTCCAAGGCACTGAGTAACTGAGAATACTAGCCACCAGGAAAAAGCTAGAGGATAATTGAACCTTTCCTGGGCTTGCAAATCTACCCAGGAAAGTAAGACTTGACAGTGGTGTTTAACTTGGGCCCACCCAGGCTCAGCGAAACCCAGTAGAGAAAGCCAGAAACAGCAGAACACCAACACCCACAGAGAAAATTTGGCAGGCTTCAAAGCCCATTGTGATAGCCAAAATGGTGAAACACAGAAACAACAACCAAATAAAAGAACAAGAGACCTCTAACGAAGATGAGATAAATGTGGAGCAGTTATCAAGTTAACAGAACTAGAATTCAGAGCCATGATCTTGAAGAAGATCAACAGCATGAGTAAGGACATAAGCACCATGAGTAAAGATGTAGAAACATTGAGACCAGGCCAGTTTGGCTCGGCAGTTGGAACATTAGCCTGAGGACCAGAGAGTCCCAGGTTCGGTTGCTGCTAGGGGCACGAACCAAAAAAATAAAAAAAGAATAAAATAATAAAATAAAAAATGAAATAAGATATAAAAACATAGAAAAGCAACCGAGTGGAGATGAAAATTGACAGAGCAGAAATAAAGAACACATTGGAAGGACTAACCAGCAGAGTAGAGGAAGCTGAGGACCAGATCAGTGAATTGGAGGACAGGATAGAAAAAAATTAACCAATCAGAAAAAAAAAAAGAAAAAAAAAAAAACAATAAAAAGGAAAAAAACTAGCTTTCGAGACAACTGGAAACATAATAAGATTTGCATTATATGAGTCCCCGAAATGGAAGAAAATGGGCAAGGTTGAGACAATATATTTGAAGAAATAGTGACAGAAAACTTCCCTAAATTGGTGAAGGAAGTAGGCATTCAAGTGCACGAAGCACAGAGAGCTCCAAGTAAAAAGAACCCAAGCAGGCCCCCACCAAAACACATAGGAATCAAAATGCCAAAAATTAAAGACAAAGGGAATTCTAAAGGCAGCAAGAGATAAGCAACAGGTTACCTACAAAGGAAACCCCATAAGGCTCTCAGCTGACTTCTCAACAGAAACACTGCATGAAATAATCAAGGTCATAAAAACAAGGATCTAAATCAAAGACTACTCTATCCAGCAAGGCTATAATTCAAAATAGAAGGTCAAATAAAGAGCTTCCCAGGCAAAAAAAAAAAAAAAAAAAAAAAAAGGGTAAGGGAATATATTAACACAAAACCAGCACTGCAAGATATGCTAAAAGGACTGCAGTAATTAATAAAAGAAATAAGAAAAAAATAGAACCATGCTGAAAAAAAACAAACCCAAAAAACAAAAACAAAAAACGGCAATAAATAAGTATATATAAATTATCACCTTAAATGTGAATGGTTTGAATGCTCCAATAAAAAGACAAAGTAGCTGACTGTATCAGAAAGCATGACTCACATATATGTTGTTTACAAGAGACCCACTTCACAACAAAACACTCACATAGGTTTAAAGTGAAGGGATGGAAAAATATCTTTCAAGCAAATGAAAAGCAAAAAAAAGCTTGGGTAGCAATACTCATATCTGATAATGTAGATTTGAAAATGAAGACCATAACTAGAAAAAAATAAGCCCACTATATAATATTGAAAGGATCTATCCAACAGGAAGATTCAACCCTGATAAACATATATGCACCCAATATAGGAGCACCAACATATATTAAAAATCTTCTGGAGGACACTAAAACACAAATCTACACCAATACAATCATAGCAGGGGATGTCAATATTCCGCTGACATCACTGGATAGATCTTCTAAACAAAAAAAATGACAAGAAAACACACACTCTAAATAAAGCACTAGACCAAATGGATTTAATAAATATCTACAGAGAATGACACCCCAAAACTAGAGAATTCACATTCTGCTCAAGTGCACATGGGACATTTTCTAAGATAAATCACACGTTAGGGCAAAGAATAAGTCTCTACAATTTCAAGAAGATTGAAATCATATCAAGAATCTTCTCAGATTACAATGGCATGCAACTAGAAATCAATTGCAACAAGAACATGCAAAGACATTTGAAAACATGGAGACTAAATAGCATGTTACTGAACAATGAATGGATTACCATGGAGACCAAGGAAAAAATTAAAAACTTCCTGGAAACTAATGAAAATAAACACAAAACCTATGGGATGCAGTAAAAACAGTTTTGAGAGAGAAGTTCAGAGCACTACAGGCCAACCTCAAGAAGCAAGAAAAATTTGTAATGCACTCTTTAACCTCACAACTTAAAGAACTACAAAGCAAACAAAAAGAAAACCCAAGAGCAAATAGAAGGAAGGAAATAGTAAATATCACAGCAGAAATTAATGACATGGAGACCAAAAAAACAATTCAAAGGATCAATGAAACAAAGAGCTGTTTTTTCGAAAAGATAAACAAGATTGATGGACCCTTAGCTAGACTCACCAAGAAACAAAGAGAGAGAACCCAAATACACAAAATCAGAAATGAAAGAGGAGAAATAACAACTGACACCACAGAAATACAAAAGATTGTTAACAAATACTATGGACAATTATAAAGCAACATATTCGACAATTTAAGGGAAATGGACAAATTTCTAGAAACACATAGTCTCCAAAAGCTAGACAGGGAAGAAATAAAAGACTAGAATGGACTGATAACAACTAAGAAAATTGATGAGGTCATCAAGACTCTCCCAGCAAACAAAAGCCCAGGCCCAAACGGTTTTATGAAGGAGTTTTACCGAACATTCAAAGAAGAACTAACACCCATTTTTTCAAACTATTTCAAAAAATTTAAAAAGAAGAAAGACTTCCAAACACGTTTTATGAGGCCAGTATAATTCTAATTCCAGAGCCAGAAAAAGACCCTGCAAAGAAAGAAAACTACAAGACAGTAACCCTGATGAACATAGATGCCAAAATCCTGAACAAAATACTAGCAAATAGGATTCAGCAATACACCAAAAAAATTATTCACCATGACCAAGTGGGATTTATCCCAGTAATACAAGACTGGTACAATATTTTCAAATCAATAAATGTGATACAATACATAAAGAAAATGAAAAATAAAAACCACATGATGATATCAATAGATCATGAAACAGGATTCGACAAAATCCCGCACCTATTACTGAAAAAGACGCTCAGCAATGTAGGAATAGAGGGATCATATTTCCACATAATAAAGGCCATATATGAAAAACCTACAGCCAACATCATACTCAATGGGAGAAAAATAAAAACATTTATCTTAAGAACAAAAACATAACAGAGATGCCCACTTTTGCCACTCTTATAAAACATAACACTGGAAGTCATAGCTACAGCAATCAAACATAAAAAAAAAAAATTAAATGGATTCAAATTGAAAAGGAGGAAGTAAAACTGTCATTATTTGCAGATGACATGATATTGTACATAGAACATCCTGAAGACTCCACCAAATATGTTCTTGACTTAATAAATAAATTTGGCAAAGTAGCACAATACAAAATTAATGTCAAGATATCGAAGACATTCTTACACATTAATGATGAAGTCACAGAAAGAGAAACTGAAATAACAATCACATTTACCATTGTGGCAAATAAATTAGGATACCTAGGAATAAACGTAACCAAGGAAATAAAGGACCTATTTGAAGGAAACTACAGGATATTAAAATAAGAGTCCCCTTCTCTACACACCCTCGCCAACACTTGTTTGATAATTTGTTGATGGCGGCATTTCTGACAGGTGTGTGGTAATACCTCATTGTTGTTTTAATTTGCATCTCTCTGATGATTAGTGATGTTGAGCATTTCTTCAAATGTCCCTTAACCATTTGTATGTCCTGTTGGGAGAGAGGTCTATTTAGCTCATATGCCCATTTTTTAATTGGGTTCTTTGTCTTCCTTTTGTTGAGTTGTATGGGCACTCTATATATATTGGAAATTTACCCTTTATCTGATATATCATTGGAAATTGTGCTCTCCCATACAGTGGGTTGCCTTTCCATTTTGATGATTATATCTTTTGCTGTGCAGAAGATTTTGAGTTTGATGTAGTCCCATATGTTCATTTTTTTCCTTTGTTTCTGTTGCCTTAGGTGATGTATCAGTGAAAATTCTGCTGTGTATGATGTCTGAAACTTTGGTGCCTACAGTTTCTTCTAGGATTTTTATGGATTCATGAGTCACATTTAAGTCTTTTATCTATTTTGAGCTTATTTCTGTGTATGGTGTAAGTTGATAGTCTAGTTTCATTGTTTTGTATGTAGCTGTGCAATTTTCCCAACACCATTTATTAAAGAGGCTGTTGTTACTCCATTGTATGCTCTTGCCTCCTTTGTCAAATATGAATTGAGCATATTACCTTGGGTCCATTTCTGGGTTCTCTGTCCTGTTCCAGTGGTCTATATGCCTGTTCTTGTGCCAGAATCAGGCTGTTTTGATTACAGTAGCTTTGTAGTATAACCTGATATACGGTATTTTGCTCCCGCCTACTTTGTCTTTCTTTTTCAAGATTGCTGTGGTTATTCGGGGTCTTTTTTATTCCATATGAACTTTTGAAATATTTGTTCTAGTTCTTGTAGTGCTGCTTTGGTGTTAATATATTCCCTTAGCCTTTTTTGGGGGGTGGGGGAGTCTGGAAAGCTCTTTTTTTGACCTTCTATTTTTAATGATAGCCTTGCTGGATAGAGTAATCTTGGATTCAGATCCTTGTTTTTCATGACCTTGATTACTTTATGCCACTCCCTTCTGGCCTGTACTGTTTCTGTTGAGAAGTCAGCTGAGAGCCTAATGGGCTTTCTTTGTAGGTCACCTTTTGCTTATTTCTTGCTGCCTTTGGGATTCTCTCTTTGTCTTTACTTTTGGGCATTTTAATTACTATGTGTCTTGGTGTGGGCCATTTTGGGTTCTTATTTGGGGCTCTCTGTGCTTCTTGAACTTGAATGCCTTCTTCCTTTACCAAGTTAGGAAAGTTTTCTGTCATTATTTCTTCAAATATATTCTTTAACCCTTGCCCATTTTCTTCCTCTTCGGGGATTTTTATGATGTGAATGTTATTAAGTTTTCAGTTTTCCCATAGTTCTATTAAGCTATCTTCATGTTTTTAATCATTTTTTTCTTTTGGTTTTCTGATTGATTAATTTTTTTATCCTGTCTTCTAATTTACTGAGCCGGTCCTCAACTTCCTCTACTGCGCTCTTTAGTCCTTCCAATGTGTTTTTTATTTCTAATATGTCATTCTTCATTTCTTCTTGGTGGTTTTTAAATTCTAACTTGTTGATTTTCAACATTTCTATGTCTTTACTCATGGTGCTCATGTCCTTACACATGCTGTTGAGCTTCCTCAAGATCATGGCTCTGAATTCTAGTTCTGTTAACTTGATAACTGCTCCACATTTATCTCATCTTTGTTAGAGGTCTCTTGTTCTTTTATTTGGCTGTTGTTTTTGTGTTTCACCATTTTGGCTATCACAGTGGGCTTTAAAGCCTGCCAAATTTTCTCTGTGGGTGTTGGTGTTCTGCTGTTTCTGGCTTTCTCTACTGGGTTTCGCTGAGCCTGGGTAGGCCCAAGTTAAACACTACTGTCAAGTCTTACTTTCCTGGGTAGATTTGCAAGCCCAGGAAAGGTTCAATTATCCTCTAGCTTTTTCCTGGTGGCTAGTATTCTCAGTTACTCAGTGCCTTGGAATGTAGCCCTGGTGTTCTGCCTAAGAGGATTTCCAGAGGGTGGGATGGATGCTGGTCGTTAATGAGCCTCAATTTGTATTTCTTTGCCTCAACTGGAAAAGGCTGAATCTGTGAGGGGAGGGGCTGCTGCTTTCCCCACAGCTCTGGGAAGAAGCACACTGGCCACCGTCCTTTGTGGCTGCAACTCAGCAAAAACTCTGAGTGCTCCCCACATCCAGGTGTCTCCACAGAGTTCCAGCCCAGTCTGCTGTCTCTCTGCCATAGTACCAAGGTAATTGGCTAATTGGCTGTGGCTATTTTAGTGCTTTGTCCAGGCTGTATGAGCTGTGGAGCAGGCTTGGTCTTTATTTCCCTAGGGTGCTGATGATAGCTAAGACTGCTGCTCTTCTTGGGCCTCATCCCACCACCCTCTCATGTTTCTGCAGATTCTACCACTGTCCCTGGTTATATTCTCCTGTCCTGCAGCTTTTCTGTTGCTTTTCTCTGAAAATTTGTCTTTATTTTAGTTGTAATTCCCATTTAGTTCTGGGAGATCCTCTGTGTAGCTTCCATTCATTCTGCCTCCATTTTCACATCCCCTAAGACTATCTTGTGCACATCTGGGTCTCACAGGCCTCTCTGGTGACCCCGCAGCCTGCAGGTCTTGTGGGTAACTGAATTGCACAGTCCATTTTGGGACCTTGCTCTCTGCCTATTTTATGGGCTGTTGGGTTGCACTGGCCTCTCAGGTGTTTCAGCACCCTGCAGGTCCTGTGGGTAACTGGATGACAGTCCCTGCTGAGTCACACAGGCCTCTCTGGTGCTTCAGCACCCCACAGGTCCTGTGGTTAACTAGATTCCACTATCCCTGCTGGGTCACACTGTCCTCTCTGGTGCCCCTGCATTCTGCATTTCCATGGGCAGGCAGCTGGATTGCACCAGTTTATCTAGGGCTCTGGCTTCCCATTGCACTTGTGAGGTACTGGACTGCACAGGCCTTTGTGGAGCCCCAGGTCCTGCTGCTGAAGGCTGGGGAGTGCTGTTTCCCAGTGGGACTCATCTCCTCCTCAGCTTTTTCTGTAGTTTTGGAGGATGGGTTTCAGCTGCTGGTCTGTGCTTCTGGTGCATGGAGATAAATATCTGCTCCCCAGTCTCTGTTTCTGGTGGTATATCTGGACTCTGATCACGTTGCTACTGTGGGAATGGTGCTGGGCTCCCAGGTGTTTCTGGCTTTTGTGACCTGCACCTTGGGAGTTCCAGTACTGTGCACTTGTCTGTGTTGACACAGAGTGTCCACTGGTCCAATTGTGCCCGGTGCACTGGTGGGCTCAGGTTGCTGGGCTCTAGCCACTCCCACTGCCTCCTTCCAAGGAAGACCTGGGATCTTCCAAAATGGTGGAACCTGCCAGTGGTGCAGGGAGAAGTGCCCTGAAGAGCTACTCACCATGGTAGCTGGCTGATCCTGTCCACAGCACAGGAACTTTCTGCTCCATGTTTCTGCACTGCTAGGTTTGGTCATCAATCTTCACATCTACTCACACTCTCTCACACACTCGCTCACTCTCTCACACACTCACCCTGCCTCAGATCTTGCCCGTCACCATCTTCTTTAAGCAGAATTCTAGAATTTTTTTTTCTATATGTTGACTTTTTGATAATAGCCATTCTAGCTGGTGTGAGGTGGTATCTCATTGTGGTTTTGATTCACATTTTTCTGATGATTACTGATTTTGATCTTTTTATATGTGTTGACCATCTGTGTGTCTTCTTTGGAGAAATGTATTTTCATATACTCTGCCCATTTTCATATCACATTGTTTTTTTATTGAGTTTATGAGTTACTTTTACATTTTAGGTATCAACCATATATATACATATACATATATATATATATAATTTATATATATAAAACATATATATATATATAATTTGCAAATATATTATCACAGTCAGTAGGTTGCCTGTTGGTTTTGTTGAAGGTTTCCTTTGCTGTGCAAAAAAGTTTTAATTTGATGTAGTCTCATTTGTGTATTTTTAAATTTGCCTTGTTCAAGGGGACATCTCCACAAAAATATTACTGAGACTGATGTCAGATATTTTACTTCTTTTATTTTCATCTAGGAATTTTATGGTTTCAGACTTTATATTTAAGTCTTTAATGCATTTTGAGTTAATTTTGTATGTGGTGTAAGAGACTGGTCTAATTTCATTTACAGTGATACCTCGGTTGTCGAACGCCTCGGATTTCAACCAAATCGGTATTTGACCAGGAGATTCGAGAAACTTTTGTCTTGGAATCCGAACAAATATTTGGAACTCGAACTTCCGAGATGAGCCGAGTTGAGCCGAATGGCGTTCATTCGGCCCAGCGCGCCTTGCTTGCATCATCAGTGTGAGTGCAGAGAGAGAGTCACGCTTTGTGGAGAGAGTCACGCTTTACACTGAATTTAACCCTTAGACATACTGTACACTTTTATTTCTTGTTGAGACTTATGTTTTTTCTACATATTATATACAAATTAGGCCAGTAAATAGGCATTTTCTGGGGCTTGGAACGAATTAATCCAGTTTCCATTATTTCCTATTGGGTTTCATTGCTTCGGTTCTCGAACAATTGGGTTCTCGACCGTCCTCCTGGAACGAATTATGTTCGAGAACTGAGGTATCACTGTATTCCCCTATGTATCTGTACAGTTTTCTTAGCACCACTCTTTGAAGACAACATTGTTACTCTGGTATATATATTTACTTCCTTTGGCATAGATTAGTTGACCATGTGAGCTAGGGTTGATTTCTTGGCTGTCTATTCTTTTCCACCAATCCATGAGTCTATTTTTGTGCCAATACCACACTGTTTTGATTATTATAGCTTTGTAGTGTAGTTTGAGATCAGGGAGAATGATACCTCCACCAGTGTCCTCCTTTCTCAAAATTGCTTTGACAATTTGGAGTTGTTTGTGATATCATATAAATTTTAGGATTATTTGTTTTAGTACTGGTGAGAATGACTGATATTTAATAGGAGTTGCAATGAATCTGCCCATTGATTTGGTGGTATGGTCATTGTAACAAAATTATTCTTCCCTCTCCATGAACACGGTATACATATATAGATTATATAGATATAGATATATAGATATAGATATAGATATATAGATAGATATATAAATGTATTTTATGTGTGTTCTTTTTAGTGTCTTTCTTCAATGTCTTATAATTTTCAGAGTAGAGGGTTCATCTCCACGGTGAAGTTTATTCTCAGGTATTTTATTCTTTTTTGTTTTTGGCAAATTATTTTTTTAATATTTTTAATTATTTAATTTATTTTTGTTACAGACATTTCTCGATTTTTCCATATTGAAACCCTCCTTCCTTCTTCCACCCCAACATTTACAGTATTGTTATATGTGTCCATTGGTTGTGCATACAGTCGTCCCTCACCACTTCACACTTTGATTTTCTCAGCTTTACTATATTGTGTTTTTTCAAATACATTCATTAAAAAGTTGATTGAGACAGTGAAAATGATACAGCACACTCCTGGTTGTCTGAGTCAATTATACACCACTGTATTACAATTTAAATTAAAATTAAAATTACTGTATGTATGGACTGTAGGGCTATGTATTAGAGAACCCCAGAAATTGTTCAACACCAGGTGCAACTGCTAGAGTCTGGAACAGATTATCCATAATAAACACGAGAAGACTGTATATGCATATATGTTCTTTGGTTTATCTCTTTCCACACTCCCCCCTTCTTCCCCTGAGGTTTGTCAGTCTGTTCCCTACTTCCATGTCTCTGCGTCTATATTGTTCATAACCTTATTTTGTTCATTATACTCCATAAAAAAGTGAGACCATGTGATATTTGTCTTTCTCTGATTGTCTTATTTCACTTATTATAATACTCTCTGTGTCCCTCCATGTCATCTCAAAGGGTAAGAGATATTTCTTCCTTACAGCTGCATAGTAACCCATTGTGTATAGGTACCACAGTTTTTTTATTCACTCATCTACTGCTGAACACTTTTGCTATTTCCATATCTTAGCTATTGTAAATAGCACTGTTCTGAACATAGAAGTGCATATATTCTTTCTGATGGGTGTCTCTGGTTTCTTATTATATATTCCTAGAAGTGGGATCACTGGGACAGTTGGCAGCTCCATTTTTAATAATTTCAGAAAACACCATATTGTTTTCTATTCTGGCTGCTCTAGTTTGTGTTTCTGCCCACAGTGTACTAGAATCCCCTTTTCTTTATATTTTCTATCAGCACTTGTTGCTTGATGATTTGTTGATGGCAGTCATTCTGGCAGGTGTGAGGTGATAACTCATAGTTGTTTAAATTTGCATCTCTCTGATGATTAGTGATATTGAGCATTTTTTAATTTGTCTCTTGGCCATTTGCTTGTCCTGTTTGAAGAGGTATTTATTCAGGTACTCTGCCCATTTTCTAATTGGATTGTTTGTCTTCCTTTTGTTGAGTTGTATAAATACTCTAGATATTTTAAATATTAACCCCTTTTCTGATGTATCATTGACACTTATGTTCTTCCATACAGTGGGTTCCCTTTCCATTTTGCTGGTTGTTTCTTTTGTTGTGCAGAAGCTTTTTAGTTTGGTATAGTCCCATTTATTAATCGTTTTCTTTGTTTCTCTTGCCCTGGGTGATGAATCAGTGAAAATTCTGCTGTGTTTGATATCTGAGATTCTGCTGCTACATTTTCTTCTGGTATTTTTATGGTTTCATGAGTAACATTTAAGATTTTATGCATTTTGAGTTTATTCTTGTGTATGGTATAAGTTGGTGATCTAGTTTTATTCTTTGTTCCATGTAGCTGGACACTTTTCCCAAAACCATTTATGTTTTTAAAATATATTTTTACTGACTGTTTTATAGAGAGATAGAAATATCTATGTGAGAGAGTAACATCATTTGATCAGCTGCTGGGGATCAGTTCTGTAACCCAGATATGTGTCCTGACCAGAAAACAAACTGAGACTTCTCAGTTCATGGGACAATGCTCAATTCACTGAACCACACCATCAGGCCCAATGCCATTTCTTAAAGAGACTATCTTTACTCCATTTTATGTTCTTCCTACCTTTGTTAAATATTAATTAAGCATAATTTGTTGGTCCAATTTCTGGCTTCTCTAATTTCTTGCATTGATCTATATGCCTGTTCTTGTGCCAGGACTAGGCTGTTGTGATTACAAAGGCTTTGTAGTATAACTTGATATCTGGTATTGTAATCCCTCCAACTTTGTTCTTTTTTTTTTCTTCAAGTTTGCTGTGGTCATTTGGGGTCTTTTTGGTTCCATATAAATTTTTGGAGTATTTGTTCTAGTTCTGTAAAATATGTTGTTGGTATTTTGATGGGGATTGCATTTAATCTATAGATTGATTTGGGTAGTGTGGACATTTTAATAATTCTTTCAATTTATGAACAAGGTATATGCTTCCACTTCTTTATATCTTCCTTTATTTTTTTGTGTCAATGTCCTGTCGTTTTCTGTGAACAAGCTCTTCACTTCTTTTGTTAAGTTTATTCCTAAGTATCTTAATTGCATTGTTGGTATAGTAAATGGAATTTTTTTTTTTTAGTTGCTCTTTCTGTGTGTTCATTATTGGTGTATACATATGCCAACAATATTTGGATGTTGATTTTGTACCCTGCTATTTGGCCAAATTTATTTATTAAATCTAATAGCTGTTGATGAAGTATTTAGGGTTTTCTATGTATAATATGTCATCTGCAAAAAAATGACAGTTTTATGTCCTCATTTCCAATTTGGATGCTGATTGTTCTTTCTTCGTGTCTGATTGCTTGACTCAGACATCTAGTACCTTGTTGAATAAGAATAGTGAAAATAGACATTCCTTTCTTGTTTCTGTTCTTAAGGGAAACAATTTTAGTTTTGTGCATTGAGTATGATGTTGTTTGTAGGTTTGTTATATATGGCTTTTATTTTGTTGAGATGTGGTCCTTCTATTCACACTTTGATGACATTTTTTGTTTATCAGAAATGGGTGTTGTATTTTGTCCAATGCTTTTTAGGCATTTACTTCAAAGATCATATGATTTTTTCTTTCATTTTGTTTATGTGGTGTATCACATTCATTGATTTGTAAATATTGCACCAGCCTTGCTTCCCTGGGATGAATCCCACTTGGTCATAATGAGTAATTTTTAAAATATATTGCTGGATCCAATTTGCTGATATTTTGTTGAGGATTATAGCATCTATGATCATCAGGGTTATTAGCCTTCAGTTTTCTTTCTTTGTAGTGTCTTTATTTGAATTTGGAACTAGGATTATGCTAACCTCATAAAAAGAGCTTGGAAGTCTTCCTTCCTCTTGAATAGTTTGAGGAGAATAGGTTTTATTTATTCTTTGAATGTTTGGTAGAACACCCCTGTGAAGTTGTCTGCACCCAGGTCTTTGTTTGCTGGTAGTTTATTGATTATAGTTTCAATTTTCTTAGTTGTTACTTGTCCAGGTTTTATAACATTTCCTGGTTCAGTTTTGGGAGACTCTTTGATTCTAGGAATTTGTCCATTTCACCTAGGTTGTCCAATTTGTGGGCGTATAATTGTTCATAGTATTTTCTAACAAGCCTTTGTATTTTTGTGGTGTCAGTTGTTACTTCTACTCTTTCATTTCTAATTTTGTTTATTTGGGTTCTCTCTCTTTGTTTCTTTGAGAGTCTGGCTAAGGGTTCATCCATCTTGTCTATTTTTTTAAAGAACCAGCTCTTGATTTCATTGATCTTTCAAATTGTTTTGTCATTGTTCTTCTTGTTGGTATCCATATCATTTATTTTCCCTCTGACCTTTATTTTTTACTTCTATTTACTGTTTTTTAAATTATTGTCATTTACTTTCTAGGGCTTTAACTTGTAGAGCTAGCAAGTTTGTTAGAACGGTTTTTTGTTTGTTATAATTTTTTCTTGTTTGTTGAGGTAAGCCTGTGATGCTATGAACTTCCTTCTCAGGACTGCTTTTACTGCATCCCATAGATTTTGTGTTGTTGTGTCTTCATATTCATTTATTTCCAGAATTTTTTTTTTTTTATTTCTACCTTGATCTCTTTGGTAACCCATTCATTGTATAGTAACAAACTATTGAATCTCCACATTTTGAGGTTTTTTTATTCTAATTAATTTTTAGCTTCATGCCACTGTGATCTGAGAAGATGCTTAATATGATTCCCATCTTCTTGATCCCATATATTCTGCAGTTTGGGGCTATCATTTCTTGTAAATATCTATGAAATCTGTTTGATGCAGGACATCATTTAATGTCTTGTTTCCTTGTTAATTTTTTGTCTTGAGGATTTATCCAGTGATGTCAGTGGGATATTGAAACCTTCTGCTATAATTATATTGCTGTCAATTTCTCCCTTAAAGACCTCCAGGAATTTTTAAGTATATTTTGTTGCTCTTATGTTGGGTGCATATATGTTTATCAAGGTTATACCCTCTTGTTGAATTGATGCTTTATTGATGCTTTAAATATTTTGTAGTGATCTTCTTTGTCTCTTTTATGGTCTTCATTTTGAAGTTTATTGTATCAATTATGAATTTTGCTACCCCAGCTTTTTTTTGTTGTTTCAATTTGCTTGTAATTTTTTTTATCCTTTCACATTTATCCTGTGTGAGTCTTTTGTTTTGAGGTGGGTCTCTTATAGACAACATATATATGGGCCATGCTTTCTTATCCATTCAGCTACTCTGTGTCTTTTGATTGAAACATTTAATTCATTTACATTATATGTTAGTAGTGATATGTACTTATGTATTGACATTTTAATTTACTATGCATATGTTTTTCTCTATAAGTCTTCTGCTTATAACATTTATTTCAATGCTAGTTTTGTGATAATATATTCTCTTAGCCTTTTTTTGTGTTTGTGAGAAACTTTTTTTCACCTTCTGTTTTTAATGATAGTGCTGCTGTATTGAGTAGTCTTAAACTCAGATTCTGGTTCTTTATTACTTTGAATACTTCATGCCCTTAGTGCTTCTATTGAGAAATCAGCTTATATCTTATGGGAGCTCCTTTGTAGGTAACCTGTTACTTTTTATTTATTTATTCATTCTTTTCTTTTTTTTTTTTTTTTTTGCTTCATTTAAGATTATCTTTTAGTTTTTAATTTTTGGCATTTTAATTATGATGTGTCTTGGCATGGCCTTCCTTGAGTTCTTTTTGCTTGAGCATCTTTGTGCTTCCTCAGCTTGTATACCTTTTTTCTTCAACAAGTTAGGGATGTTTTCTGCCACTATTTCTTCAAACAAATTCTCTAACCTTTACTCACTTTCTACTTCTTCTGGTACACCTATGATGGGAATGTTTATTATGTTTCATATTGTCCTACAGCTCTCTTAAACCGTCTTCCTGTTTTTGTTTTTTTTTTCTTTTTGGTTCTCTGACTGAGTTTTTTCTACCCTTTCTTCTAATTTGCTGATCCAATCCTTGGCTTCCTTTAATCTGCTGGTTATTTTCTTCTACTGTCTTCTTTATTCTGCTATTTTATTCTTGATTTCCAATGGGTTGTTCTTTATTATTTTTATATCTTTTCTTATGTTCTTGAGTGCCCTCATAATTATTACTCTGAACTCTATATCCTATAACTTGCTTTTCTCCATCTTATTTAGCCCTTCTTCTGGAGAAGTCTCATGTTCTTACATTTGGGATTTGTTTCTTTGTTTCACCATTTTGGTTGTCTGAGCAGAGTTTGGAGCCTCCCAAAATCTCCCTGTGGATATTGATATTTGCAGACTGTGGCTCCCTCTGTATGGAATGGGCCAAGCTGAACACCAATGTCTGGCCTTACTCTTCGGGGCAGAGTCACAGGCCAGGCAAAGTTGCAAGTATCCCAGAGATCTTCCCTCTTTGTTTTTCTTAGGTGTATTTTGTCTGACTTAAGCACTGCTACCCCAGTTTCCTTTTTATTTCTTTTTATATGGAATATTTTTCTGGATACCTTCATTTTCAGTCTTGTGTGTTTTTTATAAGCAGCATATTGATGAGTCATGGTTTTTAATTCATTCTCCTACCCTATATCTTTTGATTGGAACATTTTTTCCATTTACATTTAAAGTAATTATTAATTGGTATATGTTCATTACCATCTTGTTTGTTGTTTTTGGTTATTTTTGTTTGTTGTTTCTTTTCTTGACCTCTTTTCTTTTAATCAATTTATTTATTTTTGTGTTTTTGTTTTATTGGATTCTTTTATTTTTATTGTTTGTATGTTTTTTTTGTTAATTGTTACCACAAGGTTCATATATATTCATGTGTATTTATAGGAGTCTACTTTAACCTGATAAACATTTAAGTCCAATCACATTCTAACAACACTGTATTTTTATCCCTACCTCCCCATTTTATGTTTTTGATGTCATGTTTATATATTTTTGTTTTGTATATATTTTTTATCCTCACCCAAGGATATATATATATATATATATATATATTTGTTTATCATCAGATAGATTAGGAGCAAGTGGGGGAGAGAGAGAGAGAAGTATTAATGTAAGAGAGACACATCAGTTGGTTTCCTCCTGCACAACCCAACCAGGGACAGAGACCAACCACAACAAAGGTATGTGCACTTGATCAGAATTAAGCCAGTGACTCGTTGGTTCACAGGCCTCTTCTCTAACAGCAGAGCTAAACTGGCTAAGGCTGTTTTATGCATCTTTTGATTATTTATTATAGCTATATTTAATTTTTCTACTATTGTCTTTTAACTTTCTTATTAACTTTTTAAGTGGTTGATTCACTATGATTATTGTATATTTGCTTTTAGGAGTGAGACTTTTTTTTCCCTGTGTTTCCTTATTTCTGATTATGGCTTTTTATTTTCTGCGTAAGGAAGAGTCATTAACATTTATTGTAAGGCTTATTTGTGGTGGTGAACTCCTTTTGTTTTACTTTGTCTGGAAAACTCTTTATCTCTCCTTTAATTCTAAATGATATACTTGCTGCATAAAGTATTCTAGGTTGTAGATTTCTTTCTTCGAGTACTTTAAATATATTATGCCATTCTCCTCTGACTTGTAAAGTTGTTTCTGAGAAATCATCCTATAGCCCTTATGGGGCTTCCCTTGTATGTTACTTTTTTGTTGCTGTTTTTGTTTTCATTTTTGCTGCCATTAAGGTTGACTCTTTGTCCTTAACTGTTGCCATTTTAATTGGACTATGTCTTGCTTTGTGTCTCTTTGGGTTCTTCTTCTTTGGAATGCTCTGTGCTTCCTGAACCTGGATGTCTATTTTCTTCCCTAGATTAGGAAAGTTTTCAGATATTGTTTCTTCAAATATTCTTTCTTTCCATTTTCTCTCTCTTCTCCTTCTGGAATCCATATAATGCAAAGTTTAGGGCACTTGATGTTATCTCATAGATCTCTTATACTAGCCTCATTTTTAAAAATTATTTTTTAGTTTTGATGTACTTATTGAATGATTCAATATTCTGTCATTCAGGTCACTAATCTACTCTTCTGTATTAACTAATCTACTTTAAATCACTTCTATTGTGTATTTCATTTTAGCTATTGCATTCATCTCTGGTTCTTTTTTAATGTTTTGTATCTGTTTGTTGAAGTGTTCTCTGATTTCCTGTACTCTATTCTCAAATTCTTTGAATATCTTTATGATAACTTCTTTACATTTTTTATCAAGCAATTTAATGAACTCTGTTTCATTGGGGTGCTTTCTCTGGAGATTTTTCTTGTTCCTTCAATTAGAACATATTCAGATCTCCCCATTTTGTTTGACTTTTGTTGCTTGTTGCTAAGTTTTGGATAAAATAGCTCTCACTCCCAGTCTTGAAAGAGTAATTTCTGAGTAGGCTGTGCATTGTATAGCTTTGTCAGGCTGGTTGTAGTCAGGGCAGGTGCATGTGGTATCTCAAGTGTCAACTGGCCTGAAAGGGTGAATTCCGGGTGGTGTAATCAGATGTATGTTTGTTTCCTTACCCTTCTTATTTGTGTGGAGTTTCGTGGTTCAATGGGGCTGCTTGATTCCTTCCTAGCATGCCCAGTTGCTTTATCTGTCTGTGAAGCAAAGTGGGTCCGGCTTAGGTTGTTTTAGGAGCTTGGGTCTCAAAGCTCCATTATGTGCCCCATCTCCTTTTGGGCAGCCTTGTGTGCCCACACCTCAACACTTTGCTATTTATTCTCCTTTAGTACAGTCCCTTTCATGTTCAACCATACCCCTCTTGCTCCACAGACAGCCCTGCCTGATTGCTGTGTCCCATGAGCTATGTTGTTTTCAACTAGAGCTTCGGGCAGATATGGAGATGAAAGAAAAAGGAAAAGTGTAAATTTACTGGCTTCTAGGAGAGTGGAAAGAACCTGGTGGACTTTTGTAAACCCTCATTCTTTTCAATTCAGACATCTCCTGCTGCTGGTACCTAGGTATGCAGGAGTTATCATCTCTCCATACACCAGAAATAGATATTGTCAAATGAGATAGAAACCAAAGTACACAAAATCTCTTTCTTATATGGAAGTCGTTGATCTTTCAGCTCAGCCTTGTACATATATGTACCCCTCTCTGGCCTGGTCACCTTCTTCCCTACATTCTGTAAATAACTGTATCTAAACCAGAATGTCTTGGCCAAAAATAAATAAACAAATAAATAAATAAATAAATAAATAAATAAATAAATAAATAATCCTCAGTTAGAGTAGGGTCCAGGTGAGGCCACTTTGTGATCTTCAATATCAAAGCCCTACTAGCTTCACCTTGTCTCTGTTTGCAGCAGATTTTCATGCATATACACAGCTGTACTTTGGTAGTTCTAAACACTGAGGAGGAGATAGATTCTCCTGCACTGAAGCATAAAAAGCAGCATCCTTCTAACTTTGTATAGGTTAGTCTCTCCTGCATGCTTTGTTTTAATTGTTTAATTAGAGTAGGGCATGGGTGGGGCTCCTCTGCACACTTGTCCAGCTCTGCCTCTTGTCCAAGTGGAGCCATGTTACACCAGCTTGCACAGCCCTACTTTGGTAGTTCTGAACTCTCCCCTGGAGGGACAGGAGTTCATGCATAATGCATGCACAACAACACATCTTGTGGGCACCGCAAAGTCCATCCAACTCCACACTTTCCTCCAGCTAGGAAGGCCCTTGCTTGTGCATGAAGTAGTACCCCACTACTTTGGCATTTTGACTGGACCAAAGAGTTATGAGTATGGATACCACAGCATTTTTTATGTTCCTCATTCTTTCTAGGAAGGAGAGCTTCACTATCTGCACTTTCTTTGGACAGAACAGCTATACAGATGGGTATTGTCAAATTCAGTTGGCTCTGTACTCTTCTCAGGCAGGACAGCTTTTGTGTGCAGCCAGGTGGGAGTGTAAAACAGCACCCTGCTGAACCTGCTGAATCAATCTGTAGGTGAAGGGGCCTTTTATATACACACTATGGCACTCTCCACTTCCTGCAGGAACTATCTCCAGTGGGGGTGATTGGGGACATGCTGTAGTGCCCTGCAGGTTAGCCATAGAAAATTAATGGAGCTCAAGTTACTATCCAGGTTCATGGGAAAGTAATCTATGGGACTCACCTTTTCCTCAAGTACTGGGTTGTTTCCTCAGATCTGGGAAATCCTTCTCTATGATTTTCCAGCATCTCTATGTAGCACTCTCTCTTGCTTGTTTGTGCAGAGGCTGTTCAATTGCCTCACCTGACTCTCAAGATAAGTGTCTCTAAATATAGATGTATAATCGTGTACTTTTGTGAAGGGAGCAGCCCAGGGTCCACCTACACTACTGTCTTCAAAATGGGTCCTTCTTGTTTTTGAATATTGTGCCTTAAGCATTGAAATCTTGTCATTGTAAATTTTTTCACCTTCTTGATTGCCTCCTCTGAAAATTCATCATTATGTCACTTTTCCCCCTGATATTAGAACTACTGAGTTTATATTTAGAGTGACATGAAAGTGAATATGCAGCTATTCACTTTCTCTAACCCTGTAAAATCTCCCAAAATGAGATATCCAATTATCTTTGAAAGAAGATATTTGTATTTATTTTTAATTTACAAAGTTAAAGTGAAGTGTATAGCTTTTCACCTGAATGAATTATGATGGAATTTTGTATTAAAATATAATGTATAATTCCTCAAGCAGTGAAGATTGGGGATCTTATTGAAGAGATAGAGGTTTGAATTCATAATTCTCTTAATGACACTATATCACAAAAAGAAACTTCAGCTTATTATATCTTTTAAAGTGCATGCAATTTTTATTTTAACTGTGTAGTTTTTTTGTTAGGAAAATTTGACATCCTTGATATTGTTTTAAGATAGATTTTATATTTAATGTGATTTTTCCCAGTTAGAGATTTCAGCTATAATATGATAGAGTATCTTCTATTTCTTTTATTCTCCCCCAAAATAAGTTTGATTTCATTACAAAATTTGTCTGTAGTTAAATTCCACTTTTTGGGGGAGATAACAGAAAATATTTTCCTCCTCAATGGAGGCCCAAAGGGCTATTTGCAGTATCCACTGCCTCATCTTTCCTAAAACCTGAGCCCTGGTACAAATATCCTCGTTCTGCCTTGATCTCTCACAGTGTTTTTAGATGACTGCAACTCCTCAGCTCTCTGTATTCCATCTGACCCTTACAATTACCTCACTCACAACAAGTATGAAATACAACCTAAAATACAGTGAAGCATGCACACTGAAAATGGGCTTCTCAGAGAACCCCAATGTTGCAATTCATTTCTCTTGGTAGTAAACTCCAGTCTGATTAATTCTCAATTCTGGTATAGTTACAGGGAAATAGAGATGGGCATGTCTAGTGAAGTCTATAATAGGAGTCCCTACCTACTAACTAAGTAGAGATCTGTCAGCTGCCAGTGTGACAAATGCAGTTCTGAAAGGTGCTACACACTAACCCCAGAAAACTAACATTTTTTGGAAAATGAACTGTATTTTCTTCTTGTCACATATTTGGAGAAATAATAACTACAAGGCCTAAAAGTTCCAAGATTGTCTTGTTGAGGGCTCAGTGGATAATGCAAGGATTCCTAAAACTGTTTTGCAATGTATAAACATATCTACAGGGTCAAGGTGTGTTATGAGGTTTTTAAAACATTTTGAAATCTGAATTTATTTTAGGAATAAATAAAGAGGGCTTTCAGAATTAAACAATAACTGGACACTCAAAGGTCAAGAAGATTTTGGTTCAGAAAATTTAAGTAAAGATAGAATTCTTTGTTCATTTTTCTCAGCCATTTTCCCCAAAGACCCTAAATATTGTCAAATATGAACTTTCTTGTTTTCATCATATTAAACTTAGTTTTTAGTTCTATCCCCATCTAGTATAGAAGATTTTACATTTTAGAGGTAAAAATGAGAGTGTATGTCATTATACTTCAGGGAGAAGATATATATTCTTGGAGAAAGGCACTTAATTTTGTAATACATTCCCCACCTTTAAACCCAGCCAGACATTAATACTCTATCATATTATTTAATAATATGCATGTCATATTTTTGTTTCTTTCTCCAGAAATCAAAACACTAGTGAGTTTATCTTTATTTATCATGATCTAATTGGTTGCTTTTATAAAAATATTCTCACGGTTATGATACACTTTTTGTTGAGGTCTTCTCATTCCTTGTGCCCACCTATAAAGTTGTAGCCTCAATTACTATTAGTTTATTTGTTTTCATCTCTGATTGATCAGTGTTATTTGAAATTCATTTATACATTTAGGAACAAGGTGACAAAATAGTGGCATTCTCTTGATAAATGTCATATACAATATGGCAGCTTATGAGTCAAGTTGTATAGACTTTATTTTTTTACATGACTTATTCTTAGAGCCATTCATATATCACACAGAACAACAAGAGGAATTTTAGTGTTCACTCTGAAAAAAAAAAGATTTTACAGATTATATTCATCACGTCTAAATAAGGTTGAAGGAGAGGATTTCCAACAAATAATGGGTTTAAATTTGTGTACTAAAGATTAATTCTTTCACATAAACTTTGGACAAGGAAACTTTATTTTGTTTTATATATACAAGAGCTGGGATGAGGTGTCCAAATAATATATGGCTGTGAAAATCAGTGAGAATATGACCACCCTGGGAGAGACAGAATTCAGCCAGAAACCCAGGTGCCCTCCTAAAAGATAAATGCACAAAATATAACTTGCGGCCACTCACCATGGGCTCTTTCAGAGAAAGAAGTAGATAAGAGTTATGTGAGGAGAGAGTAGGCTTTGTGACTCCAGGGAGAGAGCTAAAAGGACATATGCAAGGACCCCTGTGCTGACTCCCTCTCCCACACTAGGTACATCATTGTAGGGTTGGGGTTTGGTGGACAAACAAAATGTAACTTGAGATATGCATTCTTGTGGCCTGGCCTGCCAAGGACAAAAAGTATGTGTGAGAAAGGAGAACAGGGTTGGAAAACCATTCCTCAAGGGAGTGAATGTATAGCCGGAACAGTAAGAAAGCTGGTCAGCAGAGATGCTATGTCAAGGACATGGTTACGTAAAGCACAGTGTCACCAAGGAAAATGCTTTGCAAATAAATTGGGCTGCATCTTGAAATTGGGATCCTTTGCTCTCTTCCAATGTTCCCCCTCACTGCAAGCCATGTCTGCTTGTAGTTCATTAAGTTGCATTGACTCCTGGCAGGCTGAGAGTCAGCAACTGGTGCCCAACATGGGGCATGAATACACACATCGATGTGACTCAAATATGCAGCAATGTGATTCGAACAGACCAACAATGTAAGAGTATGTGAAAGGGAATTAGAAAGGGAAATAGAGATCTGGATCATAAGTAAAAGTATACTTCGGTTGTCTCAACCTGAGTCAGTGGTGCCCAATTTAGGAAAGCCACCAGCACACCTGATGCCTGTGAGGGGATTTTCAGTAAGACAGCATGGAGTTGGGACTTTCTAAAGATAAATGACTTTATGTGCAAGTCTTATGGCAGCTGTTGAAAGCAACTCAATGCTCTGCATGGGAGCGACAGCTCTTGCAGCTTTAGGGAGAAGTGCAAGATCACTGCTCCTGGTTTTCTAAGGAGGATACATTTGATTCTGACATGTGGCTCAAAGTAGAAAAAAACTTTTAGGGTGCAAGAATTTGGGGTTTAATCTCTCCACCTCAACCCTTCTCTTATGATGACTGGTATTTGCAGCACTGCAGCCACTAAGGAAATCAGTCCTAGCATCACTGTGGCTTCAATTTTCCCTTAGGATGAGACTCTGGAACCAACTGCCCTCCATTATTATCAGAGGAGAAAGACTTTCCTCTCCCCCTCAATATTTTGTGGAGGACTTCTCGGCATGAATGTACAGCTATGGAGGGCTATCTTATAGAAGCTAGAAAAGCTAGAGATTATGGAGTTTTCCCAGCTGTTATTCATTTGGGTCAACAATCTGTACATGAGTATTTGCCCTATCAGGTTTTTGGGTTTGTTTGTTTGTTTGTTTGTTTGTTTGTTTGTTTTATCCTCACCTGAGGACATTTCTCCATTTTTTGTTCAGATAGAGGGAGGGAGACAGAGGAATAGACAGAGAGAGAGAAACATCAACATGAAAGGGACACATTGAGTGGCTGCCTCCCGCATGCACAACCCAACCAGGGCTGGGAACAAACCACAACAAAGGTATGTGCCCTTAGCGGAAACCAAACCCGGGTCTCTCTGGACTGCAGGCCAATGTTCTATCCACTGAGCAAAACTGATCAGGGCTGTCCTATCAGGTTTTTAAAGAATTCAGGTGAAGCATAATAGAAATGGTTTGCAAAGTTTCTATACTATAGGAATATTGGTGGGAGTAGCTAGTGGTTATCAGATGACTCCATGGGATTGGGCTGTATTCATAAAAACAGTGCTGTCTCCTGTCCAATATACAGTGTGGAAGTTAGAATATCAGGAAGGAGCCAGCAGGCAATGGAGAATCTTGAGGCAGGGATTCCTTTTGAGCAAGACATGTTACTATATTTAGATCCCCAAGTACAGGTAAGGCAAGATGCTAAACTGTTTCATCAGGCTTCAGATTTGGTTACTAAAGCTTGGTGAAGGGTTCCAGAGTCTGGAGAAAGGACAGGATATTTTGCTACAGTTGAGAAGCACAGGAATCTTATGTGCCATTCATTAATCACTTGCAAGCAGCAGTAAATAGACAGGTGGATAATACAGAAACATCAGATGTGTTGTTATTCCAACTAGCCTGTGAGAATGCCAATGCAGATTGTCAGGCCACATTTGCTCCTTTAAAAGGAAAAACCTCGACTTCCGGTCAAGATGGCGGTGTAGGTAAACGCGGTATCAAGTCCTCCCACAACCACATCAAAGTTACAACTAAACTACAGAACAACCATCATTCAAAACCACCTGAAATCAAGCTGAATGGAAGTCCTACAACTATGGAATTAAAGCAGCAGCCACATCCAGGCTGGTAGGAGGGGCGGCGGCGGCAGAGGCGGCAGAGGCGGCAGAGGCGGCAGAGGCGGCGGCGGCACCACGAGCTGGTCCCACACCCAAGTGTGGCAGATAAAAATCAAGAGGATACCTCAGCTGGGAAGGTCCTTCCTGAGGACTGAGGGGTCCCCGTCCCACACCAGGTGCCCCGATCAGGGTTCCAATGCCAGGAAGAGAAGTCCCCATAACTTCTGGCTGGAAAAGCCAACGGGAACTGAGGCTCAGGGAAGCTGAAGCGGCTGGAGCCCCAGGCAACTCCATAAAGGGCCCGCGCATGAATTTATTGGACTCTCTCCCTCTAAGCTTAGAGGGGAGGCAGCTCAAGAGGTGTCAGAGACATACAGGGAAGATATGAGCTGTTTGGCACTGGAACGAGGGCTGGAGAGGGGGCTTTCTCTGGGACAAACGTGTTGTCAGAGGCCTTTGTTCCTTTGGTGAGCCTTTCCCTAGGGCTGCAGACAGAAGCCATATCTGGGACTCCAGCAACCTGGCTCACACTGGTAGCACCGCCCTGGTGACTCCCTGAGGCCCGTCCCCACCCCACCCAACTTTCAGGCCCACCCAAGATGTTGCCACTTGCTTAACCATAGGATTGGCCTGTCTTGGATTCTGCTTCAGGTTTTTCCTAAATTCTTTCAAATGAGCAGCATCTGGTCTGAGCTAGCCCCATACCTCTCGTTAAGTAATACACTGAAACAAACACAGAGAGGCAGTCAAAAATGAAGAGACAAAGAAACAGGTCCCAAATGAAAGAACAGAACACACCCCCAAGAAAACGAACTAAGCAAAATGGAGATAAGCAACCTAACAGATGCTGAGTTCAAAATACTGCTTATAAGGAAACGCAATGAACTTAGTGAGAACCTCAGTGAACTTAGAGAGGGCCTCAAGAGCATAAAAAAGGACCAGTCAGAAATCATGGATGCACAGTTAGAATTGAAGGAGGCATTAACTGAAATAATAATTTACACAGCTTCAATAATAGAGTACGTAAATCCAAGGAGCAAATCATCGATTTGGAATATAAGGAAGCAAAAAATGCCCAATCAGAACAGCAAAAATGAAAAAGAATCCAAAAAAATGAGGATAGTGTAAGGAGCCTCTGGGACAACTTCAAGCATGCCAACATTCGCATCTTGGGGGTGGCAGAAGGAGAAGAGCGAGAACAAGTAATTGAAAACCTGTTTGAAACAATAATGGCAGAAAACTTTCCTAACTTGGTGAAGGAAACAGACATACAAGTCCAGGAAGCACAGAGAGTCCCAAACAAGATGAACCCCAACAGGCCCACACCAAGACACATCATCATCAAAATGCAAAAGGTTCAAGACAAAGAGAGAATCTTAAAAGCAGCAAGAGAAAGGCAGCTAGTTACCTACAAGGGAGTTCCCATAAGGCTGTCAGCTGATTTCTCAAAAGAACTTTACAGGCCAGAAGGGAGTGGCAAGAAATATTCAGAGTGATGAAAAGCATGAACCTACAACCAAGATTACTCTATCCTGCAAAGCTGTAATTTAGAATCGATGGACATATAAAGACTTTCCCAGACAAGAAAAGGTGAAAGGAGTTCATCACCACCAAACCGTTATTATATGAAATGATGAAGGGTCTTTTGGAAGAAAAAGATAAAATATATGAACAAACAAAATGGCAATGAATACATATCTATCAACAATGGAATCTACAAACAAAATGAACAGGTAGAACAGAAACAGTCTCATAGATACAGAAAACATTTTGTTGGTTGCCAGTTGGGAGGGGGATTGGGGGAATGGGTGAAAAAGGTGAAGGGATTAAGAAGTACAAATTCATTGCTAGACTGACAAACCTCAAAGGGAAAGGAATGGGGGTGTGGGAAGAAATAAACCAAATATCTTATATGCATAACCAATGGACACAGATGATAGTGTGGGAAAAGGCGGGAGGGGGGCAGGAGTGGGGAGGAGGGGGTCAATGGGGAAAAAATGTGGAACATCTGTAATACATTTTACATTCAACAATAAAGATTAAAAAAAAAAAAAAAAGAAAAACCTCAATGGTAGGGGAATATATAAAATCATGCCAGAATGTAGGGACAGAAGTGTATCATTGAGAGCATTAGCTGCTGCTATTAGAGCATTGCAAATTGGAGGATTTAAGAAAGGGCAAGAAGGGTTACAGTTATGTTTCAATTGTGGCAAGCCAGGATATTTTCAGAAGAAATGTAGAAAAGGACAGGTCAGAACCAATGGCTTTTCTACTAAGCCTTGTCCTCACTGTGGCAAAGAGCTGCATTGGGCCAATCAGTGTAACTCTAAATCTGACAAAATTGGGAACAGAAAGAGGAGTGTGAGGCCTGGCATCCTGACAACTCCCTGGGTCCCCCAGCCTCAGCCTTTTCTCAGCCAATCAAGCGAAGAGTTGGAGACCTTCAAGTATCAACAGCAGGAAGTGCCAGCAGGAAGTGGACCTTATCACTACCACAAAATTAACTCTTAAGAAGTCTGATATTACTTAACTAGCTACTACTGGAGTGTATAGCCCCTTGCAAGAGGGAAAGATGGGTTTAGTAATTGGACAATCTAGTTTAACGATGAAAGAAATTCAAGTGATGCCATGGGTAATGGACTCAGTTTATGAAGGAGAGATTAAAGTGTTACTTAAGGCAGTGGTCTTTTATGTATTAACACCAGGAACCTAAATAGCTTAATTCCTCCTGTCACCATACTGGGTCCCCTGAACCACCACCACAGTAAGAGGGAATGCAGGGAGCACTGGTCAGTGTGATGTTTTCTGATTGGCTGCTATTAACCCAGGGAAACCCTTGCTCTCTATTAAAATACAAGGGCAACTATGTTCAGGATTAGTAGATAAAGGACAGATATTTCTATTGTAACAGTGAGGGAGTGGCCTGAGAAATGGCCTAAAGCCCCAGTACCATTATTAGTGACAGGAGGGGGAGGAACTTAAGCTCCTCAACAAAGTACTTGTTCCCTTTCCTGTATAAGTCTGGATGAACAAACAGAATGTATTCAGCTTTATGTCATGCAGTCTCCCTTAAATTTGTGGGGAAGGGATCTACTCTCTCAAGGGAGAATGATTAATCAAACTCAGCCTTTTGGATAGAGATCACTGGTAAAATCCCTCTTCTTTCATTGGCCTAAAAAAATGACAGAGCCAGTCTGGGTTTACCAGTGGCCATTAAAAGGGAAAAAATTATTCCCTGGCCAGTTTGGCTCAGCAGTTAGAGCTTCAGCCCATGGACTGGAGAGTCCCGGGTTTGGTTCCCACTAAGGGCATGTACCTCAGTTGGAGTTTGTCCCGGGCCGTGGTTGGGTTGTGTGGGTGGCAACCACTTGATGTGTCTCTCTCACATTGATGTTTCTCTCTCTCACTTTTTCCTCTACCCCCACTCTATCTGAGGATAAATGCCAAAAAAGTATCCTCGGGTGAGGATAAAATAATAAAATAAATAAATAAATAAATAAATAAATAAATAAATAGGCAAAAATCACTACAAGCAAACAAATTAGTAAAAGAAAATTTAAAGCAGGTCTTATATCAGTCCTTCAATCAGTTCCTGAAATACCCCCATTTTTGTTATTCTTAAAAAAGGTGGTAAGTGAAGATTACTGCATGCTTTGAGAGCAATCAATGCTATTATGGAACCCATGGGAGCACTACAACCTGGGATCCCTAATTCTATAATGATTCCTGAATAATGGCCTGTAATTGTTATAAATCTTAAAGATTGTTTTTTCACTATCCTTTTGGTTCTCAAAGATCAAGAGAAATTTACTTTCTCTGTTCCCTCTATTAACAATAGTGAACCAATGTAATAATTTCAATGGAAGGTACTACCCCAAGGAATAATAAATAGCCCAACAATTTGTCAATACAATGTCCATCATGCTATTGATTCAGTAAGGAAACAATTTCCTACCATTTATCTGTACCATTATATGGTGCTATTTTGTTAGCTGCCTCTGCCCAAAAAGAATTGAACCAGGACTATGTAATGCCTCAGGAGACTTTGGAGGAGGCAGGACTACAAATTTCTCCAGACAAGGCATAGCAATTAAAAGCTTGGGGTGGATACTAAGGGAAAGAACTATTCACACCCAGAAACTTACCATTCCAGTACAGGCAACAACTTTAAATTAATTACAAAAATTATTGGGGTTTTTATGGATTCATGAGTCACATTTAAGTCTTGTATCTATTTTGAGTTTATTCTTGCGTAGGGTGTAAGTTGATGGTCTAGTTTCATTTTTTTGCACGTAGCTGTCCAATTTTCCCACACCATTTATTAAAGATGTTGTCTTTACTCCACTGTATGCTCTTTCCACCTTTGTCAAATATTAATTGAACATATTAACTTGGGTCCATTTCTGGGTTCTCTGTTCTGTTCCACTGGTCTATATGCCTGTACTTGTGCCAGTAACAGGCTGTTTTGATTACAGTGGTTTTGTAGTATAACCTGAAATCTGGTAATGTAATCCCTCCAACTTTGTTCTTCTTTTTCAAGATTGCTGTGGCTATTCAAGGTCATTTTTTGGTTCCATATGAACTTTTGAAGTATTTGTTCTGGTTCTGTGAAGTATGTCGTTGGTATTTTGATGGGGATTGCATTGAATCTATAGATTGCTTTGGGTAGTATGGATATTTTCATGATGTTAATTCTTCCAATTTATGAACAAGGTATGTGCTTCCACTTTTTTATATCTTCCTGTATTTTGTTTTTCAATGACCTGTAGTTTTCTGCAAATCTGTCCTTTATTTCTTTGGTTCAGTTTATTCCTAGGTATCTTAATTTTTTTGCTGAAATGGTAAATGGGATTGTTTTCTTAGCTTCTCTTTCTGCGAGTTCATCATTGGTGTATAAGAATGCCATTGATTTCTTGATTTTTTTTTTTTTGTATGTGCCCCTAGCAGGAATCGAACCTGGGACTCTCTGGTCTGTAGGCTGATGCTCCAACCGCTGAGCCATACTTGCCAGGACAAAGCCAATATTTCTGATGAACAAAGATGCTAAAATCCTTAACAAAATATTAGCAAACTAAATCCAGTGATACATTAAAAAGACTATGCACGATGACCTAGTGGGATTTATTCCTGTGATGCAAGGTTGATACAATATCCACAAATCAGTTAATATGGTACACAGTATAAACAAAATGATGGATAAAAATTATATGACTATATCAATAGAAACAGAAAAAACATTTGACAAAGTACAGCACCCATTTAAGATGAAAACTCTCAGCAAAGTGGTAACATATCTCAACATAACAAAGGATATATAAGACAAAACCACAGCCAATGTCATATTCAATAGGAAAAACTAAAAGCATTTTCCTTAAGATCAGGAACAAGTTAGAGATAGCCACTTGAACCACTCTTTTTGTTGTTGTTGTTCAAATAGAGTGGGAAGGAGAGAGAGAGAGAGAGAGAGAGAGAGAGAGAGAGAGAGAGAGAAATATCGATGTGAAAGGGACACATCGAGTGGCTGCCACCCACACAACCCAACCAGGGCCGGGGACAAACTGCAACCCAGGTACATGCCCCTAGCGGGAACCTAACCCGGGTCTCTCCAGGCCAACACTCTAACTGCTGAACCAAACCGGCCAGGGAAAACCATTCTTAATCTACATAGAATTAGAAGTCTTAGCCACAGCAATTAGACAAGAAGAGAAAATTAAATGCATACAAATTAGAGAGGAAGAAGTGTAACTGTCATTATTTGCAGATGACATTACTCTGTGTAGAGAGCCCTGATGATTCCACCACAAAACAACTAAAACTAATAAATAAATTCAGAAAACTATCAGGATACAAAATAAATATCCAGAAATAGGTTTTATTTTTACATACCAATAATGAACTATCAGAAAGGGAAATTGAGAAAAATCTCATTAACAGTTGCATCAAAAAAAAAAACAAAAACCTAGAAATAAATTTAACCAAACAGTAAAAGACCTGTACTTGTAAAATCATAAAACACTGAAGAAAAAAATTGAAGATGATACAAATAAATGGAAATGCATATCATGGTCAGGATAAAAAAGATTAACATTATTAAAATACTCATACTACCTAAAGAAATCTATAGATTCAACACAATTCCTATAAATTATCAATGATGAATTTCACAGAACTGAAACAAATATTCCAAAAATTTAAATGGAACTACAAATGACTCCAAATAGCCACAGCAATTTTGAGAAAAATGAACAATGTTGGAGGAATCATGCTACCTGATATTAAACTATACTAAAAGGCCATAGTAGTCAAAACATCATAGTACTGGCATAAAAATAGACATATAGAGCAATGGAAAAGAATATGGAGCCCAGCCCTGGCTGGTTTGGCTCAGCTATTGGAGCATCCACCCATGGATCAAAGAGTTGTGTGTTAGATTCCAGTCAAGGGCACGTACCTTGGTTGCAGTTCTGTCCCTGGCCCTGGTTGAGGTCATACAGAAGGCAACCAGTTGATGTGTGTCTCTGAAAAGATGTCGTGCACCATTAATCATCAGAGAAACGCTAATTAAAACCACAATGAGATAGCACCTTCTACCCGTCAGAATGGCTATCGTCCATAAAACAACAAATGACAAGTGTTGGCGAGGACATGATGAAAAGAAACTCTTCGTGTGTGGTTGGTGGGAATGCAAATTGGTACAGCCACTATAAAAAATAGTATGGAGGTTCTTCAAAAAATTAAAAATGGAACTGCTTTAAGACCCAGTGATTCCAATTCTGAGAATATATTTGAAGAAACTCGAAACACTGGTTCAAAAAAATATATGCACTTTTATGTTTATTGCAGTGTTATGTATTATAGCCAAGATATGGAAACAATTCAAGTGTGCATTAATAGGCAAGTGGACAAACAAGTGGTGTTCATACATACAATAAAATATTATTTGGCCATAAAAATGAACATAATCTTACCTTTTGTAGCAGCATGGATGGAACTAGAGGATATTATGCTAAATGAAATGTTAGAGAAAGAGAATCTAAAGAACAATACAAAGAACAAATAAAACAGAAACAGATTAATAGATATAGAGAACAGAGTTACTATTGCCAGAGGGGAGAGGTTTAAGTGCTTGGTGAAAAAGGTAAAGGGATTGAGAAGTAAAGATTGGTAGTTACAAAATAGTCATGGAGATGTAAAATACAGTATAGGAAATACAGTAAATAATATTAAAATAACTATATATTGTGCCAGTTAGGTACTAGAAATATCAAGGAGAACACTTTGTAAAATATATGATTGTCTATCCACTATGTTATACACTTGAAACTAATAAAAATGATATTAAATGTAACCTGCAATTGAAGAAAATATTTAATTATAAAATGTAAGAAAGTAAACCAAAAAAGAAATCATCAATTTATTTTTCAACAAATATTTATAGATTGCTAATGGTGAATTTTGCATGACAAAGAACCATAAACTGAGTCAAACTGCCAAAGTAACTAATTAGAAAAATGATAAAACTGTGTTTATTCTCTTTTGAAACAGATAAACACTCATTTCTAAAATATAAAAAAGATTTACACCATGTCTAAGTAAAAGAAACCAAATTTTAAAAAATTGGCAAATATTTACAATACTATAAAAAATTAAATATAAACAAGGAATATACAGAACCTCATTAATAATTAAAGACTTCTAGCTCTGGCTGGTTTGGCTCAGGGTTGGAACGTAGGCCTGTGGACTAGAGAGTCCCAGTTTCAGTTCCCACTAGGGGCATGTACAAAAAAAAAAAAAAAAAGATAAGACTTATAAAACCAAAATATTCTATTTTTACCTATCACATTGGGAAATATAAAAAAAGTTAGAAAATGTACAATATTCAAAGAAGGTGTTTAAATATGTAGACTTTTTTTTTCTCTTTTTAAATTAATTTATTTTTGTTACAGATGTTTCTCCTTTTCTCCCTCTTTGACTCACTCCTTCCTATCTCCTCCCACCTCGTCCTTAGTTTTGTTGTCTATGTCCATCGGATATGCATGCATGTATATAAGTTCTGTGGTTTATCCCTTCTCCTCCTTCTGAGGAATGTTAGTCTGTACTCTACTTCAATGTCTCTGGGTCTATTTTGTTCATCAGTTTGTTTAGTTCATTATATTCTAGAAATTAGTGAGATCTTGTGATATTTGACTTTCTGTGCTTGGCTTGTTTCACTTAGGATAATACTTTTCAGGTCCCTCCATGCCATCTCAAAGGATAAGAGATATTTCTTTTTTATAGCTGCATAGTACTCCATTGTGTATATGTACCACAGCTTTTTTAGCCACTCATCTACTGATGGGCATTTGGGCTGTTTCTAGATCTTAGCTATTGTAAATAATGCTTCTGTGAACATAGGGGTACATATATTCTTTCTGATTGGTGTTTCAGGCTTCTTAGGGTATATTCCTAGAAGTGGGAACATGCATACTTTTTGAAGAGCAGTGTTATACTATCTCCTCACATTTTAAATTTATATTCTATTTAATTAAACTAATTTCATCTCAAGAATCTATCTTGCCAGTGTATCTGTACAAGTTTGAAAAAATGAAGGGTTTATTTTCATTTCACCTTTGTTGATATCAACTAAAATATGAAGCAAACTACATGTCCCTTAATTAAGTAAATGGAGAGATTTAAATGTTAATTGTATATAAAGACAATGGATACAATGATGTTTTAAAAACATAGTTATATCTATATTTTTTATGAAAATTAAGTTAAATCTCTGTGTGCTAATATAAAAGATCACCAAAATATATTATCAAATAAAAAAGCCAAGGTGCTGAAATATAGATATAGTATTATTCTAGTTGATGAATGTGGATACAAATGCACAATTCTGAGATATATATTCATACACTATATCTGAGATTTACAAATAAAATTTGGGAGAGAATAAAACTTGCTTTTCATTTTTAACCCTTCATACTATTTGAAATGTTTACCTTGTCCATAGTAAGTATGCCATTTTAAGAAGTTAGAGTGGGAGATTCCAAAATGGTGGTGGCGTGAATAAAAGCTACAAAGACCATCTCCCAGGACCAAACTGGAATTACAACTAAAATAAGGACAAATTGATGGGAAAAAGCAACAGAAAAGCAGCTTGCTAGGATCATATAACCAGGGACACTGAATCAATCCTGGTAGGATTGCAGAGGCACGAGAGGAAGGCTGGGAGCCCACAGACAGCAGCAATCTGAGCTGTGAGCAGCTCCCTTGGGGTTAAACACCTAAGTGGCTCCAAAGAACAGAGGGCAGAACAGAGGGTGAAAATAGACACAGCCACTAACAGGGAGGGTTCTGACAGAGGGAGGACAGACTGGACTGGAACTCTGTGGGTACACTTGGGATTTGGAGAAAGGTCAGAGCTTTTGCTGAGTTGCAGACACACAGGAAGGTGGTGATCTTACATCTCAGGGCTCTGGGGAGAGGTAGCAGCCCATCCTTCAGAGATTCAACCCTACCCGGTGGGCCAATAATATGCAAATTGAGGCACATTAAAAACCAGCATCTGTCCCACCCTCCAGAAATCCCCTTACACTGAACACCTGAGGGAGTATTTCATTCAACTGAGAACCCAAGACTCTTCAAGTAACTGTGACTAATAGCCTCCAGGCAAAAGACTAGAAAATAATTGAACCATTTCTGGGATTACAACTCTACCCAAGAAAGTAAGACTTGGCAGTAGTGTTTGACATGGGTCCTCCCACATTCATCCAAACCCAGTAAAGGGAGCCACAAATAGCAGAACACCAACACCGACAGGAAAAATTTGGCAGGCTCCAAAACCCACTGAGAAAGACAAAATTATAAAACAAAGAAACAAATGCCAAATGAAAGAACAAGAGACCTCTACTGAAGATAAGATAAATGTCGTGCAGTTAAGCAAGTTGACAGATCTAGAATTCAGAGCCATAATCCTGAGGAAAAACAACAGTGTGAGAAAGGAGATCAACACCATGAGTAAAGACATTGAAACATTGAAAATCAACCAATTAGAAATTAAAAACCACCAAGAAATCAACAATGACATAACAGAAATAAAGAACACATTGGAAAGACTAAACAGAAGACTGGAGGAAGCTGAGGACCGGACCAGTGAATTAGAAGGCAGGAAGAAAAAATCAACCAATCCAAAAACCAAAAGGAAAAAATGATTAAAAGAAACAGGAAGATAGCTTAAGAGAACTGTGGGACAACTGGAAATGTAATAACATTTGATCATAGGAGTTCCTGAAAAGAAAGAAAATGGGCAAGGGATAGAGAATATATTTGAAGAAATAGTGACATAAAACTTCCCTAATTAGGTGAAGGAAGAAGGCATTCAAATTCAAGAAGCACAGAGAGCCCCAAGTAAGAACTCAAACAGGCCCACACCAAGACACATAGTAATTAAAATGCCAAAAATTAAAGACAAAGAGAGAATCCTAAAGGAAGCAAGAGATAAGCAACAGGTTGCCTACAAAGGAAACTCCATAAGGCTCTCAGCTAACTTTTCAACAGAAACACTACAGGCCAGAGGGAGGGGCATGAAGTATTCAAGGTCATGATAAACAAGGATCTGAATCCAAGACTACTCTATCCAGCAAGGCTATCATTCAAAATGGGTCAAATAAAGAGCTTTCCAGACGAAAAAGGCTAAAGAAATATATTAACAACAAACCAGCACTGCAATATATGCTAAAAGGACTGCTGTAATTAGTAGAAGAAACAGGAAGAAAAATATAGACACACTAAATAAAAATGGCAATAAATAAGTACATATCAATTATCACCTTAAATGTGAATGGTTTGAATGCTTCGATAAAAAGACACGGAGTAGCTGACTGGATAAGAAAGCATGACTCACATATATGTTCTTTACAAGAAACATACCTCACAACAAAAGAGTCACATATATTGAAAGTGAAGGGATGGAGAAAAATCTTTCAAGCAAACAGAAAGAAAAAAAAAAGCTGGGGTAGCAGTACTCATATATGATAAAGTAGATTTCAAAATGAAGGCCATAACAAGAGACAAAGAAAGCCACTACATATTATTGAAAGGATCTATCCAACAGGAAGATATAACCTTGGTAAACATATATGCACCCAATATAGGAGCACCAACATATATTAAAAATCTTCTGGAGGACTTCAAAAGAGAAATCAACAGCAATCCAATCATAGCAGGGGACATCAACACCCTGCTGACATCACTGGGTAGATCTTCTAGACAAAAAAAAAAAAAAAATTAACAAGGAAACACAGACTCTAAATGAAGCACTAGGTCAAATGGATTTAAATAGATATCTACAGAGAATTACACCACAAACCTGCAGAATTCACATTATCCTCAAGTGCACATGGGACATTCTCAAAGATAGACCACATATTAGGACACAAATTAAGTCTCTACATGTTCTAGAAGATTGAAATTATATCAAGCATCTTCTCAGATCACAATGGCATTCAACTAGAAATCAATTGCAACAAGAACATGCAAAGACATTTGAAAACATGGAGGCTAAATATCATGTTTTTGAACAATGAATGGATTACCATAGAGATCAAGGAAGAAATTAAAAACTTCCTGGAAACCAATGAAAATGAACACACAACAACACAAAATTTATGTGATGTAGTAGAAGCATTTCTGAGTGGGAAGTGCATAGCACTACAGGCCTACTTCAAGAAGCAAGAAAAATTTATAATAAACTATCTAACCTCACAACTTAAAGAACTAGAAAGGAAACAGAAAGAAAACCCCAGAGCAAGTAGAAGGAAGGAAATAGTAAAGATCAGAGGACAAATAAATGACATGGAGATCAAAAAAACAATTCAAAGGATCAATGAAACAAAGAGCTGGTTCTTTGCAAAGATACACAAGATTGATGGACTCTTAGCTAGACTTACCAAGAAACAAAGAGATAGAACCCAAATACACAAAATCATAAATGAAAGTGGAGAAAGAATAACTGACACCATAGAAATACAAAGGATTGTTAACATATATTATGAACAATTATACGACAAATTTGACAATCTAAGCGAAATGGACAAAATTCTAGAAACATATAGTCTCCCGAAACTGAATCAGGAAGAGATAGAAAACTTGAACAGACCAATAACACCAAAAGAAATTGAAGATGTAATCAAGACTCTCCCAGCAAACAAAAGCCCAGGCCCGGACACTTCACGGGGTAATTTTGCCGAACACTCAAAGAAGAACAAATACCCATTCTCCTCAAACTATTTCAAAAAAATTGAGGAGGAAGACTTTCAAACTCATTTTATGAGACCATTATAATTCTACTTCCAAAACCAGAAAATGACACTACAATGAAAGAAAACTACAGCCAATATCCTTAATGAACATAGATGACAAAATCCTGAACAAAATACTAGCAAATCGAATCTAGTAATATATCAAAAAAATTATTCACCATGACCAATTGGGATTCATCCCAGGGATTCAAGTCTGGTACAATATTTCCAAATCAATAAATGTGATACACCACATAGACAAAATAAAAGATAACAATTATATGATCATATCAGTAGATGCTGGGAAAGCATTCAACAAAATCCAGCACCCATTTCTGATAAAAATGCTCAGCAATGTGAAAATAGAGGGATTATATCTCGACATAATAAAGGCCATATATGAAAGACCTACATCTAACATCATACTCAAGGGGCAAAAATTAAAAGCATTTTTCTTAAAAACAGGAACAAGACAAGAATGCCCACTTTCACCTCTCTTATTTAATATAGTACTGGAAGTCTTAGTCACAGCAATCAGACAAGATGGAAAAATAAAAGGGATCCATATGGGAAAGGAGGAAATTAAACTGTCATTATTCGCAGATGATGCAATACTATATGTAGAAAACCCCAAAGACTCCATCAAAAATTTACTTTCATTCTTTCAACAGCTCCTCAAGGTAAATATTAATTTCCTTATTTCACAAATGAGGAAAGTAGTGCCCAAAGAGATTATGTTTTTGGTCTGTGCTATATATCTAGATAGTGTTGATGAGATGAAATTTGGAAAGAGAGTGACAATAATAATAACAACCACAAACTTTCAGCACCGATTATGTGCAAATATATTTTATATTTGTATTTCCAATCACCATAATAATGTAACTCAAAATTCTAATGAGTGAAACTGGAGTTCAAAGAGGTTATGTAATTTATTAAACATAACAGGGCTCATATTTAACACAGTTCAATGCACTCCCAAACAGTACTCTTTTCTACTGCCCTATATAATTTTTCATACATAGGAAACCTAGAAAGAGATATGAGGAAAGAGGATACAAATTAGAGGCTCCTTAATTATCTAAGTGAGAGATTATCAAGAAGAGAAAAAAAAAAAAAAAAAAAGCTAAGCAAGGACTAGAAAACATAATCTGTAAGGCATGGTGAGTAACTGAACACTATGGTCCTGCTAGAAAGAAAAGTCAAAGATGACCATGAAATGTCCATGTAGGTGGTGATGGCATTTATGAAAGTAAGGAGATATAAGAAAGGAATATTTTGTGGTACTCACAAGATAATTTTTGCATTTCTGGTGTATGTGGTACACCTAGGTGAAAATGTCTATTAGGAAAGAAGATATGTGGATTTAATGGTTCTCTCTGTTATTGTTACCCTCTATGTCATTCAAGTTTAAACCTTAGAAGTATCTTTAATTTTGCCTCCCTTTCTTCCACCTATATATAAACAAGTCTTTAAAAAAATCTGCCACTGTAATAACTCTTTATTCATTTTCTATTTCTATTTGCATTACAGCCTCTAGTTCTGGCCCTCACTACCTCTTGCTTATACTTTTTCTAAAGTATCTAAACTTCAATATAACAATCTCTCTCATTTACACAACCTTTTCTCAAGTAATCGTTTTAAAGTCATTTGAAAAAACAAAACACAATTTAAAAAATCATTCAAGTCCTCTTAGAACCTGCAAAATAAAAAACAAAATCTGAAACACAGTACTCCAAATTTAACATGATTTGATATCAACCTTTTTTTATTCTCACCTGAGGAAATTTTTTTCTATTTTTTGTTCAGATAGAGTGGGAGGGAGGGAGAGGAAGAGAGAGAGAAACATTGAGATGAAAGGGACACATCGAGTGGCTGCTACCTGCACAACCCAAGGGCCGGGGACAAGCTGCAACCGAGGTACACGCCCTTAGGGGGAACCGAACCCAGGTCTCTCTGGACTGCAGGCCAACGCTCTAACCACTGAGCAAAACTGGCTAGGGCTAGTTTTTTTTTTTTTTTTTTTTTTTGTATCTTAGTGAAATAAACCAGACAACTTGGAATACTACTACTTAATCTCCCCCAGTCACTTGGCACTTTTATATCTTGTTATTTTTATTATTAATACATTCAACAGTCATCTCTTCAGCCAGCTAACAAATATATTTTAAATATCTGTTATGGTGTGGGTAGAGATTAAAATGAAATGCATGAATTCAAGATATATTTGCGAAGTGTAAATTATAGAAATTGGGTGTTGAAGAACATAAGTATAAAGATTGATCCAGTTTTTCTAGTTTACCTGATCAGAGATTTCTAGGAGATACCAGCAGCTTAAGTTGAGGGTAGAAGATTATAAATCTAGTTTCACACATATTAACAGTGAAGTGCCTTTGCTATATCGAAGTGGAGAAACCAAGTTGGCAGTTGGATGTAAAAATCTGGTTCTCAGTGCTAGAAATACAAATTTGTAACTCATCTGAATGCAATTGATAATGGAAGAATACATATCAAGTAGAACATATAGAATAAATAATGGTCCAGAATTGAAAATCCAGTTGTTAATAAAAATAAATAAATTAGATAAGCCTATAAAGGATACAGGGTTGTCATACCTGGATAGGTAATAGGAGGAAAACTGGAAGATGAAGTTGTCATGAACAATAAATAAATAAATGCATAATCAATCAATGATCTCAGAATGAGGGAGTTTTTTATAACCCTCAGTAATATTGAGAGTCAAGTAAAATAAGAATTAAAAGTTTCAATTGAATTTAGTGACTAGAAAATAATTGTTAATTTTGTGAACATTTTTAATAGCATGATGGAGACAGAGAACAAAATGAGTAAAAGAGCAATAAGAAAGTAATTAAATGAAGCCAACAATGTTGAGCACAAGATTTGTTGCTAAGTAGATGGTAAAGACAAAGAAAAGAAAAAGAGAGAATCACCTATATACAATATAATAATTTTATAGCATGTCTGGTAATAATTTTAGTAAATGTACAACACATTTTAACTCTAATTATTATGCCATTGTTCAAAAAATGACAAACCAAAACCATATGTTAAAACACTGAATCTTCAAGCAAAACTCTTAGAAATATTCTGCTCAACTTAGTGTAACTGGAAAGAAAGCATCTTTAATGAAGAGTCCCTCCTTTTTTCATGGGACTCTCTGCAAAGCATTAGTAACTTTCCAGGATTTTTGTACTTCTGTCATCATTCATTAATGACTGTGTGGAAATAAAAAATAAAAATGAATGCAATATGGAGGAAGTTATTTGATATCCTAATTTCTGTCAAGGAAGATTTTCAATACACCCCTGTCCCAATATTTAGGACTCTTTATAATTATCTTTTTATCAATCCCTTCCACTAAACCAGTACTATCCTATAGAAATATAATATAAGCCACATATGTAATTAATTTTTTTCTGGTGCATGTATAATTTAAAAATAAACAGGTGAAATGATGTCATGCTAATGTATTTTAATTATTTATTCCAAATTATTATTTAATATGTTATCAGTATAAAAATTAATAATAAGTTCTTTTACATTTCTTTTTTGGACTAAGTATTCAAAATCTGATATATATGTTTATCCTCATAGCTCATCTGAGTTCAGACTAGCCACATTTCAGTTGCTTAGTAGCCACATATTTTTAGAGGCTACCATACTAAACAGCACAACACTAAACTGTGGTATTTAAATATCCCTGAAAGTTACTGTCTAGATACACACTTCTATATCCTTAACCCATAGCACAGAGCCTAGCATATATCAATTATTTCTAGAAATGAATAAAGTTCATTTTATGTTACCATTTTATTGTCTTAATAACTATAAGAAGGTCATTTTTAGGTATTATGGAAAGGAAGAAAAATTAAGAAGGACAGAAAATTATATATATATATATATATATATATATATATATATATATATATATATATATAGTGTTGGTAGGGCAACAAGATGTCCACCTTTACCTCATTTTTACTACTATGGCATCTAAAACATCAGATAGGAAAAATGTTATTTCCAATATATCTTTTTTGTTACACACAAATTGCTCATATAGCTTTTATGAAATATCACCCCTGTTAGATAGAAGAAGAATTTAAGGGCAGTATCCCTTTCTTTTTTATTTTGTTATTCCCTACAGTGCAGATAACAGAATACTTATTACACAAAGATCTGTGCTATTTTTTGGAGTAGATTTCCTCAGGTCTGCCTTTCTCCTTTCAGTTTATTCACTATAATCTCTGAAGAATCTGCCTTCTGCTTCCATAGCTATCAAAGAGGATAGGTAGAGGTGACTTCAGATAAGACAGCATGGTGCCAAAAATATATTTCCATGCATAATTACAGTGAATGTAAACAAAAGTTGACAGAGAATGTTTGGGTACAATTTGGGGACAGAAAGACAAAATCACTAAAACCAAGAATTTATTTTTGTCAAGGACCAGCACTACTCTTGGAAACAAAAAGATTATAAAACATTTTGTTTTGTTCTTTATGTTCATGTCTTTGAGTTAAGTGTGTTTTTATGTGAAGAGTAAGGACAAGTATAAACAGAAGATCTCTCTAGAATTTTTAAATACAGTGATTTACTCTCTTCATATTAGTAAAGGTTCTTTGTTACCTAGTTTATTGCCTTCCAAACACCATGAAACTGTAAGGTCCATGGAAGCAGAATCACATATTTTTTAATTAACTGGTATATACTCAATATAGAAGGTGCTCAATAAATATATATTGGATCAATGGACAAATAGGATGATTTATCTTTGTAATAAAATGCATACATTTGCAAGTGAATAATCAAAATTTAACTTAGAATTAGGGGAAAAACAATATAATTTTTGTAAATAAACAGATTTACTGAACATTTTTTTCTCAAGTAACTCTAAAGATTCTGCTAAATTTCTGATTTTTAAAAAATTTATTTGATCTATGCCCATTATCTGTAGAATTAAATAAATCCCATTCAACTATTTTTATTCACTATATATAATAATATGTTGTTGTTGTTTTTTTTATCCTCACCCAAGGATATTTTTCCATTTTTTGTACAGATAGAGTGGGAGGGAGAGAGAGGAGAGAGAGAGAGAAACATCGACGTGAAGTGACACATCGAGTGGCTGCCACCCGCACAACCAACCAGGGCCGGGGACAAACTGCAACCGAAGTACGTGCCCTTAGTGGGAACCGAACCCGGGTCTCTCCGGACCGCAGGCCGATGCTCTAACCGCTGAGCCAAACTGGCCAGGGCAATATGTTGTTTTTTAAAGGAAAAATGTTCTACTTTGGAAACTTAAGGCTTATTATTCTTTCACATGTGAGCTAGAACTTCACTGATATATTTAGATGAAGCTTAGCTAAATTTTAATTATAAAAAAGTAAGTTGTATTTTTTTCTAGGAAATGTTATAAAACATACTTAATGCACATTTAATGTTTTTTTGTTTTGTTTTGTTTTTTTTTTCATTTTGAAAAGAACAGAATGGTGAAGACATTTCAGTATATATTTGTTCTCCCTCCTTTTTGTTTTTTAGTTTTGATGCAATATAACAATATATTGAACATTTCAAAATTAAAAAAAAAATCACCTTCAGAATCAGACTGGAACTGTACCATTGGCAACTGGAGACTGAGGAAAGCCAATGGTATAGTTCCAGTCTGATTCCGAAGGTTTAAGAACTAGAACAGCTTATGGTATAGTTCCAGTCTGATTCCGAAGGTTTAAGAACTAGAACAGCTTATGGTATAGTTCCAGTCTGATTCCGAAGGTTTAAGAACTAGAACAGCTTATGGTTTAGTTCCAGTTTGATTCAGAAAACCTGAGAGCCAGGAGAGCTTGTGATGTATTGCCAGTCTGAAAGCCAACAGGCTCGAGACCCAAACAGCTGATGCTTCAGTTCTGGTTCAAAGACAAGAAAAGTATCCATGGCCCAGCTGTCAGTCAGGCAGAAGTTCCCTCTTACTCAAAATATAAGAATACATAGTCTTTTTGCATCAGTCTACCAATCCAAATGTTAATCTCATTCAAAAACACCATCATAGCCCTGGCTGGTTTGGCTCAGCACTTAGAGCATCAGCCTGCAGACCAGAGAGTCCTGGGTTCAGTTCCGCTAAGGGCACATACTTTAGTTGCAGTTTGTCCCAGGTCCCTGTTGGGGTCATATGGGTGGCAACCAGTCGATGTGCCTCTTTCACATATATGTTTTCCTCTTTCTCTTCCTCCCTTTCACCCTTTCGCTCTATCTGAGGATAAATGCAAAAATGTGCTTGGAGCTTTGTGTAGTGGCAGTATCATAGTCAAAGAGGTTTATCCGAGGCGCGATTATTGCTAATTGAAAACTTTTCCCAATACCGCGCCATGACGACTTGAAAAATGTCCTTGGGTGAGGATAAAAAAACAAACAAAAACAAACAAATAAAACACAAAAATATCATCATAGACAAACAGAATGTTTGCCAAATATCTGAGCACCCCAAGTGATTATCTACTATGATAACATATTTTTTTGAATAGAAAAAGCTATTACAGAAGATGGCCGTGGGCAGGACAAAAGGGAGGGTGAGTGTGTGAAAGAGTGAGCTAGTGTGTCAGAGGATGTGAGTGGACGTGAAGGTGGAAGACCAAATTCCTGCAGTGCAGAGACACAGAGCAGAAGGTTCCTGTGCCATGGACAGGAGCAGCCGGCTACCTCAGTAAGCAGCTCCTCAGGGCTCTTCTCCCTGTGCCACGGGGAGGTCCCACCATTTGGAAAATCCAGGGTCTTCCCTGGGAGGAGGCAGTGGGAGCGGCTAGGGCCCAGCAGCCTGAGCCCACCAGCGCACCTGGCAGCATCAGACCAGTGGACACTCTGTGTCAGCACAGACCAGTGCAAAGTAGTGGAGCTCCCAAGGTACCAGTCGCAGAAGCCTTGGACAGCCAGAAGCCCAGCATGATCCCCCATAGTATCAACCCAATCAGAGTTTAGATATACCCCCAGTAACAGACGCTGGGAAGCAGACATCCATCCCCAGGCAACAGAAGCACAGACCAGCAACTGAGACCCATCCCCAAAAACTACAGCAAAAGCTGAGCAGGAGTTGAGCCCCATGGGGCAGCAGCACTCAGCCACCAGCTGCTGGACCTGGGACTCCACAGAGGCCTGTGTGGTCCAGCAGCTCACAAGAGCACTGGGAAGTCGTAGCCCTAGAGAGACTGGTTCAATCCAGCTGCCCACCCACGGGACCTGTGGGGTGCGGGGGCACCAGAGAGGCCTGTGCAACCCAGCAGCGACTGTGCAATCCAGTTACCCATGGGACCTGAGGGGTGCTGAAGCACCAGAGACGCCTGTGCGACCCAGCAGGGACTGTGCCATCCAATTACCCACAGGAACTGCCTGGTGATGAAGTACCAGAGAGGCCTGTGTTACGCAGCAGAAACTGTGTGATCTAGTTACCCACAGACACCTCTCAAAACAGGACATACAAATGGCCAAGACACATATGAAGAAATGTTCAACATCACTAATCATCAGAGGGATGCAAATTAAAACAACAATGAGGTATCACCTCACACCTGTCAGAATGGCTGCCGTCATCATATCATCAAACAACAAGTGTTGGTGAGGGTGTGGAGAAAAGGGGACTCTAGTATACTGCTGGTCGGAATGCAGACTAGTGCAATCAGTATGGAAAACAATATGGTGTTACCTCAAAAAATTAAAAATTGAACTTTCATTTGACCTAGTGATCCCACTTCTAGGAATATACGCTAAGAAGCCTGAAACACCTATCAGAAAGAATATATGCACACTCATGTTCGTAGCAGTACTATTTACAATAGCTAAGATCTGGAAATAGCCCAAAGGTCTCTCAGTAGACGAATAGATAAAAAATCAATGGTACATATACACAATGGAGTACTATATAGCTGTAAGAAAAAAATATCTCTTATCTTTTGAGACAACATGGAGGGACCTGAAAAGTATTATCCTAAGCGAAACCAGCCAAACAGAGAAAAACAAGTATCATATGATCACACTTATTTGTGGAATATAATGAACTTAACAGTCTGAGGAATGGGGTAGTCCCAGAGATGTGGAAGTGGGGTACAGACTGACAATCCCAGAATAGGGGGTGGTGGGAGAGAGATAAACCACAGAACTTATATGCATGTATGCATGAATAATGGACATGGATAACAAAGCTGGGGACAGGGTGGGCAGGGGAGGGAAGGAGGAATCAGTGGGGAAAAAAGGAGAAACATCTGTAACAAAAATAAATAAATTAATTAATTTTTTTATTATATTTTTTATTTTTAACACTACTTTCATAGAGATTACCTCTGAGTTAGCATAACTTAGTGGTAAAGTAATGATTGATCAAAGTTTGTATTTAAACTTCCTAAGTGAATAAGTTTTCCATCACCATGCTAATGTATCTGACTGAGTATGGATTGCTGTATACATTCTAATTTCAGTCAGTTTATAAGTCTGTCACTGTAAACTCAGTACTTTCTGGCCTACAAGGCTTCATGTTTATGTAGGGATGAGCAGCCTTCCATTGATTGAGTTCACTATTTTTTTGACAGTACCACTGGGCATTAAATTTTATTCTTCATGGTCTAACTGAAGATAACTTTTTTTGAGCATGAGACTACCAAGTCCTCATGGCCTACTTAGCAGTGGTAGAGCCATCGTGACAGGGAGCTCAAGCTTGGAAATGAAGGCAGCCCCAGGTTAAATTCCCACATACGCCATTGTCTTTATTATAGTTTAGAAAAGTTAAACTTTTCTCATTTTGTTGTATGCCTTTGGTCATTTCCAGAGTCATGAAATATTTGTTTTTGATAAATTTGTTCAGTTTTATCACTGCTTTTTGCTGAACCCTTTACTTTGCCATTCTAAAAGTCATTGGTATATGTGTCCCTACTCCTTTTGAAAGACAAAAGTGATGACTTATTATCAAAATACTATTTCAATTTAGTGCCATGTTTTAATAGAATCATTTTTTATATCAGTTAAGAGTATAACAGTTGATTTCTATATTCTCCACTTCTGCATATGAATGTTTAAAATTTTGTGGCCATGTCACACATTTCAGACTTTAAAAAATTTATACCCAAAGGATATTTGTATCAATAAGAATAACATGTAAGTCTTTATAAAAATTTGCCCCATTTTCCAGGATTTCTAAGTTTTTTGTTTGTTTGTTTGTTTGCTTGTTTGTTTGGTTGTTTTATATTTTTGCTATGTTGTTGTAGGCTGGGGGATATATCAGAAGCCTTAAGAATATGCAAATATGTAGTTGGGAATAAAATGTACAAGGTTTTAAAAAAATGATTGCCAAATTGTTCTACCTTAATCCATAAATAGCTAAAAATACTAATTAATAATAGTATTAATATCAACATAAAAATGTTACTACTGTATTCACAGCCTAAAACATGGTTTCTGCAAGGAAGCCTTCCATGAAAAGCTTTTACCAGCTAATTAGGAGGTTTTAGCCTAGAAAACTTTCCACAGTATGATGGGAATGATATGAGGTAAGGTTGCAAGTAAATCTGGAAGCAGAGATTAAAAGAGTAGAATTATCCAGGCTCTTCAGACATTGCTCCTCTATATTTCTACACAGAAATATCCTGGTTCTATATAGTTGTATATTGTTAACATTAGAATCCACCTTTATTATATACCTATTGACCAGAGGACAAACTGTTCAAGAAATAATGGAACATCTTTTGTAGGAGAAAATGGCTTGCAAAAAGAAATTTTAAAAATAATAGTTCTAAGAAGAAAAATACAGTCAACCTGTTTGTATTGCCTACTATAACTGGCAAAGCCAAATGAAGAAAAATAATTTTTCAGACTAAGTAATGACAGTCAATTTTTGGACCCCTTAATTTTCCTTTTTATCCTATATTATTTATGTGGCCATAATTTTTACTTGCAGGTGCTATTTTTCTATTTGTGAGTGAATAAAGCATTCACAAAGGGATCATTGTATCCACTTAGATAGGAAAGTTAACATATGTGAAACATTACGCCATCCACAATTGATCAATGTAAAGAAATATCTTTTAGGAGAATGGTTAAAACTAAGATTTCTGTTTTTATTCCAAATGAGTGTTTTTTAAGTATAGGGCAAATTGAATAAACAATCAAGAAGTCATGAATGTAGATAATATTTCAGGCGATTTCTAAATTTTATAGTTCAAAATTTCCAAACTACAATAATAAAGATCTTTCCCCCCTTTTTAACATAGTGGCTAATGATTCTGCCTCTGCCTACTGTGTAATCCTGGCGTTGTCTCTCACTAGCTGTGTGAACGTTGATCTTAGTTTTTCTCATCTGTAAATGAGGATAACAGTACCTATCTCATAGTGTCATAGATTATTATATGTAGGAACTTAGAATAGTGTCTGGCACATGGTAAGTGTTTTTAGAAGTACATATTATTTTGTTAAATAACCCCTTTAATTTCATGTCATTTGTACTAAAAATGAAAGACATGCCTTATAGATATTAATATTAAACTATGTAAATACCATTTTAACCTTGATTCAGAATGTGCCAAGCAGTTTTTAAAATAAAGAAAAGGCAATTTTAACCAAGCAACATTATCAAAAATCCACTTTAATATGTAGATAACACAGATGAGTCATCTATGTTGAATAAGATAAATACATTTATTAAATAAATATCTGTTTGACACTGTAATTTGTGACTTAGATACATCTCTGCTTGCAAAGATGCTTCAAAATATCTAAATAGCCGATTTAATTAACCTTCAATTTGTTCATTACATAGACTTAAGCCATTAACTCAACTTAGCTTTATTTTCCAGTTGAAAAGAATATTTCTCTAGTACTTGAGGAGTACCTGGCAGATAATAGGTACTCAATAGTTATTGAATGGATAGATTTGATTTAAAGTCATTTAGATAAATTCAACATTTAATTTATGTTAGCATGCTATTGTAAGTTCAAAGTTGCTTCACATGTACAAGTTAAACAGACCAGTGTTAATTCATTTCCACAGAACTTACATCATAGACATGTGTATAAAACATCAGGTTCATTTTATCAGTTCAATCCAGTTTTTTTTGCACAGATGCTATCAAGGAGATGAGAAACAAGAACATGTGATTTGACAAAATATTTCACTTCCCTTTAAGTTGTATTGCCATCTTACAGATGTAGTTGAGGGAACATACTACAACTGTTTTTATTTTTTATTATCCATCTCCCTCAAATCTAAATGTCTCTTAAACATTCCCACCTTGACACTGGCCCCAAAACAGAACTGTCATGTCAAGTTTAAGCTGATATTTTATGTTAAGAATGCCATCAAATATTTGACCACAGTTCCATGTGTGATGTGAATGTGACACCTCTTAACATACTTGCAATCATCTATTGCTCTGAAATACGCAGCTTAATAAAGTCCTGAATTAATCTTCAGGGAGAAGAATGTGTTATAAAAAAGACAATAATGTGCAGCAGCTCTGGCAATAAATTTGATGAAAGATTTTTTTGAAAGCCACAGCAAAGGGTAAATGATTCCACTTATTAGCTCTGTGTTGGTATTATTTATGTTCTATGATCCACATGGAAATGAGAGATTTTATTTTGCTGCCTGGGCTTCTTCCCAGGGCTTCAGAATGTGGGCTCTTTGGGACCAGTGTTTGTTTATTGAGTGGGGATTTTTTTTTTTTCTTCTTGGGAAATATGCTTCTTTCTTTACAAAGGAATTGTGTGGAGTGTTTTTGGTGTCGTTATTGATGTTATTGTTTGAGTTGGATTAGGTTTGGTTTTTCATTTTAATATAAAGATCTTGGAGTTTGGGAATGGTGGTATATTTAGGTGGCTTAGGTGTTTGTGGCAGAGTTTTAAAGGAAAATTAGCTTATCACACATATGACTTGCAATAATTCCCTGTCAAGCACATTTGAGAACAAAGATTCAAAGTGAATGAAGTACAAGTTCTGTTCAATAATTTTCCAACAATATTCTCCTTCAGTTTTATATCAGTTCAATATCTGATAACTGTAGAAAATATGTCATTTCATTTCTACTAGTGTCTGTTGGGGGATATGTGTGTGTATAAGTGTAAATATAAATATTTACATTTAGAGTTAATTTTTAAATTGAATTCTGTTCAGAGCTGAGTTGAAGGAATGACTGTGGTTCATTACACTTTATATTCATAATTTAGTTCATTTCATGGCACAGTTAAAAAAGGAAAACAATGACCAAGGAAAATTTTAACTATATATCCCTGATTCCTTTAGACATTGTATATTGAACATTTCTTTTCACTTCAAACTCATAAATACTTGAGGTAATTAACACCATTCCTTGAATGTTGTATTATTTCTTTTCATTACTGTCAGCAAAGAATTGGGCCAATCTTTGTGGATTAATTTTATTATTTATGTTTTTGTCATGAGCACTTTTACAAAAATAAGGAAGATGAGGTTCTTTGGGGCTTTAACTTGTATTTTATGATATCACTTTTCTCTTTTTATATTACATTTTAATTATTTAACATTTTTAGTTCCAGAGTGGGCAGGAGTGAGAAAGAGAAAGAGAGATGAAGAGAATTTGATTAGTATTAATTATTATGGGTCAAGTTTTCATTTTGCATTCATTACCTATATCTCTTATATGTCCCATGCCTGTATTAACTTAATATGATGGTGCAAGCACAAAAGCTTGTCATCCATTTCAGACAAGAAGAATTTGATGCTATTTAATTCACAATAAAATTTAAAGGATAGATTATTCATGAATATTTGGAAAAGAATCATATTCTCTTTCTATGGAATAAAGAAGAGGTTATGAGGATTAAAAATTAAAGAAAGGTGTACACCCTAAAAAAGAGGAATACATGTTTTGAATAAATATAGGGTTTTATTATTACAAAAATCTAGAATTTAACTGTGAGTATTGTTTCATTGTAGTAAATAGAGCACTCTTCAAAGTTCAGTGTTTTGACATTAATTTAATCAACACATTATATTTAATAACACTTTGTGTAAGGTACTGTTAATTAAAAAACAGTATACATAATATAGAGGAGAATAATTTATGGCCTCCTGCTCTCAATAAGCTTATAGTCTGTTAACATTAAAAACAAAAAAAAACTATTTTAATATGAGGTAAAATTAGCATAGGTTTAAGCAAGGTTAATTGCATAAGCATTTTTCTACAAAAAAGGCAAATGTATATATAAGTGATTTATTATGAAAGTAGAAACAAAGAAAGACATTCAAGAGCAAGTAATATATAAAAATGAAATATAGATAGTTTTTTAATTAAACAAGTAAAAAGTTGAAAGGGGGTCATTTATTTCTGAAGTGAAGAGAACAAGCAGAGGCACAGAGGTATGAAAATATATATCGTGTCGGTAGATACATGTTGAATATCAGAGAAAAACTTAATGAGATTAACAGCCAATTTGCACTTTGGCAGTGAAAAGAACGTGAGAGATGAAACCTGGTTTTGAACACAGAAATAGTCAAGAGAAGGATTTTTAGAGTAAATGAGAAAACTGACAAGTAATTGGCCACCTGGTAAGAGGGAAGTAGTTGTTGATGGTATTCATAATCCTTTGTGTTTTATTATATTGACATATTAATGTTCAGCTTTGAAGGTAAACAGCAATTTTATAATAACATGGTTCTTCAGAAATATTATCTGAAGAATAAATTAGTTTGGGTATAGGGATAAGACTGGGTCTTTCCCACAAACTTACACCTTACACAAGAATAAACTCAAAGTGGAAAAATACTTAAATATGACTCATGAATTCATAAAAATCCTAGAAGAAAATGTAGGCAACAAAATTTCAGACATCACATGCAGCATAATTATCACTGATACAATGCCTAAAGCAAGAGAAACAAAGGAAAAAAAATTAATACATGGGATGACATCAAACTGAAAAGTTTCTGCACAGTAAAAGAATCGAGTATCAAAATGGAAGGAGAATTCACTAAATGGGAGAGAATAACTGCCAACAATACATCAGATAAGGGGTTAATTTCCAAAATATAGAGAGTACTCATACAACTCAATAAGAGGAAGACAAAGAACCCAATTAAAAAATAGGCAGAGGTCTTTACTATTTCCTTCCTTCTACTCGCTCTGGGGTTTTCTTTTTGTTTGTTTTCTAGTTCTTTAAGTTGTGAGGTTAGATATTCTGTTAGAAATTTTTCTTGCTTCTTGAGGTATGCTTCCCTCTCAGAAGTATTTTTGCTCCATCCCATAGATTTTGTGTTGTTGTGTGTTCATTTTCATTGGTTTCCAGGAAGTGTTTAATTTCTTCTTTGATCTGCATGGTAACCCATTCATTGTTCAATAACATGATATTCAGCCTCCAAGTTTTCAAATGTCTTTGCATGTTCATGTTGCAATTGATTTGTAGTTTCATGCTATTGTGATCTGAGAAGATGCTTGATATCATTTCAATCTTCTTGAACTTGTAGAGACTTAGTTTGTACCCTAACATGTGGTTTATCTTTGAGAATGTCACATGGGCACTTGATAAGAATGTGAATTCAGCAGTTTGTGGTGTAATTCTCTGTAGATATCCATTAAATCCATTTGATCTAGCACTGCATTTAGAGTCTGTGTTTCCTTGTTAATTTTTTTTGTCTAGAAGATTGATTCAGTGATGTCAGCAGGGCTTTTTTATTTTTTTATTTTTTTTATTTTTTTTGGGGGGGGGGTGACTTACAGAGTATTTTATTTTCTTTCTTATTTATTTATTTATTTATTTTTTTCCACATCTTTATTGTTGGATGTAAAATGTATTACAGATGTTCCACATTTTTCCCCCATTAACCCCCTCCTCCCCACTCCCGCCCCCTCCCAACTTTTCCCAAACTATTGTCCCTGTCCATTGGTTATGCATATAAGTTCTTTGGTTTATTTCTTCCCACCCCCCCAACCCCTTTCCCTTTGAGGTTTGTCAGTCTAGCAATGAATTTGTGCTTCTTAATCTCTTCACCTTTTTCACCCATTCCCCCAACCCCCTTCCCAACTGGCAACCAACAAAATGTTCTCTGTATCTATGAGAATGTTCCTGTTCTTCCTGTTCATTTGTTTGTAGATTCCATTGTTGATAGATATGTATTCATTGCCATTTTGTTTGTTCATACATTTTATCTTTTTCTTTAAAAAGACCCTTCATCATTTCATATAATAACGGTTTGTTAGTGATGAACTCCTTTAACTTTTTCTTGTCTGGGAAAGTTTTTATATGTCCATCGATTCTAAATGACAGCTTTGCAGGATAGAGTAATTTTGGTTGTAGGTTCTTGCTTTTCATCACTCTGAATATTTCTTGCCACTCCCTTCTGGCCTGCAAAGTTTCTTTTGAGAAATCAGCTGACAGCCTAATGGGAACTCCCTTGTAGGTAACTAGCTGCCTTTCTCTTGCTGCTTTTAAAATTCTCTCTTTGTCTTGAACCTTTTTCATTTTGATGATGATGTGTCTTGGTGTGGGTCTCTTGGGGTTCATCTTGTTTGGGACTCTCTGTGCTTCCTGGACTTGTATGTCTGTTTCCTTCACCAAGTTAGGAAAGTTTTCTGCCATTATTGTTTCAAACAGCTTTTCGATTTCTTGTTCTCTCTCTTCTCCTTCCGGCACCCCCAAGATGCGAATGTTGGCACGCTTGAAGTTGTCCCAGAGGCTCCTTACACTATCCTCATTTTTTTGGATTCTTTTTTCTTTTTGCTGTTCTGATTGGGCGTTTTTTGCTTCCTTATATTCCAAATCGATGGTTTGCTCCTTGGATTTACGTACTCTATTATTGAAGCTATGTAAATTATTCTTTATTTCAGTTAAAGCCTCCTTCGTTTCTAACTGTGCAGCGATTATTTCTGACTGGTCCTTTTTTATGCTCTTGAGGCCCTCACTGAGTTCATTGAGCATCCTTATAAGCAGTATTTTGAACTCAGCATCTGTTAGGTTGCTTATCTCCATTTCGCTTAGTTCTTTTCTTGGGGTTTTGTTCTGTTCTTTCATTTGGGACGTTTTTTTGTATCCTCATTTTGGCTGCCTCCCTGTGTTTGTTTCTGTGTATTACTTAATGAGAGGTATAGGTCTGGCTGAGACCCGATGCTGCTCGTTTGAAAGAATTTAGGAAAAACCTGAAGCAGGATCCAAGACAGGCCAATCCTATGGTTAAGCAACTGGCAACAGCTTGGGTGGGCCTGAAAGTTGGGTGGGGCGGGGCGGGGCCTCAGGGAGTCAGCAGAGTGGGGCTACCAGTGTGAGCCAGGTTGCTGGAGTCCCAGATATGGTGACTGTCTGCGTCCCCAGGGAAGGGCTCACCAAAGGAACAAAGGCCTCTTACAGCACGTTTGTCCCCGAGGAAGCCCCCTCTCCAGCCCTCGCTCCAGTGCCAAACAGCTCAGTTCTTCCCTGTATTTCTCTGGTGCCCCTCGAGCTGCCTCCCCTCCGAGCTTAGAGGGAGAGAGTCCAATAAATCCATGTGCCAGCCCTTTAGGGAGCTGCCTGTGGCTCCAGCCAGGTCAGCTTCCCTGAGCCTCAGTTCCCGCTGGTTTTTCCAGCCAGAAGTTATGGGGACTTCTCTTCCTGGCACTGGAAACCTGAGCAGGGCACCTGGTGTGGGACGAGGACCCCTCAGTCCTCAGGAAGGACCCTCCCAGCTGCGGGAGCCTCCTGATTTTTATCTGCCACACTTGGGTGTGGGACCAGCCCGTAGCGCTGCGGCGCCGCTGCCGCCACCCCTCGCGCCGCCGCCCCTCCTACTGGTCTGGATGTAGCTGCTTTTTTTTTTTTTTTAATTCCGTAGTTGTAGGACTTCCATTCAGCTTGATTTCAGGCGGTTTTGGATGATGGTTGTTCTGTAGTTTTGTTGTAACTTGGATGTGGTTGTGGGAGAAAGCGATACCGCGTTTCCCTACGCCACCATCTTGACCGGAAGTCTAATCTGTCAGCAGGGTTTTGAAGTCCCCTGCTATGATTGTATTGCTGTTCATTTCTCATCATACACAAAGGGAAAAAAAAAACTGAGGGCATTTCCTTTAAGAACAGGAACAAGAAAAGGATGCCCACTTTCACCAATCTTATTGAACATTGTACTGAAAGTCTTAGCCACAACAATTAGACAGAAAGAAAAAATAAAACAAATCCAAATTGGAAAGGAGCAAGTGAAACTGTCATTATTCACAGATGACATGATACTATGTGTAGAAAACCCCAAAGACTCCATCAAAAATCTAATAGACTTAATAAATGAATTTGGCAAAGTAGCAGGATACAAAATTAATGTCAAGAAATCAACAGCATTCTTATACACCAATGATGAAGTCACAGAAAGAGAAACTAAAAAAACAATTTCTTTTACCATCGTGGCAAAAAAAATAAGATACCTACGAATAAACCTAACCAAAGAAATAAAGGACCTATTCGCAGAAAACTACAGGTCATTGAAAAACAAAATAGAGGAAGATATAAAAAAGTGGAAACACATACCTTGTTCATGGATTGGAAGAATCAACATCATTAAAATGTCCATATTACACAAAGCAATCTATAGATTCAATGCAATCCCCATCAAAATACCTATGACATACACCACAGAACTAAAACAAATACTTCAAAAATTTATATGGAATGAAAAATGACCCCAAATAGCCACAGCAATCTTAACAAAGAAGAACAAAGTTGGAGGGAATCACGTTACCAGATTTCAGGTTATACTACAAAGCCACTATAATCAAAACAGCCTGGTACTGGTACAAGAACAGGCAGCTAGATCAGTGGAACAGAATAGAGAACCCAGAAATGTGTTGCGGTGAGGGTCTGCAAAATGAACAAAAAACACAAACACACACAAAGACAGACAAGACTGCAGCCTCGAGGTCCTGCAGCAGTTTCCTTTTATAGCCAAGGAGATAGGCTGCAGTGGTCCCAGTTTTTTTTTTAAATAACTAATCTAATTATCACCCCTGCTGGTTCTTATCAACCCCCATTCAAAGGTTAGTGCTGTTCTTAAGAACAAACGGTCTTTCCTGTTTGCAGGCAAGGAGGAGGAGCGAGCCTGTGTGCAGGACATGCTCTGAATTGTTCTTAAGAGTTGAGCAGCACTCCAAGGCATCTGTGTGCAGAATAACCTTGTTAACCTTTGCGTGAGTCCATCTGAGTGCAGAATAAACTCACATACAATCTACATTTTCCCTTTTTTATTTTATTTTAATATTTACATGCTGTACTGTTGACAGCATATTTTGATTGTTGTTATCTACTGCTCGCTGCTGGGACCATCGATGGAAGACTAGAAAAGCAATAAACAAAATTATAAGCAAAACAATGGTATTACTAAGAGTTGTGCTTAGAAGAGTCTTGATTTGTCCAAAGGAATTTAAATTTGCTATTCCTCCAGCCAAGCTTTTTAAAATGTCACCTCCCATGAGAGATGGCAAGTTGTTGCTATAAGTATTTTCAATTTCTTTCTCTAGAACTAGAATTTCATTGGTCAGATTAGCATGACCTATTAATGTTCTCTTAATCTTATCCCAACCCTCTGATGCATTGTAAGGCAAGGGAGTGACACAAATATGGGAAGAGTTCCAGTTGCATTTTAACATAGATTTTGTGGATAGCACAGAAATCTGATCTCCCAACCACTCAACAGTATGTTTTAAGTTTTGAATGTGCATTGCCATTTGAGAGTTCGATTCTTCTTGTTGTTGCCATAATAAATGTGAATCCTGATGTTAGTTCTGGACAAACTCTGAAGTTTGGATGCCCTGATGAAGAGCCACTCCAGCAACAGTAGCGGTAGCAGTTACAGCATATCGTCCATGGGCTGAGAGTTGCTCATTATCTCCACTTTAGCCAGTGGGTGGATAGCCACTCACATGCTTCTCCTGTGAAAACATAAGCAAATTCTCACCCCAAATGCAGAAGTTCTCCCTCTCTCCAGGCTCCATCTAGTGTCTTGTACCAGATAGGGTGAGCCAAGCCTTTATCTGTGAGCATTGCTTGCTCCTCTGCAAAATGTTTTTCTGCCACAGTCATGCCAATTTGATCCCAATAATTTAAAAAATTGAGAGTATATAATACTTTATGGAGAATATCTTTAGGTCTCATACCTCATATTCCCCCTTTTTGTTTTTGTAAATAAGATCTTAGAGTGCGATGTGCACATTTGATAATGGCTTGTCCTTGACTATTAAAAGGGATACCTGTACTATGTAAAATTTGGTATTGGTTCAAAAAGTCAGTAATTTTTTAGAACAATAAGCTAGGCCATTATCTGTTTTAATGTGTTTTGGCTTCCCCATGACTGCGAAGCAGATTAATAAATGAGAAATAACCGAGTCAGTTTTTTCATTAGACATAGCAGACACCCATTGGAAATGGGAGTAAGTGTCAATGGTATGATGGATATATTTTAACTTCCCAAAAGGCGTATATTGGACAACGTCCATTTGCCAAATTTGATTAATGTCTCAACCCCCAGGAATTACTCTGGGGGTGGGGTAGAGCACATAAATTGTGAGGAGCACAAACATTGCAGTTGATAAGGATCTGTTTTGTTTGTTTACAGGTTAGATTATATCTTTTTCTGAGCCCTGAAGCATTGGTGTGATGTAAAACATGCTCTTCAGTGGCCTGTTGAACAAAGCCAATAAGTAACTTATCAATATATTGATTCCCCTGGCTTAGGGGACCTGGCAAGTCTGAATGAGATCGAATATGAGTAATAAAAACTGGCATCTGTCTTTGGGTAATACATTGAAACAACATAGAAAACAATTTTTCTAAGGAAGAAGAGGACACAAAAGGAAGAGACACTTGTGAAATTAACTGCATGGTCAGTACTGCATATTGAGAGTCAGAGACAATATTAACAGGTATCTGGGCACAGTCTTGTAAAACTAAACAAATAGCCCACAATTCTGACTTTTGTACCAAATTCCATGCCGATTTTTGAACATTTGTTTGATTTTTAGTCCAATAGCCAGCATATCCTTTGCTGGTGGCATCTGTAAAAATCATAGGTCCTTCTTCAGGAATATTAAAAATTGGGTTATAAGGTAAAATGGCATGTTCCTTAAGAAAACTGAATAGCTTTGTGGTGGGATAATGATTGTCAAATTGACCTGGATATCCCCTAGAGCCAGCTGCCAGTTTTCATTATTTTCTATTGCTCTTTGAAACTGTTTGTGCTGGAGGACCGTGATTATAGAACTTGGTTCCAACTGGGCCAGTTGTCATGGAAGCCTCAGGCCTTTGTACATAAGATAAGCAATCTTGTCTAGGTAGGTAGTTAACCTTTTGTTGAATTTGTTAGGCAAAACAACCACTTTAAAACTTTGGTATCTTGCCCCAAGCAGGAGGTGGGAGAATGAGAGGTGTGAAAGATATAGATCTGCATTGGCTTAGTAGGGTCTTAAAAGTCTAGCTGTGCTTCCGAAATTCTTTGTTCTATAAACTCTAGCTCTTTGAGAGATTTTGGAGTCAAAGTTCATGGACTGTTGAGGGCAGCATCTCCTTGTAATGTTGCAAAGAGATTTTTCAAAGTACTAGTAGGGATTCCTAAAGCAGGCCTCAGCCAGTTAATGTCTCCTAGTAACTTTTGGAAACCATTTAAAGTAGTTAATTGATCTGTTCTGATAGTGGACTTTTGTGGTTTTATCTGTGCTCTTCAAGAGTATAGCCCAAGTAATTAAAGGGAGGTTCTAATTGTACTTTTTCAGGAGCTATATATAAATTAAATTGCTGTAAGTCTTCTTTAAGCTCCTTATAGTAAAGATTTCTTTCAGTTAAAGTAGGAACTGCTAGCAATATATCATCCATGTAATGATACAGAATAATGTGAGGATACTTCTCTCTCGTAAGGGCTGTAAAGCTCTACCCACAAATTCTTGACACAAAGTAGGGCTGTTAATCATTCCTTAGGGCAAAACCCTCCATAGATATCGTTCAGTAGGTCTGCTATTGTTATTCTCAGGGATAGTAAAAGCAAATTTAGCTTTGTCCTGTTCTTGTAAAGGAATCATGAAAAAACAATCTTTCAAATCAATGACTAAGATTTTGTAGGACTCAGGAACCATGGATGGCAATGGAAGGCCAGGATGAAGAGGCCCCATAGGTTCTATACATATATTAACTTCTCTTAAATCTATTAGGAATCTCCATTTGCCACTCTTTTTCTTAATTACAAAAACAGGAGAGTTCCATGGAGACATGGTAGGTTCTATATGGTCATCCTCTAACTGTTGTTTAACTAAAAGTTTTAAAGCCTTGAGCTTTTCTTTTGTCAGTGGCCACTGTTCCACCCATTTTGGTTCTTCAGTTAACCATTTAAGAGGTAGGCTCGAGGTTGTGAAACAGTGGCTACAAGTTTTCCGAAGGCACAGGGTTAAAATTCATATTAAGCAGCATGGTTTTTACTGATTGAGGCAAATGTGGTATCTGTAAAAATGCCCCAAATTGTTGCAGTAAATCTCAGCCCCAGATATTTATAGGGATATCTACTATGTAAAATTGAGTTTGGGCAGTTTGCCCATCAGGGCCATAACACAATAATTTGTGTGCACTTTGAAATACCTGATTAGTGGACCCTATTCCAGACAAAGTAACAGACATGGCCTGGTAAGGCCATGAGGTGGCCAAAACTTAAGAGCTATGATAGAAACATCAGCACTGTGTCCACGAGGCCCTCAAATACGCTGTCTTCAATAGTTAACTTCAGAGATGGGCGAGAGTCACTGATTAATGTTTCCCAAAAAACTCGTTTTCCTGTACTCCCGAAAGCACCGTCAGTCAACATTCTGAGTTTTAAAAGAATGATAAGGTAAAAGGAGCAGTTGAGCAATGCATTCCCCAGCGGCTAAACTCAAGGTTTGTAATACTTGAGCCATAATTTTTATCTCCCTCTTATAATCCGAATCAATAACCCTTGGATGGACTTGAAGGCCTTGGAGAATAGAACTACTCCTCCCCAGTAGCAATCCAAATGTTTCTCTGTGAAGTGGCCCAAAAACCCTAGTAGATAATTTATAAACTCCTCCAGAGGGGGAGAGAGTGTAAGGTTGGCTAACAGGCAAATCAGCCGCTGCACTGCCCCTCATAGCTGCCCTTAGATCCTTTACCCGAATGATTGCTGGTGTTGCAGGCCATTGTTGATGGGAAATTGCAGAGACCTTGTATTCTGCTGGGGGCCCCAGGGTTGTGGGCCCCTCTGGGCGTTTCCCGACTGCGGGGTGTTTATAGGTGCAACAGAATTAATCCAATTCCCGTGTTTGTCCTTTTTGGAAAAACATTCATTAGCCCAGTGACGGCCTTTTTTATACTTAGGACAAAGGCCTGGAGGTTCTTTCTTAGTATCTTTAACCTCCACTTTTTTTCTTTTTTCTACAATCCTTTCTGAAATGTCCTGCCTTTCCACAATTGTAACATGTTTCTTTATTATTAAGGGCTGAGGCTAAGGCAGTAGCAAAAACATTAGCATGATGCTCTGGGCCACCTACTCCTGTACAGGCCCGTATATAATCATCTAAGGCAGCACCCTGCCCCTTTAAGGGACTTAGTATACGCCTACATTCTAAATTCGCATTCTCAAAAGCTAAAGACTGCAAAACTATTCTAGCAGCTTCTCCTTGACCAATTCCTCTCATCACAGCATTTGTTAACAGAGATGAGAAATCAGTATATGGCTCCGTAGGACCTTGCATACTCCTTACAAAAGAGGGAGCAGTATGCCCAGTAGGCTCAATTTTTTGCCATGCTTTTAAAAATATGTTTTTGATTTGTACTAGCGTGGCATCTGTAAGGCCTGCTTGTTGCGCAATAGTAGAGAAGGCTCCCTGTCCTGCTAACTCATCAAAGGTTGGCCCGGGGGATTGAAACTTTCATTTAACCCCACCTGAATTTGAGCTTCCTCAAGCCACCAACTTCTCAACTGTAACCATTGAGAACCTTCTAAAACAGTTTTTCCAATTGTTTCCCAATCTATGGGTATAAGGAGATTTCCTGATACATATGAATCTAACAGTCCCACCACAAAAGGAGATTGAGGTCCATATTGAGCAATGGCAGATTTTAATTCTTTCAGAATCTTATAATGCAAGGGGCTATATTGAACATTCACGCCTCCTTGCGGAAATTGAGCATTGGCAACAAATCTCTGCCTCTGAATAGGAAACAATAGGGGTGGATCCTCCTCATGCCAGCCAGGGGGAATGGGAATATCGTCGGGGGGGGGGGCAGAAAACCCAAAGACATAGTTCTGAGGCCCTATAGGAGGGGCCGCAGAAGCCACAGTAGAGAAACTAAATAGACACCTCTCCAAACAGGACATACAAATGGCTAAGAAACATATGAAGAAATGTTCAACATCACTAATCATCAGAGAGATGCAAATTAAAACAACAATGAAGTATCACCTCATACCTGTCAGAATGGCCACCATCAACAAATCATCAAACAAGTGTTGGTGAGGATGGGGGGAAAACAGAACTCTAGTACACTGCTGGTGGGAATGCAGACTGGTGCAGCCACTATGGAAAACACTATGGTGTTACCTCAAAAAATTAAAAATTGAACTGCCATTGACCCAGTGATCCCACTTCTAAGAATATACCCTAAGAAGCCTGAAACACCAATTAGAAAGAATATATGTACCCCCATGTTCATAGCAGCACCATTTACAATAGCTAAGATCTGGAAACAGCCCAAGTGTCAATCAGTAGATGAATGGATAAGAAAGTTGTGGTACATATATACAGCTGTAAGAAAGACAGATCTCTTATCCTTTGAGATGACATGGAGGGACCTAGAGAGTATTGTCCTAAGAAAAACAAGCCAAGCAGAGAAAGACAAATATCACATGATCTCACTTATTTGTGCAATATAACGAACAAAAAAATCTGATGAACAAAATAGACCCAGAGACATAGAAGTAAGGTACAGACTGACAAACCTCAGAGGAGGGGTGTGGGGAGGATAGATGAGATAATCCAAAGAACTTATATGCATGTGTGTGTAACCAATGATAGGCAAATTGCTGCAAGGGGAAGATTGGGAGGAGGGTGGTGTCCAGTAGGAAAAAGGAGAAACATCTGTAACAAAAATAAATAAATTATTTTTTAAAAAAGGAAGAAAGAAAAAAATGCCTGCCAAGTTCATACATCAAAAAAAAAAAAAAAAAAGAAAAGATGTGGTACATATACAGAATGGAATATATGCAGCTGTAAGAAAGAAAGATCTAGTATCCTTTGAGATGACATGGAGGGAATTGGAGAGTATTATGCTAAATGAAATAAGCCAATCAGATGAAGACAAATATTGTATGAACTCACTATTTGTGGAGTATAATGAACAAAATATGCTGATAAACAAAACAGACCAAGAGACATAGAAATAGGATTCATACTGACAAACTTCGGAAAAAGGGAGCAGTGGGAAGGAAAGAGATAAAGCAAAGAATTTATGCACAGAAGCATAACCTGTGGACTAGACAACATTGCTTGAGGGGGCGGGGTGGGAATAGGAGGAGGGTGTCAATGGGGGAAAAAGGAGAAACATCTGTAACAGAAATAAAATAATTTTAAAAAAAGACAGGGTCTTTCAAATGGTCAATGAACTCCTATTTGGTTTTGAAGATAAGTTGTTTCATCAACATTTCTATAGCAAGTGTTTAAGGATGAATAAATTAAAATTACATAGGAAGGGTGGGAGGAGTATTAGGTTAAACAAATATGTTTGGAGATATTTTGTTTCATGAGGTTAAATATTTTATTACCACTGCTCATGTCCCTGTCTTTAATATACCAGTAGCACAGTGAATCTTCTAGAGAAGAATGTCTAATGCAGGATGCACTAAAAGTAAAATTTGACAAGTAGACATGCTTTTTTTACTCAGAATACCTCACAGAACAAGTGTTCCAGAAGAGAATATTTTGAGAAACATGGCTTTATATAAATTATTTTTAAAACCCTGCCTAAAATATTTTCTAACTATATAATAGTCTTCAATCTGAAAGTTTCATTCAGAAAACATGATATGTGCACTACTTTAACTCCCACCCTAAAGTTAACATACTGTCTTTGCTCATTTTATGGCTAGTAGGTATAACAGTTTTACTACATTCATGCTGCTTAAAATTCCCGAAGAAGATTTGTTGGTAAAATGTTTAAAAATTCTCAGTTTTGTAAAATATGATGACTCCCTGGTGAATTTCATTTCAAAAAAAAAGATATCTACTATCTTATCTGTTTAGCAATTTAGAAATATACTAACCAAAAGCCCATGAAAATAAAAAACTATAGGAGGAAGAAGATGGACATTGTTACTTAAAGTTCATATTTCTGTATCTGTTGCGTGTAGCAAAGGGAACTGTGCTTACATGGTTATACATGGTCTGTCCTTGAATCTTGGTTAGTGTTTCTTTTATTTTAAATATGTTTTCATTGAATTTTTAGAGAGAAAGGAAGAGAGAAAGAGATGAAAACATCGGGGTGAGAGAAAAATATCAATTGGGCTGCCTCCTGCATGCTCCGTGCTGGGGATCAAGCCTGCAACCCAGGCATGTGCACTGACAGGGAACTTAACCAGGACCTCTCAGTCCATGGGGACTCTCAATCCACTGAGCCACACTGACTGGTAAGTGTTTATTTTCTTTAGATCTCTGTAGTTTTAAGCTGTTAGAATTTTAGGTAGGTTAAGCACAGAGTAGTGTCTCATTGAGGGAATTTTTGTTAACTAATTGCTTTTGAGTCATGGTAATAAAAATGGGATTTCTTTAACAAGAAAATAGTATAACAGAAGACAGTGTATTTCCACTCTCAGTACTTTTAGTAAACAGCTGGATATGGAGTCCACCATGGAAACTGAAGTTACAGGATATTTAAAAAGACTTTTTTGAGGTATATTGAAGAGTTGTATTTATTTACTAAATATGTTTTTATTGATTTTTTTAGAGGGGTAAAGGAAGACAGAGATAGAAACATTGATGAGAGAGACCCATTAATTGGCAGCCTCCTGCACGGCCCCCACTGGGGATTGAGCCCTCAACCTAGTATTGGCCCTGACCAGGAATCAAACTGGGGCCTCTCAGTCCATGGGACGATGCTCAATCCACAGAACCACTGGCCAAGCTATTGAAGAATTTTATATTAACCAATCTGCCTAGGAAAACAAAAAATAGAACCATAACTACTTTCTTTGGTGCTAATATACAGAATAATAAAGCCTGGTACATACCATCTTTGCCGAAATTAAGATACTTAATGAAAATGTTGCTTTTTATTCTGTTTTTATTGTTGATGCTATTACAAATGTCTCTCATTGTTTCCCCTTTTGCCCCACTCCACCGATACACCAGCCCACCCCAAGCTTTCACCACATCACTGTCTGTGTCCATGGGCTATGCATATATGCATATATGTTCTTTGGTTAGTCTCTTCCCATGTCTGACACCTGCTTCCCCTCTGAGATCTTTCGGTATATTCCATGTATCCATGCCTCTGGATCTATTTTGTTCATCAGTTTATTTTGTTCATCAGTTTATTTTGTTCATTAGATTCTACATATGACTGAAATCATGTGATATTTGGCTTTCTTTCAGTAGCTTATTTTACTTAAAATAATAATCTCCAGGTCCATCCATGCTGTCACAAAGGGTAAGAGCTTCTTCTTTTTTGCAGGCACATAGTATTCCATTGTGTATATATACGATAGCTTTTTTTATCCACTCTTCTACTGATGGGCACTTGGGCTGTTTCCAGGTCTTAGCTATTGTAAATAGTGCTGCTATGAACATAGAGGTGCATATATTCTTTCTGACTGGTGTTTAGGGATTCTTAGGATATATTCCCAGAAGTGGGTTTGCTGGGTAAAACAGCAGTTTTATTTTTAATTTTTTTAAGAAACTCCATACTGTTTTCCACAATGGCAACACCAGTCTGCATTCCCAACAAAATGTTGCTTTTTAAAGACACACCTAATCAATATAATTACTCATTGTTCAGAGATGTTAAGTTATACAGATAAGGATGCTCCTGTTAATGGTTTAGGACTATGTTGTCTTCTTACCATTACAATGTGGGGGATTGTTTAGAGAATGTTGCCTAATATTGAGTAAATATTCATGCCAAAATAGATGGAGCAAGGAAGGAGAGAGAGAAAAAAGACATAAAGAGAGAAAATGTGTTTGAGTTTAACTTTGCCGAGTTCATGCAATAACCCTCCAATGATGATTCCACATGATTAAACCAGATTAACTTCCTAATTGTAGAGAAAAGCATATTCCATTAAAAAAAATCAAGTGGCATAGTTTCCATTATAAAAGAAGAATAAAACAGACATAGAGCCCTTGACAATATGTTAGCATAACATAGGAAAGTAGGGTTCAAAGTAATTTTTGTAGAATAAGTCACTACATAACTATGGTACCAATCAAGATTAATGTTGTGGAAGATTTTACACACACACACACACACACACACGAGTGTTTCAGTTTGGAGCAACTTACATTTAGAGATGTACGGGCTTGAACTAGAAACCTTTTGGGTAGACAATCATTTATAACTCTTGGAATTGTGGTGTAATAAATTAATAAAAATACCCAGTTACATATTTCCAAGTTATTTTGGGGAATGGAGGAACTATAAGGCAGAATTAGCATCATTCCAACTAAATTTGTATATTTACTTGTAAATAAGAGATATGCTAGTTTCTCCAAAGGAGAAAAATTATGAGAGTTTGAAAAACCCAAGTAGGTTCATGTAGGAAAGCTTATTGCTTATGCACTATTTGGTGGAGAATGTCAATGCCCTGTTAACAATACAAGATTTGATGCTGCAAATGTGTCTAAATATCCCTCATGGTGATAACTTTCTGATATTATCTGTAAATTCAAATTTTATTTCCCTCCGTAATCATTCATAGCTTAATAGATTGTGTGTGTGTGTGTGTATGTGTATATATATATATATATATATATATATATATTTATATATATGGATATATATGCATGTGTATATATACACACATATATATGGATTATATATATGGATTATATATATGGATATATATGGGTTATATATATGAATATATATGGATTATATATATGAATATATATATGGATTATATATATGAGAATTTTCTGTATCATGTTCTTATCATTGAATCAACAAAGTATAAATTTACAGAAATACTTAAGTAATTCTTCACCTTCTTTCCACATCCTCCCTCTTTTTTCTTACCCCTCGCTGTCCTCCTCATTTTCATTTCTTCATTTAATACTAATTATAGTTATCATTTTTGAACATAGACGTTGTTCCAAATGTTTTTACAATTCTTTATTTTTTTTTTTACAAATATTGAACATTTCTAAGACATAGAAACTCTTTTAGAAAACATCCTTGCTTACATCGGGCTTACATTGTACTTAAGGAAAGAGATAAACATGTAAATGAATAAAATAATTATAGATTATATGAGGTGTTATAAATGATGTAAATAGGGTGATAAGATGGTATAATGTGCGGGGGATTATGAAACATCTCTCTGAGGAGGTGACTTTTGAACAGAGGTAAAAAAAGTCAGCCATGCAAGGATCTAGGGTCACAACATTCCAGGCATAGGTTTCAAAGGAGGTTAGAAAGTTAGAGAGGCTTGTTTGGCTGGAGCTCATTAAGGAGGAATAATATAAGGTGATGTTGGAGAGGACTAAGGAGCTAAATCACTAAGAAACAGTGTAGGCTGATGTAAAAAATATGGGTTTCTCCCTGGCCAGTTTGGCTCAGCAGTTAGAGCGTCGGCCTGTGGTCCTGAGAGTCCTGGGTTCGGTTCCCACTAAGGGCACGTACTTCGGTTGCAGTTTGTCCCCGGCCCTGGTTGGGTTGTGCGGGTGGCAGCCACTCGATGTGTCCCTTCACATCGATGTTTCTCTCTCTCTCTCCCTTCCTCTCTCTCCCTCCCACTCTATCTGTACAAAAAATGGAAAAATATCCTCGGGTGAGGATAAAAAAAAAAAAAAAAAAGGCTAAAAAAAAATATGGGTTTCATCCTGACAGCAATGACGCACCATTGAAGTATTGTACACAGGGAAAATGTATGATCTGATTTGAATTTTTAAAAATATCCTACTTATTGTAGGAATAATCAATAGTGAGAGTCAAGAAGGGAATCAGAGATACTTATTAGAAGGCTGTTGAATTAGTTTATGGTGGCAATAGATGTCATTTTGGATCGTGATACTAGTCATAATGAGAAGGGAACTGATTGGGAACTTGTTTTGAAAATAAAACCTCAGCATTTGGAAATTCACTGGATGTAGAAAATAAAGAAAGGCAAAGGATTAATGATGAATTATTGACTTTCAATTGTACAGAACTGAAGATTACTGTTGTATATTTAGTAAACTGAGGGCAACTGAATGAGTAGTAAGTTATTGTTTTGTATGAAAATCAAAAGGGTTTCTTTACATATTAATTTTGGATGTCTATCAGATATCTGAGTGACAATGTCAATGAAACAGTAATATACAAATATAGATTCAGAATAAAGGTCTGGGTTTTAGATAGAAATTTGAAAATTATTGAAATAATGGTATTTAAAGCCATGATGCTAAAATTGAATCACCTAGAAAGTGATTATAGAAGGAAAAAGAAGAGTAAAGCAGAGAGAAGAAAAGAGAAGGACCCCAAGAGTGAGTCTTCAGACATACCTGATTTTAAGATTGCAAGGAGAAAGTTAAGCTCTCAATGGAGCCTGAGAAGAACTGTCAAGAAACTCAGTTGACAGTCAAGACAATGTGGTGTCCAGGAAGTGAAGAGGGGAGAATGCTTGAGGAGGGCACGGTCCATTGGGTTGAATGCTGCTGAAAGGGCAATATGGAAGTCATTTCTAACCATGACAATTGCTCTTTTAGTGAAGTTCTGAGTGTAGAAGATTGAAACAGTAAGATAAGTAAATTAGAAATGATGATGCAAACTCATTTAATCCATGTAACAAACCTGGGGACAATTATCACTTAACAAATGAGAAAATTGAGGCTCTGAAAGATTAAGTAATTAATTTTTTAAAAATCACAGAAAATTGGTGGAGAAAGGAATTAAATCAAGGTTTCCCTGTCATGTAAAATCCCTGCCCTTAATCACTACATATAAGGAATCTGGGACACCGAAAATTTGAATAACTTAGTCTACTGTTTCAGGACAGTTAATGGTTACTTAAAATAATTAGTAAGAAAACTACTTCAAAACAAAAATGGGTCTTTAAACTGTCTTTAGGAATGGGCAGGCTTCAAGGAGTTGCTGGCATTATATAATGTATTAACTTTTATTTCACAAAAAGCAACTTCTGTTGAGCTGTACCACCTGCTTGGACTGTGGGAGTAAGGCTGGGTGATATTCTATGGCACTAAATTTCAAGTTTTAAGTCCTTTTTGAGACTAGCAAACAGTTATTGACTTCAGATTCTGCGCTAGTATATCATAGAGAACACAAATCTGTTTTTTTGCGATGGGTATTTTTTTTACAATTGATATTTTACCTTATGAGTTTGGAGATGTGCCTATCCACAAAATGCCACGTGGCACTGAAACATCTTTTGCTAACAAATTGACAAAATATGTCTATTTTGACATTCTTCACAAGGTAAAACTGCAATGTAAATTATGCTACCATACGAGCAGTACCTGAGGTTTTCAGGGAAAAATAAATTGCCATGGTGTGAATAGGTATCTGCCTCTTCACACTTCAGATGATGATACGTCACCTCTGCATAGGGATTGATGTTAAAAGATCGCCTGACCAGTGTGGCTTAGTGGTTGAGCATCAACTCATGTACCAAGAGGTCACCAGATTGCCCTGGCCGGTTTAGCTCAGCAGTTAGAGCGTTGGCCTGTGGTCCGGAGAGACCCAGGTTCGGTTCCCGCTAAGGGCACATACCTTGGTTGCAGTTTGTCCCCAGCCCTGGTTGGGTCGTGTGAGTGGCAACTACTCGATGTGTCCCTTTTACGTCGATGTTGTTCTCTCTCTCTCCCTCCCACTCTATCTGAACAAAATATCAAAGAATGTCCTCAGGTGAGGATAAAAAAAAAAAAGAGAGAGATCACCAGATCAATTTCAGGTCAGAGCATATGCACAGGTTGTAGGCCCAATCCCCAGTGGAGGGCATGCAGGAGGTGGCCAATCGATGTTCTCTCTCATTGATGTTTCTATCTCTCTCTTTCTCTAAAACTCAATACAGAAAAAAATATTAAACACACACACACACACACACACACACACACACACATACACACACAAAAGATCTCCCTGACTCACATCTTTGGCTAATCAAACTGTCAAGATAATGGAATTGAAGATTGGACATGGTTTTAATTTCTTAATGATTTGGTTTCCCTTAGAGGAACTTCCTGAAATAGTCAAGTCATTTGTATACCATATAGGAAACTGACACTGAAAATATATCTTACAGATTGTCCCATGATTATTGCAAGAAAAATTGATATCATTATGTTTTGGTCATACAACCTAGGTATATCTAGGGATTGCCTATATGAAAACATTTGCAAAAATATATACTTAGTGGCCTGGGCTTGATTCCTATATTGATAAATGGCTGTACTGGAATGTTGTACATGCCAGACTACTTGTTCTAACCTGTTAAAAGTGAGTGGTGGGTGATGGTAATTAACATTGACTTAGTACCTATTGTATGCCAGCCACTATGGAGGGAGGCACCTTTCATTTGTATCTAACATTATCACCACCAGGAGCACACAAGCTCAGTATTATTATCTTCATTTTACATAAAGTGGTTAAATAAAATGTATATTCCCACAGTTGGTCACTGTTAGAAATGGAATACAAGAGCTATGGACATTAAAATGTAGAATGTATATATATTCTTTGTCTATAATTCAGATTGATTTTGCTAGATTACAGAATAAATGACTAATTTTATATTTTCATCTCAAACCTTATTCAAATCCAAAACTGCAAGACACACAAAATAAAGGCTATCTTCAATACTGTTATATGTTTTTAATATAACATTTTTCTAATAATAAAGGAATATAGATTAACTATAGAAAATTCTGAAATTTTTAAATACAATAACTAACAGTGTAACAGTTGTTTTTCCATTGATTATTTCATTTAATGCTTACAACCAGAGGCAGAAAATGTTATTTTTATTTCCCTTTTACAAATGAAGAAACAAAGGTACAGAGTGTTTAAGGGTGACACACTAGTAAGTGTGAGTTAGGATTCAAAATCAAGCAGTCCAATTTGAGAGCCTACATTCTTCACAACTCCCCTGCCACTCATAATTCTAATACCCAAAGAAAATGGCTGTCAATGTTTTTATGTACTCCCTTATATATGCTCATTCTTTAAAGGTGGTTGCCAAAACTGGCTTCCAATTTTTCTTACACCCAAAGCTGTGTTAAAATCATAAATCTCTCAAGAAGATCATTTTTTCTGAGATCGAATGTATATTCCAAAATAAATAAGGATAGCACATCACCAGAAATCATCTCCAAGGTTTAGGAAAACACAATTCATCCTTTTTTTAAATTTTCATTTAGTGGATATCTTACATTTTTATTTATGAAAAGGGTGCCTGGTGTTTTAGAAGGCAAAAAGGCACAGCCCTGAATTTACCAAGTTTCCAGTCTTCTGCTCTTCTCTCTGTATTTTGATTATCCTGTAGAGATCCCAAGGCTTTCATTAGGCCTGTGCTGCCCCTCTGCTTAATCTTTACAAGTTTTTTCCCTCAGGGAACCATTCAAAATGATGTACATTCTTCAAGAAATCAGAATATACCTTACAAAAAGCACTGATCAAAATAATTTTATTCAGTACAGGAGCCTTGATTTCCATATGGGACTTTGTCTTCAAAAGTGCAACTTTACTAACAGTTGGAAGTCACAAATGAGTTCACCATGACCAATGCTCACTGTATCACATCCTCTGCCTCCATGTGAGAAATAACACATGTAAAACATATTTTCAGTTTTACTTTTTATTTTATTTTTCTTTTATCCTCACCCTAGGATATTTATTTATTTATTTATTTATTTATTTATCACTATTTTTTTAATTTTTAATTTTTTATTTTTTTTATCCTCACTCGAGGACATTTTTCCATTTTTTGTTCATGTAGAATGAGAGGGAGAGAGAGGAACAGAGGGATAGAGAGAAACATCGACATGAAAGGGACACACCGATTGGTCGCCACCCACACAAACAACCAGGGCCAGGGAAAAACTGCAACTGAGGCACGCTCTCCCAGCGGGAACCGAACCTGGGTCTCTCCAGACCACTGGCCAACACTCTAACCACTGAGCAAAACTGGCCAGGGCTACTTTATTTTTATTAATTTATTTTTGTTAAATATGTTTCACCTTTTTTTCCCCATCGACACCCTCCTACCCATCACTCCCACCACGTCCCCAGCTTTGTTGTCTGTGTCCATTGGTTATGCATACATACATATAAGTTCTGTGGTTTATCTCTTCCCTCCCCCCACCACCCCTCTTCTATGGGTTGTCAGTCTGTATCCTACTTCCACGTCTCTGGGTCTACGCTATTCCTCAGACTGTTCTGTTCATTATATTCCACAAATAACTGAGATTAAGTGAAATTTGTCTTTTTCTGCTTGGCTTGTTTCACTTAGGATAATGCTTTCCAGGTCCCTCCATGTTGTCTCAAAAGACATAAGATCTTTCTGTCTTACAGCTGTATAGTACTCCATTGCGTATATGTACCACAGCATTTTTTCCCATTCATCTACTGATGGGCATTTGGGCTGTTTTGAGATCTTAGCTATTGTAAATAGTGCTACTATGAACATGGGAGTACATATATTCTTTCTGATTTGGTATTTTAGGTTTTTTAGAGTATATTCCTAGAAGTGGGATCACTGGGTCAAATGGCAATTCAATTTTTAATTTTTTGAGGTAACACCATATTGTTTTCCATAGTGGCTGCATCAGTTTGCATTTCCAACAGCAGTGCACTAGAGTGACCTTTTCTCCACACTCTCGCCAACACTTGTTGTTTGATGATTTGTTGATGGTGGCCATTCTGACAGGTGTGAAGTGATACCTCATTGTTGTTTTAATTTGCATCTCCCTGATGATTAGTGATGTTGAGCATTTCTTTATATGTCTCTTGGACATTTGTATGTCCTGTTTGGAGAGGTGTCTATTTAGCTCTTCTGCCCATTTTTTAATTAGGTTCTTTGTCTTCCTTTTGTTAAGTTGTATGAGTACTCTATATATTTTGGAAATTAACCCCTTCTCTGCTATATCATTGGCAATGAAACTCTCATATACAGTGGGTTGTCTTTCCATTTTGGTGGTTGTTTTTTGTTTGTTTGTTTGTTTTGTTTTCTTTTGCTATGCAAAAGCTTTTTAGTTTGCTGTAGTCCCATGTGTTCATTTTTTCCTTTGTTTCTGTTGCCTTAGGTGATATATCAGTGAAAATTCTGCTGCGTATGATGTTCAACATTTTCTTGCTTACATTATCTTCTAGGATTTTTATGGATTCATGGGTCACATTTAAGTCTTTTATCCATTTTGAGTTTATTCTTGTGTATGGTGTAAGTTGATGGAGTAGTTTCATTTTTTTTTTTTTTTTTTTTTTGCATGTAGCTGTCCAATTTTCCCAAAACCATTCATTAAAGAGGCTGTTTTTACTACATTGTATGCTCTTGTCTCCTTTGTCAAATATTAATTGAGCATAATGTCTTGGGTCTATCTCTGGGTTCTCTGTTCTGTTCCACTGGTCTATATGCCTGTTCCTGTGGCAGCACCAGGCTGTTTTTATTACAGTAGCTTTGTAGTATAACCTAATATCTGGAATTGTGATACCACCTACTTTGACCTTTTTTTTTTTTTCAAGATAGCTCTGGCTATTCAGGGTCTTTTTTGGTTCTATATAAACTTTTGAAGTATTTGGTCTAGTTATGTGAAATATGTCCTTGGTATTTTGATGAGGATTGCATTGAATCTATAGATTGCTTTGGGTAGTATAGACATTTTAATGATGTTAATTCTTCCAATCCATGAACAAGGTATGTGCTTCCTCTTTTTTATATCTTCTTCTATTTCTTTTTTAAATGTCATGTAGTTTTCTGAAAATAGGTCCTTTATTTCTTTGGTTAAGTTTATTCCTAGGTATCCTAATGTTATTGCCATGATGATAAACGGTATTGTTTTTCTCAGTTTCTTTTTCTGTGAGTTCATCATTGGTGTATCAGAATGCTGTCAATTTCTTGCGTTAATTTTGTATCATGCTACTTTGCCAAATTCATTTATTAAATCTAGTAGATTTTTGGTGGAGTCTTTAGAGTTTTTTATGTATAATATTGTGTCATCAGCAAGTATTGACAGTTTCACTTCCTTTTTTCCAATTTGGGTCTCTTTCATTTTTCTTCATGTCTGATTGCTGTGGGTAAGACTGCCAGTACTATGTTAAATAAGAGTGGCAAGATGGCAGTGGGCAGAACCAGAGAGAGGTGAGTATGTGAGAGAGTGAACAAGTGTGTGAGAGAGTGTAAGTGGACAGGAAGTTATACAAACAAACCTGAGCAGTGCAGAGCCATGGAGCAAAAGGTTCCTGTGCTGTGGACAGGAGGAGCAGGCTACCATGGTAATTGTCCCTTCATGGTACATTTTCCTGCACTGCGAGAGGGTCCTACCATTTTGGAAGATCTAGGGTGTTCCCTGGGAGGAGGCAGTGGGAGTAGGTATAACCAGCAACCCGAGCCCACCAGCACACCTGGCACCATCGGACCAGTGAACACTCTGTGTCAACACAGACCAGTGCACAGTAGTGGAGCTCCCAAGGTGATGGTCGTGGAAGCATCAAACAGCCTGGAGCCCAGCACCATCTCCATAGTACATCAGAGTCCAGATATACTCCCAGTAACAGAGGCTGGGGTGCACACATTTATCCCCAAGTAAAAGAAGCACAGACAGGCAGCTGAGACCCATTCCCTAAGACTACAGCAAAAGCTGAGTAGGAGTTGAGCCCCATGGAGAAGAAGCAATGCCCAGCTGCCAGAGGCAGGACCTGAGGCTCCACAGAGGTCAGTGCAGTCCAGTAGCCCACAAGAGCAGTGGGAAGCTGGAGTCTGAGAGGGACTGGTGCAATCCAGCTGCCTGCCCGTGGGAACTGCATGGTGCAAAGGCACCAGAGAGGTATGTGCAGCCCAGCAGAGACTTTGCTTTCCACTTACCCACAGGACCTGTGGGTGCTGAAACACCAGAGAGGCCTGTGCACCCCAGCAGGGCCTGTGTGATCTAGGTACCCACAGGACCTGTGGGTTGCCAAAGCACCAGAGAGTCTTGTGTGATCAAGCAGGCCATAATATAGGCATAAAGCCAGGTCACCAAATAGACTGCAATCCATTTACCCACAGGACCTGCAAGGTGCAGGCACACCAGAAAGGCCTGTGCAACCCATCTGCGCACAAGATAGGCATAGAGGATGTAAAAATGGAGTCAGAGTGAATAAAAGATATGCAGACAATTTCCTGGGACAAAACAGGAATTACAACTAAAATACAGACAAATCCTTGGAAAAGAGCAACAGAAAATCAGCAGGACGGGATCATATAACCAGGGACACTGCTAGGATCTGTGGAGGCGTGAGAGGGAGGTGGGCTGGGAGCCCAGGAACAGCAGCAGTCTGAGCTGTGAGCAGAACCCATGGGGAATAAAGACCCAGCCCACTACAAAATGCTGAGAGCTGGGACAAAGCACTAAAATAGCCACAGCCACTCACCTGGGGGGCTAAGGCAGAGGGAGGGCAGACTGAGCTGGAACTCTGTGGGGACACCTGGGATTTGGAGGGCACTCAGTGTTTTTACTGAGTTGGAGCCACAAAGGATGGTGGCCAGTGTGCTCCTTTCCAGAGCTGCACCTTTCCAAAGCAGCAGCACCTCACTCAGAGATTCAGCTTTCTCAGTTGAGGCAAAGAAATGCAAATTGGGGCTCATTAACAACCAGCATCTATCCCACCCTCCTGAAATCCTCTTATGCAGAACACCAGGGCTATGTTCCAAGGCACTGAGTAACTGATACTACTAGCCACCAGGAAATAGCTAGAGGATAACTGAATATTTCTTGGGCTTGCAAATCTACCCATGAAAGTAAGAGTTGACAGTAGTGTTTAACGTGGGTCCACCCAGGCTCATCCAAACCCAGTAGAGGGAATCAGAAATAGAAGAACACCACCCACAGGGAAAATTTGGCAGGCTCCAAAACCAACACAGATAGCCGAAATGGTCAAATAAACAAATAAACAAACAAACACAAATTGCAAAAGAAAGAGCAAGAGAACTCTATCAAAAATGAGTGGTGAAATGGAGTAAAGCAAATTATCAGAGGTAGACTTCAGAGCCATGATCTTGAGGAAGTTCAACAGCAAGAGTAAGGACATCAGTACCATGAGTATAGATATAGAAACATTGAAAACCAACCAAGTGGAAATGAAGAATGACATAGCAGAAATAAAAAACACATTGGAAGGACTAACCAGCAGAGTATAGAAAACTGAGGACCGGATGAGTGAATTAGAAGACAAGGTAGAATAAATCAACCAATCAGAAATCCAAAAGGAATAAAACAATTAACAAACAGAAAGATAGCTTAAGAGAACTGTGGACAACTAAAACCATAATAATATTCGCATTATAGGAGTCCCCAAAGAGGAAGAAAATGGGTAAGGTTTAGAGAATATATTTGAAGAAATAGTGACAGAAAATTTTCCTAATTTGCTGAAGGAAGAAGGCATTGAAGTTCAAGAAGCACAGATAACCCCATGTAAGAAGAACTCAAACAGTCTCATACCGAGACACATAGTAATTAAAATAACAAAATTTAAAGACAAAGAGAGAATTCTAAAGGCAGCAAGAGATAAGCAACAGGAAATCTACAAAGAAAACCCCATAGGGCTCTCAGCTGACTTCTCAACAAAAACACTATAGACCAGAAGGGAGTGGCATGAAGCAATCAAGGTCATGAAAAACAAGGATCTGAATCCAAGACTACTCTATTCAGCAAGGCTATTGTTCAAAATAGAAGGTCAAATAAAAAGCTTTCCGGACCAAAAAAAGGCTAAGAAAATATATTTACACCAAACCCGAATTGCAAGATATGCTAAAAGGACTGCTGTACTTGGTAGAAGAATTAGAAAGACAATAGAACCACACTAAACAAAATGGCAATAAATGAGTACATATCAATTATTACCTTAAATGTGAATGGTTTAAATTCCCTCATAAAAAGACTCAGAGTAGTTGACAGGATAAGAAAGCATAACTCACATATACGTTGTTTACAAGAGACCGACCTCAAAACAAAAAAAAACTTATATAGGTTGAAAGTGAAGGGATGGAAAAAGATCTTTTTCAAGCAAACAGAAAGCAAAAAAAATAAGCTGGGTTAGCAATACTCATATCTGATAAAGCAGATTTCAAAATGAAGGCCATAATTAGAGACAAAAAAAAGGCCACTACATAATATTGAAAAGATCTTCCCAACAGGAAGATATAACCATGGTAAACATATTTGCACCCAATAAAGGACCAACAACATATATTAAAAATCTTTTGGAAGACTTCAACGGTGAAATCAATAGCAATACAATCATAGCAGGGGACCTCAAAACCCTGCTGATATCACTGGTTAGATCTTCTAGATAAAAATTTAACAAGGAAACACAGACTCTAAATGAAGCGCTAGAGTAAATGGATTTAATACATAACCACAGAGAATTACACCTAAAACTGCAGAATTCACATTCTTCTCAAGTGCACATGAGACATTCTCAAAGATAGACCACATGTTAGGGCATAAACTAAGTCTCTACATATTCAAGAAGGTTGAAATTATATCAAGCATCTTCTAGGATTATAATGGCATGCAACTAGAAATCAATTGCAACACAAACATGCAAAGACATTTGAAAACAGAGAGGCTAAATAGCATGTTATTGAAAAATGAATGGGTTACCATGCAGATCAAGAAAGAAATTAAAAATTTCTTTAAAAACAATGAAAGTGAACACACAACAACACAAAATCTATGGGATGCAGCGAAAGCTCTTCTGATAGGGAAGGACATAGCACTACAGGCTTACCTTAAGAAACAAGAAAAATTTCTAATAGACTATCTAACCTCACAACTTAAAGAACTACACAGAAAACAAAAAGAAATCCCCAGAACAAGTAGAAGGAAGGAAATAGTAAATATCAGAGCAGAAATTAATGACATCAAGACCAAAAAAAAAAAAAAAAAACAATTCAAAAGATCAATAAAACAAATAGCTGATTCTTTGAAAAGATAAAAAAGATTGATGGACCCTTAGCTAGACTCACCAAGAAACAAAGGGAGAGAACCCAAATACATAAAATCAGAAATGAAAGAGGAGAAATAATAACTGAAACCACAGAAATACAAAGAATTGTTAACAAATATTATGAACAATTACACAGCAACAAATTTCACAATCTAAGCAAAATGGACAAATTTCTAGAAACACATAGTCTCCCAAAACTGAACCAAGAAGAGATAGAAAACTTGAACAGAACAATAACAACAAAAGAAATTGAAGATGTAATCAACACTCTCCTAGCAAACGAAAGCCCAGACTCAGACAGCTTCACGAGGGAATTTTACCAAAAATGTAAAGAAGAACTAATACCCATTCTCCTCAAACTATTTTTAAAAATTCAGAAAGAGGAAGACTTCCATACTCATTTTATGAGGCCAGCATAATTCTAATTTCAAAACCAGAAAAAAAGACACTACAAAGAAAGAAAACTACAGACCAATATCCCTGATGAACATAGATGCCAAAATCCTGAACAAAATACTAGCAAATCAAATCCAGCAATACATCAAAAAAAATTATTCACCCTGACTAAGTGGGATTTATCCCAGGGATGCAAGGCTGGTACCATATTCACAAATCAATAAATGTGATACACCACATAAACAAAATAAAAGATAAAATTCATATGATCATAGGAATAGACAGTAAAAAAGCATTCGACAAAATCCAACACACATTTCTGATAAAAAAAACAAACAAAAAAAAAAAACACACAAAAAAACGCTCAGCAATCTGGGAATAGAGGGATCATATCTCAACATAATAAAGGCCATATATGAAAGACTTATAGCCGACATCATACTCAATGGGCAAAAACTAAAAACATTTCTCTTAAGAACAGAAACAAGATAAGGATGCCCAGTTTTGCCACTTTTATTTAACATAATAGTGGAAGTCTTAGCCACAGCAATCAGACAGGAAAAAAAAAATAAAAGGGATCCAAATGGGAAAGGAGGAAGTGAAACTGTCATTATTCAGAGATGACATGATACTATACGTAGAAAACCCCAAACTCCATTAAAAAAAAAAATCCTATTCACCATCATGGCAAAAAATTAAGATACCTAGGAATAAACTGAAGCAAAGAAATAAAGAACCTATTCTTAGAAAACTACAGGTCATTAAAAAAGAAATAGAGGAAGATATAAAAAAGTCGAAGCAAATACCTTGTTCATGGATTGAAAGAATTAACATCATTAAAATGTCCATACTACCCACAGCTATCTATAAATTCAATACAATCCCCATCAAAATACCAATGGCATACTTCACAGAACTAGAACAAATACTTCAAAAGTTTATATGGAACCAAAAAAGACCTTTAATAGCCTCAGCAATCTTGAAAAAAAAAAAGAACAATTAGGAGGGAATTACATTACCAGATTTCAGATTATACTACAAAGCCACTGTAATCAGAACAGACAGATAGAAATCAATGGAACAGAAAAGAGAACCCAGAAATGGACCCAAGACAATATGCTCAATTAATATTTTACAGAGGTGGCAAGAGCATTCAGTGGAGTAAAGACAGCCTCTTTAATAAATTATGTTGGGAAAATTGGACAGCTACATGCAAAAAAATGAAACTAGACCATCAACTTACACCATATACAAAAATAAACTCAAAATGGATAAAAGACTTAAAAGTACTCATGAATCCATAAAAATCCTAGAAGAACATGTAGCAACAAAAGATCCCTTATCCTTTGAGATGACATGGAGGGACCTGGAAAGTATTATCCTAAGTGAAATAAGCCAATCAGAAAAAGACAAATACCACATGATCTCACTTATATACAGAATATAAGTAACATAACAGTCTGAGGAATGCCGTAGACCCAGAAACATGGAAGTAGGGCACAGACTGACATCCCTCAGAAGAGCGGCCTGGGTGGGGGGTAAGAAGAGATAAACCACAGAACTTATATGCATGTACACATAACCAATGGACATGGACAACAAAGCCGGGGACAGGGCGGGGTGATGGGGAAGGGGGTGCCAATGGGTTAAAAAAGGAGAAACATCTGTAACAAAAAAATTAAAAATTAAAAAAAAGAAAATGTAGGCAACAAAATTTCAGACATCATACGCAGCAGAATTTTCACAGATATATCACCTAAGGGAACAGAAACAAAGGAAAAATGGGACTACATCAAACTCAAAAGCTTCTTGGTGGTTTTTAATTTCCAGTTGGTTGATTCTCAAAGTTTTTATGTCCTTACTCATGCTGTTGAATTATTTAAGATCATGGCTCTAAATTCTTGCTGTGTTAACTTGCTTAACTCCACCTCATTTATCTCATCTTCAATAGAGGTCTCTTGTTCTTTTATTGGGAATTTTTTATTTGCTTCACCATTTTGGCTATCTCAGTGGGCTTTGAGGGCTGCAAAATTTTTCCTGTGGGTGTTGGTGTTCTGTTGTATGTGGCTCCCTCTCCTGGGTTTGAATGAGCGTGGAAGGACCCACATTAAACACCACTGTTAAGTCTTACTTTCCTGGGTAGAGTTCAAACTGAGAAATGTTTCAGTTAACCTCTAGCTTTTTGCTTCAAGGCTATTAGTTGGTTACTTGAAGAGCCTTGTGTTCTCAGTTGAATAAAACTCTTCCTCAGGTGTTCAGTATAAGGGTCTTTCTGGAGGGTGAGGCAGATGCTGGTTTTTAATGAGCCTAAATTTGCATTTCAATGGCCCACCCAATGGGTGGGTTTGAATTTCTGAGGGAGGGGCCACCGCTTCTTCCCATAGACCTGGGAAGGAGTAAGATGACCACTGTTCTGTGTGGATGCAACTCAGCAAATGCTCTGAGCACCCTCCAAATCTTCAGGGTCCCCACACAGTTCCAGTCCAGTCCGCCTTCTCTCTGTCAGAGTCCAAGGTGAGTGGTTGTAGCTTTTAGCACTCTGTCCTGGTTCTCTGGGCTTTGGAGCCACTTAGGAGTTTAACCCCAAGAGAGCTGCTCACAGCTAAGACAGCTGCTGTTCGTGGGCTCCCAGCCTCAGTGTCATGCCTCTGCAATTCCACCAGGATTGATTTAGTGTCTTTGGTTATATGGTCATTGCAGGCTGCTTTTCTGTTTTTTTTTTTTTTTTTCTTAAGGATTTGTCTTTATTTTAGTTGTAATTTCAGTTTGGTCCTGGAAGATGGTCTCTGTAGCTTTCATTCACTCTGCCACCATTTTGGACTCTCTCCAAGGACATTTTTACATTTATCTTCAGATGGAGCAAGAGAAAGAGAGAGAGAAACTTTGATGTGAGAGAGACACATCTAGTGGCCACCACCTGCACGACACCAACTGGGGCCAGGGACAAACCACAACCGAGGTAAGTGCCCTTAGGGGGAACCAAACCCAAGACTCTCTGGTCCACGAGCTGACGCTCTAACTGCTGAGGCAAACTGGCCAGGGCATGTTTTCAGTTTTAAATAGTAACCCTTTTAATTAAATTGTTCTTCAATGCAGACTGCTATGGAAATTTTCTGGGCAGAACATTATACCCCAAATTCCAGTGTCTAATCATTGATTATTAATTTTGAAGAAAATTTAAATTTTTATGTATCTCATTGTCTAAGAAACTGATAGACTTAATCATTCTACATGCATGCATCCCCATGTATTGGACTGCTTGGGCTGCTATAGCAAAATAATATATGCTGGGTGGCTTAAATAACAGAAATTTATTTCTCGCAGTTCTGGAGTCTGGGTAGTCCAAATCTTGGTGCTGACTAATTTGGATTCTGTGAGAGAGAGAGAGCAAATTGTGTGTGTGTGTGTGTGTGCGTGCGTGTGTGTGTGTGTAAGAGAAAGAAAGAATCTCCTTGTCTTTTCTTACAAAAACTCTAATTCTCTAATGCTTTCTATGAGAACATCACTCTTATGACCTTGTTTAACCTTAATTACCTTCTTAAAGGTCCTATCTCAAAATTAAATTACAATAGGACTTAAGTTGAAGTATATTAATTAGGAGGAGTGACATGATTTTGTCCATATCACTCCCACCATTCCACTGCTTCAAGTTGTTTACTTATAAAAGTTTATACCTGTGTGTTGCACAATATGTTTTTCAGGCTTATCTACCTTGTCTTTTTTATCTTGTTCTTCCCTGAAGCTTCTACTAGTCTATACTCCAAATATCTTTATTTTACTGGACATAGACATCATAACAAGTGACCACTATTGAGACCACATTAACCTTGTGGAAGGGGTGTATTTGTCTTTCGGTCTGCTGTAAGCACTAGTATCTCTTACAGCTTGCCAATATAGTCAGAACTCAGATACAACTTCTCAAAAACTATATTTTATAGCAACTGTTGCTCAAAATATTTGCTGCTCCAAACACTGTCCAGTTCTTTATACTGTGGGCCCTGCCACTGATGATTATGATTTTTGAGGTATCATTAACCAATACAATTATATATATAATTAAATTGTACAATGTAGTGATTTAATGTGCATCTACATTGCACATGCATTTTCTCTTCCTTATGATTTTCTTAATAACATTTTTATAGCTTACTTTATTATAAATATAAAGTACATAATACATAAATAAAATATGTGTGAATTGACTATATTATTGATAGGACTTCTAGTCAAGATTAGGCTATTAGTAGTTAAATTTTTGGGAAAATCAGAATTTATTTATGGATTTTGGACTACATGGAGGTTGGTGCCATTCACCCCCACATTGTTCCAAGATCAACTTGACATTATTTATACTCAGTAGCTGTGGGAAAAGGGGAAAAAAAAGAATCACACTAAAAGGTAAATTGGGATACTAAAATACTTCTTTAACATATTATAGAAGTTTTATGTTTGTTTTTTATATACTGATATCTATTTCATATTAAAGTTATTTCAATACATTTGATAATGCTGATATCATTTTATGCAATTTTTATTAATTTATTTTTGTTACAGATGTTTCTCCTTTTTCCCCCATTGACATCCTCCACCTGATTCTGCCCCCCACTCCAGAATTGCTGTCTATGTTCATTAATTATGCATACATGCCTATAAATTCTTTGGTTTATCTCATCTTTCCCCCCGGCCCCTCTCCTCTAAGGTTTGCCAATCTGAACAATACTCCTTTCTTTGTCTCTGAGTCTATTTTGTTCATCAGCCTATTTTACTCATTATATTCCACAAATAAGTGAGATCCTGTGATACTTGTCTTTTCCTGATTGGCTTATTTCACTTAGCATAATACTCTATAGGTCCCTCCATGTTATCTCAAAGAATAAGAGATCTCTCTGTCTTATAGCTGCATAGTGTTCCATTATGTATATGTTATCACAGCTTTTTTATCCACTCATCTATTGATGGACACTTGGGCTGTTTCCAGGACTAAGCAATTTTAAATAGTGCTGCTATGAACATAGGGGTATATATATTATTTTTGATTGGTGTTTCATGCTTCTTAGGATATATTCCTAGAAGTGGGATCACTGGGTCAAATGGCAGATAGTTTTTACTTTTTTTGATGAAACACCATATTGTTTTTCATAGTGGCTGCACCAGTCTGCATTCCCACCAGCAGTGTACTAGAGTCTCTTTTTCTTCACATCCTCGCCATAGCTTGTTGTTTGATGATTTGTTGATGGTAGATATTTTGGTATATACTAGATAATACTTCATAGTTGTTTTAATTTACATCTCTCTGATGGTTAGTAATGTTGAGCATTTTTTCATGTCTCTTGGACATTCGTATGTCCTTTTTGGAGAGGTTTCTATGTAGGTCCTCTGCCCATTTTTTTAATTGGGTTATTTGTCTTCCTTTTGTTGAGTTGTATAAGTAATCTATATATTTTGAAAATTAACCCCATATGTGATATATCCTTGGCAATTATGCTCTCCCATATCGTGGATTCCATTTCCATTTTGAATGCTTGTTTCTTTTGCAGCCCAGAAGCTTTTTAGTTTAATGCATTCCCTTATATTATTTTTTTCTTTGTTTGTCTTGCCTTAGGCATTGTATTAGTAAAAATTCTGCTATGTGTGATGTCTGAAATTTTGTTGCCTACATTTTCTTCTGGGACTTTTATGGATTCACAAGTTACATTTAAGTCTTTTATCCATTTTGAGTTTATTCTTGTGTATGGTATAAGTTGGTGCTCTAGTTTTAATATTTTCTATGTAGCTGTCCAGTTATCCTAACACCATTTATTGAACAGGCTGTCTTTACTGCATTGTATGCTCTTGCCACTTTTGTTAAATATTAGTTGAACATAATGTCTTGGGTCAATTTTTAGGTTCTCTGTTTTGTTCCATTGTTCTATTTGCCTATTCTTGTGCCAGTACAAAGCTGTTTTGATTACAATAGCTTTGTAGTAAAACCTGATATGCGGTATTGTGATCCCTCCTACTTTGTTCTGTTGTGGCAGAAATTCACTCGGTGGAAAGAGACAGAGTGCATGCACTTGGAAGTTTAGAAAAGGACTGTTTAATGCACACTGCTGCTATCCCAGCAGAGTCACCTCCAAAAGCTGAGCCCTGAGCCCATGTTCCAGATGCCTTTTACACATGATAAGTCTCCAGTCATCTGGGGGCCTTCCAGTTCCACTGTAGTTTCGGCAGTTGTTACATGTACAGGAATTACAAAAGCCAAGGGCAGGGTCTCTGCATTACCTAAGGAGCTATACCTGGCTTGCCTCTTATTACCCCCTCTTGATTCTCAAACTGCTCTTAGAAGACTTAGTGAACATTTTGAACAGGCATTTTCCCTATTGCCATGTGAGGGAGAGGGGTAAAGATCTCTCTGACTGCTTCCTGCTGAAATAGGGGCATTGAAGGGGAAGGATGCAGTAACTGGAGTTCTTTACCATTTAGAGAAGAGTAGTTGAGCGTATTTATTTGAAGAATCATTTGGAGCTTTATTATTTCTAAGCAAGAGGAAATAAAATGAGTTAGCATGTTGAGAATACAAGGGTCAAACAGGAGCACTATAAAAAGCATTAAGAGAGGACCAGCTAATGGGAGTACCCAAGATGCCCAATATTCATTCCTTTCATTGCTGGTCCATGTCTCTAACTATTTTTGACTGATTAACATAAAAGCAACATTCCTTGCTTAAGAAGAGGCATACTCCTCCTTTTTCAGCAATCAGTAGGTCTAACCCCCTTCTATTTTGTCCTGTAAGGCTAGTAAGAATACAGAGTCCAGTGCTGGGATCAGTCCAGCAGGTGATGACCCTCGATTCTACTGACAGAATCCTCAGGTCCTTGCCATAGACTGTTCAGCAGGTTTTGCTGTCCTCTTAAGGGTTACCTGCAGAGGATTGTACAGGCTGGTGGTCACTCTCCAGGCAGCTTAGTTGTCATGTGGCAGGTGAGCTACCTTTACTCATGAGTGGTGGATCCAGGTATTCATACCTGCAACCTTGAGAGCTGTGGGAGTGATTAGTATGACTAAATAGGGCCCTTTGCAGGTTTATTTGAGGGGTTCCCTTTTCCAGTCTTTTATCCAGACTTATCCTCTGATCCGTGGGGGTATACAGTTATTCCCAGGAAAATGGGTATTCTATTGGTTATCCACTTATGTACCTCAAGAGTGTTTTTTTTTTTTTCTAGTTTTTATAATTGTTTTTGAAATTCCAGATGACCAAGTTCTTTTATATCCCCTATGAATTTATATCCCCTATGGGATATAAATCTCCTGTATAAGATTTCAAAAGGAGAGAACCCTATCTTTGCCCAAGGGGTACAATGTACTCACAGGAGAGCTGGGGGCAGTATATCAGTCCAGGACAGGTTGGTTTCTTGACATAGTTCTGCCATGGTCTGCTTAAGGATCTGATTCATGAGTTCTACTTTTCCTGAGCTCTGGGGCTGATAGGCCATGTGCAAATTCCATTGGATGCCTAGAGTTTTAGCTACCTGCTCTACTATTTCTGCTATGAAAGCTGACCCATTGTCTGATCCTATAGTCAATAGCATTCTATATCTCAAGATAAAGTTTCTCAGTAGAGCTTTGATTTCTTTTCTTGCCTTTTTTATATGTGTGGGGTAAGCTTCAACCCAGCCCAAGAAAGTACAGATGAAAACAAGGTGATATTTATTTCCTCTACTGGGTCCTATTTTTGAGAAGTCTACCTCTATATCGTCAAAGGGTGCTTGGCCACAGTGCTGGATCTCAGTGGTCCCAGTGGGGACTTGTCTGGCATTGTTTTGAGCACAGAGGAGACAGCATTGGAAGATAGAGGCACAGAGAGATAGAAATAAAGCAATCAGGTAGTACCGGCTTAATAAGGCTTCTAGGGCAGTTTTTTCTAGACGGATGAGTTCACTTTGTTGGAGGACTAAATGAATGGCTAATTGTTCTGGCACGTGGATTCTGTGGTCTGGGAGGCTCCACCATCTTTCCTTCGTTATATTCTCCCCCACCTGTTGTGCCCATTCTTTTTCCTGGGACATGTATTTTGGGGTTGCAGGTAGCTCTGGATCCAGCTTGATTTTTGATTGGGCTGTCTGTCTTCTTTCAGCTTGTTTAGTTGCAACATCTACTTGATGATTTTCTTCTGACACTGAGCTTTTCCCTTTTGGTGTCCTTTGCAGTAAATGACTGCTACCTACTTTGGTTCCCAGACCACCTCCAACAACTTTAGGATTTCACCTTGTTTTTTTATTCCTCCCTTTTCCTGCAGTAAGGCAGGTGCAGCAGAGCCTCTTTCCTTGTATATAGCTCCATGTATATGTAGAGTGGCAAAGACATAGAACAAGTCAGTATATATGTTGGCCCATTTATCCTTGCTGAGTTCTAATGCTCTCACCAAGGCCCATAGTTCTGCTCTTTGGGCAGATCATCCTTCAGGGAGGACCCTTGCTTCCAGAGTCTTAAAAATCTGAAATTATTGCATACCCGGCATATCTTTTGCCCTCAGTTATATAATTGCAACTATCTGTGTACAGAATAAGGTCAGGATTTTGCAGAATAAGGTCTGTCAGGTCTGGTCAGCTGGAGTAGACTTCATCAAGTACTTTCAAGCAGTCATGCTTCGGAGCCCCAGCTGCTATTGGCAAAACAGTAGCAGGATTTAGAGTTTTTACTGCTTCTAGTCTTATTCTTGGGTTTTCCCATAGGAGTTCTTGGCACTGGGTCATTTGGGCATGAGTTAGCCGGTGCTATCCTCTTGGATCCATCAAGATAATGACAGAGTGGGGTACCTTGACATTTAGATTTTGTCCCAACATGAGTTTGTCTTCCACCTTTATTAGCAGTGTGATGGCCACTGAGGCCCTCAGACAGGGTGGCCAGCCTGCTGCAATTGGGTCAATTTGCTTTGAAAGGTAAGCTACTGGTCTCTGCCAAGGCCCACATTCCTGGGTTAGGACTCCTAGGGCTATTCCATTGTTTTTGTGCATGAACAGGTTGAAGTCCTGTGATATGTCCTGGAGTCCTAAGGCTGGTGCCTCCATGAGCTTGGTCTGTATAATTGTAAATGCTTTCTTAATTGGGTCCCCAGACAAGGGGCATCTATTCTTCTTTCAGGGCATCATATAAGGTTTTTGCCAGTTCTGAAAATCTAGGTATCCATATTTGACAGAACCTTGCTGCTCCTAGGAATTCTTGAATCTGTTAACAGGAAGTGGAAACTGGAATAGCACAGACTGCCTGTCTCCTTTTGGCCCCTAGCATTTGTTTGCCTTGGGTGATCTTAAAATCTAAGCTTGATCAGTAGAGGCTGGGTAGAGTAGAAATTTCTAGCTTTCCTTGCTGTCCATTGGTGCACTCATTTTTCCACCTCCTGCATGCCCCCCCTGGAGATCGGGCCCACAACCTGGGTATGTGCCCTGACCGGGAATCAAATATTTTGGTGCATGGGTTGATGCTGAATCACTGAGCCACATCAGCCCAGGGAAGGTCACAGTAAGGAACAGCAGACAGGGTTGGGCTCCCTACAGCCAGCTGCCCATCCAGACCCTCCTGGGATGTGGATCCATCTGGTACATTGGAGGGTGATGAAGCTGGGAGGGATTGAGGCTATCTGGGCACTGCATCCTTCACACCCTGGCCTTGTGGAAAGCTCCTCTCTGCATCCTGGGGCTCTAACCAGTGCCAGAGTCAGAGGCAGAGTTTCCAAGTGGTTGGGGACCTTCAGATGAGATGTCCCTTGGCTTGGATGTCCCTAGTGGCCCAACTCCTGCAAACCCTCCCCTCCTGCATTTTTGTCTTCCCCTGCCTCTGTCTGCCACAGCTTCTTTGGCCTCTCCCTGTCCACCTTAAACTCTGACTTCCCCTCTGTGCCTTTGTCTGTCTCTTTTTTGCCCTCTCCCATGTCTCTGTCTGTGGGTCTCCCTGAGTGTTTCTCATCAGAAAAGGCCTCTCATGCTCAGGCTTCTACGTCTAGATGTCCAGCTGGCACCTGGTTCTGGAGCCATTTTCTGGCTTCTATGACAATCTGCCAGCATTAATCTGTGTTGAGTAGGGTGAGTAAGAGTTTTTACAGTCAACTCAGGTGGAGCAATAAGTCTGGAAGACTACTTTCCATCTTATAGCATCCCATCAAGGCCCATTCTCTGTGGACCCCATGTTTCCTGCAGTGGTAATTGCATTGCTGGTGAGGGTTTTGGTCCCTGGGTTACTGACCTGAGACATCTTCCCACTGGCTCTAGCAACCCTGGCTCTGGCAGCACAGTGGTCTGTTGGCGGTGAGATGGATGGATGTGGGATGTTGGGCAATGAGGTTCCCCATCCTTAAGTAGTGAGTTATATGGCAGTGGCAGTCGAGGGGCCTCCTCTGAATCCCCTTGTAATACAGGAAGCTGCTTAATTTGCCATGAAGTCTTCCTTTCACCTTGTGCCACGAGGACCTTACACTGTCCCTGACTAATAACACAGAATCAAACCCAAGGAGGTCTGATTTGGGCTATTTCCAACCACTTGTCTATGTAAGAAAATTAGTTAGATGGACAAAGTCTCTGCTGACTATTCTATACATGGCTTGGACTGCGGGGACATCAAGGTTGCCTTCAGAGGGCCATCCCACACCAACAGTGGGCCATTCTAATTCACAGAAGGTGCACAATTTTCCCGGGGATCAATTTGACCCTATAATCTTCTGAAAACCCCTTGTTAAAATTATTGATTATACATTCCAGAACAGTGGGTTTAAGCAGTGGTTCTCAACCTTCCTAATGCTGCGACCCTTTAATACAGTTCCTCATGTTGTGGTGACCCCCAACCATAAAATTATTTTTGTTGCTATTTCATAACTGTAATTTTGCTACTGTTATGTCTTGGGTGACCTCTGTGAAAGGGTCATTTGACCCCCAAATGGGTTGAGACCCACAAGTTGAGAACCTCTTGTTTAGAGGAACTTCCCCTTATAATGATATCTAAGATGGTTAAGCAAATTTCCCAGTGAAGAGTGTCACAAGACGAACAGAATCAATGTCTCATTTCATCCTCCTGGATGCTCCCCTCACAACAATGTAGGCACCTCTTGGCATTGGCAGGTCAGTATCAGCCCCTGACTCAGCTCAGGTTCACTGTTGGAGACAAATGTCCCCACAAATTTGATACTTCCCTTAGCCATATGAGGTTGCCATGGATGCACAGGTTGGGACTCACACAGGCTTTATAACAGGCGTTGTGGAGCACAGTCACTCACACACACAATCACACAGAATTTAAACTTCCACCCAAGAATTCCCTATTGTGTGTGGCATTTATGCTGCTTGGGAGGTGATCAAGCTTCCCTTCCACCTTAGAAACAGGCCTGAACTCGGTCCTGGGTCCCCGGGAACACTTACCGATCCAATGTCCTGGCAGGCTTTTCTATCCTCTCTGGAGTCTATTTGATCATAGCAGTGGCTGACTATAATTGGGCCGAGTGGGGGTCAAGGTCCAGTGACATCACCCGTGGTGCACCTTTCTTTCTGTCAAGGGCCCCAAAATTAGTGGCTCCTTCCCACCGGCTTCTGACAAAAGTGGCTCAAGGGGCCAGAATGGCTGTCGGCTTTCCAATCAATGCACAAAATGTTGTGGCAGAAACTTGGTCATCCTGAAGATACAGGTTGCATGCACTTGGAGGATTAGAAAAGGACTGTTTAATGCGCACTGGTGCTGTCCCAACTAAGTCACCTCATAAGGCTGAGCCCTGAGCTCAGTTCCAGCCACCTTTTATACATGATAAGTCTCTGGGCATTTGGGAGTCTTCCAGTTCCACTGTAGTCTAGGCTGTTGGAAGATGTACAGGAATTACAAAAGCCAAGGGCAGGTGCATTGCCTGAGGTGCTGCACTTAGTTTGATTTCTCAGTTCTTTTTCAAGATTGCTATGGATATTCGAGATATTTTTTGTGTCTATATAAACTTTTGAAGTGTTATACTTCTATGAAATATGTTCTTGGTATTTTAATGAAGATTGCATTGAATCTATAGATTGCTTTGTGTAGTATGAATATTTTTTATGATGTTAATGCTCCCAATCCATGAACAAGGTATATGCTTCTACTATTTCATATCTTCCTCCGTTTAATTTTTAATGACCTGTTGTTTTCTGGAAATATGTTCTTATTTCTTTGGTTAAGTTTATTTTTAGGTATCTTAATTTATTTTCTACAATAGTAAATGGGATTTTTTTTCTTTTAGTTTCTCTTTCTGTGAATTCGTTCGTGGTGTATAAGAATGCCATTGATTTCTTGATGTTAATTTTGTATGCTGCTACTTTGCCATGTTTGTTTATTAAATATAGCAGATTTTTGATGAAGTCTTTATAGTTTTTTATGTATAAAATGTCATCTGCAAATAATAACAGTTTCACTTGCTCCTTTCCAATTTGGATTCGTTTTGTGTTTCCTTCATATCTATGTGCTGTGAATAAGACTTCCAGAACTACATTAAAAAAGAGTGGAAAAAGTGGGCATCCCTGTCTTGTTCCTGTTCCTAAGGAAAATGTTTTAGTTTTTACCCATTGAGTATGATGTTGTTTTAGGTTTTTCATATAGTTCTTTATAGTTCTTGAGATGTGATCCCTCTATTCTCACATTGCTGAGCATTTTATCAGAAATGGGTGCTGAATTTTTGAAATGCTTTTTTAGCATCTATCAATATGATCATATAAATTTCATCTTTCATTTTGTTTATGTGGTGTATTACATTTATTGATTTGTGACTATTGTACCAGCCTTGCATTCCTGGGATGAATTCCACTTTGTCATGGTAAATATTTCTTTTTTTTTTTTTTTATGTATTGCTGGATTTGATTTGCTTATATTTTGTGAAGGATTTTGGCATTTATGTTCACCAGGAATATTGACCTGTAGTTTTCTTTCTTTGTAGTGTCTTTATCTGGTTTTGGAATTAAAATTATGCTGACCTCATAAAATGAGGTTGAAAGTTTTCCTTTTTAAAATTTTTGGAATAGTTTGAGAAGAATGGGTGTTAGTAGCTCTTTGAATGTTCTGTATAACTCCCCCATAAAGCTGTCTGGGCCTGGGCATCTGTTTGCTGGGAGTTTCTTGATTAAATCTTCAGTTTTCTTAGTTGTTATTGGTCTGTTTAAGTTTTCTATCTCTTCCTGGTTCAGGTTTGGAGACTATGAGTTTCTAGAAATTTGTCCATTTTGCTTAGATTGATCAATTTGTTGGCATAGAATTGTTTATAGTATTTGTTAATGATCCTTTGTATTTCTGTGCTGTCAGTTGTTACTTTCTTCTTTCATTTCTGATTTTGTTTATTTGGTTCCTATATTTTTGTTTCTTGATGAGTCTGGCTAAGGGTCCATCGATCTTGTTTATCTTTATAAAGAACCAGCTTTTTTTCCCCAATTAATCTTTTAAATTGTTTCTTTTAATCTCTATGTCATTTATTTCTGCTCTGATCTTTACTATATATTTCCTTCTACTTGCACTGTATTTTATTTTTTATTTTTTCTTTTATTTATTTATTTTTTTTTTGCTTTCTAGGTCCTTAAGGTATGAGGTTTGATAGTCAATTAGAATTTTTTTTTTTTTTTTTTTTTTGAGGTAGGCCTGTAGTGCTATGAACTTCCCTCTCAGAACTGCTTGCACTGTGTCCCATGGACTTTCTGTTGTTGTATGTGTTATTTTAATTGGTTTTCAGGAAGGCTTTAATTTCTACCTTAATCTCATTCATTGTTTAAGAACATGGTATTTAGTCTCCGTGCGTTTAAATGTCTTTGTGTGTTTTTGTTGTAATTGTTTTCTAGTTTCATGCCATTGTGATCTGAGAAGATGCTTGATATGATTTCAATGTTCTTGAACTTGTAGAGACTTAGTTTGTGCCCTAACACATGTTCCATCTTTTTTTTTTTTTTTTATCCTCACCGGAGGACATTTTTCCATTTTTTGTTCAGGTAGAGTGGGAGGGAGAGAGAGAGGAACAGAGAGAGAGAGAGAGAGAGAGAAACATCGATGTGAAAGGAACACATCGAGTAGCTGCCACCCGCACAACCGCCCAGGGCCGGGGACAAACTGCAACCGAGGTACGCGCCCTTAGCGGGAACCGAACCCGGGTCTCTCAGGACCGCAGGCCGACGCTCTAACTGCTAAGCCAAATTGGCAAGGGCTCATGTTCCATCTTTGAGAAGGTCTCACGTGCACTTGAGAAGAATGTGACTTCTGCAGTTTTGAGGTGCAATTCTCTGTAGATATCTATTAAATCCATTTTATCTAGTGCATCATTTAGACTCTCTGTTTCCATGCTAATTTTCTGTCTAGATGATTTATTCAGTGATGTCACCGTGGTGTTAAAGTCCCCTGCTATGATTGTATTGCTGTTAAATTGTCCCTTGAAGTCCTCTATATGGTTTTAAATATCTTTTGGTGTTCCTATATTGGGTGCATATATCTTTACCAAAGTTATATCCTCCTGTTAGATAGAACCTTTTAATATTTTTTAGTGGCCTTCTTTGTCTTTAGTGATGCCCTTCATTTTGAACTCTACTTTATTGTATATGAGTATTGCTACCCCAGCTCTCTTTTCATTTCCATTTGCTTGGGAGATTTTTTTCCACCCCTTTACTTTCAACCTATGTGGGTCTTTTGTTGTGAGATGGGTCTCTTGTAAACAACATATATATGAGTCATGCTTTCTCATATAATCAGCTACTCTGTGTCTTTTGATCAGAGCATTCAATCCATTTACATTTAAAGTTATTATTGATATGTATTTATTTATTACCATTTTTGTTAATTGTGGTTGTTTTTCTTCCTATTTTTTTTTTTTTTTTTTACTAATTGCAGCAATCCTTTTAACATTTCTTGCAGTGCTGGTTTAGTCCTAATATATTCTCTTTTGGTCTGGGAAGCTTATTTTACCTTCTATTTTGAATAATAGCCTTGCTGGATACAGTTGTCTTGGATTCAGATTCTTGTTTTTTATTATCTTGATTACTGCATGCCATTCCCTTCTGACCTGTGGTGTTTCTGTTGCGAAGTCAACTGATAACCTTATGGAGGTTCCTTTGTACATAACCTGTTGCTTATCTCTTGATACCCTTGAGATTTTCTCTTTGTCTTTAATTTTTGGCATTTCAATTATTATGTGTCTTGGCATCTGCCTGTTTGGGTTCTTCTTATTTGAGGCTCTTTGTGCTTCTTGAACTCGAATGCCTTTTTTTCTTCACCAAGTTAGGGAAGTTTTCTGTCACTGTTTCTTCAAATATATTCTCTAACCCTTGTTCATTTTTTTTCCCCTGGCACTCCTATGATGCAGATGTTGTTACATTTCAATTTTTCCACAGTTCTCTTAATCTGTCTTTCTAGTTTTAATTTTATTCTTATTCTTCTTATTATTATTATTTTGTTTTTTATTTTTATTTTTTGGCTTTTCTGATTGGGTGATTTTTTTTTTTTTCTACCCTGTCTTCTAATTCACTGATCCAGTCCTCAACTTCCTCTATTCTGCTGGTTGTTTCTTCCAATGTATTCTTTATTTCTGCTATGTCATTATTTTCAATTGGTTGATTTTCTATCTTTCTATATCTTTACTCATGCTGTTAAGCTCTTTACTCATGCTGTGGAGCTTCCTCATTATCATCACTCTGAAATCTACCTCTGATATTACTTGCTAACTGCATTTCTTTTATCTCTTCTTTGTTGGAGTTCTCTAGTTCTTTTATTTGGGATTTTTGTTGTTGTTGCTGTTTCACCATTTTGGCTGCCTCAGTGAGTTTTGGAACCTGCCAAATTTTCCCTGTGGTTGTTGGTGTTTCACTGATTATGGCTTCCTCTAGTGGGTTTGGAGGAGTATAGGAGGACCCATGTTAAACACCACTGCCAAGCCTTCCTTTTATGGGTAGATTTGAAAGCCCAGGAAAGGTTCAGTTATCCTCTATCTTTTTGCCTGGAAGCTATTATTCTCAGTTACTTGATGAGCCTTGGGTTGTAGCCCTCAGATGAATGACAAAGCTCCTCAGGTGTTCAGAATAAGAGCATTTCCAGAGGGCAGGGCAGATAGTTGCTGGCTGTTAAAGAACCTCAATTTTCATTTCTCTGGCCTGGATGGTGGTGTTAAATTCCTGAGAGAGAGGCTGTTGCTTCTCGATGGGGCTCTGGGAAGGGACTCTTTGAGTAATAGGGCTCCTATCTTGTGAGGGAGTGATCTAGCAAAAAACTCCCATTGCCCTCCCAGCTCTCCAATTCCCTAGTCTTCAGACAGTTCCAGTCCAATCTACTCTCCCTCTACGGGAGCCCAAGGTGAGAGGCTGTATGTAATTTAGTTCTCTGTCCTGGCCCTCTGTGCTGTGGAGCCAGCTTACTCTGTTAACCCTGAGGGAGTTGCTCACAGCTAAAACAGTTGCTCTCTGTGGGCTTCCAGCCCACCCTCTCCTGCCTCCACCATTCCAACTAAGCTCAGTTTAGTTTTCTTTTTCTGTCCCTGGTCATATGGGTCCTCTCCAACTGCTTTTCTGTTGCTTTTTCCTGATGATTTGTCTTTATTTTAATTTTTATTCTAGTTTGGTCCTGGAAAATGGTCTGTGTAGCTACCATTCACTCCACTGCCATTTTGGAATCTCAGTAATGCTGATAGTATTAATAGAACTTTTTTTTCCCCCATTATGACTTCTTAATGCTTATTGTTTACATGTGTAAATTATTTTATAGATTTATCTTTTTTTCTGTGCACCTTTCAAAATATTTATAATTCTGAGAGATCTTTATTTTACTTAGTTTTTCAAGTCATAACATTATTTTATCTGTAAATAATGATGTGTTTGTTGCTTTATTTCCACAAGTTGTATCTATTAATCATTAATCCTTTGTGAGAACATCTAGATTTATGTCCAACAATTGTAGTGATAAGAGGCATCTTCATTGGTGCTTAACAGGAAAGCCAATTTTAATGTGGATTTGTTTCCTATTTTAATATCAAATATAACATTGGCACTTAGTTTATTATAGGTGTTTCATTTATGAATCAAGTAATAGAAAACTTAGTTCAAATTGGTTGAAATAAAACAGCTATTTTTTATTTCACATAAATTAAAAAAAAAAAAAAAAAAAACCGAGGCAAGGAAAGCAGGATGCAGCCACAGGTACAATATTATCCTTAAGGACCATTCATCCTGATATTGTCCACAAATATACTTTATATATGTTAGATTTGGATAAACTCTTGTTGTAGAAGTTTTATGGAGATAACTTTGTATTTAACACTTCCTGGCTGAAAGAACATGCTTGTCAATAAGGAAGACACTTTTAATCTTATTTTTATTTTTCACTGTATATCAGGAAGTTGAAGGATGTGCTGTTAGAGATTTCTTTTTTTATTTTTAAGCTCATTAGGATATATACTTTTATCTGTTTTATGACCTTCAATAGCTTTATACTACAGTGATTTGCTAAAAGGTTAGCTCTAATAATTTGTGTGTGTGTGTGTATGAACATTCATGCAGTTATATATTTTGCAACTATTTAAGTAGAACAAAACATGAGCTAAGGCGCAAGAGAATAAATTTCATTCTTAATCTTCCTCTATTTTTTTTTTTTTAAAGACCTGTAGTTTTCTGCAAATAGTCCTTTATTTCTTTGGTTTAAGTTTATTCCTAGGTAGTTTTTTGTTTGTTTGTTTGATTGTTTGTTTGTTTGTTTGTTTGTTTTTTTCTGCAGTGGAAAATGAGATTGTTTTCTTAGTTTCTCTTTCTGTGAGTTCTTTTAACCAAGGGATAAAAATATATATGCTGATTTTTGACATAGGGAACCTGGCAGAGACAGGCAGATTTAAGCCTTTTAGTATAAAGCTCTACTTCAGTCTGTGTTCTCTGGAAAGCAGACCTGATCCGGAAAGTTTCCATGTTATTGTTTTATTAGATAGTCCCATCTCAGAGAGCAGAAGGGAAGAGTAAGGAGAGAAAAATCAGGGAAAGATGGAAATCGAATGTGAGAAGGTGTTATTAAGCTCCGTTACTAAATATGATTACCTAATTCTTGGAACTAATTACCTGTGCCCCCTCCCAATTCACCCCCATAGTACTGACCATATATAGACTATCCCTGGAGAGGAATGGTATGATAAGAAAGCAGAAGTGATAATTTTTGTATTTGTTCCTCTCATTGGTCAAAGGTTTGCTAAAGGGACTTTAATTCTTCTGTGTTTTTAAGATGACCATAATTGGGCAATGTTACTGATTTCATGACTGTTTTAACAGAAAACTCTCTGGCAGGAGGCAAAAGGCATGTGATGGTAAGATATCAAGGACCTTGAGGTGGCATCTAAAAAAAATTGCTCAGAATCAAAGTGACATATAACTTACCATCAAAAGTGGAAGACTTATGAGAGTGAAATGGGTCAATGTTAATAATTAAAATGAGACGACAAGTTTAAAAACTATCCCAGGCAAACTGACATGCATGGTCATTAAATCAGATCCCAGACAGAAGTGGGACAAAAGACAAAAAAATGCGGGGGGGGGGGGGGTATTATAAGTGATTTATAAGAAGTGTCTGAAACAGTTTCTTTTATTCCTAAATATAAAAAAAATATTATATAATTGATAAGAAGGCCTTTTTTAAAATTTTATCAACCTTTTTTCTTAAAACAAAATCTTAAGCAGAAGCCAACTATGTGAAACAAATTAAATCAGAGCTGTCCTTCTTGAAGTAGAAAGGTAGGATGCAATAACCTGCCTTTTTGTTTTCTTTCAACAATTTATTCTAGACTTTGGAGAAACTATCAGGGCAGCACTATCCTATGGAAATGTAAAATTTAAGATGCATAGATGACTTTAAATTTTCTAGTAGTTATGTTAAAAAAAAAAAGAAAGGAATAGTTGCAGTTAATTTTAGTGATATATTTAATTAACCCAATATATAAAATATATTATCTTCAACATGTCATAAATGTTAATATGATAGAGATATTTATAGTTTGAGACTAAGTCTTCAAATAAAGTGCATATTTTAAAATTACAGCACATCTTAATTTGGACTAGCCACATTTCAAGTGCTCAGTGGTCATATAAAGCCATTAGAGATCTTGTTGGATACCAAGACAAAATTTTTTTTTGAATTCTTTTGTTACATATGTTTCTCCTTTTTCCCTGCAGACACCCTCCTCCCTATTCTGCCCCCCACCAAGCATTGTTGTCTATGTCCATTGGTTATGCCTATAAATTCTTTGGTTTATCTCATTCCTGCCTCTACCCTGCTCCTTTCCTCTAAGGTTTGACAGTCTGAACCACACACCTTTCTATGTATCTGGATCTATTTTGTTCATCAACTTTTTCTGTTCATTATATTCCACAAATAAAAGAGATCATGTGGCATTTATCTTTCTCTTATTGGCATTTTTTACTTAGCATAATATTCTCCAGGTCCCTCCATGTTGTCTCAAAGGATAAGAAATATTTCTTTCTTTGAGCTGCATAGTGTTTCATTGTGTATATGTACCACAGCTTTTTTATCCATTCGTCTACTGATGGACACTTGGGCTGTTTCCAGATCTTAGCAATTGTAAATAGTGCTACTATAAATATTGGGGTACATATATTCTTTCTAATTGGTGATTCAGGCTTCTTAGAATATATTCTTAAAAATGGGATCACGTTTTTATGAGACAGAATTTGAAACATTTTGCAATAAACAAATGTTTTACCAAGGACTACTCGTTTTGTCCCAATGTGCCACCATTCCTGAAAAAAAGTTTTAAATTTTGCTTTTTAATTCCAAATATACATTGAGAAAATATATAGAAAAAAGGTTTAGTTTTTTTATAGAGTCAAATTTTATATTTGTGAAGAATTGACCATTTTGACCTTCTTACCCATAAAGATTCTCAAAAGAACATAAATAATAATTTGTTTAATAAAATTAGTTTTAATTTTAATACCATTTTAATAATATGAAAGCACGGATTGTGACCTCAATGTGATTGAGTCAAATTATTCTGTTATGATACTTCAAACTCTTAAAGTTTCAGTTAACTAACAGGCTGCACTTTTCATGACTACTTTAAAAATTTATTAGAAATTTATATTTTCAGAGATGGGGGATGGGCAGGGACAGTGGAAATTAGAGGAAGGTGGTTAAAAGATACAAATTTCCAGTTATAAGATAAATAAATACTAGGTCTATAATCTGCAACATGAGGAATATAGTTAACACTACTTTATAGTATATTTGAATTTGTTGAGACACTAAATCCTGAGTGCGGCCAGGAGGCCCCTTCATTTTGGAGGATCCCAGGTCTTTCCTGGGAGGAGAAAATGGAGAGCAGCTGGGACCCAGTGACCTGAGTCCGCTGGAGTGCCCTGTACCATCTGTCTAGTGAACTCAGCTGTAATGGCATGGTCAGCACACAGTAGGTGACTGCAGCAGTACCTGAAACCAGCCAAGAGCCGGAGCCCCACTCCAAACAGTAGTGACAGTTCACCCAGGCCCATGACAGTATGTATCCAGCCCAGGATCCAGGCCCAAGCACACAGCCATCCCAGGACCCAAGCTCATGGTGGCACACACCCAGCCCAGGACCCAGGCTCGTGGCAGTGGGCAGACCAGCTCATGTTCCAGGCCCCAGGCCTGCAGTGATGGGCTGGCCAGCCAAGAACACAGGCTCCAAGCCTGCAGCAGCACAGCAGTCCGCCCAGGCTCAAGGCAGCTTTTCCAGGCTCATGAGGTCACTAGCACCAGCTTGGGAGCTCAGCACCTCCCCCTATAGCAACATTGACTGGGCACAAGTAGAGCCCCACCCCAAGAAGCATTAGCAGTTCAGTCTAACAGCTGAACCATCCTAAACTAAATTAGCTAAGACTTATAAAGAGCAGTGCCCCAGACCACACAGCAGGGCTAGGGCAGCTGAGACTTGACCCTGACAACTGCAGCAGCAGAATTGAAGTGGAGCTCCTCCCCCCAGCAGCAGCAAAACCCCAGGTGCAGAGCATCATCAGCCCCCAACAGCAGTAAAAGGATTGGGACCTGAGAGCACCCCCTGGCAGCAGCAACAGCAGCAGAAGTAGCAGTGCAAACCAGCTGGGAGCTGACAATTGCTCCCAGCAGCGACTGATCAGGAGCTGATCCCAATCAGGCAGCAGGATCCCCTAACAGTACAACAGCAAGACCCATGCACCTCAGCAACATACCAGAAAGACCCACGATCCCCAGAAGTGCACCAGTGGAACCCATGAACCCCAATAGCATATCAACAAAACCTACAAACCCCAGCAGTAAACCAAGTGGACCCACACATCCCAGAAGCACACCAGAGGGACCCAAGAATCCCAGCAGCATGCCAGTGGAACCCACACACCTCAAACAGTGTACCAGTGGAATCCCACACAGCCCATCAACATACCTGTGGGTCCCACACACCCCAGCAGGGCACCAGATGAGTGTGCACACCCCCCGGGAGCAGCAGCAAATATGGGCAGCTAAGACCCACCCCAGCAGATCAATAGTGGTACACCAGCCCAAGCAGCAGTGAGTCTCGGGGAGATGAGGCCAACACAACAGACCAATTCCAGCAACCAGGTGTCAGCCTTCCATGACCCACAACAGACAAGAGGAGCCATACACCAAAACAGGCTGGGAGGCACAGCAGCCTTAAATGACACACACTGACCTACCTACACATTCCAACATCCCTCACCGGGTTTAGAACTACCAAATTGCTAAAATGATGAGACAAAGAAAGAGTATCAATATGGTGGGGGGAAAAAAGAATCACCAGAAATGAAACTATAGAAACTAAAAGACAGCAGCTTGTCAGACAAAGAATTCAAAACAATGATTATAAGGGTGCTCAAACAATTTGGTGAGAACTAAAAGTAACTTAATAATAATTATGAAGAGCTCACTGAGAACTGTTTCAGCTTAAAAAAAGAGGTAGAAACAAGGCATAAGGTGGTAAAAGCTATACATAAAAATAAAGAGAAAATATAGAATGACATAGCTGATATACAAAATAACTTAGAAGCGTTCAATATTGGATTAAAAGAAGCTGAAGAAGGAATCAGAGTCTTGGAAGACAAGGTTGAGAGAAACACCCTGAAAGATCAGCAAATCAGAGACCTGCAGACTATGGGGGCAGCAGAGAGGCCTGTGTGACCCCACAGGGACTGTGCAATCTAGTTGCCTGGGAAATCTGTGGGGTGCTGAGGCAACAGAAAGGCCTGTATGATTGAGCAGGGATTGTGACATCCAGTTACCCATGGCACCTGTGGGGCGCTGAAGCAACAGAGAGGCCTGTGCAACACAGAAAGGACTGTGCAATCTAGTTATCCATGGGACATGCTGTGTGCTGAAGCAGCAGAGAGGCCTGTGTGACCCAACAGCCCATAATATATGCATAGAGACAGTTAACCAAAATAACTGTGTGATCGAGTTATCTGCGGGACCTACAGAGAGCGGGCAAACCAGAGAGGCCTCTGCGACCCAGCTGTGCACTAGATAGGCATAGAGGATGTGGAAATGGAGGCGGAGTGAATAGAAGCTATGCAGAGGAACTCCCAGGACCAAATGGCAATGCCAACTAAAATAAAAACAAATCCTTGAAAAAAAGCAACAGAAGAGCAGCAGGACAGAACCATATAACCAGGGACACTGGTAGGATCTGTGGAGGTGCAAGAGCATGGTGAGCTGGGAGCCCACAAACAGAAGCAGTCGTAGCTGTGAGCAGTACCCTTGGGGAATAAAAACCAAGCCTAATCTATAGAGCAGAGAGCCAAAACAGAGTTCCAAAATAGCCACAGCCACTCACCTGGGGGCTATGGCAGTGGGAGGGCAGATTGGGTTGAAACTCAGTGTGGACTCCTGGGATTTGGAGGGCACTCAGAGTTTTTGCTGAATTGCGGCCACAAAGGATGGTGGCCAGTGTGCTCATTCCCAGAGCTAGTGGGGAAAAGTAGCAGCATACCTCCTCCCACCCTGAAAGATTCAGCTTTTCCCAGGTGAGGGAAAAAAATGAAAATTGAGGCTCATTAAAACCAGCATTGATCCAAACCTTTGGAAATCCTCTTATGCAGAACACAAGGGCTACATTCCAAGGCACTGAGTAACTGAGACTACTAGCCTACAGTAAAAACCTAGAGGATAAATGAACCTTTCCTGGGATTGCAAATGTGCCCAGTAACGTAAGATTTTACAGTGGTGTTTAACATGGGCCCACCCAGGATCATCCCAACTCAGTAGAGAGCCACGAACAGTAGAACAACAACACCCACAGGGAAAATTTGGCAGGCACCAAAACCCACTGAGATAGCCAAAATGGTGAAACAAAGAAACAAATCCAAAATGAAAAAACAAGAGAACTCTATCGAAGATGAGATCAATGAAATGCAGGAAAGTAAATTATCAGAGGTAGAGTTCAGAGCCATGATGTCAAGGAAGCTCAACAGCATGAATAAGGACATTAGCACCATAAGTATAGATATAGAAACATTGAAAACCAACCAAGGAGAAATGAAGAATGACATAGCTGAAATAAAAACACAGTGGAAGGACTAACCAGCAGAGTAGAGGAAGCTGAGGATTGGATGAGTGAATTAGAAGACAGGGTAGAAAAATATCAACCAATCAGAAGACCAAATGGGAAAACAAACAAACAAACAAAAATAAAAAACAGCTTAGGAGAAATGTAGGACAACTGGAAATGCAATAACATTTGCATCATAGTAGTCCCCAAAGAGGAAGAAAATGGGCAAGGGTTAGAGAATATATTTGAAGAAATGGTGACAAAAAATTTTTCAAACTTGGTGAAGGAAGTAGGCATTCAAGTTCAAGAAGCACAGAGAGGCCCAAGTCAGTAGAACCCAAACAAGCCCACACCAAAACACATAGTAATTAAAATGTCAAAAATTAAAGACAAAAAGAGAATCCAAAAGGCAGCAAGAGATAAGCAACAGGTTACCTGAAATGAAAACCCTCTAGGATATCAGCTGTCTTCCCAACAGAAACACTGCAGGCTAGAAGGGAGTGGCATGAAGTAATCAAGGTCATAAAAAACAAGGATCTGAATCCAAGACTACTCTATCCAGCAAGGCTATCATTCAAAATGGAAAGTCAAATAAAGATCTTCCGAGACTAAAAAAGTCTAAGGGAATACATTAGCACCAAACCAGCACTGCAAGATATGTTAAAATGACTGCTGTGATTAGTAGAAAAAATAGGAAGAAAAATGTAACCACGCTAAACAAAAATGGGAATAAATAAGTACATATCAATTATCACCTTAAAAGTGAATGGTTTGAATGCTCCAATAAAAAGACACAGAGTAGCTGATTGGATAAGAAAGCATGACTCACATATATGTTGTTTACAAGGGACCCACGTCACACAAAAGACTCACATAGGTTAAAAGCAAAGGAATGAAAAAAAAATATATTTCAAGCAAAAAAAAAAAAAAAGCTGGGGTAGCAATACTCATATCTGATTAAGTAGAATTTAAAATGAAGACTATAACTAGAGACAAAGAAGGCCACTACAAAATATTGAATGGATCTATTAAACAGGAAGATATAACCTTGTTAAACATATAGGCACCAATTATAGGAGCATCAACATATATTAAATATCTTCTGGAGGACTTCAAAAGATAAGTCAACAGCAGTACAATCATAGCAGGAAACTTCAATACCCCGCTGACATCACTATATTTATCATCTAGACAAAAAATTAGCAAGGAAACAAACACTCTAAAGGAAGCGTTAGATCAAATAGATTTCATAAATATTCACAGTGAATTACACCCAAAAACTGCAGAATTCACATTCTTGTCCAGTGCACATGGAACATTCTCAAAGATAGAACACATATCAGGGCACAAACTAAGTCTCTACAAGTTAAAGAAGATTGAGATCATATCAAGTCTCTTCTCACATCACAATGGCATGAAACTAGAAATCAGTTGCAACAAGAACATGCAAAGACATTTGAAAACATGAAGGCTTGAACAATGAATGGGTTACCATAAAGATCAAGGAAGAAATTAAAAATTTCCTGGAAACCAATGAAAATGAACACACAACAACACAAAATCTATAAGATACAGCAAAAGCAGTTCTGAGAGGGAAGTTCATAGCACTACAGGCCTTCATCAAGAAACAAGAAAATTTTCTAATAGACTATCTAACCCCACAACATAAAGAACTAGAAAACAAACTAAAAGAAAACTCCAGAGCAAGTACATGGAAGGAAATAGTAAAGATCAGAGCAGAAATAAATGACATGGAGACCCCCCCCCAAAAAAAAAATGCAAATGGTCAATGAAACAAAGAGCTGGTTTTTTGAAAATATAAAAAAGATTGATGGACCCCTACCTAGACGTACCAAGAAACAAAGAAAGATAACTCAAATACACAAAATCAGAAATAATTAGGTGAAATAATAACTGACACCACAAAAATACAACAAATTGTTAACAAATATTATAAACAATTATGCGGCAACAAATTTGACAATCTAAGCAAAATGAACAAATTCCTAGAAACACATAGTCTCCCAAAACTAAACCAGGAATAGATAGAAAACTTGAAAAGACCAATCACAAGAAAAGAAATTAAAGTCCTAATCAAGACTCTCTTAGCAAACAAAAGCCCAGGACCGAACAGCTTCACAGGAAAATTCTACTGAACATTCAAAGAAGAACTAATACCCATTCTCCAAAAACTATTTAAAAATTTAAAGAAGTAGGAAGATTTCCAAACTTGTTTTATGAGGCCTGCATAATTCTAATTCCAAAACCCGAAAACGACACTACAAAGAAAGAAACTACAGGCCAATATCCCTGATGAACATAGATGCCAAAATACTGAACAAAATACTAGCAAATTAAGTCCAGCAATGCATCAAAAAATTATTAACCATGACCAAGTGGTATTCATCCCAGGGATGCAAGGCTGGTATAATATTCACAAATCAATAAATGTGACACACAAAATGAAAGATAAAAATATATGATCATATCATATATTTGATATGAAAGATAAAAATATATGATCATATCAATAGATGCTGAAAAAGCATTTGACAAAATCTAGCACCCATTTCTGATAAAACTGCTCAGCAATCTAGGAGTAGAAGGATCATATGTCGACTTAATAAAGGCCATATATGAAATACCTACAGTCAACATCATAATCAATTGGCAAAAATTAAAAGCATTTCCCTTAAGAACAGGAATTAGGAAAGGATGCCCAGTTTTGCTACTTTTATTTAACATAGTATTGGAAGTCTCAGTCACAGCAATCAAACATTAAGATAAAATAAAAGGGATCCAAATTGGAAAGGAGGAAGTGAAACTGTCATTATTATGATATGATAGTATAAATAGAAAACCCCAAAACTCCATTAAAATCTACTAGACTTAATAAATGAATTTGGCAAAGTAGCAGGATACAAAATTAATGTCAAGAAATTGATGAAATTCTTATATATTAATGATGAACTTACAGAAAGAGAAACTAAAAATACAATCCAAGATACCTAGGAATAAACTTAAACAAAGAAGTAAAGGACCTATTCATAGAAAACTATAGGTCATTGAAAAAAGAAATGGAGGAAGATATAAAAAAAAGTGGAAGCACATACCTTGTTCATGTATTGGAAGAATTAACCTCATTAAAATGTCCATACTACCCAAAGCAATCTATAGATTAAATGCAATACCCATAAAAATACCAACGACATACTTCACAGAACTAGAACAAATAATTCAAAAGTTCATATGGAATCAAAAAATACCCCAAATATCCATAGCAATCTTGGTAAAAAAGAACAAAGTTTGAGGGATCACATTACCAGATTTCAGGTTATACTACAAAGACACTATAATCAAAACAGTCTGGTACTGGCACAAGAATAGGCACATAGATCAATGGAACAGGATTGAGTACCCAGAAATTGACCCTAGAAAATATGCTCAATTAATATTTAACAAAGGTGGCAAGAGCATACAGTGGAGGAAAAAAAGCCTCTGTAATAAAAGGTGTTGGAAAAAATTGTACACTACGTGCAAAACACACACACACACACACACACACACACACACAAATGAAGCTAGACCACCAACTTGCACCATACAAAGAATAAACTCAAAATAGATAAAAGTCGTAAATGTGACTTGTGATTCCATAAAAAGTTTAGAAAGAAATGCAGGCAACAAAATTTCAGACATCATATGCTGTAGAATTTTCACAGATTCATCACCTAGCTCAACAGAAACATTGGAAAAAATAAACTCATGAGACTACATCAAACTAAATCTTCTGCACAGCAAAAGAAACAACCATTAAAATGGAAGGAACCCACTATATAGAAGAGCCTAATTACCAATGATACATCAGATAATTGGTTAATTTCTAGAATAAATAGAGTACTCACACAACTCAACAAAAGGAAGACAAAGAACCAATTAAAAAATGGGCAGCAGACCTAAAGAGTTACCTCTCTAAACAGGACATACAAATGGCTAAGAGACATATGAAAAAATTCTCAATGTCACTAATCATCAGACATATGTGAATTAAAACAACAATAATGTATTACTTCACACTTGCATAATGGCCGCTATCAACAAATTATCAAACAACAAGTGTTGGTGAGAGTGTGGAGAAAAGTGGACTCTGGTACTCCGCTGGTGGGATTGCAGACTGGTGCAGCCACTATGGAAAACACTATGGTGTTACCTCAAAATATTAAAAATTGAACTGCCATTTGACCCACTGATCTCATTTCTAGGAACATAATCTAAATATCCTGAAACACCATTCAAAAGAATATATGTACCCCTATGTTCATAGCAGCACTATTTACAATAGCTAAGATCTGGAATCAGCCCAAGTGTCCATCAGTGGACGAATGGATAAAAAAGCTGTGGTACATATACACAATGGAGTACTATGGAGCTGTAAGAAAGAAAGATCTCTTATCCTTTGAGATGACATGGAGGAACCTAGAGAGTATTGTCCTAAGAAAAACAAGCCAAGCAGAGAAAGACAAATATCACATGATGTCACTTATTTCTGTAATATAATGAACTAAACAAAGTGATGACATAGATTAGGGTACAGACTGACATTCCTCAGAGACATAGATTATGGTACACATTGACATTCTTCAGAACCGGTTGGTTTTAGGGAAGGAATAAACCACAGAAGTTATATGTATGTATGCATAACTGAAGAACATAGAAAACAATGCTGGGATGTGGTGGGAGGGGATAGGGTGGAGGGAGTCAATGGGGGTGGGGAAGGAAGAAACCTCTGTAACAAAAATACTTAATAAAAAATAAAAATAAATAATAAATAAAAGGCAGTAAATTCTAAGAGTTCTTATCATAAGTGAAAAAACATTTCTTTGTAGATATATGAAGTGATAGATATTGTCTGGACTGATTGTGATGAGACTTAACAAGGGTTCCTTATTTAAACCACAGTAAACGTAATAAAAATAAAATCTTATGAGTATAATATATTCAACTGATAAAAGATAATATTTTCAAGAGAGGTCATGTAGCTCTATTTTTCCACTTTTATTCTCTTTCTTGAGGACATTCTGCATAGCCTTAAATTTTTCTGAGCACTATTTGACAAACACAGCTTTAACCCATAAGCATTTTCTGACCCATTATTTAAAAAATTCAATAGCACACATTCTCCATGTGGTTCACATAAATTATGTTTAGAGAATCAGACTATAAATATAGTATTTATAAGTCCAAACTGCATGATTCTAAGATAGTACAAATTGCCTTATTCTCCTTAATACTGTGCTTTACTCAATTCCATTCAATTCAATTAAAAATGTTTGATTGGATGCATGCACATTCAACAAACTGAGATGGTAAGAAAAATAGATATGAATTGTATAAGGCCTCTATCTTCAAAGAGAGTATTATATTCTAAATAGGTCAGTAGCTGATTGCATAGCTCTATTTTAAGGCCTGGATAGTAATTCATTTCAACAAGTATTCACTGATGACTAAGTATATTAGAGAAAATGCACCTTGTATGGCTAGGAATAAAGAAAATCAAGAGCATATTCATCCTCAAAGAACAGATATCAAGGAAGAGATAGTAAAAACCTACACCTTGGTGCTAATTCACATCTTAGGTAATTGTTATTATTGTGTAAAATTTAAGTACACTGTGTTATATATGTATGGATTATATCTTCTTCATCATTTAAACTTATATTCTGGAAGCATCCAAGACCTATTATTATATTTTTCTTTGTGTTATTAGTGGTAGAAGCACTGATTATTTTTTTATATCTTTCTGAAATTGGAAAAGCATAAACCTTCAATATTAAGATTTTGTTGTTGACTTATTATATTGATGGTCCAAATATAATGAGTAGAGTTAACACTTCCTTCAGCAATTTGCACATTTCAGCTGTGTATTTCACAGAAATAAATATAAACAAAACAGTCTATTGGACAGTGAAAAAGCTCATGGACTTAATCCATAATACTCCTTTCAAGCCATCATGGGACAGCCAATTGACTTAACATTACTTCTAAAAGTATGTTTTTTGATTTAATTATTTTTTGTTAACTGTTTTACTACAACTGTCACAATGGTATATTTGAAGCTGCAGGTAAGGACAAGGTATATTAGAAGAGGTTGATGAACTGAGCAATGACAGGAGAAAAGACAGCTGTAGCAAAATCAAAGACTATAGAATTCCATGTATGTGTGTTCTTATGTAATAGCAAACATTCCTCAGCAGCCATGTAATTCCAGATGGGTGCAAAGAAAGGACAAAAAAAAGCAAAATAATGGAAGTGTATAAGAATTATCTGCCTTTTGTAAAACTAGATCCTAACCTAAATAGAGCACTAATTGATGGCACATTTCTATGTGTTTGGGAAAAGTTTGAAGGAGAAAGCAGAGCCCCTTATCTACTGAATCAACCTTCTGGCCCCATCATCCTAACCCATCTTTCAGAAAAAAGCAGGTTCATTTGAGCTTGCTTAAGCACTTCAAAAAATCTCCAACTCCTCTACTACATTTTTCAGAATGAATGACTTCTGGAAAAAATTTAACTTAGAAAGAAAGTGGTAGAATGTCTAAGAGTATGGTTTGATAAATTTTTATAGAACAATGTCATGGAATAAAGTGTTTTGAAGAATCATAATATCTATTAAGTGTATATTTAGCATAGACTATATTTATACCACTATTATTCATAGAATTAGACTATAAATAAAATATATTTGATACAGATTACATGCTGGGCATAATTTAATCTTATCTTGTTGATTGAAGTAACACTTTAGTGTAGTGTATATTTTTAAGCCTATAATTTTGAATATAAATTATCCCAGTAAATAGAGCATTCTAGTTGGATTTTCTATATTCAGACAACTTTATTTGGTTTATGAGACACAGCCAAATAAATAGGAACAAAATTTATTGAGCATTATCCATCATAATTTCTTATCTGAATACTGGGTATCTGTCAAAATAAAACAATGAAAAGATTGTTTATATTCAAATGAATAGATATACATGCATTAAGATTTGGCTAAGCTTTCCATCACTTATATTTAATTCTTAAATATTATAATAATAACATATTTTCACTCTACTCTTGACCTCATATACAAGGAGACAGTTTTCCAGTATTATGAGTTATTAGGCATAAAACTTAGGAGGCTGTTGTAAAATCTTTAAATCACAAATCATCATGGAAAAATGAATAATAGAACAAAAATAAAAGGTTATAAAAACTACTATCAACAAGTAAATGTCATGAAAATATAAATTATTTTTCACTGAACAGGGTAACAACATGAATACGAGAACACATAATAAATATCTTCCTATAAATTCAGTACAATAAAATAATTCATTGAAAATCTTGTAATAAAATATTCAGTGTACACCACACATAAATATATTTTAGTGCTATTTAAAAGCCCTGTTTACTTGAACAAGTCACGTAAATTGCCTCTAGTGATTTAAATGACTATTAGGAAAATTGAATCTGATACTTATGTCTTTGTCATAATATTATTTTTTTATTAAAAAGACCAGAAAGCCTTACATTTTTAAATCATGTGAAATGTTTGGAAGTCCCCAAAACATTTTTGAAATTTATATTTAATATTACCTTGGCTGTGATGGTCCTTATGATAAACAGCAATACTTCAAAAATTATAGCTTCCAAGACATTTTGTCTTATATTGGGGGACCACAAAGGAAGCAATAAAGCCTTCAACCTTACTACCAGACTACTTTATTTTATTTTTTTAGATGCATACTAAAACCAATGTCTGCAAGTATTTACTGAATCAGTGCTTAGATGGTATAAACCATTGTTTCTCAGCCTGACATTGTAAAACATTTGCTTGGGCTTTAAGAATAAACTCAAAATAAATAAAAAATTTAAATGTGACTCATGAACCTATAAAAATCCTAGAAGAAAATGTAGGCAACAAAATTTCAGACATCATACACAGCAGAATTTTCACTGATACATGACCTAAGGCAACAGAAACTAAGAAGAAAATAAACACATGGGACTACATCAAACTCAAAAGCTTCTGCACAGCGAAAGATAGAATCATCAAAATGGAAAGGCAACCCACTGTATAGGAGAGCATAATTGCCAATGATATATCAGATAAGGGATTAATTTCCAATATATATAGAGTGCTCATACAACTCCACAAAAGGAAGACAAAGAACCCAATTAAAAAATGTGCAGAGGAACTAGACACCTCTCCAAACAGGACATACAAATGTCCAAGAGGCATATAAAGAAATGATCAACATCACTAATCATCAGAGAGATGCAAATTAAAACAACAATAAGGTATCATCTCACACCTGTCAGAATGGCCACCATCAACAAATCATCAAACAACAAGTGTTGGTGAGGGTGTGGACAAAAGGGGAATCTAGTACATTGCTGATGGGAATGCAGACTGGTGCAGCCACTATGGAAAACAATATGGTGTTACCTCAAAAATTAAAAATTGAACTGCCATTTGACCCACTGATCCCACTTCTAGGAATATATGCTAAGAGGCCTGAAACACCAATCAGGAAGAATATATGTACCCCCATGTTCATAGCAGCACTATTTACAATAGCTAAGTTCTGGAAACAGCCCAAATGTCCATCAGTAGACGAATGGATAAAAAAGTGGTGGTACATATACACAATGGAGTACTATGCAGCTGTAAGAAATAAAGATCTCTTATCTTTTGAGACTACATACATGGAGGGACCTGGAAAGTATTATCCTAAGAAAAACAAGCCAAACAGAGAAAGAAAAGTATCATATGATCTCACTTATTTGTGAAATATAATGAATATAACAGTCTGAGGAATGGGGTAGTTTCAGAGATGTGGAAGTTGAGTACAGACTGACAATCCCCAGAAGAGGAGCTGGTGGGGAAGAGATAAACCACAGAACTTATATGCATGTATGTGTAAACAATGAACATGGACAACAAAGCTGGGGACAGGGTGGGGAAGGAGAAGAAGGGGGAATCAGTGGGGGAAAAAGAAACATGTATAACAAAAATAAATACATTAATTATTAAAAAAATGCAGATTTTTTAGTTCCATCCCTAACCAATTCAATCCAAATCTACGTAAGAAATCTGGAGTAAGCTGGGAACACTCATAAAAATCAATTGCCTAAGCAGACCTTTTATTTTGAATATCTGGCCTTCCACTTAAAGGAAGAAGTAGTTTTCTTGAAGTTAATTCAACAATTACATGTACATTTATTGAGTGTTTATTCAATAAACCATATTGCATACTTCTTAATGCTGCACAAATCTGAAACTGGACCTCCTAGATTCAAAATTCTGACACTGCATCTCCTCTGTAAAATGGGGATAGCAATTTAACTACCTCATAATGTGAGGATTAAATGTGTTCTTATGTGTTAGAAACAATATTTTACACAAAAATGCTCAATAAATGAGGCCGCTAATGTATTGACTACTACTAATATAGGCCATATGCTGTGGTTTGGTTGGGGAAGGAGTGGTTAAAAAATCAGTAGCAGCTCTTTGGTAACCCATAATTTTATACAGTACATAAGTAAATGGTTATATTAGTTATCTTTCCAGCCATGTAAACTATTATTAGCAGCTTTAAACAATATCCATTTATTTTCTCATAGTTTCTAGGATTCAGAAGTCCAGGCACAATGTGGTTTAGTTGGTTGTCTGTGTAGGGCAGCGGTTCTCAACTTGTGCGTCGTGACCCCTTTGGAGGTCAAACATCCCTTACACAGGGATTGCCTAAGACATAACAGTTGCAAAATTACAGTTATGAAATAGTAACAAAAATAATTTTATGGTTGGAGGTCACAACATGAGGAACTGTATTAAAGTGTCGCATTAGGAAGGTTGAGAACAACTGGTGTAGGGTCTCACAAGGTCAAAGTCAAGACAATAGACTAGACTGGCTTTTATCTGAAAGCTCTGAGAAAAATATTTCAAGTTATTCAGGTTATTGGAAGAATTCATTTCCTGGAGACTATTGAAATGAGGTGATTATTTCCTTGTTAGCTGTCGTCTAGAGTCTGCCCTCTGTTTGAGAAACTGCTTGGATTTCTCCTCATGCAACCATTTCTATCTGGAAAAAGCTGTTATACATTGAGTCTTTCTCATGTCTGAAAACTTTCTGCCCTTTTTTTCTGTTTTTAAAAGCTAATATGATTATACAGGGCCCTCAAAGTTAATTTGGATAATCCTCATATTTTAAGGTTAGGTGATTAGCTATATATATTTTTTTTCAATTTTTATTAATTTATTTTTGTTACAGATGTTTCTCCCTGCCCCAGAAATCATCCTCCCCATCCTGCCTCCCTCCACTCCCTAGATCATTGTCTATGTCCTTTGGTTATGTATGCATGCATATAAGTTCTTTGGTTCACCCCCTCCAACCTCACCACCTCCTTACCCTGAATGTTTGTCACTCTAGCATATTCCTTTCTATGTCTCTGAGTCTATTTTGTTTATCAGCCTACCTTGTTCAATATATTTCACAAATAAGTGAGATTATGTGTTATTTCACTTTCTCTGATTGGCTCATTTTGCTTAACATAACATTCTCAAGGTCCTTCCATGTTGTTTCAGAAGATAAGAGCTCTTTATTTCTTACAACTGCATAGTATTCCATTGTATAGATGTAACACTGCTTTTTTTTGGGGGGGGGTTCAGAGATGATTTTTTTTTATTAATTAATTTTTGTTACAGATGTTTCTCCTTTTTCCCCCACTGATTCTCCCCTCCTCCTCCCTCCCTGCCTTTTCCCCAGTTTGTTGTCCATGTCCGCTTTTCATGCATACATGCATATAAGTTCTGTTTTTTTATCTCTCCCGCACCTCCCCCCTCTTTAGGGGATTTTCAGTCTGTACCCCACTTCTGCATCTCTGGGACTACCCCATTCCTCAGACTGTTATGTTCATTATATTCTACAAATAAGTGAGATCATATTAAACTTGTCTTTCTCTGTTTGGCTTGTTTCACTTAGGATGATACTTTCCAGGTCCCTCCATGTAGTCTCAAAGGATAAGAGATCTTTCTTTCTTACACCTGTGTAATACTCCATTGTGTATATGTACCACAGCTTTTTTATCCATTCGTCCACTGATGGACACTTGGGCTGTTTCCAGATCTTAGCGATTGTAAATAGTGCTGCTACAAACATGGGGTTACATATATTCTTTCTGATTGGTGTTTTAGGATTTGTAGGGTATATTCCTAGAAGTGGAATCAGTGGATCAAATGGAAGTTCAATTTTTAATTTTTTGAGGTAACACCATATTGTTTTCCATAGTGGCTGCACCAGTCTGCATTCCCAGCAGCAGTGCACTAGACTCCCCTTTTCTCCACACCCTCGCCAACACTTGTTTGATGATTTGTTGATGGTGGCCATTCTGACAGGTGTGAGGTGATACCTTATTGTTGTTTTAATTTGCATCTCTCTGATTATTAGTGATGATGAGCATTTCTTCATATGTTTCTTAGCCATTTGTATGTCCCGTTTGGAGAGGTGTCTATTTAGTTCCTCTGCCCATTTTTTAATTGGATTCTTTGTCTTCCTTTTGTGGAGTTGTATGAGCACTCTATATATATTGTAAATTAACCCCTTATCTGATATAGCATTACAGGTCATTGAAAAAAGAAATAGAGGAAGATATAAAAAAGTGGAAGCACATACCCTGTTCATGGATTGGGAGAATTAACATCATTAAAATGTCCATATTACCCAAAGCAATCTATAGATTCAACGCAATCCCCATCAAAATACCGACGGCATACTTCACAGAATTAGAACAAGTACTTCAAAAGTTCATATGGAACCAAAAAAAGGCCTCAAATAGCCACAGTAATCTTGAAAAGGAAGAACAAAGTTGGAGGGATCACAATACCAGATTTCAGGATATACTACAAACCTACTGTAATCAAAACAACCTGGTACTGGCACAAGAACAGGCATATAGACCAGTGGAACAGAACGGAGAACCCAGAAATGGACCCAAGGCAATATGCTCAAGTAATATTTGACAAAGGTGGCAAGAGCATACAATGGAGTAAGGACAGCCTCTTTAATAAATGGTGCTGGGAAAATTGGACAGCTACTTGCAGAAAAATGAAACTAGACCATCAACTTACAACCTACATGAGAATAAACCCAAAATGGATAAAAGACTTAAATGTAACTCATGAATCCATAAAAATTCTTGAAGATACTGTAGGCAACAAAATTTCAGACATCATACACAGCAGAATTTTTAATGACACATTACCTAAGGCAATAGAAACAAAGGAGAAAATAAACACATGGGACTACATCAAACTCAAAAGCTTCTGCACAGCGAAAGATACAATCATCAAAATGGAAAGGCTACCCACGGTATGGGAGAGCATAAGTACCACTGCTTTTCTATCCTCTCATCTAGTGATAGACACTTGGGCTTTTTCCAGATCTTAGCAATTGTACATAGTACTTCTATAAAAATAGGGGTACATATATTCTTTCTGATTGTGTTTCAGGCTTCTTAGAATATATTCCTAGACATGAGATCACTGGGTATAATGGTAATTTAATTTTTAATTTTTGAAGAAACACCATACTGTTATTTATAGTGGCTGCACCAGTCTGCATTCCCACCAGCTGTGTACTGGAGTCCCCTTTTCTCCACACCCTAGTCTGCACTTGTTGTTTGATGATTTGTTGATGGCAGACATTCTGATATGATTGAGGTGATACTTCATTGTTGTTTTAATTTGCATCTCTCTGATGATTAGTTATGTTGAGCATTTATTCATGTCTTTTGGCCATTTGTATGTTGTTTTTGGAAAGATCTCTGTCCATTTTTTAATTGGGTTCTTTGTCGTCCATTTGTTCAGTTGTATGAGCACTCTATATATTTTGGAAATTAATCTTTTATCTGAAGTGTTATTGGCAATTATGCTCTCCCATACAGTGGGTTGCCTTTCCATTTTGATGATTGTATCTTTTGCTATGCAGATGTTTTTAGTTTGATGAGTCCCATGTGTTCATTTTTTTCTTTGTTATTCTTGCCTTAGGTAATGTATCAGTGAAAATTCTGCTACGTATGATGTTAAAATTTTGTTGCCTGCATTTTCTTCCAAGATTTTTATTGATTCATGTGTCACATTTAAATATTTTATCCATTTTTGAGTTTATTCTTGTGTAGGGTATAAGTTGATGGTCTAGTTTCATATATTTGCATGTAGCTGTCCAACTCTCCCAGCACCATTTATTAAAGAGGCTGTCTTTACTCCATTGTATGCTCTTGCCACCTTTGTCAAATATTAATTGAGCATATTGCCTTGGATCCATTTCTGGGTTCTCTATTTTGTTCCACTGGTCTATATGCCTCTTCTTGTGCCAGTAACAGGCTGTTTTGATTACAGTGGCTTTGTAGTATAACCTGAAATCTGGTAATGTGATCCCTCCAACTTTGTTCTTCTTTTTCAAGATTGATATGGCTATTCGAGGTCTTTTTTTTTGTTCCATATGAACTTTTGAAGTATTTGTTCTAGCTCTGTGAAGTATGCCGTTGGTATTTTGATGGGGATTGCATTGAATCTATAGATTGCTTTGGATAGTATGGATATTTTAATGATGTCAATTCTTCCAATCCATGAACAAGGTATGTGCTTCCACTTTTTTTATATCTTCCTCTATTTTGTTTTTCAATGACCTGTAGTTTTCAGCGAATAGGTCCTTTATTTCTTTGGTTAAGTTTATTTCTATGTATCTTAATATTTTTGCCATAATGGTAATGGGATTTTTTTCAGTTTCTGTTTCTGTGAGTTCATTATTAGTGTGTAACAGTGGTTCTCAACCTTCCTAATTACACAATTATTTAATACAGTTCCTCACGTTGTAGTGACCCTCAACCATAAAATTATTTTCTTTGCTCCTTCATAACTGTAATTTTCTTCTGCTATGAATCATAGTGTAAATATCTGATATGCAGGATGTATTTTTATTGTTACAGATTGAACAGAATTAAAGCATAGTGATTAATCTCAAAAACAATATGCAATTATATATTGTGAAATATTTATTTCTAATTACAAATAAATAAAATTTTGTCTTGAAGCATGGTGTAGCATGGGTAACAATGTAACAATGTTTTTTATTGGTAGTATTATTTTTTATCCTCACTCAAGGACATTTTTCCATTTTTTGTTCACATAGTGTGGAAGGGAGAGAGAGAGAAACAGTGACATGAAAGAGACACATCACGTGGTTGCCATCGCATGACCCAAACAGAGTCAGGGACCAACTGCAATCGAGGTGCGTGCCCTTAGAGTGAACTGAACCCGCGTCTCTCTGCACCACAGGTCAATGCTCTAACCACTGAGCAAAACTGGCCAGGGCAGTAACAGTCTTAATATAACAACAGTAAACCATATTGCTACATTTTGTGACAGTATGCATAAAAAGCCAACATCAGTGCAAGGTTGAGATTGCTTCTTTCTCACCAGATCAGAAATTCTTAGGGCAGGCTTTTCAAGAGCACAACAAAGATCATCTTCCACAACAAGTCTACTTCTCTATTTAGACTTGATAACCAACAAGCTGAAAAAAGTCTTTTTCATAAAGATATGTTGTTGGAAATGGAAGAAGAGGCACAACAGAGTCTCAGACAGAACAGCATATGACTGCAAACACTTGATCCAGAATTTGTAACTGTCATTGTAGAGAAATCAGTTCTCATTGCATCACTGTAATAAGTTTAATGAACTCCTCTTGTGTTGTCTCAGGAACATCTTCAACTTTGTGAATGGGCTTCTGGCAAGTGCAAATGGGGTGTCAGGTAAATTTGGAAAGTATTATAAATTTTTTTCTGCAAGCATGTGCAAGTGTTCTTTCACAGAAATTATCATCATAATCCTTTTGCCTCGTTCAATGTCAGGTTCCTCAAAGAAAGCAGATAAGGTAGGCAACATGTAAATTTAATTTTATCCTTTTTTTTTTTTTTTTTTTTGCCAAAGCTGAAGTTTCATTTGGAATGATTGACTCTTTTCAAACAAATCAAGACATGTTGCATTTAGTCCTTGCAGTGATAAATTTAACTCATTCAAGATGGCAAAGATGTCAACCAAGTGAGCTATTTTCTGCAGTTCACTTTTATTGCTGAAAAGTGCTTCAAACTACGGTCTTGCCTTCTGATTAAAACACGTTTTGAGTTCATCACAAAATTCAAAACGCATTTTAAATCTTTTCCTGTTGACAACCATCTCACTTCAGTGTGAAATAGCTGAGCATTGTTCAGCACATCCAACTCATTGCACAGTTGTGAAAACAGTCAACTGTTTAATGTGCTCACCTTTACAAAATTGACAACTTATGACGCTTTTCATTAATCTTGTAACTTTTGTGGCAGCATCTACATTGCTAACATTTGCTGGTGAATCATACAGTGAGTTCTGACAAATTTTGTGACTCCTTTAGTACCAAACATGGAAACCCAGATCAACATTCTAGCATAGCTGGAGCACCATCTGTGCAAACACCACAAACCTTTCCCAAGAGATCTTATGCTTTTTCAGAAATAAACCAACTGTGTCAACTACATCACATGCAGTAGTTGTTGTTTCAGGAGGATTGCAAAAAAGAAGCTCATCTTTAAATTTGCCATCATTAATATACCTCATGTAAACCAGTAACTGTGAACAGTTTGTAATATATGTAGATTTATCAAGCTGGATCTTAATTATTGAAAGTGGAGCACATTTAATTTCCTGGATTACCTGATCAAGAACATAAGCAGACATGTCATCTATTCTTTTTCAGACAATGTCATTAGATAAGAAAAATTATGCTTAATTTTGTAACAAATTTTTGTTTGATCATAACTTGAACAATGTCTTTGGCCACTGGCAACATTAAATCCTCAGCAATGGTGTGGGGTTTCATAGCTTTGGCAATTCTGAGTGCCACCAAATATGAAGCTTCAACAATTGCTATGTTTTGTTTGTGGAACTTGCCACCAGTGTCAAGTCTGGCTTTCTTGAGTCTATCAGTTTGCTTCTAAAATACTTGGTATCCTTGCTGGCAAAGCTCGGATGTTTTCTATCAAAATGGCATTTTAGTTTGTTCAGCTTCATAATTTCAGCTAATAGAACTTCACATCAAATAACACATTGTGGTTTCTCAATTTCTGCTGTAACAGTTGAGGTAAAACCATACTGTAAAAAAATCTCACTATATTTTCTTAACTTTCTTCTCTACACGATCCATTGTCATGGGATGGTTTGCTAATGAAAATAATATAGAACAATAGCTTTAATAATACAAAAGATGATACAGGCATAGTTTGGTCAATACAGTTCATTAAAGTTTCTTATGATTTACCAGTCTCTCTGTGTTGTTTTTTGTTTTGTTTTGTTTTTGTTTTTTTTTAATACCTGTTACTATCACAAGGGGGAAGTACTCACATTAACTACACCTGAATATAAAAAGACTGATCAGCATCCAGATTAAGTTCCCATGGTACAGATATATATATATTTTTTATCAATAGTTGATGATTTTACAGTACATGATTTTACATTTATCCAGTAATTATAGTTCGTAAAATTTAGTTTTACCTCCAATACTGCTGCTTTCAACATAGTAGCTATTCTCTACACATGTGTGACTGGTCCGCCTAAGTATATTATGGTGCCAACCCTGTCACATACACTTGTATTTGTATGGGGTGTATGTGATGGGGTTGGCGCAATAATGTCATCATGCTTGGTACTTGTATGTGGGCATATCTGTATGTGGGAGTATCTGCATATGGGAGGAACTGCCTGGAGACTGATAGAGGAGTGATGTCTCGGTTTGTAAGACCATCAAAAATATGTGTTTTCTGATAGTTTTAGGTGACCCCAGTAAAAGTGTCATTCAACCCCCAAAAGGGTGGTGACCCCCAAGTTGAGAACTGCTAGTGTATAAGAATGCCTTTGGCCTTGGCCAATTTGGCTCAGCAGTTAGAGCTTTGACCTGCGGTCCAGAGAGACCGGGTTTGGTTCCCGCTAAGGGCACGTACCTAGGTTGCAGTTGTCCCCAGCCCTAGTTGGGTCGTGAGGGAGGCAGCCACTTGATGTGTTCCCTTCACATTGATGTCTCTCTCTCTCTCTCTCTTTCTTCCTCACTCTTCTTCCCTCTCTATCTGAACAAAAATTGGAAAAAAATATCCTTGGGTGAGGATAAAAAAAAAAATGCTTTCAATTTTTTGATGTTAATTTTGTATCCTGCTACTTTGCCAAATTCGTTTATTCAGTCTAGTAGATTTTTGATGGACTTTTTAGGGTTTTCTATGTACAATACCAAGTGAACTGCAAATAATGACAGTTTCACTTCCTCCTTTCTGATTTGGATTCCTTTTACTTTTTCTTCATGTCTGATTGCTATGGCTAAGACTTCCAGTACTATGTTAAATAAGAGTGACGAAAGTGGGCATCTCTGTCTTGTTTCAGTTTTTAAAGGAAGTGTTTTTGCCCAGTAAGTATGATGTTGGCTGTAGGATTTTCATACATGGCTTTTATTAGGTCGAGATATGATCCCTCTATTTTCACATGCTGAGCGTTTTTATTGAAAATGGGTGCTGGATTTTGTCAAATGCTTTTCAGCAACTATTGATATGATTACATGGTTTTTATCTTTCATTTTGTTTATGTGGTGTATCACGTTTATTGACTGGCAAATATTGTACCAGTTTTGCATCCCTGGGATGAATCCCACTTGGTCATAGTGAATGCTTTTTTTAATGTATTGCTGGATCCAATTTGCTAGTATTTTGTTCAGGATTTTGGCATCTATGTTCATCAGGGATATTGGCCTGTACTTTTGTTTCTTTGTAGTATCTTTATCTGATTTTGAAATTAGAGTTATGCTGGCCTCATAAAATAAGTTTGAAAGTCTTTCTTCTTGAATTTTTTTAAATAGTTTGAGGAGAATGGGTATTCTTCTTTGAATGTTCAGTAAAGCCTCATGAAGCCTTCCAGGGCCTGGGCTTTTGTTGCTGGGAGAGTCTTGATTACATCTTTAATTTCCTTAGTTGTTATTGGTCTGTTCAAGTTTTTTTTTTATCTCTTACTGGTTCAGTTTTGAGAGGCTGTGTGTTTCTAGAAATTTGTTCATTTTGCTTAGATTGTCCAATTTGTTGCCATATAATTATTTGTAGTATTTGTTAACAATCCTTGTATTTCTGTCATGTCAATTGTTACTTCTCCTCTTTCATTTCTGATCTTGTGTATTTAGTTTTTCTCTCTTTATTTCTTGGTTAGTCTAGCTAAAAGTCCATCAATCTTGTTTATTTTTTCAAACAGCCGGTTCTTGGTTTCATTGATTCTTTGAATTTTTTTTTTTTTTTTGTCTCTATGTTGTCTATTTCTGGTCTGATCTTTACTATTTCCTTTCTTTTACTTTCTTTGGGGTTTTCTTTTTCTTTGCTTTCTAGTTCTTTATGTGGTGAAGTTAGTCTAATGTTTCTTGTTTTCTGAGGTAGGCCTGTAGTGCTATAAACTTCCCTCTCAGATCTGCTTTCACTGCATCCCATAAATTTTGTGTTGTTGTGTGTTTATTTTCATTCGTTTTCAGGAAGTTTTTCATTTCTTCCTTGATCTCCTTGGTAACCCATTCATTGTTTCATAACGTGCTATTCAGCCTTCATATGTTCAAATGTCTTTGCATGTTCATGTTGCAACTGATTTTTATTTTTGTGCTATTGTGATCTGAGAAGATGCTTTATAGGATTTCAATCTTCTTAAACTTGTAGAGATTTAGTTTGTGTCTAACATGTGGTCTGTCTTTGAGAATGTCCCATGTGCATTTGAGAAGAATGTGAATTCTGCAGTTTTGGGGTGTAATTTTCTGTAGATATCTATTAAATTTATTTGATATAGTGCTTCATTTAGAGTCTCTGTTTTCTTTAATTTTTCATGTCTAGATGTTCTATCTAGTGATGTTAGCATGTTGTTGAAATCCCCTAGTATGATTGCATTGCTGTCGACTTCTCCTTTGAAGTCCTCAAGTATATTTTTAATATATTTTGGTCTGTCTATATTGGGTGCATATATGTTTACCAAGGTTATATCTTCCTGTTGGATTATTTTTTTTAAATATTATGCATTTGCCTTCTTTGTCTCTAGTTATGGCCTTTATTTTAAAATCTATTTAATCAAATATGAGTATTGCTATGACAGCTTCTTTTTCCTTTCCGTTTTCTTGGAAGATTTTTTTTTCCATCCCTTCACTTTCAGCCTATGTGAGTCTTGTTGTGAGGTGGGTCTCTTGTAAACAACATATATTTGAGTCATTTTTTCTTATCCAATCAGCTCTTCTGTGTCAGGGCATTCAGTCCATTTACATGTAAGGTGATTATTGATATGTTCTCATTTATTGCCATGTTTTTTTAGTGTGATTAATTTTTTTTCTATTTCTACTAATTACAGCGGTCTTTTTAACATTTCTCGCATTGCTGGTTTGGTGGTCATATATTCCCTTAGCCATGTTTTTTAGTCTGGGAAGCTCTATTTTACCTTCTGTTTTGAATGATAACCTTGATGGATAGAGTAGTCTTAGATTCAGGTCCTTGTTCTTCATGACCTTAATTACTTCATTTCATTTCCTCCTGGCCTGTAGTGTTTCTGTTGAAAAGTCAGCCTAGAGCCTTACAAGGATTCCTCTGTAGGTAAGCTGTTGCTTTTTTCTTGCAGCCTCTAGGATTCTCTCTTTTTCTTTAATTTTTGGCATTTTAATTACTATGTGCCTTTGTGTGGGTCTATTTGGGTTTTTCTTATTTGGGGCTCTCTGTGATTCTTTAACTTTAATTTCTTCTTCCTTCTCCAAGTTAGGGGAGTTCTCTGTCACTATTTCTTCAAATATATTCTTTAATCCTTGCTCCTTTTCTTCTTATTCTGGAACTCCTATGATGCAAATGTTGTTACGTTTCCATTTGTCCCAGGGTTCTCTTAAGCTGTCTTCCTGTTTTTTAATTGTTTTTAAGTTTTGTTTTTCTGATTGATTTTTTCCTACCCTGTCTTCTAATTCACTGATCTGGTCCTCAGCTTCTTCTACTCTGCTGGTTATTTCTTCCAATGTGTTCTTTATTTCTGTTATGTCATTCATAATTTCTTCTTGGTGGTTTTGTATTTCCAATTGGTTGATTTTCAATGTTTCTATATCTTTACTTATGTTGTTGACGTCCTTTCTTATGCTGTTGAGCTGTCTCAAGATCATGGCTCTGAACTCTACCTCTGATAATTTGCTTAACTGCATTTTATTTATCTCATCTTCAGTAGAGTTCTCTTGTTCTTTCATTTGGGATTTGTGTCTTTGTTTTCCCATTTTGGCTATCTCAGTGGGTTTTGGAGCCTGCCAAATTTTTCCTGTTGGTGTTGGTGTTCTGCTATTTGTGGCTTCCTTTACTGGTTTTAGATTAGTGTGTGAGGACCCATGTTAAACACCATTGTCAAGTCTTATTTTCCTGGGTAGATTTGTAAGTCCAGGATAAGTTTAGTTATTTTGTAGCTTTTTGCGTGGAAGCTATTAGTCTCACTTACCTGATGATCCTTGGTTTGTATCCCTCAGCTAAATAAAAAACTCCCTCAGGTGTTCAGTAAGAGGATTTTTAGAGGTTGGGGCATATGCTGATTGTTAATGAGCTTCAATTTGCATTTTTTGGCTCATCTGTGTGGGGTTAAATTTCAGAGGGAGGGGCTTCTATTTCTCCTCAGAGCTCTGGAAAGAAGTAAGATTGCCACCATCTTGTTTGGCTGTTCATCAGCCAAAACTCTGAGTGTCCTCCAAATCCCAAGTGTCCCCCACATAGTCACAAACCAGTCTGCCCTCCCTCAGCCAGATTCCAAGGTGATTGGCTGTAGCTTATTTAGTGCTCTGTCTTGGCCCTCTGTGCTTTGGAGCTGGCTTGGTATTTTCACCCTGAGGAAGCTGTTCACAGTTAAAACAGCTGTTGTCCATGGGCTCCCAACCCACCCTTTCGCACCTCTGCATACCTACCAGGCTCAATTTAGTGTGCTCTTTTTTTTGTCCATGCTTATATGGGTCCTCTCCAGCTGCTTTTCTGTTGCTTTTTCCCAAACAATTTGTCTTCATTTTAGTTGTAATTTAAGTTTGGTTCCTGAGAAATGATCTGTGTAGCTTCCCTTCACTCCACTGCCATTTTGGAATCCCCAACAATATCAATTATATCTGCTAATTTCCTTTTTCCAATAACTAACATACTCAGGGGACTAAGAACAGGGGATAGAGATCATAGTGGCCAAAATTCTGTTTATCTCATTGTATAATTACAATATGTAATATTTTGTCTGAAAGGCCCATAATTTTTATTAAAATATTGGATTAAAATCCAGTTCCATCATGTTTACAAATGATGTGTTAGTTTTCCTCATCTGTACTGATTCACATGACTCTTATGAGGATTGTTGAAATATTTTATGAAGCCTTTGTAAATCTAAACAGTTCTTAAGTGTGAGCCAATTTGAGTGCTCTTGATAGAGTAATGTTCAAGTTCAATGGGAACAGAAAAAAGTGCTTAATTCTATGTGGAAGAGTAAAGGGACACTTTATTTAAGAACTGCCATTTACGTCAGATGCTAAATTATAAATGAATAAAGCTGACTGTTTTGTAGCAGCCACAAATATACATTTGAAACATATATTACAGAAACTTTGTTAAATATCTTATGTGCTAAATATCCTAAATGATAATTTAGTTATACTATCCCTAGAGGGTACCTAGGTGGGTTTTGTTAACTCTGCTGTATAACATAAAATTGACTTTGATCAACAATGTTCAAGGAGATCCAAGATGGTGGCAGAGTAGGTGACAGTTACACTCACTTTCTACCAGGATTAAACTGGAATTGCAACTAAAATACAGAACACTCATACTGAATAACCGACTGAAGACTAACTAAAGAAAAAATTTACGACCAAGGATTTACAGAAGCCACATAAAGACTGGTAAGAAGTAGAGACAGAAAAAGGGCTAGCCCCGTTTTCACAAACAATGGCTGAGAATCTAGGGGAATATCTTAGCAACAAAGGTTTCTCTTGAACAGTGCAGGATCTCAAACCAATGCCAGTTTTAACAGCCCAGAGCACCAGAGCCAGGAAAAGGCACCCACATAACATATGACTGTGAAAATCAATAGGGATTCTGTCTTCCATGGAGAGAAGGCAGTCTTCTAGAGACACAGACACTCTCTTAGGGGATCAATGTATAAAATCTCACTCATAGCGAATCACCCTGGGTTCCAACAGAAGGAGGGAAAAAAGGAATATAGCCACATGAAGAGAGATTGGGGTTCGTGGTTATAAGGGAAGAGCTAACAATACAGCAGCCAGGATCCCTGTGCTGAATCCCTCTCCCACACCTTAGATGCCATCTTTCTTGGGTGAAGCTCTCCCCTTCCTGCATCATCAGCCAGGGGGAAAGCAATAATCCCACCCTCTGGACTTCCTGTTGCCCCATACTTTGGAGCTCACACCTTGGTGAGGAGTCAGATACCTGGGCCTGGGCTATAGCAGGCAGAATCAGGGACAGTAAGAGACTGAATTCTATGTCTTGGGGTGGGTTCATTACCCTCACCTTCCCACAAGCTTTGTCAGCAAGTCCCCATCACAGTAGATCCACTAGCCCCACCCTCTTGACTTCTATCAGCCTTGCTCTGGTTAGCTTAGGCTCTCTAGGAGGTATGGGAACAATCTGGAACATATTAAGTTTTGTGGCTCTAAAATGGGGGCCATTTTTTCTTGTATACATTACCAGTTCAGAGCCCCCACTTACACTGCCAAAGCTTGGTATGTTTGGACCTAATAAACTCCACTGGCCTCACCCACATGACTACCTGAAGACCCTGCCCAACCATAAAGATCTGCCGGCAACCAGCAAGTTGCATATAGTTTTGGTGTCCTCAGGGAATTTTGCTGAGTGATCTCAGAGCCATCACTGGCACCAATTTTAAACCTGTATCAAGCTATTGAACACCACTCAACCCTACCTGATGACTCACTGAGAAACTATATAATGTAATTAAATACCTACCACCAGAGGCTCTTTCAATGACTTATCTAAACAGGCATCTGGCAGATGGAGGCAGGTGGAAGCAGGTAGAGATGAATCTCAGGGTGGGTTGGACATTTTACTGAACTATTCCCAGGTTTAGTGCTGGTAGAAGCCAGCCTTGGTGAACAGCTTTGTCCTTCCCAAGCACAACGAAGCCCCAGTAGACTGCCACAAATTGCGCATCACTTTATAACTCTAAATAGGTTGCTTTGGACCAGTCACAGGCAGTGCCTTAAATTGATCTGCATCCAAGTACTTCCCAAACAATTCCAGGACCAACAAAGTCAGTGAAGCTTCAGAATAACATCTGAGCAGTATACAATTAGTTTCATAAGTAGCACATCCAAAGGCAGATTTTGGAAGTCACCTGACCATGCTGAGGCAAATGCCATTTCATGGCCAGCACCTGCAAAGCAGCTCATACACTGCAATCAAGACCAAACCTCACAATGAGCCAACCTAAAGATTGACACTCAGGCACAAATGGGCTAATGGCAATCAAAACTCAATTACAAAAGGAGGATCCACATAATCCACACAAGGGACAGTCTTGGAGTACCCAGATCAGGTGATCAATAAGACTACACTACTGGGTCCCAGAGGACATCTAGTACATATGTCCACCCTACTAAAACTGGCAGACATAGAAGGTCTACATAACATACAGAAACAAACACAAAGAGGCAGCTAACATGGAAAGAAAAAGAAACATTTCCAAAAGGTAAAAAAAAAGAAGAAGAAGACATTTCCAAAAAAAAAAAACATAAATGAAATGGAAGCAAGCAACCTACCATGTATAAAGTTAAAAAAAAAAAATTATAAGTATGCACATGGAACTTAATGAGAACTTCAATAGCATAAAAAAGAGGATAAAAAACCAAACCAAACAAAAAAAGAGTCAGAAACAGACTACAACACTAGAAGGAATAAACGGTAGGTCTGATGAACGAGATTAAATCAATTATTTAGAAGAAAAGGTAGCATAAAAAAATAAATTAGAGCAGAAAAATAGTTTAAATAAGCATAGTTTAGGATACCTTTCAGAAAAAAAATGAAGCATAACAATATCTACATCAGAGGGGTACCAGAAGGAGAAGGCAGAAAGCAAGAAAAATAACCAATTTAAGGAAATAAGGACTAAAATATTCCCCTAACCTGCTGAAGGAAGAAGAAACACAAGTCAAAGAAGTGAAGAGAGTTCCAAACAGATGAACCCAAAGAGGTCCACACCAAGTCACAACATAAGTAAAATGGCAAAGTTTAAAGAAAATGAGAGAATCTTAAAAGCAGCAAGAGAAAGTCAGTTATTTACCTACAAGGGAGTGCCCATAAAACTGTCAACTCATTTCTCAATAGAAACATTTCATGCCAGAAGGGATTAGCATGAAATATTCAAAGTGATGAAAAAAAAGGACTAAAAACCAAGATTAGTTTACACAACTAAGCTATCATTTAAAATTGAAGAAGAAATTGTTTCCCAGATAAGACAAAGCTAAAGGAGTTTATAACCAACAAAATCAGTATTAGAAGCAATGTTAAAGGGTTTTCTTTAAGAAGGAGAAGGGAAAAAATAGAAGGCCATATATATAAAGAGTAAAATGGCAGTCAATGATAACTTTAAATGTGAATGGATTAAACGTTTCAATTAAATAAAAGAGGGAAGCTGAATGGATATGAAAACAAGACCCATATATACGCTGTCTACAAGAGACTTGCCTCAGAAGGAAAGAAACACATAGATTGAAAGGAAATAAATCAAAAGGTATTTTATGCAAATGAAAATATTTAAAAAAAGCTGTGGTAGTCATAATTATAACAGATAAAATAGACAATAAAACAGATGCTATAATAAGAGAAAAAGAGCACATTAATTAAATGAAAGGATATAATGGTTATAAACATTTATGCACCCAGCATAAATACATAAATATATAAAGCAACTTTTGATAGACATAAAAGGAGGGACATAAAGTAATACATCCATAGTAAAGAACTTAATCACCCCATTGACATAAATGAATAGATCTTCCAGACAGAAAATCAACAAGGGAACCGTCACCTTAAATGACAAACTAAATCAGATGTATTTAACTAATATGTGCAGAAAATTTCACCCCAAAGCAGCAGAATATACATTCTTTACAAGTGTACATGGAACATTTTCTACCATAGATTATATGTTAGGACACAAAACAAATCTGAATACATGTAAGAAGATTGAAATCATATCGAGCATCTTCTCTGACCATAGTGGTATAAAATTAGAAATCAATCACATAAAAATAACTGAAAAACACACAAACACATAGAGGCTAAATAACATGTTACTAAACAGTGATTGAGGTAACAATAAGATTAAGAAAGAAATCAAACATTATATTGAAACAAATGAAAATGAGAACACACACACACAAAAAAAATCAACGGAAAACAACAAAAGCAGCCCTAAGAGAAAAATTTATAACATTACCAGACCTACATCAGAAACAAGAAAAATCTCAAGTACACAATCTAACCTTATATTTTAATAAACTAGAAAATGAACAACAAAAAACACTAAACTGAATAGAAGAGAAAAAAAAAAAAAGATCAGAGCAGAAATAACAGAAATAGATCCATCAAAGAATAAAAAGACCAAAATAAATAATATCAGAAATGAAATAGAAGTAACAATTGACACCACAGAAATGCAATGCATTATAAGAAACTATTAAGAACAAATATGTGCTGACAAATGGGAAAATCTGGAAAAAAATAGATAAATACCTATAAAGATAATTTTTAAAAAAAATCTAAATTAAGAAAACAGAAAACATGATCAGAACAATTACAACTAATTACATTAAAACAGTAATCAAAATATTCCAACTAACAAAAGTCTATATCAGATGATTTTACAGGTGAATTTTACCAAACATTAAAAGAAAAATAACACCTATACTTCTCAGACTATTCCAAAAAAGTCAAGAGCAGGAAAGACTCCAAAGCTCATTTTACAAGGCCAGCATTATTCCATTATTCTAATTCTAAAACCAGGTAAGGACACTACAGAGAAAAAAAAAAAATTATAGGCCAATATCCCTGATGAACATAGATATAAGAATCCTCAACCAAATATTAGAAAACAAGATTTATTAATACTTTAAAAGGATCATACTGAGCATGCAAGGTTGGTACAATGTTTCCAAATCAATAAATCTGATACACAACGTAAATATAATGTAGGATTAAAATCATATGATTGATTGTACCAATAGATTCAGATAAAGTATTTGATAAAATCTCGTATCAATTTATGATAAAATCTCTCAGCAATATGGAAACAGAGGGAGCAAACCTCAATATAATATAATATAATATAAGCCATAATATAAGCAATATAATATGACCCATAGCCAACATCATATTCAATTAGCAAAAGCTAAAATCATTTCCCTTAAAATCAAGAAAAGTTAGGGATGTCCACATTCACCACTCTTATTCAACATAGTCCTGGGAACCCTAGCCACAACAATCAGACAAGAAGAAATATAAAAAAACATCTAAATTGGAAAGAAAGAAGGAAAACATTATTTTCAGAATGCATTATATTGTATATAGAGAACCCTAAGAATTTCACCAAAACAATTGTAGATCTAATAAATAAATGCAGTAGAGGAATATAAAATAAACATCCAAAAATTTGCTGCATTTTTATTAATTTATTTTTGTCACAGATGTTTCTCAATTTTTCTCATAGACAACCTCCTCCCCATCCCTCCCTCTCCACATCCCGGGCATTGTTGTCTATGTCCATTGGTTATGCATACATGCATATAAGTTCTTTGGTTCATTTTATCCATCCCCCACCACCCTCCTCTGAGGGTTGTCAGTCTGAATCACACTCCTTTCTATGTATCTGGGTCTATTTTGTTCACCAGCCCACCTTGTTCATTATATTCCACAAATAAGTGAGATCATATGGTATTTGTCTTTTTCTGATTGGCTTATGTTGCCTGGCATAATACTCTTGAGATCCCTCTATGTCGTTTCAAAGGATAAGAGGTTTTTCTTTCTTACAGCTGCATAGTATTCCATTGTACCACATCTTTTTTATCCACTCATCTATGATGGACACCTGGGCTGTTTCCAGATCTTAGAGATTGTAAATAGTGCTTCTATGAATATAGAAGTACATATACTCTTTCTGATGGTGTTTCAGGCTTCTTAGGATATATTCGTAAAAGTGGGATCACTGGGTAAAATGGCTATTTAATTTTTAGTTTTTTGAGGAAACACCATATTGTTTTCCATAGTGGCTGCACCAGTCTGCATTTCCACCAGCAGTGTACTAGAGTCCCCTTTTCTCCACACCCTTGTGAGCACTTGTTGTTTGATGATTTGTTGATGGCAGCTATTCTGGAAGGTGTAAGGTGATACATCATGGTTGTTTTAATTTGCATCTCTCTGATGATTAGTGAGGTTGAGCATCTCTTCACATGTCTCTAGCCCATTTGTATGTTATTTTTGCAGAGGTGTCTATTTAGGTCCTCTGCCCATTTTTTTCAATTGGGTTCTTCGTTTTCCTTTTTTTGAATTGTATGAACACTCTGTATATTTTGGAAATTAATCTTTGATGTATCATTGGCAATTATGCTCTCCCTTATAGTGTAGTGGGTTTCCTCTCCATTTTGATGGTTGTTTCTTTTTCTATGCAGAAGCTTTTAGTTTCATGTAATTTCATATGTTTATTTTTTTCCTGTTTTTTTTTTTTTTTTTTTTTGCCTTAAATGATTTATCAGTGAGGCCTGCGGTCTAGAGAAATTTCTGCTGGGCATGTCTGAAATTTTGTTGCCTACCTATTCTTTTAGGATTTTCATGGATTTACGAGTCACATTTAAGTCTTTTGTCCATTTTGAGTTTATTCTTGTGTATGGTGTAAGTTGATGGTCTAGTTTCTTTCTTTCTTTTTTTTTTTTTTTTTTTTTGCATGTAGCTGTCTAATTTACCCAATGCCATTTATTAAAGTGGCTGTCTTTACTCTGTTGTATGCTCTTGCCACCTTTGTCAAATATTAATTGAGCATAATGCCTTGGGTCAATTTCCAGGTTCTCTGTTCTGTTCCATTGATCAATATGCCTGTCTTGTGCCAGTATCAGGCTGTTTTGATTATAATGGATTTGTAGTATAATCTGATATCTGGAATTGTGATCCCTCCTACTTTATTCTTCTTTTTCAAGATTGCTGTGGCTATTCAAGGTCTTTTATGGATCCATATAAACTTTTAAAGTATTTGTTTTAGTTCTGTGAAATATGTTGTTAGTATTTTGATGAAGATTATGTTGAATCTACAGATTTCTTTGGATAGTATGGACTTTTTAATAATGCTATTTCTTACATCCATGAACAAGGTATGTGCTTCCACTTCTTTATGTCTTTCTTTATTTCTTTTTTCAATGTCCTGTAGTTTTTTGCAAATAAGTCCTTTGCATCTTTGGTCAAGTTTATTCTTAGGTATCTTAATTTTTATGGTAAATGAGATTTTTTTTTTTAATTTTTCTTGCTGTAAATTCATTATTGGTGTAGAAGAATGCAGTCAATTTCTTGTTGTTAATTTTGTATCCTACTACATTGCCAAATTCATTTATTAAATCTAGTAAAGTTTTATGGAGTCGTTAGGGTTTTCTATGTACAATATCATGTCATCTGCAAATAATGAGTTTCACTTTCTCCTTTCCAATCTGAATTCCTTTTATTTTTTTCTTTTTGTCTAATTGCTGTGGCTGACTTCCGGTACTATGTTAAGTAAGAGTGGTGAAAGTGGGCATCTCTGTCTTTTTCCCATTCTTAAGGGAAATGCTTTCTTTTTTTTTTTTTTTGCCTATTTTTCTCCCTTTTTCTTTAATTTTTGCCATTTTAATTACTATGTGTCCTAGTGTGGGCCTGTTTGGGTTCTTATTACTTACTTGGGGCTCTCTGTGCTTCTTCAACTTAAATGCCTTCTTCCTTCACTGAGTTTGAGAAGTTTTCTGTCACTATTTCCTGAAATGTATTCTCTAACCTTTGATCCTTTTCTTCATCTGGAACTTCTATGATGCAAAAGTTGTTATGTTTTTAGTTGTTGAACTGTTCTCTTAAGCTGTCTTCCTGTTTTTTAATTGTTTTTAACTTTTCGTTTGCTGATTGTTTGATTTTTTTTTACCCTGTCTTTTAAATCAGCGATCCAGTCCTCAGCTTCCTCTACTTTGCTGGTTATTCCTTCCAATGTGTTATTTATTTCTTCTATGTCATTCTTTATTTCCACTTGGTTGGTTTTCAGTGTTTCTATATCTTTACTCATGCTGTTGAGCTTCTTCATTATCATCACTTTGAACTCTACCTCTGATAACTTTCTTAACTGCATTCCATTTATCTCACCCTTCAGTAGAGTTCTCTTCTTCTTTCATTTGGGATTTGTTTATATGTTTCCCCATTTTGGCTATCTCAGTGGGTTTTGGACTCTGCCAAGTTTTTCCTGTGGTTGTTGGTGTTCTGCTGTTTGTGGCTCTGTCTACTGGGCTTGGACGAGTGTAGGAGGACCCACGTTAAACACCACTGTCAAGTCTTACTTTCCTGGGTAGATTTGCAAGCCCAGGAAAGGTTTAGTTATCCTCTATCTTTTTGCCTGGAGACTATTAGTCTCAGTTATGTGATGAGCTTTGGGTTGTTGCCCTCGGCTGAATGAAGAACTCCCTGAAGTGTTCACAGTAAGAAGATTTCCAAAGGGTAGGGCAGATGTTGTTTTTTAATGAGCCTCAATTTGCATTTCTGTGGCCCAGGTGGGTGAAGTTAAATCTCCTAGGGAGGGGCTGCTGCTTCTTTCCTCAGCTCTGGAATGTGGCTCCTTGAACCAGACAGCCACTCTCCTGTTTGGCTGTTACTCAGCGTAAACTCTTAGCACTCCTCAAATCATGAGTGTCCCCTCACAGTGCAGTCTGCCCTCCCTCTGCCAGAACCCAAGGTGGGTGCTGTAGCTAATTTAGTGCTCTGCCCCAGCCCTCTGTGCTGTGGAGCCAGCTTGGAATTTTAACCCTCAGGGAGCTACTCACAGTTAAAATTGCTGCTGTCTGTGGGCTCCCAGCTTACCCTCTCATACCTCTGCAGACCTACCAGGCTTGATTCAGTGTCTTTCTTTCTTGTCCCTGGTTATATGGGTTTTCTCCAGACATTTTTTGTTGACTCTTCCTGACAGTTTGTCTTTATTTTAGTTGTAATTTCAGTTTAGTCCTGGGAGATGGTCTGTGTAGCTTCCATGCACTCTGCCACCATTTTGGAATCTCCCCATGTCTGCATTTTTATACATGAGTGATAAACTATCAGCAAAAGAAACCAAAATAACAATTCAATTTACACTTGCACCAAAAATAAATGAATTACCTAGGAAAAAATTTAACCAAGGAGGCAAAAGTTCTGTATTAAGAAAATTGTGACACTGGAAAAATAAACTGAAGAAGATATAAATATATGAAAGCATAAATCCCTGCTCTGAGATAGGAAGAATTAGCATTGTTAAAATGTTCATACTATCCAAAGCAATCAATATGTTCAACCCAATTCTTATCAAAATACAAAAGACATATTTCACAAATCTAGAATAAATAATTCAAATATTTATATCAAACCACAAAATAACCTAAATAACAACAGCAATCTTGAGAAAGAAGAACAAAGTGGGATGAATCGCATTACCTGATATCAATGTATTGTACAAGGAGATAAAAATTAAAAGAACATTGTACTGGCAAAAAAATAGCCATATAAATAAATGTAACAGAATAGGGATCCCAGGAATAAACCCACATTTATATGTCAATTAATATTTGACAAAGGAGGAAAGAACAGACAGTGGGGTAAAGACAGTATATTCAATAAATAGTGTTGGAAAAATTTAAAAGATTATATGCAAAGAAAATGAAACTAGAATACCTTCTTACACCATATACAAAAATAAAGTTAAAATACATTAAATATTTTAATTTAAGACTCCATAGGATAAAAATTCTAGAAGAAAACATAGTAAAATCTTGGATATTTATGTTAGTAATACTTTTTTTCTGATATGCAACCTCAGGCAAGGGAAACAAATGAAAAAATAAACAAATGGGACTACATCAAACTGGAAAGATTTGCACAGAAAAAGAAATCATAAACAAAATGAGACGACTACCCATTGAATGGAAGAATACGTTTTCCAATGATATATCTCATAAAGGATTCAAATCCAAAATTTATAAAGAATTTATACAACCCAACACCAAAAAATGAACAATTCAATGAAAAAATGGGCAAAGGACCTAAAATTACACTTCTCCAAAAGGTATAGATGGCAATAGACATATAAAATGATTATCAACATCATTAATCATCAGAGAAATGTAAATTTAAGCCAGAATGGGATATCACTTCACACTTGTCAGAATGGCTATCCTCAATAAATCAAAAACAAAAGAACAAGTGTTGTTGAGATGTGGAGAAAAGGAAACCCTCATGCACTGTTGGTGGGAATGCAGATTGGTGTAGCCACTGTGGAAAACAGTATGGTGGATTTTTAAAAATTAAAAATGAAACTGCCTTATGAACCAGTGATTCTACTACTGGGTTTATATTGAAGAAACCCAAAACTCTAATTCAAAAGTATATAAGCACCCTTATATTAACCACAGCATTACTTATAATATCCAAGCTAAGGAGCAACCCAAGTGTCCATCAACAGCCCAATGGATAAAAAAGTGATGCTGCAGCCCATCCAGTGTGGCTCACTAGTTGAGTGTCGACCCATGTACCAAGAGGTTGCCGGTTTGATTGCTAGTCAGGGCACATGCCCAGGTTGTGGGCTCAGTCCCCAGGGGAAGACGTGCAGGAGGCGGCCAATCGATATTCTCTCTCATTGATATTTCCAGCTCTCTCTCCCTCCCCTTTCCTCTTTCTCTAAAATCAATAAATAATTAAAAAGTGGTGCTACATACATACGATGGAATATTACTCAGCCAAAGAAAGTAATGAAACCTTACCATTTGAGACAACTTGGATGGATGTAGAGGGTATTATGCTAATTGAAATAAGTCAGTCAGAGAAAGACAAACACCATATGATTTCACATATATGTGGAATCTAAAAAAAATGGTAACAAAAACAAATTAATAAATAAAAAATTTTTAAAAAGAATGGTATAAATGAATAAAAAAATAGACTCTTAGATACAAAGAACAGACTAATGGTAGCAAGAGCAAGGGGGCATTGGGTACCGGGTGAAAATATAGTCAATAATATTGTAATAAGTATGCATGGTGCCAAGTGGGTACTGAAAATATCAAGGGGAATACTGTGTAAAGTATGTGATGGTCTAATTACTATGCTCTACACCTGAAACTAATAGAAAATAATATTGAATGTAAACTGTGATTGAAATATTTTAATTAAAAAATAATAGTGTTCAGAGTTCCCACAGAGAGTGTGGTGAGAAGCAGTGCATGGCCTTGTCCTCCAGGCTCCTCTGGGCCCCTCCAGGCTCACCAGCCTCGGCTGGCGGGGTGAGTTGGGGGCCCGGGGACAGGCAGCAGGATTTGTCCTGCTGAGGCCCAGAGTTCTCCCTGTTGTCACCCGCTGGCCGCGCCCAGGCTTTGCAGCAGCAGCTAGACTTTCCCCCAATCCCAACACTCACCTCTGCCCCCAGATGGCGGTGGCCTTCCGGAGGCGGAGCCACCTTCTGGAGATTGTGCCCCGGACTGCCTTGTCTCCAGGCCCATTCCTTCGGGGCCTAAGCAAAGCCCCCACCAAGTGCTGAGCCACCCAGACCAGCCCTGCGGCCGCGCTGCGTGGCGGGCCTAGAGAATGGCGGGCCCTGGGAGGCCTCGGAGGGAGGTGCTCGGCCTGGGAGGCCCGAAGGTGGCTCTGCGTGGACACCAGCTCACCCCCGCTTGGGCCTTGGAGCCAATGGGGCACCTGGGGTCACTCCTCTCCCAACTGGGAGAGACCAGCCTCGTCTTGACAACGATGGACAAAGGCCTCACCGCCCAAAGTTGAGCAGAGCCCCCGTTCACGACGGTGGACCGGTTACGGGCCCTCAGGCGGTTGGTCTTCTTTCTACTATAGACCGTGATTTTGGAAGAGAGAAATGGCAGAATAACATACATTTGGCTAATAAGAAGTGCCGCCACCTTTTGGGAAGGTTTACTGGCCATTTATAGAGGCCTGTGTATAAAATATGAAAAAGCTGCTCTCAACTTTCCCCCTAAATTTTAAAAAGAGAACTTGGCTACATCTAGGCCTTCTAGATGTAAAGAGGTTGCCAACGTATGATAAAGTAGAGTTAGAAAATCACACATCTTGCAAATGCCCATGTAAAAAAATATCAAAATAAATGTCTTCTGGAAATGACTTTTTGAAATGGAATTATTAGACTACCTCCAGAAACGACATGTGACATCGAGAGCTACTCGCATCCACATTTCTTCCCTGAGTTAGAGGACATGGAGTAGAATACCCTGAGGAGGAAGAAAAGAAGGTTCTTTGCCAGACTGGTCATATTTAGAAGACATTTTCATATGATAACCATTGTTTTATGTGTGCATTTTATTCCTCACTACTATATAATAGTTGACAATGCTAAGTACTTTTTTGAAATATCTATCTTTCTACATGTTCTGAAGTGCCTGATAAAAGTGGAGGTAGTAAAAAAGACATTTTAGTACATATCTTGTTAAAATTCATATCAAATATTTTTATTTTGGAAATGACCAAACCACCTCATTGAACAGTGCACATTGTATTTGTGCACAGGTTCAAGGGAAAAGGAAGTGCAAAGAGCTCTTTGTTAGTGCTTCGTCCCTTATATTCATGCATTTGTTTTCCTTAGCTGTGTATATAGTGTATATAATGGACAAATTAGTCCTGATTTACAACATCTAGTCTTTCTAGATGTTAAAGAAGTTGCCAGTGTATGACAAAAATAGAGTTAGTAAACTAGTGCATTTTGTACAATTGTGTTAAAATTTCTAGGAAAGATTGTCTTCTAGAAATGTGAGTGTTATACCCTACATGTTTGGTGGAGGGGGAGGGGAGAAGGGAAGGAAGGGGGAAGGGTGGTGTTAGGCTACAATGTTCATATTTTGAAGACACTTTCAGATTATAACTGTTACATGTGTGTAGTTTATTCAAAATTTGTGTATATAGTGGACAAATTAAGTCCTTATTTGAAACATCTAGTCTGTCTAGATATTTAGAAGTGCCCAATGTATGTTAAATGTAGAGGTAGTAAAATATCACTTTTGTAAATATCTCTTTACTAAAATTCATAGGAAATACTATACTATCTTTTGGGAATGGAATTGTTAAACCACCTCTGTGAGCAGTATACTATAGTCTATACTTGTTCAGTGGTTTGGAGGAGGTGGGAGGGAAAGAATTGCAAAAGGTAATATGCTAGTGTGTGTCATATTTGGACATTTTCGTATAAAACCATTTTTGTATATTATGTGCATATTGTTTTGCTGTGTATATAATGGACAAATAAGTCCTAAAATTGCAATATTTAGTCTCTAGATGTTAAAGAGATTGCCAGTATATGACAAAGTAGTTAGTAAAATTAGCCCACTTTATACATTTTGCGTTGAAATTCATAGGAAAGCTTGTCTTGTGTAAGTGACTTTTGGATATGAATTTGTTCAACCACCTCTAAGTATTAAACATGCCTTTACTTGTCCACTGGACTGGTGGTGGAGAGAAGGGAGTGAGAGAAGGAATGGTTCAGGTCAACACGGTCACCTTTAGAAGATATCTCAGATTATAACCATTGTTCTGTGTGTGCAATTTTAACAGTTCTGTGCACTTAGTGGACAAGTTCTTAAATAAAATATCTAGTCTTTATAGACATTTAGAAGTGCTTGATGTACTTAAAAATAGAATTAGTAGAATAATACTTCTTGTAAATAACTTTTAAAACCTGATAGGAAATACTGTCTTTAGAACTGGAATTGTTAAACCACCTCTTCAGTGACTCTATGTACTTCTTCACTGGGTTGAGGGAGGTGGGAGAGAAGAAATTGCAAAAAAGATATTTTGCTAGGGTGTAGAAAATGTTACCTTTTCCTTTGCCCTATATGTTATATCCATTTCACTGAACCTTACTGTATATATTGTGAATATACTGGACAAATGGGTCCTAATTTAATATCTAGTCTCTAGATATTAAAGAGGTTGCCAGTGTATGACAAAAGTAAAGTTAGTAAACTAACACATTTTGTACACTTAATGTTAAAACTCATAAAAAGGCTGTCTTCTGAAAAGGACTTTTGGAAATGAAATTGTGAAATGACATCTATGTAACACATGTGCCTACTTATACTCACCCCACTGGGTTGGTGGTGGACAGAAAGAATTGAGAGAAATGAAGGATTTGAGACTAGACTGTTCCAGTGTAGAAGACACATTCAGATATAACCAGTGTTAAATGTGTGTAGTCTATTCAACACTACTGTGCATATAATGGACAAACTTAAGTCCTTATTTGAAAAGTCTAGACTTTCTAGATGTTTAGAAGTGCACAGAGTATGTTAAAAGTAGAGGTAGTAGCCCTGGCCAGTTTGGCTCAGCAGTTAGAGCATCAGCCTGTGGTCCAGAGAGACCCGGGTTCGGTTCCCGCTAAGGGCACGTACTTCGGTTGCAGTTTGTCCCCGGCCCTGGTTGGTTGTGTGGGTGGCAGCCACTCGATGTGTCCCTTTCACATCGATGTTTCTCTCTCTCTCTCCCTTCCTCTCTCTCCCTCCCACTCTATCTGTACAAAAAATGGAAAAATATCCTCGGGTGAGGAAAAAAAAAATTTTTTAAAAGTAGAGGTAGTAAAATAACACATTTTGTAGATATCTTTTTGTTAAAATTCATTTCAAATACTGTGATTTGGAAATGGGATGAACAAAATGAACAGACCACCTCTCTGAACAGTACAAGTTACTATATTTGTGCTGGTTCAGAGAGGAAGGAGAAGAAAGTGCAAAGGGCTTTATACCAGTATGTTTCTAGTTATGTGGGAGTAACTATCTTCCCGTGTGCCTGTGCATTTTGTCTTACTGAGCTGTGTATATAGGTGTATATGAAGGAAAACTGTCCTAATTAACAACATCGAGCCTTTGTAGATGTTACAGAGGTTGCCAGTGTATAACAGAGGAGTAGTTAGTAAAAAAATACATTGCATACAGTTTGTGTTAAATTCCTAGGAGAGACTGTTCTGAAAACGTGAGGAAGTGAAATTGTAAAAATCCCCTCTAAGTATTATGGATGCTTACTATACTTGTTCACTGAGTTGATCTAGATGAAAAGGGGAAGAGTTCTAGGCCAGAATGCACCTTCTTATTAAGAAGACACTTTAAGGTGCAGTTTATTCAAACTTAAATTCTTATTTGAAAGATTTAGTCTTTCCAGATGTTTGAAAGTGCACACATATGTTAAAAGAGTTAAAGTAACACCCTCTAAGTGTTTTTTGTTTTGTTTTGTTTTGTTTTGTTTTGTTAATTCATAGGAATGGTTGCATTCTGGGGATGAATTGTTAAACTAGATGTCTTGGAGAGAATGCTGACTGTTCACAGAGGGAGGGGGAAAGAAGGAAGTACAGAAAAAAGGGTTCTGTGCCCATGAGTATCTAGACAAACTGAGATTGTCTAACTATTGTTATATAATGTGCATTTTAGTTAATATCGCTATGTATTCAAGGATAAACAAGTCTTTATGCTCAAAGTATATTAAAAGTAGAGGTGGTAGGTAGTTCCTTTATAAAAGCCCTTTAGTTAGTTTATAGGAAGGACTGTCTTCTGGGAATGTGTGTGTTAATCCACCTCTTGGAGCTAGGTGTCTTGTATTTAGTCACTGAAATGGTGAAGGAGGGAGAAGAGGAAGGGTGAAGGGAAGGGCTCTTTGCTAGTATCTCCATATCTAGAAGAAAGTTTTAGGTTATAATTATAGGTCTATATGCATATTTTTATAAAGTTCCTGTGTTTATTGTGGACAAGGTTAATTGTTTTGCAACATCGGAGCTTTTTAGATGTCCTGAAGTGACAGTGTCTGATAAAAAGTAGAGCTAGTGAATTAACCAATCTGTAAATATCTTTTGTTATAATTGTTAGAAAAGAGGCATCTAGGACATGGAATTGTTTAACCATCTCAGAAATGAACCCCAGGACTTGTTCATTAGGCTGGCAGCAGAGGGCAGAAGGAAAGACAGGGAGGGGTGTGTGTGGATGTGCTCATGTTCACATTGTGATGATAGCCACTGATGTGTATGCATCCCTTTGGCAGTGCTGTAGGAATACAGTGTTAAATATTTTGGTCAAACCTGTCTCCTTGCTAATATTTTTAAAATATAGAAGTGTTATACTTTGTGTACTCTTGCTTTGTGTCTCATTGTTAATGAAACATTAAGGGAATGCAGTATTTTAATTGTAACTTTGCCAATATCTTTATGTAGATGTCTGTTGCTATTTTTGTCCTTGATGAATTTTTTGTCACCAAGGAAGGCAGGATTACATTTTCTTCCAGATTGAGTTGGTGTAGGCTCTTCTTGGTTATCAGAATACTCATAGCTTTGGGACTTTGAAGTGGTAAATATTCATGATGTGTGAAAAAGCTTGATACATAACTGTACAATACTGATGACAAAATAAAGGGAAGCTTAGTTGTGTAGACACACAGGACTTGGAAGGACACGTCAGACTGTAAACTGCTTGTGATTATGGATAACTTTGTTCTTTGCTTCTTGTGCTTTTCAGTTTCCTATTATATGCACATGTTAACTTTTAAACAATAAATGTTATTTTAAAAACATAAAAAAATAATAATAGTGTTCAGAAATGAAGTGGGCACATGTTGGGCACATTACTTGTGACACTTTTAAACAACTGAGTAAAAATTATATTATAAAAATATATCTGGAGGTGTACACAAATAATTTGAGTTTTGTTTAGACTTTCTCAAGAGAAACTAAGCTAAAGTCTTGACCCCTTCACTTTCACTTTGTGGCAAACACTACTTATTGTCTTCCCAACAGATATTCTCCATATATTTAAGTAATACTATTTATATTTTCAGTTGGACCGAGAACAGAACAAAGATATCGTTTCTTAACCTTTCTGAAGCTAGATTTAGCCATTGTACAGAAGTGTTTGCTAAGGATGCCATAGCAAAGTATTGCAAACTGAGTACTTTAACAACAGGAATTTATTGTCTCACGGTTCTGGAGGCTAGAAGTTTAAAGTCAAAGTGTCAGCAGGCTTGGTTCCTTCTGAGGGCTGGGAGAGAAGGATCTTTTCCAAGTCTCTCTGACTTGTAAATGGTCTTGTTATCCCTGTGTGCATATATGTCTCTTGTTCGAATTTAGCCTTTATATGAGGATATCAATCTTTTTTTTTTAACCCTCACCTCAGGATATATTTCTTTTATTGATTTTAGAGAGGGAGGAAGGGAGATAGAGAGAAAAAAACACTGATGGGAGAGAGAAACTTCAATTGTTTGCGCCTGAGGCAGGAGAGATCAAACCCAAAATCTGACCCTACTGGAAATTGAACCTGCAACCCTTCAGTACAAGGGACAACACTGCAACCAACTGAGCCACACCACCCAAAAAAAAATCATTTTGCATTAGGGTTAACCTAATAACCTCATCTTTACTAATACATCTGCAATTACCCTACTTCTAAATAAGGTCACATTCTGAGGTATTGGGGTCAGGACTTCAACATGTGAATTTTGGAGTACATTAATCAACCCAAAATGTGATTTTTCAGAAATGTCTTTAAATGGAAAAGGGAGGTAAACACTTTTCTTCAGTGGTTCCTCCTTCTTCTAGGATAGAATACAAATGTGTATTTTGTCTAGAGCTCTAGATGTTCTGGGAGTGAAAGTCACTGGCAGAACAAACAGCTAGCAAGGGCCTACTTCTCTGAAAATAAAGAGGCAGCCTAAGTCTCCTTGAACTAGTAGCGTCTAGAATTGATTTTCAAGAAAAAAAATAAATAAACTTTCACTTTCTTTCAGTGACTATTATTTGAGATTTCTTTTATATGCATATAAATTAACTCTATTTATACCCTTTTTATGTTTTGAATTACTTTTCCATATATATTATTTTTAATTGGAAGTATTTTATTTTTCTTTCTTTAGTGAGCTCTCCTGGTATATTACCATAATTTTTTAATTCAAGTTATATTATTCTTAGTGAAACATGCCATTGTTTTAAGCCAAGATTATTTTATGCAAATAATTTTTTAAAAAGCAAATCAGAAAAAAATTATTTGTCCTCTTTATGTAATTAATATATGTAAATATTTCCACTTTTGGTAATTTGCATGTATTTACCTCACAAAACACAGCACTTTATAGATCATTGATCCTTCATTAGAAAAACATTTATTTTACAGTTTAAGATCCTTTGTACAATCAAAAACAACCTCTTCCTCACCTACATTTTCCATCTCCCTTTTTTTCAAGTAAAAATAGTACCCAATAATAGGTTAAGATATTGGCTCATGGGTAGCTTCACACATGAACTGTGGGATACTTTTGCTGTTACAACATTTAGCTGCTTATAAAGAAATATTTTAATTCTATATATTAGTGGTCTTTATCATCTTCTGGGTCATGAGCATATTTAAGAATCTGTTGGAAGCTTACGAATTCTCTTGTCCCAAAATGCACACACCTGCAAAAATTAGCCTACAATTTCGGGAGGTTTATGAACTTTAAGCATTCATCCACAGACACAAGTTAACTATCCATCCTAAAATATATTTCCAGTACTTATTTCCTTGTTTCATTGCTAACCTAGCCTAAAAAAGTACATTTTGAAATGCAATGTAATTGTCCCAAATTACATTGGGAAAAAAATTAAAATTAGTGTGCTTTTTTTCCCCCAGAAACCACAGATTCCCTTTTCTGATTCTTTCTTTACCACCAGTGTTTCTCTCACCCCACCTTCTCAACATATTCGTACTTTGCTATAGGAATAAAAAAGCTGTATTTATTTTTATCAAAATGTGTTTTCTATAAAGGACAAGATAACACATTTATACTAAAAATATAAATGTATAATGAGAATTAAAGTGACCTCCCTCCCAGGGATAATTGTCTTTTAGCAGAAGAAAAAGAATATGAAACCAAGTAGGAGATACAGACATCTAATAGCAGATACAGACAACTAGAAACAAGGTAGGTGAAGTACATTATTGATGTGATAAGACTTTATTATTAATATTATTATTATTATTTCATTTTTTATTTACTGATTTTAGGAGAAGAGAGAGAGAGGAAGAGAAACATTGATTTGTTGTTTCACTTATTTATATATTCATTTATTGCTTCTTGCGTGTGCCCTGACCCTAGAAGCGATCTACAACCTTGGATTATTGGGATGATGCTCTCACCAACTGAGCTACCAGGCTGGGTCCATGACATTTTTTTTCTTGTTCTTTTTTTATTAATCTTTATTGTTGAAAGTATTACAATTGTTCCCCCTTTTTTCCTCATTGAACTTCTCCTCCCGCTCCCACCACCTTCCTGCCTTTCTTGTATTATATTAAAAATTTTTATTGCTCACATTATTGCAGACTTCCCCCATTTGTCCCTACCCTTTTCCCATCTCCACCTACCCCTGCCTGCACCTCCCTTGGCCTTCACCACACTATTGTCCATGTCCATGGGGTATGCATGTATGTTATTTAATTAATCCTTTCAATTTCTATATCTAGTCACCCTCATCCCCCTCCCTTCTGGTACCCTCCAGTCTATTCTGTTTATCCATGATTCTGGTTCCAATTTGTTTGTCAGTTCATTTTGTTCATTATATTCCACATATTAGTGAGATCATATGGTATTTTTGTTTCTCTGATGGGCTAATTTTGTTAATCATAATACTTTCCAGGTCCATCTATGCTATCACAAAGAGTAAGAGTTCCTTCCTTTCTATAGCCACATAATATTTCATTGTGTAAATGTTCTACAGTTTTTATATTCACTCATCTGCTGATGGGTACTTGGGCTATATCCATACGTTAGCTAGTATAAAAAACAGTTATGAACATAAGGGTGCATATATTCTTTCTGATTTGTGTTTTAGGATGCTAAGGATATATTCCCTGAAGTAGGATCACTGGGTCAAAAAGCATTTTTCTTTTTAATTTTTTTGAAAAAACTTTAAATTTTTTCCACAGTAGCTGCACCAATCTGCATTCCCACTAAACAGTGCACTAGTGTTTCCTTTTCTCCACATCCTCATGAGCACTTGTTGATTTATTGATAGTAACCATTCTGACTGGTGTAAGGTAGTACCTTAATGAAGTTTTAATTTGCATCTTTCTGATGACCTTGATAATTTTTTTCATATGCCTATTGGCCATTTGTATGTCCTTTTCGAAGCAGAGTCTATCAGGTCCTCTGTCCACTTTTTAATTGGATTTTTGTCTTCCAGGTGTTGAGTTGTATAAGTTCTTTATTTATTTTAGAAATGAACCCCTTATCAGATGTATCATTGGTGAATATGTTCTCCCATACAGTGGGTTCTCTTTTCATTTTGATGATTATCTCTTTTGATGTGCAGAAAAATATCAGCTCAATATAGTCCTATTTGTTTACTTTTTCTTGAGTTTCTCATGCCCTCAGAGACATATCTTTGAAACTATTGCTGTGAGAGATATCTGAGATTCTACTGTCTATGTTTTCTTATAGGATTTTTATGGTTTCATGAGTTACATTTACTTATTTTATCCATTTTAGTTTTTTCTTGTGTATGATGTAATTTGGTGGTCCAGTTTCATTTTTTTTGTATGTATCCCATTGTGTACTTGGGTTGTATCCATATGTTAGCTAGTATAAAAAACAGTTATGAACATAGGGGTGCATATATTCTTTCATTATTGGTGTATACAAATGCTATTGATTTATGGATATTGATTTTATATCCCTCAATTTTAGCACATTCACTTATTAGATGTAGACGTTGTTTCTTTGTGGAATCGTTTAGGGTTTTCTATACACAAAGTCATGTTATCTGCAAATAATGAGGATTGTACTTCCTCCTTTCCAATTTGAATGCTTTGCCCTGGCCAGTTTTGCTCAGTGGTTAGAGCATTGACCTGCAGTCCAGAGAGACCTGGGTTCGGTTCCCACTAAGGGCACGTACCTCGGTTGCACTTTGTCCCCAGCCCTAAATGGGTTGTACAGGTGGTAGCCACTCAATGTGTCCCTTTCATGTTGATGTTTCTTTCTGTCTCTCTCTCTCTCTCTCTCTCTCTCTCTCTCTCTCTCTCTCTCTCTCTCTCCCCTCTCTCCTCCTCTCTCCTCCTCTCTCTCTCTCTCATTCTATCTGAACAAAAAAATTTAAAAAAAATATCCTTGGCTGAGGATTAAAAAAAAAAAATACCACCAATTTAAATGCTTTTCCTGCTTTTTTGTTTTTGTTTTTTCCTGATCGTTATGGCTAGATCTTTTAGTACTATATTGAATAAAAGTTCTGAAAGCAGACATCCTGTCTTATTCTTAAACTTAGGGAAAAACTTTTAGTTTTATTTATTTATTTTTCCATTGAGTATGATGTTAGCTATAGGATTTTAATATATGACCTTTATTATGTTGAGGTATCATTTCTCTATTCCCGCTTTTCTGAGAGCTTTTATCATAAACTAGTGCTGAATTTTATTGAATAATTTTTTTTGCATCTATTGATGTAATCATGTGGCTTTTATCTTTTATTTTGTTTATGTGATGTATCACATTCATTGATTTGTGAATATTGTATCAACCTTGCACCCTCAGAATAAATCACACTTGATGGTGGTGTATGTTTTTTTAATGTATTGATGGATCCAATTTGCTAATATTTTGGTGATGATTTTAGCATTTATGTTGATCAGGGATATTGCCCTATAATTTTCTTTCTTTGTCATGTCTTTACTTTTGGTAATAGAATAACATTGGCCTGGTTAAAAATTTTTGAAGTCTTCCCTCCTCTTAAATTTTTGGAATAAATTGAGAAGGATAGATGATAATTCTCCTGTGAATGTTTGGTAAAATTTGTCTGTGAAGCCATCCTGTCCAGGACTTTTGTTTTCTGGGAGTTCTTTGTTTTGTTTTTTGTTTTTACTGCTTCAATTTCATTAGTTGGTATTGGTCTATTTAGGTGTTCTACTTCCAGATTGAGTTGTGTATGATTGTATGTTTCTAGGAATTTGACAATTTTATCCAGGATGTCTATTTTGTTGGCACGTACTGGTTCAAATTTCTTTCTTACAATTATTTGTATTTCTGTGATGTCAGTGGTAACCTCTCCTCTTTGATATCTGATTTTATTTATTTTCATCATCTTTCTTTGTTTCTTAATGAGTCTATTTCTGCTCTGATTTTTACTATTTCCTTCATTCTTCCACTGGGCTTTTCCTGTTGTTTTTATACTTTTCTCTAAATTTTTTAGGTGTAGGGCTAGATTGTTTACTTGAGCTTTTTTGTTGCTTTAATTAATTTATTTTTTAAATTAATTAATTAATTTTTGTAAATATGTTTCTCCTTTTCCCCCTACTGATTCCCCCCTCCCCCTCCCTCCCCAACCTATCCCCAGCTTTGTTGTCCATGTCCATTGTTCATGCATAGATGCACATAAGTTCTATGGTTCATTGCTACCCACTACACCCTCTTTAGGGGATTGTCAGTCTGTACCCCACTTCCACATCTCTGGGACTACCCCATTCCATACAATGTTATGTTCATTATATTCCACAAATAAGTGAGATTATATGATATGTGTCTTTCTCTGTTTGGCTTGTTTTGCTTAGGATAAAACTTTTCAGGTCCCTCCATGTTGTCTCAAAGAATAAGAGATCTTTCTTTCATACAGCTGCATAGTACTCCATTGTGGATATGTACCAAAGCTTTTTCATCCATTCATCTACTGATGAACATGTGGGCTGTTTTTGAATCTTAACTATTGTAAATAGTGCTGCTATGAACATTGGGGTACATATATACTTTCTGATAGGTGATTCAGGCTTCTTAGGATATATTCTTAGAAATGGGATCACTGGGTCAAATGGCAGTTCAATTTTTAAGTTTTTGAGGTAACACAATATTCTTTTCCATAGTGGCTGCACCAGTCTCCATTCCCACCAGCAGTGCACTAAACTCCCCTTTTCTCCACACCCACGCCAACACTTATTGTTTGATGATTTGTGGATGGTGGCCATTCTGACATGTGTGAGGTGATAACTCATTGTTGTTTTAATTTGCATCTGTCTAATGATTAGTGATGTTGTGCATTTCTTCATATGTCTCTTAGCCATTTGTATGTCCTGTTTGGAGAGGTGTCTATTTAGTTCCTCTGCCCATTTTTTAATTGGGTTCTTTGTCTTCCTTTGGTTGAGTTGTATGAGGACTCTCTATATATTGGAAATTAACCCTTTATCTGACATATCATTGGCAACTATGCCCTCCCATATGGTAGGTTGCCTTTCCATTTTGATGATTGTATCTTTTACTGTGCAGAAGCTTTTGAGTTTGATATAGTCCCATGTGTTCATTTTCTTTTTTATTTCTGTTGCCTTAGGTGTTGTATCAGCGAAAATTCTGCTGTGTATGATGTCTGAAATTTTGTTGCCTACATTTTCTTCTAGGATTTCTATTGATTCATGAGTCACATTTAAGTATTTAATCCATTTTGAGTTTTTTTCTTGTGTATGGTGTAAGTTGATGGTCTAGTTCCTTTTTCTTTTTTTTTTTTTTGCATGTAGCTGTCCAATTTTTTCAACACCATTTATTAAAGAGGCTGTCTTTACTCCACTGTATGCTCTTGCCCCCTTTGTCAAATATTAATTGAGCATATTGTCTTAAGTCAATTTCTGGGTTCTGTATTCTGTTCCATTGATCTATCTGCCTGTTCTTGTGCCAGTACCAGGCTATGTTGATTACAGATGCTTGGAGTATAACCTGAAATCTGGTAATGTGGTCCCTCCAACTTTGTTCTTTTTCAAGATTGTTGTGGCTATCCGGGGTTTTTTTGGTTCCATATGAACTTCTGAAGTATTTGTTCTAGCTCTGTGAAGTATGCTGTTGGTGTTTTGATGGGGATTGCATTGAATCTATAGATTGCTTTGCATAGTATGGACATTTTATTGATGTTAATTCTTCCAATCCATGAACAAGGTATGTGCTTCCACTTTTTTATATCTTCCTCTATTTCTTTTTTCAATGGCCTGTAGTTTTATGTGAATAGGTCCTTTATTTCTTCGCTTAAGTGTATTCCTAGGTATGTTCATTTTTTTTGCTGTGATGGTAAATGGGATTTTTTTTTAGTTTCAATTTCTGTAAGTTCATAATCGGTGTATAAGAATGCCATCAATTTTTTGACGTTAATTTTGTATCATGCTACTTTGCCAAATTCATTTATTAAGTCTAATAAATTTTTGATGGAGTCTTTGGTGTTTTCAGTGTATAATATCATGTCATCTGTGAATAATGACAGTTTCACTTCCTTCTTTCCAATTTGGATACAATTTATTTATTTAATCCTCACACAAGTACATTTTTTTATATTTTGTTCTGCTGCTAGAATGGGAGAGGGAGGGAGGGAGGGAGGGAGGGAGGGAGGGAGGGAGAGAGAGAGAGAGAGAGAGAGAGAGAGAGAGAGATGTGAAAGTAACACATTGATTGCTTGTCATCCTAATGACCCAACCAAGGCTGGGGACAAACTGCAGCTGAGGTGTGTTTTCTTAGTGGGAACTGAACACCGGTCGTTCAGGACCACAAGCCGTCACTCTAACCACTGAGCCAAACTGGCCAGGGTCCATTTATTTTTTCTTCATGTCTAATTGCAGTGGCTAAGACTTCAGTAGTATGTTAAATAAAATTGGTGAAAGTGGGCATCCTTGTCTTGTTCCTGTTTTTAAGGGAAATGTTTTTAGTTTTTGCCCATTGAGTATGATGTTGGCTGTAGGTCTTTCATATATGGCCTTTATTATGTTGAGATATGATCCCTCTATTCCCAGATTGTTGAGCATTTTTATCAGAAATGGGTGCTGGATTTTGTCGAATGCTTTTTCAGCTTCTGTTGATATGATCATAGAATTTTTATCTTTCATTTTGTTTCTGTGGTTTATCACATTCATTGACTTGCAAATATTGTACCAGCCTTGCTTCCCTGGGATGAATCCCACTTGGTCCTGTTGAATAATTTTTTGATGTATTGCTGGATTTGATTTGCTAGTATTTTGTTCAGGATTTTGGCATCTATGTTCATCAGGGATATTGGCTTGTAGTTTTCTTTCTGTGTAGTGTCTTTTTCTGATATTGGAATTAGAATTACCCTGGCCTCATAAAACTAGGTTAGAAGTATTCATTCTTTCTAAATTTTTGGAATAGTTTGAGGAGAATGGGTGTTAGTTCTTTGAATGTTCTGTGAATCTCCCCCGTGAAGCTAGCCAGGCCTGGGCTTTTGTTTGCTGGGAGAGTCTTGATTACGTCTTCAACTTCCTTAGTTGTTCCTCTCTTCCAGTTTTCTATTTATTCCTAGTTCAAATTTGGGAGATTATATATTTCTAGAAATATGTCTATTATGCTTAGATTGTCCAATTTGTTGTATAATTGTTCATAATATTTGTTCACAATCTTATGTATTTCTGTTGTGTCAGTTGTTACTTCTCTTCTTTCTGATTTTTTTTTTATTGGGGTCCTCTCTTTTTTTCTTGGTGAGTGTTTCTAAGGGTCTATCAATCTTGTTTATCTTTTGAAAGAACCAGCTCTTTGTTTCATTGATACTTTAAATTGTTTTTTGGTCTCCATGTCATTTATTTCTGCTCTGATCTTCACTATTTCCTTCCATCTACTTGCTCTTGGGTTTTCTTTTTGTTTGCTTTCTAGTTCTTTAACTTGTGAGTTTCAATAGTCTATTAGAATATCTTCTTGTTTCTTGAGGTAGGCCTGTAGTGCTATGAACTTCCCTCTCAGAACTGCTTTCCCTGCACCCCATAGATTTTGTGTTCATTTACATTGGTTTCCAGGAAGTTTTAATTTCTTCCTTGATCTCTATGGTAACCCATTCAGTGTTCAATAACATACTATTTAGCCTCCATGTTTTCAAATGTCTTTGCATGTTCTTGTTGCCATTGATTTCTAGTTTCATGTCAGTGTGATCTGAGAAGATGCTTGATATGATTTCAATCTTCTTGAATGTGTAAAAATTTAGTTTGTATCCTATCTTGTGGTTTATTTTTGAGAATGTCCCATGTGCACTAAAGAAGAATGTGAATTCTGTAGTTTTGGGGTGTAATTGTCTGTAGATATCTATGGAATTCATGTGATATAGCACTTCATTTTGAGTCTGTGTTTCCTTGTTAATTTTTTGTTTATATGATACATCCAGCGATGTCAATGGATTGTTGAAGCCCCCTGCTATGATTGTATTGCTATTGATTTATCCTTTGAAGTCCTCCAGAAGATTTTTAATATATGTTGGTGCTGCTATATTGGGTGTATATATGTTTACCAAGTTTATATCTTTCTGTTAGATAGATGCTTTCAATATTATGTAATGGCCTTCTTTGTCTCTAGTATGGCCTTTATTTTGAAATCTACTTGATCAGATATGAGTATTACTACCCCAGCATTTTTTTCCTTTTTATTTGCTTGATGGATTTTTTTATCCCTTCACGTTCAAACTATTTGAGTCTTTTATTGTGAAGTTGTTCTCTTGTAAACAGCATATATGTGAGTCATGTTTTGTTACCCAGTCAACTACTCTATCTTTTTATAAGAGCATTCAAACCATTCACATTTAAGGTGATAATTTATATATACTTATTTATTGCTGTTTTTGTTTAGTGTGGCTATATTTTTCTTCCTATTTTTTTCTACTATTAAAGCAGTCCTTTTAGCATATCTTCCAATGCTGGTTTGGTGCTAATATATTCCCTTACCATTTTTGTTTGTTTGTTTGTTTTTGTTTTTTTGTCTGGAAAGCTCTTTATTTGACCTTGTTTTTGAATGATAGCCTTGCTGGATAGAGTAGTCTTGGATGCATATCCTTGTTTTTCATGACCTTGATTACTTCATTCCACTCCCTTCAGACCTGTAGTGTTTCTGTTGAGAAGTCAGCTGAGAGCCTTATGAGGTTTTCTTTGTAGGTAACCTGTTGCTTATCTCTTGCTGCCTTTAGGATTCTCTCTTTGTGTTTAATTTTTGGCATTTAGTTACTATGTGTCTTGGTGTGGGCCTGTTTTGATTCTTCTTACTTGGGGCTCTCTGTGCTTCTTGAACTTGAATGCCCTCCTCCTTCACCAAATTAGGGAAATGTTTCTGTCACTATTTCTTTGAATATATTCTCTATACCTTGCCCATTTTCTTCCTCTTTGGGGTCCCCTATGATGCAAATGTTATTACTTTTCAAGTTGTCCCACAGTTCTCTTAAACTATCATCTTGTTTTTTCATTGTTTTTTTACTTTTGGTTTTCTGATTGGTTGATTTTTTTTCTACCCTGTTTTCTAATTCATTGATCTGGTCCTCAGCTTCCTCTATTCTGCTGGTTAATCCTTCCAATGTGTTCTTAATTTCTGAGATGTCATTCTTTATTTCCACTTGGTAGGTTTTCAATGTTTTTATATCTTTATTCATGGTGTTGATATCCTTACTCATGCTGTTGAGCTTCCGCTAGATCATGGATATGAAGTTCACCTCTAATAATTTGCTTAAATGCATTTCATTATTTCATCTTCAATAGAGTTCTGTTGTTCTGTAATTTGGCTTTGTTTCTTTTTTTCATCATTTTCGTTGTCTGCCAAATTTTCCCTGTGGGTGTTCGTGTTCTGCTGTTTGTGGCTCCCTCTACTGGTTTTGGATGAGCCTGGGTGGGCCCATGTTAAACACCACTGTCATGTCTTTCTTTCCTGTTTAGATTTTTATCCCAGTAAAGGTTCGGATATCCTCTATCTTTTCCCTGGAATTTAGTAGTCTCAGTTACTCATGGCCTTGGAATGTAGTCCTGGTGTTCTGCATGAGAGCATTTCCAGATGGTGGCATAGAGTCTGTTTCTTAATGAGCCTCAATTTGCATTTCTTTGTCTCACCTGGGAAAGACCGAATCTCCAAGGGAGGGGCTGCTGCTTTTTCCCACAGCTCTGGGAAGGAGCACACTGGCCACCATCCTTTGTGGCCACAACTTTGCAAAAACTCTTTAGTGCCCTTCAAATCCCAGGTTGCCCCCACAGAGTTGTAGCTCAGTCTGCCCTCCTTCTGTTATAGCCCCCAGGTGAGGGGCTGTGGCTATTTTAGGACTCTGTTTGGCTTTCTGCGCTGTGTAGCAGGCTTGGGAGTTTAACCCTGAGGGCGCTGCTCACAGCTAATACTACTGCTGTCCGTGGTCTCCCAGCCTGCCACTCTCTGGCTCCTTCACAAATCCAACCAGTGTCCCTGGTTATATGGTCCTGTCCAGCTGTATTTCTGTTGCTTTTTTCTGAGGATTTGTTTTTACTTTAGTTGTAATTCCTGTTTGGTCCTGGGAGATCGTCTGTGTAGCTTCCATTCACTCTGCTGCCATTTTCACATCCTCTATGCCTATCTTGTACCCAGCTTGGGCACACAGGCCTCTCTGGTGCCCTCGCACCCTACTGGTCTTCTGGGTAAGTGGAATGCACAGTCACTGCTGGGACGCACAGGCCACTGTGGTTCCCCTGAACCCAACAAGTCCCAAGGGCAGTCAGCTGGATCACACCAGTCACTCTGGGGCTCTGGCTTCCCACTGCTCTTGTGGGCTGCTGCATCACACAGGCCTCTTTGCTGCTCCAGCACCCCACAAGTCCCATGGGCGGGCAGCTGGATTGCACCAGTCCCTCTTGGGTTTTGACTTCCCACTGCTCTTATGGGCCTCTGTGTTGTACGTGCTTCTGTGGAGCCCCAGGTCCCGCATCTGGTGGCTGGGGAGTGCTGCTGCCCCTTGGCGCTCAACTACTTTACAGCCTTTGCTATAGTTTTTGAGGATGGGTCTCAGCTGCTGTTCTGTACTTCTGTTGCCAGGGGATGGATGTCTGCTCCCAAGCCTCTATTGCTGGGGGTATATCTCCACTCTGATCGGGATGCTATTGTGGGGGATGGTTCTAGACTCCAGGCTGTCCACAGCTTCTGCAACCAGCACCTTGGTAGGTCCACTACTGTGCACTGGTCTGTGTTGACACAGAGTGTCCACTGGTCTAATAGTTCCAGGTGCACTGGTGGGCTCAGGTTGTTGGGCCCTAGCCGCTCCCACTGCCTTCTCCCAGGGAAGACCTGGGATCTTCCAAAATGGTGGGACCTACCAGTGGTACAGGGAGAAGCGCCCTGGAGAATCACTCACCATGGTAGATGGCTGCTTCTGTCCACAGCACAGGAACCTTCTGCCCCATGTCTCTGCACTGCTAGGTTTGGTCGTCCACCTTCACATCTACTCACACTCTCTTACACAGTAGCTTACTCTCTCATACCCTCACCCTCCCTCCGTTCCTGCCTGCCGCCCTGATGCTTCTTGATGTAGGCCTGTAAGGCTATGAAATTTTCTCTTTGGACTGCTTTTGTTGTGTTTTATAAATTTGGGGTAGTTGATGTTCACTTTTTGTTGTTTCCAGGTAATTTTTTATTTTATCCTTTATCTCATTGGCAACCAATTTATTGTTGAATTTAATCCGATTTAACTTCCATGTGTCTGAATATTTTTGAGCTTTTTATCATGGTTGATTTCTAATTTCATGCTATTGTTATCTAGGAAGATGCTTAATATGATTTTAATCTTCTCAAATTTATTGAGTTATTTTGTGCCTAACGTGGTTTATCTTTATGAATGTTCTATGTGCACTTGAGAACAATGTATATTCTATTGCTTTGGAATGAAGTGTCCTATTAATATCAATTAAATACATCTGATCTTGTGTGCTGTTTAATGTTGCTATTTCCTTGTTGATTTTTTGTCTGGAAGATCTATCCAGTGATATCAGTGGGTTGTTAAAATCCCTACTATGGCTGTATTATTGTCAATCTCTCCCTTAAAGTCTACCAAGAGTTTTGTTTTGTTTTAATATATTTAGGTGTTCCTGTATTGGGTGCATGTATGCTTATAAGTGTTATAACCTCTAGTTGGATCAAATCCTTTATTATTATGTAGTAACATTCTTTGTCTCTTGTAATGGCCATTGTTTTGAAGTCTATTTTGTCAGATATAAGTATTGTAAATCCAGCTTTTTAATTTTTTTTGTTTCCATTGTCATGGAATATATTTTCCCATTCCTTAACTTTTAGCTTATATGTATTTTTTTCTGAGGTGGGTCTCTTATAGAAAGCATATATATGGGTTGTGTTTTATTATCCATTCAACTACTCTATGTTTTTTGATTGAATATTTTAGTCCATTTACATTAAAGGTTATTATTGATAGATACTTATTTATTGCTATTTTTTATTTATGCCTGTATTCCTTTCTCTATATATTTATTCTTCTTAAAGCAGTCCTTTTGGCTTTTTTAGCAATGCTGGTTTGGTGGTAATGAACTCTTTAGTCTTCTTTTTCCTGGGAAGGTCTCTATTCTGCCTTTGATTTTATAGGATAGCCCTACTGTATAGAGCAGTTTTGATTGTAGGTTCTTGATTTTCATAACTTTGAATACTTAATGCCAATCCCATCTGGCCTGAAGTGTTATTGTTGAGAAATCGGCTGATAGCCTTATGGGAACTCCCTTGTAGATAACTATTTCTGTTTTACTGCCTTGAAGATTCTCTAGTTTTCTTTAATCTTGGCAATTTTAATTATGATGTTGTTGGTATGGGGCTCCTTGAGTTCATCTTGTTTGGGATTCTTTGTCTTTCATTAACTTGAGTGATAGTTTCCTTTACCATGTTAGGAATGTTCTCTGTAACTACTTCATCAAACAGGTTCTCTATCTCTTGTTCATTTTCTTGTCCTTCTGGTACCCCTATGATGCAGATATGTTTCATATTGTCCCAAAGTTTCCTTAAACTATCCTCCTACTTTGTAATTATTATTTTTTTCTTTTTTCTTTTCTGATTGAGTGATTTTATTCTAGTTTGTCTTCTATTTAACCGATTCTATCCTCTGCTTTGTCCAGCTTACTGGCTATTTCTTCCAGTGTTCTGTATTTCAGACATGGAATTCTTTAGTTCCAACTATTTATTTTTTATGGTTTCTGTATACTTCTTCATGCTGCTGTTATTCTCACTAAGTTCCTTGAGTATCCCTATAACCATTAGTTTGAGCTCTCTAACTGATAAATTGTTTGCCTCCATTTCATTTAACTCTTTTTTTCTGAAGTTTTCTCCTGTTCTTTCATTTTAGGCCTATTTCACTGTTTCCCCATTTTTGCTACCTCTTTGTGTTTGTTTCCATGTATTAGATGGAATTGCTCTGACTCCCATTCTTGATGGGGTAGTCTTCTGTAGTAGTTGTCCTGTAGTACAGTCTCCTTGATCTCCTGAGCTGGGTGCTCTAGGAATGTCACTTGTGTGGGATGTTTGGTCCCTTCTGTTGTCATTGGATCTTAATTGATGAAAGTTCTTTGTGGTTGTAATCAACTTTCAAGCTAGCTGACTATGAGGCCTAATCTAGACCATGGCATGCAAACTACTGGGCAGGTGTGTTAGCAAGGTGTCTTGATGGACTCAGTAGTACAATCACAAACACCCAAGGTTGGGTGTCTATAAAGGTAATCCTTTATCACCATGTATGAGACACTGTGCAGGGGCTTCTCCTCAAGGCAGGATTGTTCCCAGCAGAGTCTGGAACCTGAGAAAATCCACCTTTGGGTATCCTGTTTGTTTGTATAGTTGGGTCAAGCTCTGGTGTGGTCTTTAGGCCCACCACTTGTGTTGGTTCTACATCCTCTTGGATGGGTTTAAGATACAAGTTGCTGTCAGATATCATGTGTAACTGGCCTTGGGCTGCCTGTGTGAGTTACCAATCTGTTCACTGTTTGTGTCAGCATCTACTAGAAGTGTGTGTGTGTGTGTGTGTGTGTGTGTGTGTGTGTGCATGGAAGGGACTAATCTGTGCAAATGGGTTGGTTTCTTTTAGCTTAGAGCTAGGGGCAGATCTGTGGTTGAACCGAGATTCCCTGTGGTCTGCCTCCACTTGTCAACTACGCTGAATCCTCCCTGAGTTTGCCTGATTTTCCTCCAGAGTCTTCCAAAGAAAGTCTGTAGAATGGACCCAGGCTAGCCTTGCTTGGGCTAGAGGACACCCTGCTTGGATATTATGCAGTCAGGAACTCAACGAGGGAAATTTAGTATGTGCTTCAAAAGCAAACTCCTCAGTGTGAACCAGAATCTTCAACTCTGGTTCCCCTTAAGGGGTTTTGCTGCAGGTTCAGGTTGGCTATAACCTGCAGTCTTCTCTGTAGGAGCACTTTCAGTTGTCCTATGTTCAGGGTGATTGATCAAAGGAGTCTCTAGTTTGGCATGTATCTGGCCCAGCCTGCACTTCCTCTGGTCCCAGACAGTAGCCTCTGAGGTTCTCACACTTTCAATGTCCCACTCTGAGTCACTCTCCTTTACCTTACAGAACTGCATCCAACAGGGTTATCTGGGACTCCACAGGGCTGAAGCAAACAGTATGCTATTTGGAGTGGTGTTCACAGCCTGCAAGGCGGGGGAAGCAGGCTCTCCCTCTCCTTTCCTGTACTGCTTGGTGGAACTCACAGGGAGTTCAGATCAGCTTGCCCACAATGTCGTCTCTGAGCCCAGCACTTGCCTGTCTGTCTCCCCAACAGAAGTCTCCCCAACAGAAGTCTCCCCAGGACATACAGTCCAAAAAGCCCAGTTCTTTCCTGATTGGATACCCTTGCATCATCAGTCCAAGCAGGAAGGGTTAGAAAATCAGACCCATGCAGGATTCCCATCTCTCCGAGTAGCTGGTCTCAGCAAAGCAGGGACCAAAATTCCCAGCACCATTTGAGATCTGAACTTCACAATGCATGCCCAAAATCCCAGGCTCTTGCTGCTCCCCACTCCCACCTGCATGTCACCAACCCAGCAGGATGAAACAGTGTAAGAGGCTCCACAGGTGAGAGGAGGGTTTCAAAACCATGCTCAAGGTTGGAGACACCTTTCCCATTTCCCAAAGCCAAACAATTTAGTCACTGAATGGGGCTCTGCACAATGCTTTTCAAGCAAGAAGAAGTTCCCTCAAAGTCACTTCTGGGTGCAGCCCACAGACTCCTCCACTAGATCCAATCACTGCAGTGGAACCTTTCCAACAGTCAGAACCCAGAGCAAACTTCTCAGGATGGAGCTGCTAACAATGGGAGCATTCCTTCACTAGGAAGTTGTGGTCTGAGTCTCCCAGGCAAATAGAATCACCGTGGTTCCCTCTGCCCGAAGCTATGCATGCTCTTCTTCCTGTCTCTCTTGCTCTTGGTTTGGAAACTCTGTGTAAGGTTGAGACCCCCATATCCCAGGGGAAGAGAGCTTTGCACCTGATATCCCTCAGACATCTCAGCCACCACACCTGCTCAAGGAGAGGCTCTCCCTTTCTGTGACTTTCCTCCTCTTACCAGTATTTACATGGTTGATTCAGTGTTCTTTATATATAATAGTTCCTATCAGCTACATTTCACTTGGTTTTTCAATTGATTGTACACTATTTTAGCTGTAAATCTAATCCCTGGCTGGGAGCAAGGGCTACATCATAGTCATTGCCTCCCCTGAATTGGGAAGATTTTAGAGAGCTTATTAATCTTACCATGAATTCAGTTGTCCATTCTCCAATGTGAAAACCTGGCTGTTGTGGTGCGAGAGAACCAAGAGACCACCAGAGCCAAATTTAAATCAAATAAAGAGCAAAGCCTGCCGGCGACTGATCCCCAGTTCTCGGAGATCAGCCCCGACTTTCAGCTGATTTTTTTATTTCATAGGGGGTTTGTTACAAAGTTCTGCAGCTGGCATTTCTTGTTGGCCTTGGGGAAGAGCAAGCAAGCAAGTACAGAAGCGGAGGCAGTTAGCGATAAGCAGGAGGGAACAGAGGTGGGAGGGAGCTGAGGTGAAAGAGAACTGGGTGAACTGGGTCAGCATACATCTATCCTGCTATTTATTCTATTATGTAAGTTCTAAAAACTAACAAATTTGCTTAGAGGACAAAATCATTTAGAGGAGTAGCAGGCCAGCTGGTACTTCCTCAGGTTGCCTCTGAAAGCTTCATAGTTGGCCTTTCGTTTATTTAATCAGGACAAAGTGATAGGAGCAGGCCACTACACTGGCCATGTGCTAGACAGCAATTTTCAACCAGTGTGCCACAAGACTTTTTAAAACATGCAATACTTGCCTACTTAGTCAAGAACACTGACCACTTTTCCTTTAGATTGGCAAATAAAAACAAATTATAATAGTCAACATAATAATAGCTGTCTGATATGAATGCCCTGTCTTAAACAATAAATATAGGTCATATAACAGAGTTGCATCTTATTGGTCACATCACATAATAAGGTTGCATCTGACTGGTTAATTCTTGGTACTAGAAATCCTTATATACAAGTACAGGCACCTTAATCTTTTTAAAACATCACTTTGGAGCAATAAGGTTAGGTAATAACTATTATTATTTTTAAAATCAATCAAAATTATACATATTTTTGTCAGATTGTCAACAAACACATTTTTTTGTTTTCCGCAGAATTTTAGTAATTAATTTATGTGTTCCATGAGATGAAAAAGGTTGAAAATCGCTGTGCTAAAATAACACTACATGATGCAAATTTTAATTTCATATTTAGTGCGGAGATAGTTTTTCAATTATTTTGAGGAATTATTCTTCTAACGTATTTAAATTTTAATATTAATTAAGCTATGCCTTTATGGTGTTCTAGTATAATTTCTCTTTAGAAATTATAAATTCAGGACATTTTCTTCCTAAATAATATTTTCATTCAATGCTTGGTGCTTCAGTCATTGAATGTAAGATTATGTGTTTACCTATTAAGAAAGGGTTTTATTATGGAATTTCTTTGCACAAAATTATATTTAAGTCCTCCAGGAGTCAAAATAAAATAGTACTATTTCTGCTAGCTTAAAAAGAAAACAAAATGATGAAATTTTGTTTCAATGTGTAAATTAAAAAATATTTAATTTACTAAAGTTACTGATAAAGATCATTCCTCTTAGAATATTTCATTTACATTACTCTTTTGATTGTCCTATTGTCATGATGCAGTAAAATGCCAAGTGAATAAATAGAATAGAACTAAAATACTTAAATATTAGTCTTTAAAATTCAGCAGACTACCCTTATTTAAAAAGGGAGGTCTAGGCAATAAGAAAAGGTCTTTTTTCATGTTCTTCTTAACAGTATGGTCCTTAAATATCTGCTAATAATGTTATATCCATTAAGGTGGGCTCAGTGATGCAAAAATAAAAAAGCAGCACCAAAATCTGAATGGCTTATATATTAGTTTTCTATTCCTTCATAACAAATTACCACAAACATGCTGATTTAAACAATTTCCACTTATTATCTCACAGTTTCTATAAATCAGACAGGCTGGCATGATTCAGCTGGTTTCACCAGGGTCTCACCAGGTTGAGATCAAGGTATCAGCTGAGTTGATGATCTCATCTGAAACTTGAGATCCTTTCCCAGGCTCATTTAAATCATTGACAGAATTTGGTTTTTAGCAGTTGCAGGCTGAGGTTCCAGTTTTCTTGCTGACTGCCAGTTGCACACTCTCAGCTTTTCAAGATTGCCTTGAAGGTCCTAGCATGTGGCCCTCTTGCTATATAGTAGCATGCCTCTTCATTGCCAGCAGAATTTTGCTCCAGTCTGCTACAGAGGAGTTTATATAATATGACTATCCCAACACTTTTGCCTATAAGGTTACTAATTGAGAGGGTCATTATTCCATCATAGTTGTAGATCATCTCACACACTGTGGATAGGATTAGACAAGGTATGTACACTAGAGAGCAGAATTATTGAGAGCCAGTTTAGAATTCTGCTAAACACAACTATCATGACAAATTTTGACTTCTCGCTTAATAAGTCTGTTGCATATATGTACATCTCTCCAGGGCAGCCATTTGTCATACTTAGGAATCCTGACTGCTTCAATTTTTTGGCACTGCTACATTTACATGACATTTCTTCCTTAACTGCCTTGGCAGGAAAAGAAGCACTAGAAAGAAAAGAACTAGCAATTAAATGTTTCCAGCCTGAAGTGATATATACCACTTCCACTCATGTTTTATCAGGCAGTGACAGTCAAATGTCTATGCCTAATTTCTAGAGAGAAGGGAAAGAAAACATTCTCCCACACCTGGAAGTAAATGATAATCAGATATTGGTAAGTAATAGAAATGCCTACCATAAAATATCAATATCAATCTCAGGCTCTGTTGTGAAAGGTGGGTCATATATTAGTGTGAGATGAATTCTTTCTATTTTCATAGAGATTTATTGAGATATATCTATACATCATATAGTTCACCCATTTAAAATATACATTCAGTCCAGCTGGTGTAGCTCAGTGGTTGAGCATTGATCCATGCACCAAGAGGTCGCCAGTTCGATTCTTGGTCCTGGCACATGCTCAGGTTGTAGCCTGATCCCCCAGTGGGGGACATGCAGGAGGCAGCCAATCAATGTTCTCTCTCATCAATGTTTCTATGCCCCCCTCCCCACTTTCTCTCTCTCTCTAAAAATCAGTAAAAAATCAATCAATCAATCAATAAAGAGATTAGTTTAAGAAATTTTAAAAAATACACATTTAGTGTTGTTTAGTATATTTTCTGGGTGAGTTCTGAAATGCAATTTTATAAGCATTTCTTAAGTGTCTAATGTATGGGCAACAATATTTAATCCAATGTAGAGAAAAATAAAAAGAAAATTAATTATATTTTTACCTTGCAATCACAATATATTTGCAGAAGGGAAAATGAATATATAGGAAATCATTGGAGAATAATCTCAGGTATTTAAATGTATATGAAAATACACCAAACATAATTTCAAAATAGGAAAGATAATTGCACATATTGAACGCCAACTACTTGATAGGAACCATGCTAAATGTCTTATATAATATACTATCTCATGTAAGTTTCATAATGATCTTGTTTTCTCCAGTATTTACAGTTGTGGAAGGTAAGGCTCAGAGAAGTTAAATGTCTTACTCAATTTTACAGAGCTAGAAATTAAGAGCCAGAATTCACTTTCAATTAATTCTTAAGTTAAAACCCAGGTTTGTTACACTACACAATATTATCATACCAACAGATATAAACCCAGTGGTGTGAGGCTTATTTGGTAGTACACAGGTAAAACATAGTTTTCCTAAAAGGGCTACACATAGGTCGGTAATTGGTAGTTCCTCTGTGTGTGTGTGCGTGTGTGTGTGCGTGTGTACATCTGTGCCTGTGTGTATATCAACCCCACTTAACATACTTTCAAATAAGTGTATATTAAAATATCAGACAACATAGGGACCCTCTCAAGTGTCCTTCTGTTTACTCTTCTGTTACAAAATACCCATGTATTTATTTATTCAATCAAAAAAAACATGTATAGAGAACTCACTATATTTCCAAGCACCTATTCTGCTAAGTCCTGAGATAAGTACAATTCAAATTTTTATCAAAAAATTGTGTCAATAAAAAAACCATATGAGATGAATAAATGAAGTACATAGTGCTACTGAAGCAAAGTAGTTAAAGATGGTTGGTACCTGGGCTGATGAAGAAAATTTTCATGAAAAAATAATGTGAGATGTGGAACCTGAAAGGTAAGATTTTTGGACAGAGAAGAAAATAGGAATTGTAGTTCATGTAACAAAAATGGCATAAGCAAAATAGCAGAAATAGGAAAGCAAATATAGTATTGGGGAAAATATAAGCCACAATGGTTTCTGGGACACAGTGAATAGAAACCCATGTGATGGAAAATCATAGAAGGCTTTGAATGATGAGTTAAAGAGAATTACACTTGAAAAGGGGTTTATAGCTTTCTATTGATGGCAGGACCCTTTTGTAACCTCTAAGGAGGGAAGAAAAGATCTAGAAATTTAAAAAGAACAATTGAACTCAGTGTTCTTTACAATCAAATGAATGGAATGTGGCTTTGTAATATAACCCCAAGTCATGAAGAAGGAAAGCATTCCTCAGGCATTATAGGGTTGATGTTACATTAATCACACAATATACTTCTTATGTAGACCTCTTGAGGGATTTTAGTGAGAAACTAATCCTTAAAATGTGAGATGTGTCTAAATTTTTAGATATGTGTAGAAATGCAAATTGTGATCTGAAATGTGAGACCTTATCTTACTCACATGGTTTACTCCTTCCTTCTAGCTAATAACAAAAACCTTGTTGAAGAGACCACATTTTTAACACGCAGGCATACATTTTACAGGACAATAAAGGAAACCTGGGACATATTTCCTGAGAAAGATTTAGCATATTCTGGAAAAGGAAAAAGGCAGGAGAGGGGGCTTTTTCAGAAAACACATTAATCAAGAAAAGGACTTCAGGGAGAATAGATAATATGAGGAAGGAGAAAGTGGCCATATAGGAATATCTGAACATTTTTTGTCATGACACAAAGGGAAGAGTTAACTAGACTAGATATATAACATCCACATTTTACCCCCTCTTCTCTCAGTATTTCATGAATATATTGCTTCTTTTTACCAAGGTTGTGTATACTGGGGAGAGGGAGAAAAATAAACCCTTTCTCCCAACTCCACCTACTCCTCTATGCCACAGTCACTAGCAGTTACTAGACATAGCAGCATTGTGAACTTGAGGGTGATAAGTGTGTCCACCTTCAAACAATATCCCTGTAGGAAACAGCTACCCTCCTGATCCTGTCTTAGAGGTTATATAGAGATAGCTTAAATACCTTATGTGACAAAAAGAGATGAGCATATTACATTGGTTAAATCTTCAGTAGCTCTTGTTCTATCTGTGAACTTTGGCACATTTCCATCCTAAGTCTGGACCAAACCATATCCTAAAATTTATCCAGGAGTGCCTCCCATCCTAGTCACCAAACTGTTATCAGAATTGTGCTAGAAAACAAAATAGACCCAGCAAAAGCAATAAACTTATTTGTATTGACCTCTCATAATAAGGATGTGGTGAAAAGGAATCCTCACCTTGGCTATAGAACTGGGGCCCTGAATTTCAGAGTTAGATATTCTCTGTAGAAGTCTGGGATTTTAGAGTATCACATACATTTCCCTGGCCAATATTTTTATTTAGGGGAGGGTGGAGCATAGGCATTTGTGATCATTCATATTCTGACGTTTTGGAGGATATTTTTGTTTATTGCTTTATTTTAAGACATTCAGATAAGTCTTTCATAGAAAATTCAAATATTTTTTTAAGATGTTGAGATTGATTTGGAGACTCAAGCAAGCATGCACAGGCTGGTTGCTGCTTTTGTATCCTAGATTGATTGTTTATGATAGACAGCAGAGGAAGACCTATGGTTAACATAATTATTAGATATAAAAGAATAAGAATGCTTCGAAAGAGGTTGAACTATGGTTTGATTACATTAAGGAAGTGTTCCAGGAATGGGATCATTAAAATTTTGAGAAATAAAGAAGGTGTCACAGAGTGTTTGAAACAAAATACCCTCTACATTGTATTAGTGTAACTGTATTAAGGTATATACTTATTTGAGTAAATAAGTCTATGACTGTATAGAGAACTCCAAAGAAGTACTTATTATATTTTTTTACAACACCTCAAAAATTATGGAGAAAGGCTTCTTAATATGCAGTGAGATGGTGGGCATTACTACAAAAGACTGTAGAAAAGTGCACTGTAGAATATAGCCTCAGGGTTCGTGAACATCCTGAGAATTCTTTCAGATATTTTACTATTAAAATTCAAGTAGATTCAACTGATTCAGGTAGAGCAGAAAAAAAAGGCCACAGGTATTTACAGGTCAAATAAATTGGCTAATATTGTATCCTTGACTTCAATCTTAGCAGCTGAGAAAGAGTGATTGGAGTGTTGGTAGCAGGTGTAAAGGTGAGGCATTGTGATTCTCACTTCCAGAGAACACCTTGGTAAGCTTGCCTCTTTTGTTTACTTTTTTTTTCCACCAGCAAGATGGGTACGTAATGGTAAGCTCTGTGTGCAAGAAAGATGACTCTCTAGTATGAATTATATTTTTATGTATTAACTATTGAACACTGCATATTTAGAATGTATGTTGTTGCTCTGTAATATGTCTAATGAATTCATTTGCCTGGTGATCTTTACAGTCACATGCCCTTGTTACATTGTTTATGTTTTAAACTTGAGAAGTTGTGGTTAAGGATCTGGAACTTACCTAGAAATCATTAGAAATTGACTGACCAGTTTGATTATGGGAGGTTTATTTAACCATTTACTGACTGGAGTGGTTCATGAAACAGGAAGAGAAGAGTGCCTTAGACAATAAAAACTCCATCCCTTCTTATCTTTTTCTGAACTAAATAATCACTTCAAATAAAAATCTGTCACATTTTCTTTGGCATATCTACATATCTATTTCTATTTCTACCTCTATCAATATATAAAACTACTAGTATACTAAGGTAAAATATTCTGCTTAAAAAATATTTAATTTAAAGCGATTTGTCTCGAAAATATGTTATTCATATACTTCTTGTTTTTTTTTTTTTAATCTTAAATTTCCATGCTATACTTCATTCTTCTTGTCTTTGCTAACTTTAATATCTGTTTTACAAATGGGAGAAACTGACTTACACAGAGGCTGAACAGGTGCCAGCAGCTAGTTGGCAACCTGGAGAAAGTTCAATGATTTCCTGAGCTAAATTCCATTTATAAGCTAGTACCCAAAGAGAAAGAACAAATGCATTTTTAGAGAATCAAAGAATTAAAACCCACCTTTGTGTCTAACGTGAAAGGGAATTCTGTGTCTGCTTATGCTATAGCAATCAAAGTAAAACTTTCTAATTGTTCAAACACACTGCACAGGTTTATATTTATACATAAAATAAAGGTAAAAAAAAATGTAACTTATCATCAGATGTCATTTTATTTGAACAACCAGAAAAGAGTCTGTTTATCTTACTAAACTTTTTTGAATGTGGAACACATATGTGTTATATTATTTCATTTGAGCAGTTGCAGGAGCAAAACCTGGGCCCTATATTGGCAAGTGAGTATGTAACTTGTTTGGATGGGGCATTAAGATTTTCAAGCTAGAGGAGTAATTAAGTTAACTTCCAGTTAGCTGTGAGAGATAGGTGATTTCTTGAAAAGGGCATGGACATTGGAGTTAAAAAGATATGAATTCAAATCTTGACTTTCTCATTTACAGAGTGAATGACCTTGAGAAAGTGAATTAAGCGATTCTAAGGCTTTACTTTTGAAGAAAGAGTAAAACAAATAAAATAATGTTACAAACTAACATGTGGTTACAACTTTTTATTGCACCAGGTGATCACTTTGTAAGTTTTATATCATCTATCTATCTATCTATCTATCTATCTATCTATCTATCTAGTTATCTATATATGTATGTATATGTATGTCTAATCACTGTTATACACCTAAAACTAATATAATATTGAATATCAACTGTAATTGAAAATGTTTTAAAAATAATAATTATTAAAAGATACAGTAAAAACCCACAAATAAATGAAGAACTATCAATTATTATCACCATCTATGGCAGATAGTTTCCTTCCCAATATCCATTTCCCCTTTATCCTCATTTATATAATCACAGTTTTGTTCATGGAAGCAACACCCCCACCTAAAACACTATATTTACTCTTTTTTATTTTTGTATCTAGGATTAGCCATAAACCAAAATTCTGAGAAATGAGATTGAAGGGGGTGTCAGTTTGGATTTCTGGAACATTTTTTAAATTATTGATATAGTGGCAACCTTCCTCATTGCCTCCTTCCTTATTATTATTATTATTATTATTATTATTATTATTTATTTGGACTTGAGGCTGGAGTGGAATAGACATTGTGTGATTATGTGATGGATATACAAATAAAAATTATAAGCTAAAGAGCAGAGGTGATAAAAAGGAGCCTGGGCTCCTACTGCCATTATATAACCACCCTATCAGCTTTGGATTCATTACCAACTGCAGGACTTCTTATGTGAGAAAAATACCCCTTAATTTTTTTTTATTAATTAATTTTTGTTACAGATGTTTCTCCTTTTCCACCCACTGATTCTCCCCTTCCCTCCCTCTCTGCCCTGTCCCCAGTTTTGTTGTCCATGTCCATTGTTCATGCACACATGCATATAAGTTCTGTGGTTTATCTCTCGCCCACCACCCACTCTTCTGGGGATTGTCAGTCTGTACCCCACGTACACGTCTCTGGAACTACCCCATTCCTCAGACTGTTATGTTCATTATATTCAACAAATAAGTGAGATCATAGGATACTTGTCTTTCTCTGTTTGGCTTGTTTCACATAGGATGATACTTTCCAGGTCACTCCATGTAGTCTCAAAGGATAAGAGATCTTTCTTTCTTACAGCTGCATAGTACTCCACTGTGTATATGTACCAAAGCTTGTTTATCCATTTGTCTACTGATGGACATGTGGGCAGTTCTAAGATCTTAGCTATTGTAAATAGTGCTGCTACAAACATGGGGGTACATATATTCTTTCTGATTGGTGTTTCAGGCTTCTTAGAAAATATTCCTAGAAGTGGGATCACTGGGTCAAATGGCAGTTCAATTTTTAATTTTTTGAGGTAACACCATATTGTTTTCCATAGTGGCCACACCAGTCTGCATTCCCACCAGCAGTGTACTAGAGTCCCCTTTTCTCCACACCTTTGCCAATACTTGTTGTTTGATGATTTGTTGATGGCGGCTATTCTGACAGGTGTGAGGTGATACCTCATTGTTTTTTTTTTGTTTTGTTTTGTTTTGTTTTTTTAATCTGCATCTCTCTGATGATTAGTGATGTTGAGCATTTCTTCATATGTCTCTTAGCCATTTGTATGTCCTGTTTGGAAAGCCGTCTATTTAGTTTCTCTGCCCATTTTTTCATTGGGTTCTTTGTCTTTTTTTGTTGAGTTGTATGAGCACTCTCTATATAATGGAAATTAACCCCTTATCTGATATATCATTGGCAATTATGCTCTCCTATACAGTGGGTTGTTTTTTCATTTTGGTGGTTGTTTTTTTTTGTTTTGTTTTTTTTTGTTTGTTTGTTTTGCTGTGCACAAGCTTTTGAGTTTGATGTAGTCCCATGTATTTATTTCCTCCTTTGTTTGCATTGACTTAGATGATGTATCAGTGAAAATTCTGCTGTGTATCATGTCTGAAATTTTGTTGCCTACAGTTTCTTCTAGGATTTTTATAGATTCATGAGTCACATTTAAGTCTTTTATCAATTTTGAGTTTATTCCTGTGTACAGTGTAAGTTGATGGCCTAGTTTAATTTTTCTGCATGTAGCTGTCCAATTTTCCCAACACCATTTATTAAAAAGGCTGTCCTTACTCCACTGTATGCTCTTGCCACCTTTGTCAAATATTAATTGAGCATATTGCCTTGGGTCCATTTCTGGGTTCTCTGTTCTGTTACATTGGTCTATATACCTGTTCTTGTGCCAGTACTAGGCTGTTTTGATTACAGTGGCTTTGTAGTATAACCTGAAATCTGGTAATGTGAACCCTCCAACTTCGTTCTTCTTTTTCAAGATTGCTGTGGCTATACAAGGTCTTTTTTGGTTCCATATGAACTTTTGAAGTAATTGTTCTAATTCTGTGAAGTATGTCGTTGGTATTTAGATGGGGATTGAATTGAATCTATAGATTGCTTTGGGTAGTATGGACATTTTAATGATGTTAATTCTCCCAACCCATGAACAGGGTATGTGCTTCCACTTTTTTATATTTTCCTCTATTTTGTTTTTCAATGACCTGTAGTTTTCTGTGAACAGGTCCTTTATTTCTTTGGTTAAGTTTATTCCTAGGTATTTTAATTGTTTTTCCCCAATGGTAAATGTGATTGTTTTCTTAGTTTCTCTTTCTGTGAGTTCATCATTGGTATATAAAAATGCCATCAATTTCTTGAGGTTAATTTTGTACCCTGCTACTTTTCCAAGTTCATTTATTAAGTCTAGTAAATTTTTGATGGAGTCTTTGGGGTTTTCTACGTGTAGTATCATGTCATCTGCAATAATGACAGTTTCACTTCCTACTTTCCAATTTGGATTTGTTTTTTTTTCTTCCTGTCTGATTACTGTGGCTAAGACTTCCAGTACTATGTTAAATAAAATTGGTGAAAGTGGGCATCCTTGTCTTTTTCCTGTTCTTAAGGAAAATGCTTTTAGTTTTTGCCCATTGAGTATGATGTTGGCAGTAGGTCTTCCATATATGGACTTTATTATGTCTAGATATGATCCCTCTATTCCCACATTGCTGAGCATTTTTATCAGAAATGGATGCTGGATTTTGTTGAAGGCTTTTTCAGCATCTATTGATATGATCATGTGGTTTTTATTCTTCATTTTATTTAAGTGGTGCATCACGTTTATTGTATTGCGAATATTGTACCAGCCTTGCATTCCTGGGATGAATCCCACTTGGTCATAGTGGATAATTTTTTTGGTGTATTGCTGGATCCGATTTGCTAGTATTTTGTTCAGGATATTTGTGTTTATGTTCATCAGGGTTATTGGCCTGTAGTTTTCTTTCTTTGTAGTGTCTTTTACTGGTTTTGGAATTAGAATTATGCTGGCTTCATAAAACGTGTTTGGAAGTCTTCCTTCTTGAATTTTTTGAAATAGTTTGAGGAGAATGAGTGTTAGTTCTTCTTTGAATGTTCTGTAAAATTCCCCATGAAGCCATCAGGGCCTGGGCTTTTGTTTGCTGGGAGAGTCTTGATTACATCTTCAATTTCCTCTGTTGTTATTGGTCTGTTCAAGTTTTCAATCTCTTCCTGGTCCAGTTTTGGGAGACTATGTATTTCTAGAAATTTATCCATTTCGCTTAGATTGTTGAATTTGTTGCCATATAATTGTTCATAGTAGTTTTTAACAATTTTACTTATTTCTGTAGTGTCCGTTGTTACTTCTCCTGTTTCATTTCTGATTTTGTGTATTTGGGATTTCGCTCTTTGTTTCTTGGTGAGTCTAGATAAGGGTCCATCAATCTTGTTTATCTTTTCTGAAAACCAGCTCTTTGTTTCATTGATCCTTTGAATTGTTTCGGGTTTTTTGTTTGTTTGTTTGTTTGTTTGTTTGTTTGTTGGACTCCATGTTGTTTATTTCCTTTCTTGTACTTGTTCTAGGGTTTTCTTTTTGTTTGCTCTCTAGTTCTTTAAGTTGTGAGGTTAGATAGTCTATTAGAGATTTTTTTTGTTTTTGTGAGGTAGGCCTGTAGTGCTATGAACTTCCTTCTCAGAACTGCTTTCGCTTGCATCCCATAGATTTTGTGTTGTTGTGTCTTCATTTTCATTGGTTTCCAGTAAGTTTTTAATTTCTTCCTTGATCTCCTCTGTAACCCATTAATTGTTTAATAACATGCTACTTAGCTTCCATGTGTTCAAATGTCTTTGCTTGTTCTTGTTGCAGTTGGTGTCTGGTTTCATGCCATTGTGATCAGAGAAGATGCTTGATATGAATTCAGTCTTTTTGAATTTTCAGAGAGTTAGTTTGTATCCTAACATGTGATCTATCTTTGAGAATGTCCCATGTGCACTTGAGAAGAATGTGAATTCTGTAGTTTTGGGGTGTAATTCTCTGTAAATTTCTATTAAATCCATTTGGTCTAGTGCTTCATTTAGCATCTCTGTTTCCTTTCTAATTTTTGTCTAGAGGATCTATCCAGTGACGTGAGTGGGGTGTTGAAGTGCCCTGCCATGATTGTATTGCTATCGATTTCTCCTTTGAAGTCCTCAAGAAGATTCTTAATATATTTTGGTGCTTCTATATTGGGTGCATATATGTTTACCAAGGTTATATCTTCCTGTTGGATAGATCCTTTCAGTATTATGTAGTGGCCTTCTTTGTCTCTAGTTCTGGCCTTCATTTTGAAATCTATTTTATCAGATATATGTATTGCTACCCCAGTTTTTTTTTTTTTTCCTTTCCATTTGCTTTATTTTTCCATCCCTTCACTTTCACCCTATGTGAATCTTTTGTTGTGAGGTGGGTCTTTTGTAAACAACATGTAGATGAGTCATGCTTTCTTATCCAATCAGCTACTTTGTCTTTTTATGGGAGCATTCAATCCATTTACATTTAAGGTGATTACTGATATGTACTTATTTATTGCCATTTTTGTTTAGTGTGGTTATATTTTTCTTCCCATTTCTCCTGCCAATTACAGCAGTCCTTTTAACATTTCTTGCAGTGTTCGTTTGTTTCTAATGTATTCCTTTAGCCTTTTTTTTTTTTTTTTTTTGTCTGGGAAGCTCTTTATTTGACCTTCTATTTTGAATGATAGCCTTGCTGAATACCTCTTAATTTTTGAACCATTATTTTCTAGGTTTTTGTTACTATTAATAAAATATAATCTTAAGGAACATATCAGCATTTATAGAAGTGATATTTTAATACTCAAAAGTTTTTTTTTGGTTTCTCCATAAATTTTTTTTTTCTTTTCTCTATAGTTTTCCATCATTAGCATCCTGTTAGGAAATGTTTAGTCTTATGTCACTTTGGCTGTTGCCTCTACCTTCTGCTATGGACTTGCTTAGATTTATGTATTATATAGCTTCTGGACAAGTCTTCTTCTACTTCCAGATATGTCTCTCAGCTGGACAATGCCTTCACAAATTTTCTAATAGATGTTCCTGTTAATGCTTTCAAACCTGTATTCTTATGAGCTAAGAAATGAGAAATATTTTCTGCCATTTGTACCTTGACACTTTTGTGTAACTTGTAAAACACAAAGGGAGAAATAATAATTTTTACTACTTCTGAAGCATTGGTACATGCCTTGAGAGTTGAATGCTACTTTCTTATTTTATGACTTCTTTGAAGCACTCCCAGTTGAGTTGTATTTCACAGAGCATTTTATTTTTATATTTTGATGACACATTATTTAGAAAATAAAAATTTATTACTATTATTACTATTAGAGCTTCATTGTAAAGGTGTATCCTTTGTCCAAGAGTTAAAAAATCCATTGCCCAGATTCATCTTTTTACCTTAACTTTTATTTCTTTTTATAATAATGATCTGAATTTCTTTCCTTATAAATATATCTAACTAGTATATGTGTGTCTAATATTTAATTTGAACTTTCTTATACCATTTACTTTAAAATTTATTTTGTAAATAGCACATAGAGAACCTAATGTGAGATTTTATTTCTTTTAATAGGGTGATTAATTTTTAAATTTATTTTTGTATCTAAAGAGTTCTTATTTTATCACGTCGTTTTATGCTTGTTCTTATATGTATTTTCTATTTTAAGAGAAAATATATGGTTTTTATTCTATTGTTTTTATTATTGGAAAAGTATGCAGTTTTATTTTATTTATATTAATGGCAATAATTGTTAAACATATTAATTTATTAATATTTAATTATTGATGCTACAAATAATATTTATTAATGTCACCCACATGCTAATTATTTTCATGTGTATTTTTTCAATCTGCCTTCTGGAAAAACATCTTTCTTCCCGATTTTCCTGATGATTTACTTATTCAGCATTTTAAAACATGTTTTTTTAAAGTAATTAATTTACTTATTTATTTATTTTAGATAGAGAAAGGATGGGAGAGAGAGATAGAAACATTGATGTAAGGGAGAAACATCAATCGGGTGCCTCCTGCACGCATTTTTACTGGGGATGAAGCCCTCAACCCGGGAATGTGCCTTGACTGGGAATCAAACGTGGACCTCTCATTTCATGGGACCATGCTCAATCCACTGAGCCACACCTACCAAGCTACTGATCCAGCATTTTAAAAATATTTTTACCTCTTAGGCAATACCATTTTCACCTCAAACCAACCCAGTCTTGTCTCTTATTATATATGGTCCATGTTTTACAGAATTTTACAAACCACAAATAACACAGAAATACAAACCAGAAGCAGATTTACCTAGGAAGAATGTCTTAAATCCATTACCTGTTATTCTTAATATTAAGTATAGAATAACTCATTTTACTGCCCCGACTCAAAGGGTGCTTCATGCTGTGTTTGCTAAATTCTTTCTGAAGATCATTGGGTTGAATGCTAGTTGATATTGAATTATAACCAAAATATCCCTGGGTGACTATCAGCTGAGCTCTTAAACTGAATGTGTTAAGATGATTGTAATTAGGGATTTTAAACTCGCTTTTCCTTTCTTCTATTATGTTCAGTCACCATATACTTGCATGTTCACTTCCTAACTTTATTTATATCTCCATTTAAATGTCACCTCCTCAGAACAATCTTTCCTATACTCTATCCCCTTATCTCATTTTAATAATTTTCATAGCTCTTATCATTGTTTGAGTTTATATTATCAATTGTCCATCTACACCCATATTTCCTCTCTTTTTTTATAGCTATATTTCTAAAATATAGAACAGTGTTTAATACACACAAAGTACTAATAAGTATTTGTTAAATAAATCAATTTTTACCTCTTCCCTAAAGCATTGAATCCATAAATATAAGTTTGAATGGAGTAGGGATGGTAGTAGAAAGAACATGGATGAAATATCAAAATAGCATAATTTCAGAAATAATGTTTTGGCACATCTAAGTACTCTGAATCAGTCTATGGTGTCAACTGGTTGGAAACAATTTAAAAACTATAATGCCAAGGGTATACTCCACATAGCTTTCCCATGCTTAGCCTTCTCCTGTGTTTATTTTAAGATACACTCCTTAGCTCCTTTACTGAAGTCATGTTATGTATCTGAGGATTAGAGTTTAGGATAAGTCAATATAGAGAATGGAGTATGTTGCTGTTGGATACAATATTTCTGACCTCCCTAGGTAGAAGCTACTGTGAAGTAAAGAGTTTGTTTGTTTGTTTTGTCCCTTCTTAATGTCAGTTATATTCCCATAACTCGCTGCTTCAGGACTTCATTTGAGTGTTTTTGTTTCTTTGTTTTTTTAAATAAAAACTGCTCCTATTGTGTAACAGAACTTTGACTACCATTTCAGATATGTTGGTATTTTGCCTTTCTTACTTTTTTACTTATTCAATTAGAAATTTGGGGATTGTCAACACATAAATCCACCAATGCTATTAGAAGGAGAAAGTTATTTTGTCAGATTTTTAATTAATAAGGAACACTGTGGACTAGTGTGGAAGATAAGTCCAAACAGTTGAGATTAGAGGGAGGAAGATTGGTTAAGAGGCATTTGCAATAAAATAGAAAATATTAAATTTCATATTAATAATATTGAAGAGGAGATGGTAGATTTGAGAAATAGTAAATGAAAAAGTGACAAAAAGTTATAATTCATTGGATGCATTGAGAAGTAAAGGATAGATTGATGCTAAGGATGAATCCAAATTATTTATCTTGAAAGGTAGGGCAACGACAAGTATCCATCAGTAGACGAGTGGATAAAAAAGCTGTGGTACATATACACACTGGAACACGATGCAGTCATGAGAAAAAAAGACCTCTTACCATTTGAGATGACGTAGAGGGACCTAGAGAGTATTATGCTAAGTGAAATAAGCCAGTCAGAGAAAGACAACATATAGTTAGCAACATATAGAATACATAAGGAAGAGTTGACTTAAGATAAAAATAATCAATGTCTCAGATATATAAGCATTGGCAAAAGTAGGTTTACAGTTGTGTGTACATGAAACAGTTTATTACTAATAATTGTATTATTTTCTATGCAAACTGTGGGAGACTATTTGCATGGCATCCATTTTGCTAAAATCTGCTCTACCATCTCCTGCCCCGAGGCAGGATACCTCTGTATACAATGTTTCTGCATTCCTTTAAGTAACCATTTACTCAGCCAGTTATGCTCTGTTTATCTTTTGTTCCACCTGTGATATTTACTTGAAATTGCTTCAGGGTGGTTACCACAAACTTATCGCTTGGCAACAAATGTTCTTGTTTTTCTACTTCTTGCCCTATATATAGTGTGGATCTCCCCAGAATAAACGAGACTTGATCAGAGCCCTGTCTTGTCTCCATTTCTCATGTCTCTTGTCCCTCCTCATCCTCACTCCCCATCTAGAGTCCTTGTTGCTCGACCTGCAGGGCAGGTCAAGTGGCGCCCAACGTGGGGCTCGAGAACAGGGGATCCAGTGAAGGACGCCGTTCAAGTGGCCAGCAGAAAGGAAAAGAAAAGAGGGAACGGAACGATGGGTAAGTGAACTGCAATTATGGGTCAAGCATTGAGCCAAGATAAGATGTTCGTTGAAGGACTAGAAAAGACTATCAAGGCACGAGGAGTAAAGGTAAATGTTAAGCATTTGTGTCAGTTTTTGATTATATTAAGGAAGTTTGCCCTTGGTTTCCTACAGAGGGAACTATAGATCAAAAACAATGGAAAATAGTCCGTGATGCTCTTAGAAATTACTATAAGACTTATGGACCCGAGAAGGTTCCGGTAACTGCTTTTTCTTATTGGAATTTAATAGATGAAATTCTATCTCAGAGACATTCTGATCCTCTCATTGCCAATATAGTAGAATATGGCAAGGGTATATTAGAGAAAGAAAAAAGGGGAATGAAAATGAAAGTAAAGAATGTGAGGACTTCATGTCATTCAATAGTGATAACGAGGAAGAAGAAACCGAGCCCACTCGGAATAAAATTATGCCTAAAAGCTCTCATACGGGGAGACGAGAAAAACTAACACAGAGAGGGTGGAGAAATCAAAAGAACAAAACCTAGTGTTGCCCCAGAGGAAAGAATCAAATCCAAGACAAAGATTTATCCCGACCTATCAGAATATTTGGAGACTGTTCCTGATGGAGGGGAGGTTAATTGGGATGAATTGGCGGATGAAGCTGCCAGATATCATAACTCTGATTGGCCGCTTGTTTCTCAACACCCCCCACTTTATAATAATAATCCCAGTGCTCCCCCGCTGGCATATCCTGTCCTTGACACTAGAAAAGAACTTAGAGATAAAACTGAACACCTCAAAGAACAAATAAAACTGGAAAAAAGAACACCAAGATCTCATAGCCCAATTAGAAGGACTAAAAATAGGAAAATCTAAAAAGGAGAGTGAAGTAAGATCAGAAGTCCTCAGTAATCAAAAGCCACCCATGAGGGGAGCTGCCACAAAGATCCCTCCCCGCATGCAATTTTGGTCCTCTGCTTGAAAACACATTTGGACTAATAATAGGACATAGCAGTTCAACAATGAATGGACTACAAGTCCTTCCAGGAGTTATAGACAATGACTACTCCAGAGAAATTAAGGTTATGGTATCATCCCCCCAAAATATTAGTACTGTCATCACAGGACAAAGATTCGCTCGATTGCTGCTCCTGCCTTTGATGCCCACCACAAATAGGGCAGTATCAGGACAAAGAGGTAATCAAGGTTTTGGGTCATCAGATGTTTACTGGGCAGAGGTCATATCAGCACAAAAACCCATTATGTCTCTCTGGTTAGGTGGTAAGAAATTTTCAGGGATTATAGATACAGGGGCTGATCTCACAATAATTAAAAAGAAAGACTGGCCTACAGCCTGGCCCCTAGACACAACTTTGACCCACCTAAAAGGAATAGGGGAAAGTCAAAACCCAGAGAGAAGTTCAAAGCTATTAACTTGGAAAGATCAGGAAGGTAACCAGGGCACCATACAACCATATGTTATAGCTGGATTGCCTATAAATATTTGGGGTAAAGATCTCTTATCCCAATTAGGATTAATAATGGGAAGCCCGAATGCTGTTATCACTACCCAAATGTTGAAAACCGAATATCTACCAGGCCAAGGGCTGAAAAAAAAAATAATATGGGTATAACAGAACCCATAGAGCCCTCCCCAAAGACTGATAGGGCAGGATTAGGCCATTTTCCATAGGGGCCATTGACACTCCTGTGACCCATGCAGAAAAGATCACATGGCTATCTGAGGAGCCCGTGTGGGTTGATCAATGGCCTGTAACAGCAGAAAAACTGATGGCTGCACAACAGCTGGTACAGGAGAAGCTTGATGCTGGCCACATTGTCCCTAGTAACTCCCCTTGGAATACTCCTATTTTTTTTTATAATTATTTTTTTATTGATTAATTTTTGTTACAGATGATTCTCCTTTTTTCCCACACTGATTCCCCTCTCCCCCGCCCCTCCCTGCCCCTTCCCCAGATTGTTGTCCATGTCCACTGTTCATGCATACATGCATATAAATTCTGTGGTTCATCCCTCCCCCACCTCCTCACTCCTTAAGGGATTATCAGTCCATACCACGCTTCCGCGTCTCTGGGACAACCCCATTCCTCAAACTGTTATGTTCATTATATTCCACAAATCAGTGAGATCATATGAAACTTGTCTTTCTCTGTTTGGCTTGTTTCACTTAGGATGATACTTTCCAGGTCCCTCCATGTACTCTCAAAGGATAAGAGATCTTTCTTTCTTACCGCTGCATATACTCCATTGTGTATATGTACCACAGCTTTTTGATCCATTCGTCTACTGATGGGCACTTGGGCTGTTTCCAGATCTTAGCGATTGTAAATAGTGCTGCTACAAAGATGGGGGTACATATATTCTTTCTGATTGGTGTTTTATGCTTCTTAGAGTATATTCCTAGAAGTGGGATCACTGGGTCAAATGGAAGATCAATTTTTAATTTTTTGAGGTGACACCATATTGTTTTCCATAGGGGCTGCACCAGTCTGCATTCCCACCAGCAGTGTACTAGAGTCCCCTTTTCTCCACACCCTCGCCAACACTTGTTGTTTGATGATTTGTTGATGGCGGCCATTCTGACAGGTGTGAGGTGATACCTCATTGTTGTTTTGATTTGCATCTCTCTGATGATTAGTGCTGATGAGTATTTCTCATTATGTCTCTTAGCCATTTGTATGTCCTGTTTGGAGAGGTGTCTATTGAGTTCCTCTGCCAATTTTTTAATTGGATTCTTTGTCTTCCTTTTGTGGAGTTGTATGAGCACTCTATATGTATTGGAAATTAACCCCTTATCTGATATATCATTGGCAATTATGCTCTCCCATACAGTGGGTAGCCTTTCCATTTTGATGATTGTATAATTTCGCTGTGCAGAATCTTTTGAGTTTGATGTAGTCCCATGTGTTCATTTTCTCCTTTGTTTCTATTGCCTTAGGTGATGTGTCAGTAAAAATTCTGCTGCGTATGATGTCTGAGATTTTGTTGCCCACAGTCTCCTCTAGGATTTTTATGGATTCATGAGTTACATTTAAGTCTTTTATCCATTTTGAGTTTCTTTTGTTGTAGGGTGTAAGTTGATGGTCTAGTTTCATTTTTCGGCAAGTAGCTGTCCAATTTTCCCAGCACCATTTATTAAAGAGGCTGTCCTTACTCCACTGTATGCTCTTGCCACCTTTGTCAAATATTAATTGAGCATATTGCCTTGAGTCCATTTCTGGGTTCTCTGTTCTGTTCCACTGGTCTATATACCTCTTCTTGTGCCAGTACCAGGCTGTTTTGATTATGGTGGCTTTGTAGTATAACCTGAAATCTGGTATTGTGATCCCTCAAACTTTGTTCTTCCTTTTCAAGATTGCTGTGGCTATTTGAGGCCTTTTTTGGTTCCATATGAACTTTTGAAGTAATTGTTCTAATTCTGTGAAGTATGCCGTTGGTATTTTGATGGGGATTGCGTTGAATCTATAGATTGCTTTGGGTAATATGGACATTTTAATGATGTTAATTCTCCCAATCCATGAACAGGGTATGTGCTTCCACTTTTTTATATCTTGCTCTATTTCTTTTTTCAAAGACCTGTAGTTTTCTGCGAATAGGTCCTTTATTTCTTTGGTTAAGTTTATTCCTCAGTATCTTAAATTTTTGCCGCAATGGTAAATGGGATTGTTTGCTTAGTTTCTCTTTCTGTGAGTTCATCATTGGTGTATAAGAATGCCATCAATTTCTTGACGTTAATTTTGTATCCTGCTACTTTGCCAAATTAATTTATTAAGTCTAGTAAGCTTTTGGTGGAGTCTTTGGGGTTTTCTATGTACAGTATAATATCATCTGCAAATAATGACAATTTCACTTCCTCCTTTCCAATTTGTATCCCTTTTATTTTTTCTTCCTGTGTGATTGCTGTGGCTAAGACTTCCAGTACTATGTTAAATAGGTGTGGCAAAAGGGGGCATCCTTCCCTTGTTCCTGTTCTTAAGGGAAATGCTTTTAGTTTTTGCCCATTGAGTATGATGTTGGCTGTAGGTCTTTCATATATGGCTTTTATTATGTCTAGATATGATCCCTCTATTCCCACACTGCTGAGCGTTTTATCAGAAATGGATGCTGGATTTTGTCGAAGGTTTTTCAGCATCTATTTATATTATCATGTGGTTTTTATTCTTCAATTTATTTATGTGGTGTATCACATTTATGGATTTGCGAATATTGTACCAGCCTTGCATCCCTGGGATGAATCCCACTTGGTCATGGTGGATAATTTTTCTGGTGTATTGCTGGATTCGATTTGCTAGTATTTTGTTCAGGATTTTGGCATCTATGTTCATCAGGGATATTGGCCTGTAGTTTTCTTTCTTTGTTGTGTCTTTTTCTGGTTTTGGAATTAGAATTATGCTGGCTTCATAAAACAAGTTTGGAAGTCTTCCTTCTTCTTGAATTTTTTGAAATAGTTTGAGGAGAATGGGTATTAGTTCTTCTTTGAATGTTTGGTAAAACTACCCCGTGAAGCCATCCGGGCCTCGGCTTTTGTTTGCTGAAAGAGTCTTGATTACATCTTCAATTTCTTCTGTTGTTATTGTTCTGTTCAAGTTTTCAATCTCTTCCTGATCCCGTTTTGGGACACTATGTGTTTCTAGAAATTTGTCCATTTCGCTTAGATTTTCGAATTTGTTGCTGTATAATTGTTCATAGTAGTTGTTAACGATCTTTTGTATTTCTGTGGTGTCAGTTGTTATCTCTCCTCTTACATTTCTGATTTTATGTATTTGGGTTCTCTATCTTTGTTTCTTGGTGAGTCTAGCTAAGGGTCCATCAATCTTGTTTATCTTTTCGAAAAACCAGCTCTTTGTTTTATTGATCCTCTGAATTGTTTTTTTGGTCTCTATGTTGTTTATTTCTGCTCTGATCCTTACTATTTCCTTCCTTCTACTTGCTCTGGGGTTTTCTTTTTGTTTACTCTCTAGTTCTTTAAGTTGTGAGGTTAGGTAGTCTATTAGAGATTTTTCTTCTTTTGTGAGGTAGACCTGTAGTGCTATGAACTTCCCTCTCAGAACTGCTTTTGCTGCATCCCATAGATTTTGTATTGTTGTGTCCTCATTTTCATTGGTTTCTAGGAAGTTTTTGATTTCTTTCTTGATCTCCTCGGTGACCCATTCATTGTTTAATAACATTGTATTTAGCTTCCATGTGTTATAATGTCTTTGTATGTTCTTCTTGCAATTGATTTCTAGTTTCATACCATTGTGGTCTGAGAAGATGCTTGTTATAATTTCAATCTTCTTGAACTTGTAGAGACTTTGTTTGTGCCCTAACATGTGGTCTATCTTTGAGAATGTTCCATGTGCACTTGAGAAGAATGTGAATTCTGTAGTTTTGGGGTGTAGTTCTCTGTAGATATCTATTAAATCCATTTTGTCTAGTGCTTCATTTAGAGTCTCTGTTTCCTTGCTAATTTTTTGCCTAGAGGATATATCCAGTGATGTGAGCGGGGTGTTGAAGTCCCCTGCTATGATTGTATTGCTATCGATTTCTCCTTTGAAGTCCTCCAATAGTTTTTTAATATATTTTGGTGCTCCTATATTGGGTGCATATATGTTTATCAAGGTTATATCTTCCTGTTGGATAGATCCTTCAATATTATGTAGTGGCCTTCTTTGTCTCTAGTTATGGCCTTCAATCTGAAGTCTATTTTATCAAATATAAGTATTGCTACCCCAGCTTTTTTTTCTTTTTCATTTGCTTGAAAGATTTTTTTCCATCCCTTTACTTTCAATCTATGTGAGTCTTTTGTTGTGAGGTGGGTCTCTTGTAAACAGCATATAGATGAGTCATGCTTTCTTATCCAATCAGTTACTCTGTGTCTTTTTATGGGAGCATTCAGTCCATTTACATTTAAGGTGGTTATTGTTATGTACTTTTTTATTGCCATTTTTGTTTAGTGTGGTTCTATTTTTCTTCCCATTTCTACTGTTAATTACAGCAGTCCTTTTAACATTTCTTGCAGTGCTGGTTTGGTGGTAATGTATTCCCTTAGCCTTTTTTTTGTCTGGGAAGCTCTTTATTTGACCTTCTATTTTGAATGATAGCCTTGCTGGGTAGAGTAGTCTTGGATTCAGATCCTTGTTTTTCATGACCTTCATTACTTCATGCCATTCCCTTCTAGCCTGTAGTGTTTCTTATGAAAAGTCAGCTGAGAGCCTTATGGGGTTTCCTTTGTAGGTAACCTGTTGCTTATCTCTTGCTGCTTTTAGGATTCTCTCTTTGTCTTTAATTTTTGGCAGTTTGATTACTATGTGTCTTAGTGTGGGCCTGTTAGTGTTCTTCTTACTTGGGGCTCTCTGAGCTTCTTGAACTTGAATGCTTTCTTCCTTCACCAAATTAGAGAAGTTTTCTGTCACTATTTCTTTGAATATATTCTCTAGCCCTTGCTTACTTTCTTCTTCTTCAGGGACTCCTATGATATGAATGTTATTCTGTTTCTAGTTGTCCCACAATTCTCTTAAACTCTCTTCCTGTTTTTTAATTGTTTTTTTTCCTTTTGGTTTTCTGATTGGTTGATTTCTTCTAGCCTGTCTTCTAATTCACTGATCCGGTCCTCAGCTTCCCCTACTCTGCTTTTTAGACCTTCCAGTGTGTTTTTCATTTCTGATATGTCATTCTTCATTTCTTCCTGTTGGTTTTTCATTTCCAGCTGGTTTATTTTCAACATTTCTAAGTCTTTACTCATGTTGCTCATGTCCTTACACATGCTGTTGAGCTTCCGCAACATTATGGCTCTAAATTCTAGTTCTGTTAACTTGTTTAACTGCACCTCATTTATTTCATCTTCTGTAGAGGTCTCTTGATCTTTCATTTGGCTTTTGTTTCTGTTTATCACCATTTTGGTTATCACAGTGGGCTTTGGAGTCTGCCAAGTTTTCCCAGTGGGTGTTGGTGTTCTACTGTTTGTGGCTCCCTCTCTTGGGTTTGGATGCACCAGGGAGGACCCACTTTAATCCCGCCAAGTCCCCTGTTCTCCGGGAGTCTGTGTGGCTCCAGCCAAGAGCTTAGCAGGCTACAGCATTCCCAGGGCCCGTGCAGGGTGGCAAGGGAGGTGGTGGGAGTAATTTCCCGCTGAGTTCCCTGGTACGGCCGAGTCCCCTGGTGCCCACGAGTTTGTGGGCCTCAGCTGAGAGTTTAGCAGGCTACAAAGTTCCCAGGGCCCATGCAGGTTGGCAAGGGAGGCGGTGGGATTGTCTTCCGGCCCAGTTCCATGGCCCCGCCGAGTCCCCTGGTTTTCGGGAGACTGTGTGGCTCCAGCTGAGAGCTTAGCAGGCTACAGAGTTCCCAGGGAACATGCAGGGTCACAAGGGGGAGGGTAGGATTAACTTCCCGCCGAGTTCCCTGGTCCCCCCGAATTCCCTGGTCCCGCAGAGTTCCCTGGGGCCCTTGAGTTTGTGCGCCTCCAGCGAAGAGTTTAGCCAGCTACAGAGTTCCCAGGGCCCATGCAGTGTGGCAAGGAAGGCTGCAGAATTAACTTCCCGCTGAGTTCCCTGGTCTCCGCGAGTCTGTGCGGCTCCAGCGGAGAGTTTAGCCAGCTACAGGGTTCCCAGGGCCCATGCAGGGTGGCAAGGGAGACAGTAGGATTAACTTTCCGCCGAGTTTTCTGGTCCTGCCGAGTTCCCTGGGGCCTGCGAGTCTGTGTGGCTCCAGCGGAGAGTTTAGCCAGCTACAGAGTTTCCAGGGCCCGTGCAGGGTGGCAAGGGAGATGGTAGAATTAACTTCCCGCCGAGTTCCCTGGTCCCCCCGAGTTCCCTGGGGCCCGAGAGTCTGTGTGGCTCCAGCGGAGAGTTTAGCCGGCTACAGAGTTTCCAGGGCCCATGCAGGGTGGCAAGGGAGATGGTAGGATTAACTTCCCACCGAGTTCCCTGGTCCCACCGAGATCCCTGGGGCCCGCAAGTCTCTGTGGCTCCAGTGGAGAGTTTAGCCGGCTACAGAGTTTCCAGGGCCTGTGCAGGGTGGCAAGGGAGACAGTAGTATTAACTTCCCGCAGATTTCACTGGCCCCTGCCCAGGCCGCTGCGTACCCTGGGCTCTCAGTCCCCTCTCCCGTCCTCGCAAGCCTACCAGGATTGAGTGGGTGTTTCTGGTTAAGTGGTCCTCCAAGATGTCTTTTGGCTGCATTTTCCTGACGGTTTGCCTTTATTTTCGTTGTAAATCCAGTTTGGTCTTGGGAGATGGTCTGTGTCACTCCATTCACTTCGCCGCCATTTTCCTATTTCCGAACACTCCTATTTTTGTCATTAAAAAGAAATCTGGCAAATGGCGGCTATTGCAAGACTTAAGAGCTGTAAATAAGACTATGGTACTAATGGGAGCCTTACAACCAGGACTTCCCTCACCTGTTGCCATACCTTTGGGTTATTTCAAAGTCATTGTTGATCTAAAGGATTGTTTTTTCACGATTCCTCTGCATTCAGATAATCAGAGGTGATTTGCATTCAGCTTACCAGCTATAAATTTCAAAGCGCCTATGAAAAGATTCCAATGGCACGTTCTGCCACAGGGAATGGCATGGCCCAGACCCAGTCCTCATCTGGTGCTGAAGTTCTGTATGCATTTACTCTAAGAAAATGAAATCTGCCAGATGGCTACCAGAGCGTTTGGTTAAACAGATTGATCAAGTTAAAGGGATAACAGATAACCATATAGATAACTCCAGGGACAAAAATTCACCCTGAGAGGCTTTTCCTGTTTTTTCTTTATTTCAGGAATGGACCAGAAGGCTGAAATCTTACTGCAGGGATACTACTGCATCTTTGCCTGCTTGTGGAAGGAGGTTTTGGGCCTCCTCCGAACCCTGACAAGCTCCTGAGGACCTTATTTGGCCCCCCATGCAACTGCCTTGCAGGAACACTGCTGCTTAAAAGCGCTTTTCGCTAACCCCCTTTTGGAGCAGATTAAATGGGGTGCTGCCTTATCTTCTCCCTCTGTTGGGCCCCTTACTTGGCCTTTTACTGATTGTGTCACTAGGACCTTTCTTCTTCAATAAGGTGATGGCTTTCATCAAGCAGCAGATAGATGCCATTAAGATGCAATCTATACAGGTCCATTATCATAGACTTGAAATGGCCGACAGAGAAGCTCACTCTAGCTGTGAGTCAGTGAGCTATGACTATGCCCGAGATGGCAAATAGTGAGACCCAAAAACCTTGTCACTTTGGTGCACTGGACTGGATAGCCAGAGACGGGCAACTGGAACTCACACGCATCGCCAACCACCACCTAAGACAGGAACAAGGCCTTATGCTGCCTTGCTATTCCAATGACGGGTTTGGACAACTTGGCACTGTGTGCAAGTTTCCTGACCTAAGACAGGCACAGTCCCCTCAAGGTAATATTTCGGCCTTAAAATTAAAGAAAAGGGGGACCTGTGGGAGACTATTTGCATGGCATCCATTTTGCTAAAATCTGCTCTGCCATCTCCTGCCCCAAGGCAGGATACCTCTGTATACAATGTTTCTGCATTCCTTTAAGTAACCATTTACTCAGCCAGTTATGCTCTGTTTATCTTTTGTTCCACCCGTGATATTTACTTGAAATTGCTTTAGGGTGGTTACCACAAACTTATTGCTTGGCAACAAATGTTCTTGTTTTTCTACTTCTTGCCCTATATATAGTGTGGATATCCCCAGAATAAATGAGACTTGATCAGAGCCCTGTCTTGTCTCCATTTCTCATGTCTTTTGTCCCTCCTCATCTTCACTCCCCCTCTAGAGTCCTTGTTGCTTGACCTGTGGGACAGGTCAGCAAACAACAGTAAACCTAATTTGACCCACCCCTGTGATGAGTTTAAAGTGTTCTTTAAACTTATTTAGATATACCTAATAAATAATTAAGTATAAAGCTCTGTAGATCATGGAAAGGATTAAGTGTAGAGATAAAGACTTGGGTGTCTTCACTTTGGTGTTATAAGTGACAGCAAAAACCATATGAGTGGGTGAGATCACATATAAAGAGTTTATAAAACTGATAAGTAGGTTAGAGAAAACCCATACAAATATCTTTATTTAAACAGGTGTGTGGAGATGATAAGAAATAATGGAAATAGTGCAGAAAGTAGTTCAAGGTTTTTGGAATAAAGGAATGCATGACATTATGAAAGTCAAAGGAAGAAGAAAGTGCAGAGAGGGTGAGAGAGTAGTCAACAGTATAAAGTACCACTAAACAGAAAGATTATAAATTAAGGATGCCTATGAAATTTAGCAAATAAGAAGTCATTAGTGATATTGTTGAAAGGAATTGCACAGGAATAGCAGAGATATAACCCAGATTGTAGTGGGAGACAATTAATGGACAGTGAATATTTTATAGGATGTTAAAATATCATTGGATTAAAGTAACAGAAAGCTTAACTAAAAGTGTCTTAAATAATAAAATTTATTGTGTCATATAAAAAGAGATTTAAAAGAGAAGTTCCATAAAAATAAAGGTACTATTATGCATCCAGGTTATTTCCACCTTTATATTTTGCCACCCTCACACTGTTAGTTTTTATTCTTAGATATTATACCCTTATAGTTAAAAGGTAATTGCAGGCACACTAAGCACATTGGGACAATGTCCAAAAGTTAGAAAAGAGAAAGAGGATATATTTTTTCTTGAGTCCTGTTATTAAGAGTGAGGAAAGTATGTCCAAAATCTCCAAGCAAATTTTATCCATATCTCATTGGCCATCATTATGATACTATGTAGATTCTAAATTAATATTTGGCAAAGGTAGTGAAACAGTTTATCAAATAAAAATTCATACTTTCTCCAAATATATATGGGATCGCTAAAAAAGTACAGGACAGGGTTTCTTTACTTCTGAAATTTTCTATTTCTTGATCTGAATGGTAGTTATACAAATCTGTTAACTTGGTGAAATTCACAGAACTATACACTAATGATTTTGTATTTTTCTAAATGTATATTATATTTCAATATACATTTATATTAAACTTTTGTCATCCCTTATGGGTCTTAATGGGAGGGAAGAGGTTAGCCTTATCAAAGCCAATGATCATTAGAACTCAAATTTGGTTATTATTAGCAAGAAAGAAAATGGGGAATGGCTATAGGGTAACTAATCTATAAACTCTGTTATCTATCCAGGTAAATAATATAATTTGATTTAAATACTTTGTTAGATATAACAAAAGAAAAAAATAGAGGAAAAAAAATGATGGAATGAATGGAAGCTACACAGACCATCACCCATGAGCAAACTGTAATGACAACTAAAATAAAGACAAACCATAGGGAAAAAAGCAACTGAAAAGAAGATGAAGAAAACCTGTATACACAGGGATGGAAAGAGGATACCTGATTGAGCTGTAGAAGTGCAAGAGGGTAGACTGGGAGCCAACAGAGAGTAGCTGACGGCTCCTTTAGCTATGAGCATTTCCCACTGAAAAGGCAGAGGTTTAAAAAGCACAAAATTAGCTGTAGCCACTCACCTTAGGGCTCTGGCAGAGGAAGGGTGGACTGGACTGGAACTGTGTGAAGACAGTTCAGTTCTCCTGGCTCAGGAGAGAGTTAAGATGAAGGACACTGGGAGTTTTAGGCTGAATCATTTCCTCATAGGATAGTAGCCATTTTACTCAAAGAGCTCTTCACAAGGCCCTGGAGAGAAGCAATGACCTCTCCCTCAGGAATAAAACACCACCCCACCAGAACAGAAAAATGCAAATTGAGGCTCATTAAGAGCTAGACTCTACCAGCAAACAAGTGGCCCACCTGCAGGAAAAATTCTTATAACTGAATAATTTTTTATTCAGCTGAGGGCTACAAATTGAGACTCATCAAGTAACTAAGACTAATAGCTTGCTGACAAAATCTAGAGGATAACTGAACCTTTGCTTGGCCTGCAAATCTACCCAGGGAAGTAAGCCTTAACAGTTCTGTTTAACAAGGGTACTCTGACACTCATCCAAAAACAGCAGAGGAAGACACAACCAGCAGAACACCAACACCCACAAGGAGCATTTGGCAGGCTCTAAAACCCATTGAGACAGCCAAAATGGTGAAACAAAGAAAAAAATCTCAAATAAAACAAAAAGGTAATTCTGCAGGAGAAAAAAATAAGTGATATAGTATTAAGCAAGATACCAGAGGTAGAGTTTAGTGTAATGATTATGAGAAAGCTCAACAGCATCAGCAAAGAGCTCAAAAGAATGAGTAAAGCCATAAAAACATTGAAAATCAACCAACTGGAAATGAAAAACTACAAAGCAGAAATGTAGAATGACATAGCAGAAATAAAGAACACATTGTAAGGAATAACAAGCAGAGTAGAGGAAGCCGAGGATCAGATTGGTGAGTTAGAAGACAGGGCAGAACAAAATCACCCAATCAGAAAATTAAAAAAATAAAAAATAAAAAACAGGAAGACAGTTAAATAGAACTGTGGGACAGTATGAAAGGTGACAACACCCACATTATAGAAGTGCCAGAAAGAGAAGAAAATGAGCAAGGGTTATAGAAGGTATTTGAAGAAACAGTGACAGAAAACCTCCCTAACTTGGTGAAGAAAAAGGCATACAAGTTTAAGCACAGAGAACCCCAAGTAAGAAGAACACAAAGAGGCCCACACCAAGATATATCATAATTAAAATGCCAAAAATTAAAGACAACGAGAGAATCCTAAAGGCAGCAAGAGATAAGCAGCAGGTTACCTACAAAGGAACACCCATAAAGCTATCAACTGGCTTTAAAACAGAAACACTACAGGCCAGAAGGAAATGGCATGAAGTAATCAAGGTGATGAAAAACAAGAATCTGAATCCAAGACTACTCTATCCAGCAAGACTATCATTCAAACTAGAAAGTGAAATAAAGAATTCCCCATACAAAAAAAGTCTAAGAAAATAAATTAGTACCAAATTAACACTCCAAAAAGTGTTAAATAGGAAGAGAAACATAACAAGAATAAACAAAATGGCAATAAATAAGTACATATCAATAACTTTAAGTGTAACTGGATTGAATGCTCTGTTCAAAAGACACTGGGTAACTGAATGGAGAAGAAATCATGACTCAGCTCAGTCGGTGTGGCTCAGTGGTTGAGTGTCAACCCATGCATCAAGAGGTTGCCAGTTTGATTCCTGGACAGGACACATGCCCAGGCTGTGGGCCTGATCCTCAGTGGGGGGAATGCAGGAGGTGGTAATCAATGTTCTCTGTCATCAACGTGTCTATCTCCCTCTCCCTCTCTCTCTCTAATATCAATAAAGAAAAAAACAAAAAGAAAGAAAGCATGACTCATATATATGTTGTTTAGAAGAGACCCACCTCACAGCAAAAGACTCACATAGGTTGAAAGTGAAGAGGTGGAAAAAAAATCTTCTAAGCAAATGAAAATGAGAAAAAAAGCTGGAGTGGAAATACTCATATCTAATAAAATATACTTCAAAATGAAGGCCAAAACTGGAGACAAAGAAGGATACTACATAATAATAAAAAGATCTATCCAACAGAAGAATATAATCTCAGTAAATATATATGCACCCAATATAGGAACAGAAAATACATTAAAACTCTCCTAGAGGACTTCAGGGGAGAAATTGACAGCAATACAGTTATAGCAGATAACTTAAACACACTGCTGATATCACTGTATAGATCCTCCAGACAAAAAAAAAAAAATTAACAAGAAAACAGAAACTCCAAATACTAGATCAAATTGATTTAATAGATCTACAGATAATTACACCCCCAAATTGCAAAATTCACATTGTTCTCAAGTGCACATTGGACATTTTCAAAGATATATTACATGTGAGGATACAAACTAAGTCTTTACAGTTACAAGATTGAAATCATATCAAGCATCTTCTCAGACCACAATGGCATTAAACTGCAAATCAATTACAATAAAAACACTCAAAAACAATCAAAGACACAGAGGCTAAAAGGCATGTTATTAAACAAGAAATGGGTTACCAAGGAAACCAAAGAATAATTTTGAAAATTTCTGGAAACCAATGAAAATTAACACACAACAACAACACAAAATATATGGGATGCAGTAAAAGCAGCCCTGAGAGGAAAGTTCATAGCACTACAGGCCTACCTCAAGAAACAAGAAAAATTTTCATCTACCTATCTAACTTTACAACTTAAAGACTAGAAATTAAACAAAAATAAAGCCAAGAGCAAGTAGAAGGAAAAAAAAATAGTAAATGTCAGAGCAGAAATAAATGACATGTAGATTAAAAAAAAAATTATAAAATCAATGAAGCAAAGAGATGGTTATTTGAAAGATAAGCAAGATTGATGCACCATAAGCCAGACTCACCAAGAGAGAGAGGACCCCCCCCAAAAAAAAAAATCAGAAACAAAACAGAAATAACAACTGACAACACAGAAATACAAAGGATCGTTAATAAATTTTATAATCAATTATATGCCAATAAATTGGACAATCTAGGTAAAATGGACAAATTTCTAAAATCGCAGTCTACCAAAACTGAACTGGGAAGAGAGAGAAAACTTGAACAGACAAATGAAAATTAAGAAAATTGAAGATGTAATTAATAAACTCCCAGCAAACAAAAGACAAGGCCCAGACAACTTCATGGGGGAGTTTTATGGAACACTCAAAGAAGAACTAACACCCATTCTCCTCAAAAAATTCCAAAGCATTTTAAAAAAGTAAGACCTCCAAACATGTTTTATGAGGCCAGCATGATTCTAATTCCAAAACCAGATAAAGACACTATAAACAAAGAAAACTACAGGCCATTATCCCTGATGAACATAGATGTCAAAATCCTGAAGAAATACTAGAAATTGGATCCAACAATACATTAAAAAAATTATTCACCATGATGAAGTAGGACTCATCCTAGGGTTGCAAGGATGGCACAATATTCACAAATTAATAAATGTGATACACCACATAAACAAAATGAAAGATAAAAACCATATGATCATATCAGTAGATGCTGAAAAAGAATTTGACACAATCCAGCACCCTTTTCTGATATAAATACTCAGCAATGTGGGAATAGAAGGATCATATCTCAACATAACAAAGGCCACCTATAAAAAATATACAGCAAACATCATACTCAATTGGCAAAAACTAAAAACATTTTTCTTAAGAACAGCAACAAGACAGGGATGCCCACTTTCACCACTCCTATTTAACATAGTTCTGGAAGTCTTAGCCACACCAATCAGATGTGAAGAAAAACAAAGAGGGATTCAAATTGGAAAGGAGGAATTGAAACTGTCATTATTTGCAGATGTCATGATATTGTACATAGAAAATCCTAAAGCCTTCATGAAAAATGTACCAGATTTAATAAATGAATTTGACAATGTAGCAGGATACAAAATTAACATCAATAAACCCACGGCATTCTTATACTCCAATAATAAACTCACAGGAAGAGAAACTAAAAATAAAGAATCCTATTTATCATTGCAGCAGAAAATTAAAATGACTACGAAAAAACTTAACCAAAGAAGTAAAGAACCTGTTCATAGAAAACTACAGGACATTGAATAAAGTAATAAAGGAAGATATAAAAAAGTGGAAGCAGCCCTGGCTGGTTTGGCTCAGCAGTTAGAGCATTGGCCTGTGGTCCAGAGAGACCTGGGTTCACTTTCTGCTAAGGGCACATAGCTTGGTTGCAATTAGTCCCCATCCCTGGTTGGGTCCTGTGGGTGGCCGCCACTCGATGTGTCCCTTTCATGTTGATGTCTCTCTCTCTCTCTCTCTCTCTCTCTCTCTCTCTCTCCCCCTCCCACTCTATCTGAACAACAACAATAACAAAAAGTGGAAGCATATACCTTGTTTATGGATTGGAAGAATTAACTATTAAAATCTCAATACTACCCAAAGCAACCTATAGATTCAATCTCCATTAAAGTGACAATGACGTATTTCACAAAAGTAGAACCAATACTGGAAAAGTTTATATAAAACAAAAAAGACTCAAACAGCCACAGCAATCTTGAAAAAGAAGAACAAAGTAGAAGGGATCACAATATTGAGTATCAGGTTATACTAAAAAAGCCCCATTGTAATCAAAATAGCCTGGTACTGGCACAAGAACAAACATATAGATAAATAAAACAGAACACAGAACTTGGAAATTGACCCAAGACAATATGCTCAATTAATATTTGACAAAGTTGGCAAGAGCATGTGGACTAAAGATAGCCTCTTTAATAAAATGGTGCTAGGAAAATTGGTCAGCTACATGCAAAAACAATGAAACTAGACCACTAACTTATACTGTACACAAGAGTAAACTCAAAATAGATAAAAGACTTAAATGTCACTTGTGAATCCATAAAAATCCTAGAAGAAAATGTAGGCAACAAATTTCAGTTATCATACACAGCAGAATTTTAGTGAGAAAAATGCTTAAGCAAGAGAAAGAAAAAAAACTTAATAAATAGGACTACATTAAATTAAAATGTTTCTTCACATCAAAAGGAATAAGCATCAAAATGGAAAGGGAACCCACTAAATGGGAAATCATAACTGCTAACAATAGATCAGATAAGGAGTTAATTTCTAAAATATATAAAGTACTCATACAACTCAACAACATGAAGACAAATAAATTAATTTAAAATTGGGCAGAGGGGAGGAAGATGGCAGTGGGCAGGACTGGAGGGAGGGTGAGTGTGTGAGAGCGTGAGCTAGTGTGTGAGAATATGAGTGGACATGAAAGTGGGCGATCAAACTCCTGAAGTGAAGAGACACGGAGCAGAAGGTTCCTGTGCTGTGGATGGAAAGCAGCCAGTTACCTCCTTAAGTGGCTATTCAGAGCACTTCTCCCAGTACTGTGGGGAGGTCCCACCATTTTGGAAGGCCCCGGGTCTTCCAAGGGAGGAGGCAGTGGGAATAGCTATGGCCCTGCAACCTGAGCCCACCAGTGCACCTGGCACCATTGCAACAGTGGACACTCAGTGTCAACACACACCAGTGCACAGTAGTGGACCTGCTAAGGTGCCTATTGCAGAAGCCACGGACAGCCTGGGGTCCAGCACCATCCCCCATAGTAGCACCCTGATCAGAGTCCAGATATACCCCTAGCAATACAGGCTAGGGAGCAGACATCCATCCCCAGGCAACAGAAGCACAGACCAGGAGCTGAGACCCATCCCCAAAACTACAGCAAAAGCTGAGCAGGAGTTGAACTCTACAGGGCAGCAGCATTCCCGAGCCAACAGTGGTGGACCTAGGGCTGCACACAGGCTTGTGCAATCCAGCAGCTCACAAAAACAGTGGGAAACCAGAACCCAGAGGGACTGGTGTGACCCAGGTGTTCGCCTGTGGGACCTGCGGGGTGCTGGGGCACCAGAGAAGCCAGTGTGAACCAGCAGCCCACTAGAGGCATGGGAAGCAGAAGCCGGAAAGGGATTGGTGTGATCCAGGTGCCTGCCAGTGGGACCTGCAGGGTGTAGGGGCACAAAGGAGGCCTGTGTGACCCAGTAGAAACAGTGCCATCCAGTTACCCATGGGACCTGCGAGGTGCTTAACCACCAGAGAGGCCTGTGTGACCCAGGAGCCCATAAAATAGGCATAGAGCTGGGTCCACAAAGGGACTGTGCGATCCAGTTACCCATGGCACCTTTATAGGGCGGGAACATCAGAGAAGCCTGTGCGGCCCAACTGCACAGAAGATAGGCTTAGAGGATGTGAAAATGGAGGGAGAGTGAATGGAAGCTAGACATATGATATCCCAGGACCAAACGGGTGTTACAACTAAAACAAAGACAAATCCTCTGAAAAAAGCAACAAAAAAGCAGCAGGATAAGACCATATAAACAGGGACACAGATAGGATTTATGGAGGCATGAGAGGGTGGAAGGCTGGAAGCCCACAGACAACAGCAGACTTAGCTATGAGCAGCACCCTTAAGGAGTAAACACCAAGCCTGCTCCACAATGCAGATAGCCAGGACAGGGCGCTAAAATTGCCACAGCCACTCAACTTGGGGCTATAGCAGAGGAACAGCAGACTGGGCTGGAACTCTGTGGAATCACCTGAGATTTGCAGGGCACTCAGAGTTTTTGCTGAGTTGCAGCCACAAATGACAGTGGCCAGTGTGTACCTTCACAGAGCTGTGGGGAAAAGCAACAGCCCCACCCTCAGTAATTCAGCCTTTCCCAGGTGAGGCAAAAAAATGCTAATTGAGAAATTCCAAAATGGCAGCAAAGCTAATGGAAGCTACACAGATCATCTCCTGGGACCAAAATGAAAATAAGGACAATATGTCAGGAAAAAGCAATAGAAAAACAGCTTGGAGGACTGGATAACCAGGGACACTGACTCAATCCTGGTAGGACTGAAGAGGTGCAAGAGGGGGGCTGGAATCCCATGGCTGACAACAGCCGTAGCTGTGAGCAGCGCCCTTGGGTTAAACTCCCAAGTACCTCCACAACACAGAGCCTGGGTGGACACTAAAATAGCCACAGCCACACACCTTAGGCTGCAGCAGAGGGAGGGTATACTGGACTGGAACTGTGTGAGGACACTCTGGAGTTGTAGGGGGCTCGGGGCTTTTGCTGAGTTGCGGCCACACAGAAAAGAGGACATCTTACTCCTTCCCAGGGCTCTGGGGAGTGGCAGGGGCTCCTACATCAAAGATTCAACCCCACCTGGTGGCCATTGAAATTCTAATTGAGGCCCATTAACAACCACCATCTGCCCCAACTTCAAAAAATTCCCATATGACAAGCACCTGAGAGACTTTTTCATTCAACTGAGAAGTCAAGGCTCTTCAAGTAATCACTAGTGATAGCTTAAAGGCAAAAAGCTAGAGGATAAATGTATCATTCATGGGCTTGCAATTCTAACCAGAAAAGTAAGACTTGACAGTGGTATTTAACGTGGGTCCTCCTTGGCCCATTTAAACCCAGGAAAGAAAGCCACAAAGAGCAGAACACTAACATGCAAAGGGAAAATTTGGCAGGCTCCAAAGCCCACTGTGATAGCCAAAATTGTGAAACACATAAACAAAAGCCAAATGAAAAAAAAAAAGAGAGACCTCTACCAAAGATGAGATAAATGAGGTGCAGTTAAGCAAGTTAACAGAACTAGAATTCAGAGCTGTGATCTTGAGGAAGCTCAACAGCATGTGTAAGGACATGAGCACCATGAGTAAAGACATAGAAATGTTGACAATCAACCAGTTGGAAATTAAAAGCCACCAAGAAGAAATAAAGAATGACATAGCATAAATAAAGAACACATTGGAAGGTCTAAACAGCAGAGTAGAGGAAGCTGAGGACCGGATCAGTGAATTATAAGACAGAATAGAAAAAAATCAACAAATCAGCAGACCAAAAGGTAAAAAAAAAAAATTAAAAACAGGAAGACAGCTTAATAGAACTGTGGGACAACTGGAACTGTAATAATATTCGCATCATAGGAGTCCCTGAAGAAGAAGAAAATGAACAAGGGTTAGAGAATATATTTGAAGATATAATGACAGAAAACTTTCCTAATTTCGTGAAGGAAGAAGGCATTCAAGTTCATTAAGCAAAGAGAGCCCCAAATAAGAAGAATTCAAACAGGCCCACACCAGGACACACAGTAATCAAAATGCCAAAAATTAAAGACAAAGAGCGAATCCTAAAGGCAGTAAGGGAAAAACAACAGGTTACCTACAAAGAAACCCCCAGAAGGCTCTCAGTTGACTTCTCAAAATAAATACTACAGGCCAGAAAGAAATGGCATAAGGTAATGAAATTCATTAAAAACAAGGATCTGAATCCAAGACTACTCTATCCAGCAAGACTATCATTCAAACTAGAAAGTCAAATAAAGAGCTTCCCAGACAAAACAACAACAACAACAACAACAAAACAACAACAAAAAAAAAAAACAACTAAGGGAATATATTAGCTCCAAACCAGCACTGCAAGAAATGTTAAAAAGACTACTATAATTAGCAGGAGGAAAAAAAATAAAATATATATATATATATATATATATATATATATATATATATATATATATATATATATGCTTTCTTCCTTCCTTTGGTTAAGGAAGAAGGCATTCAAATTCAAGAATCACAGAGTGCTCCAAGTAAACAGAACCCAAACAGGCCCACACAAGACACATAGTAATCAAAATGCCAAAAATTAAAGACAAAGAGAATCCTCAAAGCAGCAATGAGGAAGCAACAGGTTACCTACAAAGAAACCCCCATAAGGCTCTCAGCTGACTTCTTAAAAGAAACACTACAGGCCAGAAGAGAATGTCATGAGGTAATCAAAGTCATGAAAAACAAGGATCTGAATCCAGGGATACTCTACCCAGAAAGGCTATCGATCAAAATAGAAGGTCATATAAAGACCTTCCCAGACAAAAAAAAAAAAAAAAAAAAAAAATGGTATGGGAGTACATTAGCACCAAACCAGCACTACAAGAAATGTTAAAAGGGCTGCTGTAACTAGTAGGAGAAAATATAACCACCCTAAACAAAAATGGCAATAAATAAGTACATATCAATAATCACCTTAAATGAAAATGGATTGAATGCCTAGATAAAGACATAGAGTAGTTGATTGGATAAGAAAGCATGACTCATCTATATGTTGTTTACAGAAGACCCACCTCACAACTAAAGAAAGTGAAGTAATGAAAAAAAATCTTCCAAGCAAACGGAAAGGAATAAAAGCTGGAGTAGCAATACTCATATCTGATAAGATAGATTTCAAAATGAAAGCCATAACTAGAGACAAACAAGGCCACTACATACTATTAAAAGGGTCTATCCAACAGGAAGATATGACCCTGATAAACATATATGTACCCAATATAGGAGCACCAAGATATATTAAAAATCTTTGGAGGACTTCAAAGGGGAAATCAGTAGCAATACAATCATAGTAGGGGACTTCAACACCCCGCTCACATCACTGGATGGATCCGCTAGACAAAAAATTAGCAAGAAAACAGAGACTCTCAATGAAGCACTAGACCAAATGGATTTAATAGATATTTACAGAAAATTACACCCCAAAACTACAGAATTCACATTCTTCTTAAGTGCACATGGGACATTCTCATAGATAGACCACATGTTAGGACACAAACTAACTCTCTACAAGTTCAAGAAGACTGAAATAATATCAAGCATCTTCTCAGATCACAATGGCATGAAACTAGAAATCAATTGCAAGAAGAACATACAAAGACATTTGAACACATGGAAGCTAATTAGCATGTTAGTAAACAAAATCTATGGGATGCAGCAAAAGTAATTCTCAGAGGGAAGTCAATAGCACCACATGCATACCTCAAGAAACAAGAAAAATCTTTAATAGAATATCTAATCTCACAACTTAAAGAACTAGAGAGCAAACAAAACGATGTCAAGTAGAAGGAAGCAAATAGTAAAGATCAGAGCAGAAATAAATGACATGGCGACCAAAAAAAACAATTCAAAGGATCAATGAAACAAAAATCTGGTTTTTTTAAAAGATAAACAAGATTGATGGACCTTTATCTAGACTCAGCAAAAAAACAGAGAGAACCCAAATACACAAAATCAGAAATGAGAGAGGAAAAGTAATACCTGATACCACAGAAATACAAAAGATTGTTAACAAGTACTATGAACAATTATATGGCAACAAATTCGACAATCTAAGCAAAAAGGACAAATTTCTAGAAACACATCATCTCTCAAAACTGGACCAGGAAGAGATAGAAAACTTGAAAAAACCGATAACAACTAAAAAAATTGAAGATGTAATCAAGACTCTCCCAGCAAATAAAAGCCCAGGCCCGGATGGCTTCATGGAAGAGTTTTACCAAATATGTAAAAAAGAAATAACACCAATTCTCCTCAAACTATTTTAAAAAGTTCAAGAAGAAGAAAGACTTCCAAACTCATTTCATGAGACCAGCATAGTTCTAATTCCAAAAACAGAAAAAAACCTCACAAAGAAAGAAAACGACAGGCCAATATCCCCGATGAACATAGACGCCAAAATACTGAACAAAATACTAGGAAATCGGATCCAGCAATACATGAAAAAAATTATCACCATGTCCAAGTGGGATTCATCCCAGGGATGCAAGGCTGGTACAAAATTTGCAGATCAATAAATATGATACACCACAAAAATAAAATAAAGAATAAAAAACACATGATCATATCAATAGATGCCAAAAAAGCCTTTGACATAATCCAGCATCCATTTCTGATAAAAAACACTCAGGAATGTGGGAATAGAGGGATCATGTATCTACATAATAAAGGCCATATATGAAACACCCACAGCCAACATCATACTCAATAAGCAAAAACTAAAAGCATTTCCCTTAAGAACAGGAAGAAGATAAAAATGCCCAGTTTTGCAACTCTAATTTAACATCATACTGGAAGACTTAGCCACAGCAATCAGACAGGAAGTAAAAATAAAAGGGATCTAAATGGGAAAAGAGGAAGTGAAACTGTCTTTATATGCAGATAACATAATAGTATATGTAGAAAACCGCAAAGACGCCATCAAGAATTGACTAGACTTAACAAATGAATGTGGCAAAGTAGCAGGATACAAAATTAATGTCAAGAAATCAATGGCATTCTTATACACCAATGATGAACTCACAGAAAGAGAAACTAAGAAAACAATCCGATTTACCATTGTGGCTAAAAAAAAATTAAGATACCTAGGAATAAACTTAACGAAAGACATAAAGGACCTATTCGAACAAAACTACAAGTCATTGAAAAAAAGAAATAGAGGAAGATATAAAACAGTGGAAGCACATACCTTGTTCATGGGTTGGAAGTATTAACATCATTAAAATATCCATACTACCCAAAGCAATCTATAGATTCAATGCAATCCCCATCAAAATGTGAATGGCATACTTCAAAGAACTAGAACAAATACTTCAAAAGTTCACATGGGACCAAAAAGACCTCAAATAGCCTCAGCAATCCTGAAAATAAGAACAAAATAGAAAGGATCGCAATAACAGATTTTAGGTTATACTACAAAGCCACTATAAAACAAAACAAAAAACAGTCTGGTACTGGTACAAGAACAGGCATATAGACCAGTGGAACAGAACACAGGATCCAGAAATGGACCCAAGGCTATATGCTCAATTAATATTTGGCAAAGGTGGCAAGAGCATACAGTGGAGTAAAGACAGCCTCTTTAATAAATGGTGTTGGGAAAATTGGACAGCTACATGCAAAAAAAATGAAACTAGACCATCAACCTACACAATACACAAGACTAACTCAAAATACATAAAAGACTTAAATGTGACTCATGAATCCATAGAAATCCTAGAAGAAACTGTAGCAGCCGAATTTTCAATGATACATCACCTATGGCAAAAAAAAACAAAGGAGAAAATGAAGACATGGGATTACATCAAACTCAAAAGGTTCTGCACAGGAAAAGATACAATCATCAAAATGGAAATGCAACCCACTGTATAGGAGAGCATAATTTCCAATGGTATATCAGATAAGGGGTTTATTTCCATTATATATAGAGTACACATACAACTCAACAATAGGAAGAGAAAGAACCCAATTAAAAAATGGGCAAAAGAACTAAATAGACACCTCTCCAAACAGGACATACAAATGGCTAAGATACATATGAAGAAATCCTCAACATCACTAATCATCAGAAAGATGCAAATTAAAACAACAATGAGGTATTACCTCACACCTGTCACAATGGCCACCAACAACAAATCATCAAACAACATGTGTTGGCGAGGTTGTGGAGAAAAGAGGACTCTAGTACACTGCTGGTGGGAATGCAGACTGGTGCAGCCAGAATGGAAAACTTTATGGTGTTACCTGAAAAAATTAAAAATTGAACTTCCACTTGACCCTGTGATCCCACTTCTAGGAATATACCCTACGAAGCCTAAAACACCAATCAGAAAGAATATATGTACCCCCATGTTTGTAGCAGCACTATTTACAATAGCTAAGATTTGGAAACAGCCCAAATGTCCATCAGTAGACGAATGGATAAAAAAGCTGTTGTACATATACACAATGGAGTACTATGCAGCTGTATGAAAGAAAAATCTCTTATCTTTTGAGACAACATGGAGGAACCTTAAAAGTGTCATCCTAAGTGAAACAAGCCAAACAGAGAAAGACAAGTATCATATGATCTCACTTATTTGTGGAATATAATGAACATAACAGTCTGAGGAATTGGGTACTTCCAGAGACGTGGAAGTGGGGCACAGACTGACAATCTTCAAAACAGGGGGTGGTGGGGAGACATGCACCACAGAACTTATATGCATTTGTGCATGAACAATGGACATGGACAAAAAGACTGGGGACAGGGTGGGGAAGATCGGAGAGGGGAGAATCAGTGGGAGAAACATGAGAAACATCTGTAACAAAAATTAATTTATTAATTAATTAAAAATGCTAATTGAGCCCTGGTCAGGTTCGCTAAGTGGTTGGAGCATCAGTCTGTGGACCAGAGAGACCCTGGTACAGTTCCTGCTAAGGGCTCACACATACACAAAAAATGAAACTTGAAGCTCATTAACAACCAGCATCTATTCCACCCTCTGGAAATCCTCTTATGCAGAATACCAGTGCTACATTTCAAAACACTGGGTAACTGAGACTACCAGACTCCAAAAAAAAGTGAGAGGATAACTTCACCTGTCCTGGGGTTACAAATTGACCGAGGAAATTAAGACTTGACAGTAGTTTTTTTTTTTTTTTTATCCTCACCCGAGGACATTTTCCCCCCCTTTTTTTTTTGTTCAGGTAGAGTGGGAGGGAGAGAGAGGAAGAGAGAGAGAGAAACATCGATGTGAAAGGGACACATCGAGTGGCTGCCACCCGCACGACCAACCAGGGCCAGGGACAAACTGCAACCGAGGTACATGCCCTTAGCGGGAACTGAACCCAGGTCTCTCCGGACCGCAGGCCAACGCTCTAACCGCTGAGCCAAACCGGCCAGGGCACAGTAGTTTTTAACAAGGGCCCACCGAGGCTCATCCAATCCCAGTAGAGAGAGCCACAAACAGCAGAACACCAACACAAACAAAGGAAATTTGGCAAAATTCAAATCCACTGACATAGCCAAAATTGTGAAACAAAAAACAAAAGCCAAATGGAAGAACAATAAAACTCTATCGAAAATGAAATGAATAAAATGCAGCTAAGCAAATTATCATAGGTAGAATGCAGAGCCATGACCTTGAGGAAGCTCAACAGCACGAGTAAGGACATCAGCACCATGAGTAAAGATATAGAAACTTTGAAAACCAACCAAGTGAAAATGAAGAATGACATAGCAGAAATTAAGAACACATTGGAAAGACCAACCAGCAGAATACAGAAAGCTGAGGACCATGTCAGTGAATTAAAAGACAGGGTAGAAAAAAATCAACCAATCCAATCCGAAAACCCAAAGGAAAAAAACAATTTAAAAAATAGTAAGATAGCTTATGAGAACTTTGGGACCACAAGAAACGTAATGACATTCGCATCATAAAAGTTCCTAAAGAGGAAGAAAAAAGGCAAGGCTTAGAGAATATATTTGAACAAATAGTGACAGAAAACTTTTCTAATTTGGTGAAGGAAGAAGGCGTTCAAGTTCAAGAAGCACAGAAAGCCCCAAGTAAGAAGAACACAAACAAATCTACACCAAGACAAATAGTAATTACAATGCCAAAAATTAATCACAAAGACAGAATCCTAAAGGCAGCAAGAGATAAGCAACAGGTTGCCAACAAAGGAAACCCTATAATGCTCTCAGCTGACTTCTCAACAGACACATTACAGGCCAGAAGGAAGTGGCATGAAATAATCAAGGTTATGAAAAAACATGCATCAGAATCCAAGACTACTCTATCCAGCAAGACGATCATTCAAACTAAAAGAAGAAATAGGAAGAAAAATATAACTACACTAAACGAAAATGGCAGTGGATAATGCATATTAATTATCCCCTTAAATGTGAATGGCTTGAATGCTCAAATAAAAAGTCACAGAGTACTTGACTGGATTAGAAAGCATGACTCACATATATGTTGTTTACAAGAGACCTACCTCACAACAAAAGACTCACATAGGTTGAAAGTGAAGGGATGGAAAAAAAATCTTTCAAGTAAATGGAATGCAAAACCAACCTGGGATAGCAATACTCATATCTGATAAAGTATATTTCAAAATGAAGACCATAACTACAGACAAAGAAGGTCACTACATAATATTGAAAGGATCAATCAAACACAAAGATATAACCTTGGTAAACATATATGAATGCAATATAGGAGCACCAAAATATATTAAAAATCTTCTGGAGGACTTCAAAGGAGAAATTGATAGGAATACAATCATAGCAGGGGACTTCAACACCCCGCTGACATAACCGGATAGATCCTTTACTCAAAAAATTAGCAAGAAAATAGCAAGTCTAAATGAAGCACTAGACCAAATGGAATTAATAGATATCTACAGAAAATTACACACCAAAGCTACAGAATTCACATTCTTCCCAATTGCACATGGGACATTCTTAAAGATAGACCACATGTTAGGGCAAAAACTAAGTCTCTACAAGTTCAAGAAGATTAAAATCATATCAAGCATCTTCTCATATCACAATGACATGAAACTAGAAATCAATTGCAACAAGTACATGCAAAGACACTTGAAAATATGGAGGCTAAATAGCACGTTATTGAACAAAGAATGGATTACCATGGAGATTAAGCAAGAAATTAAATCTTGCTGGAAAGCAATAACAATGAACATGCAACACAAAATGTATGGGATGCAGCGAAAGCACTTCTCAGAGAGAAGTTCATAGCACTACAGGCTTACCTCAAGAAACAAAACAATTTCTAATGAACTATCTAACCTCACAAGTTAAAGAACTACAGAGCAAACAGAAAGAAATCCCCAAGGCAAGTAGAAGGAAGGAAATAGTAAAGATCAGAGCAGAAATAAATGACATGCAGACCAAAAAAAAACAATTCAAAGGATCAATAAAACAAAGAGCTGATTTTTTGAAAAGATAAACAAAATTGATGGACGTTTAGCTACACTCACCAAGAAACAAAGTAAGAGAACCCAACTACACAAAAACAGAAGTGGAAGAGGAGAAATAATAACTTACACCACAGAAATACAAAGGAATGTGAACAAATATTTTGAACAATTTTAAGGTGACAAACTCCACAATCTAAGCGCAATGGACAAAATCCTAGAAACACGTAGTCTCCAAAAATAGAACTGGGAAGAGATAGACAACATGAACAGGCCAAAAACGGCAAAAGGAATTGAAGATATAATCAAAACTCTCCCAGGAAATTAAAGCCCAGGCCCGAACGGCTTTACGTGGGAGTTTTACTGCACATTCAAAGAAAAACTAGTACACATTCTCTTCAAACTATTTAAAAAAACTCAGAATGACCGCCATCAACAAATCATCAAACAACAGGTGTTGGCGAGGGTGTGAAGAAAAGGGGACTCTAGTGCACTGCTGGTGGGAATGCAGACTGGTGCAGCCACTATGGAAAACAATATGGTGTTACCTCAAACAATTAAGAATTGAACTTCCATTTGATCCAGTGATTCCACTTCTAGGAATATACCCTAAGAAGCCTGAAACACCAATCAGAAAGAATATATGTACCCTCGTCTTTGTTGCAGCACTATTTACAATAGCTAAGATCTGGAAACAGCCCAAGTGTCCATCAGTAGACAATGGATAAAAAAGCTGTTGTACATATACACAATGGAGTACTATGCAGCTGTAAGAAAGAAAGATCTCTCATCCTTTGAGACAACATGTAGGAACCTGGAAAGTATCATCCTAAGTGAAACAAGCCAAACAGAGAAAGACAAGTTTCATATGATCTCACTTATTTGTGGAATATAATGAACATAACAGTCTGAGGAACGTGGTGGTCCCAGAGACGTGGGAGTGGGGTACACACTGAATACTCAGAAGAGGGGTTGGTGGGGGAGAGATAAACCACAGAACTTATATGCATGTATGCATGAACAGTGGACATGCACAACAAACTGGGCAATTGCAGGGAGGGAGGAGGTGGTGGGAATCAGTGGGGGGAAAGGAGAAACATCTGTAACAAAAATTAATTAATAAAAAAATAAAAAATAAATAAATAAAAATAAAAATCAACAAGCAGCAAAAAAAAAAGAGAAAACCTCAAGAACAAGAAAGACTTTCATACTCATTTTATGAGACCAGCATAATTCTAATTCCATAATCAGAAAAAGACACTACAAATAAAGAAAACTACAAGCCAATATTCTTGATGAACATAGATGCCAAAATACTAACAAATTGAATGCAGCGATACATCAAAAAAATATTCACCATGACCAAGAGGGACTCATCCCAGGGATGCAAGGATGGTACTATATTTACAAATCCATAAATGTGATACACCACATAAACAAAATGAAAGATAAAAGTCATATATTCATATCAATGGACGCTGAAAAGCATTCAACAAAATTCAGCACTTAATTTTGATATAAATATTCAGCAATCTGGGACTAGAGGGATCATATCTAGACATAATAAAGGCCATACATGAAAGATCAACAGCCAACATCATACTCAATGGCAAAATATTAAAAGCATTTCTCTTAAAAACTGTACCAAGGCAAGAATGCCTTCTTTTGCCACTCTTATTTAACTTCCATAGTACTGGATGACTTAGCCGCAGCAATCAGACAGGAAGACAAAATAAAACGGATCCAAATAGGAAAGGAGGAATGAAACTGTCATAATTTGCAGATGACATATAACGCTATACGTAGAAAACCCTAAAGACTCCATCAAAAATTTACTGCACTTAATAAATGAATTTGGACAAGGAGCAGGATACAAATTTTAAGTCAAGAAATCGACCACATTCTTATTCACCAATGATGAACTCACAGAAAGAGAAACTAAGAAAACAATCCATATACCATTGCAGCAAAAAAATTAGATACCTAGGAATAATTTAACAAAAGTAGTAATAGACCTATCTGCAGAAAACTACAGATTATTGAAAAAAGAAATAGAGGAAGATATAAAAACGTTGAAGCACATACCTTGTTCAAAGTAGAAGGGATCACAATAGCAGATTTCAGGTTATACTACAAAGTGGCTGTAATCAAAACAGCCTGGTACTGGCACAAGAATGGGCAGACAGAACAAGGAAACAGAATAGAGAACCCAGAAATGGACCGAAGACAATATGCTCAATTAATATTTGACAAAGGAGACAAGAGCATACAGTGGAGTAATGACAGCCTCTTAAATAAATGCTGTTGGTAAAATTAGAAAGCTACATGCAAGAAAATGAAACTAGACCATGAATTTACACTATACACCAGAATAAACTCAAAAATAGATAAAAGACTAAAATGTGAGTCATGAATTCATAAAAATTCAGAATAATATGTAGGTAATAAAATTTCAGACATCATATGCTGCAGATTTTTTACTGAAACGTCACTTAAGTCAACAGAAGCAAAGAAGAAAATGAACGCATGGGACTACATCAAACTCAAAAGCTTCTGCATAGCAAAAGAAACAACCACCAAAATGGAAAGGTAACTCACTCTATGGAAGAGTATAATTTTAACAATACATCAGACAAGGGATTATTTTTCAAAATATAGAGAACTCAAGAAAAGGAAGACAAAGTGCCCAATTAAAAAAAGGGGAGAGGGACTAAATAGACACCTCTCCAAACAGGACATACAAATGGCTAAGAGACATATGAAGAAATGCTCAACATCACTAATCTTCAGAGAGATGCAAATTAAAACAACAATGAGGTATCACCTCACACCTGTCAGAATGGCCACCATCAACAAATCATCAAACAACTAGTGGCGGTGAAGATGTGGAGAAAATGCAACTCTAGTACACTGCTGGTGGGAATGCAGACTGGTGCAGCCACTATGGAAAACAATATGGTGTTACTTCAAAAAATTAAATATTGAATTGCCATTGATCCAGTGATCTCTCTTCTAAGAATATCCTAAGAATCCTGAAACACAATTTAGAAACAATTTATGTACCCCCCATGTTTGTAGCAACACTGTTTACAATAGCTAAGATCTGGAAACAGCCCAAATGTCCATCGTAAATGAATGAATAAAAAAGCCATTGTATATATACACAATGGAGTACTATGCAGCTCTACGAAAGAAATATCTCTTATTTGTTTAGGCACATGGAGGGAACTAGAAAGTATTACCCTAAGTGAAGCAAGCCAAACAGTGAAAGAAAAGTATCATATAATCTTACTTATTTGTGGAATAAAATGAACATAATGGTCTGAGGAATGGGGCAGTCCCAGAGATATGGAAGTGGGGTACTGACTGACAATCTCCTGAAGAGGGGGTGGGGTGGGAGAGATAAACCTCACAACACTTATGAATGTATGCATAAACAATGGACATGGACATTTTGCTGGGGACAGGGCGGGGAGGAAGGGGGATGGGGGAATCAACAGGAAAAAGAGGAGTAACATCAGTAACAAAAATAAATTAATTAGAAAAATAAAAAAAAAAATGCGGAGAGGACTTAAAGATCTTTTCTAAAATCATATGCAAATGGGCAAGACACATATGAAGAATGCTCAACATCACTAATCATCAAAGAGATGCAAATTAAAATGACTATGAGGTATCACCTTACACCTGCCGAAATGGCTGACATCAACAAATCATCAAACAACTACTAGTGAGGGTGTGGAGAAAAGGGGACTCTAGTACACTGCTTGTAGGAATGAAGAGTGGTGCAACCACTTGGAAAACAACATGGCATTTTCTCAAAAAATTAAAAATTGAACTTCCATTTGACCCATCTCTAGGAATATGTCCTAAGAATCATGAAACCCCAATTACAAAGAATATATTCACCTCTATGTTCATAGCAGCACTATTTACAATCACTAAGATCTGGAAACAGCCCAAGTGTCCATAAATAGATAAGTGGATAAGAAAGCTGTGTTACATATACACAATGGAACACTATGCAGCTGTAAGAAAGAAAGACCTCTTATCTTTTGAGCCAACATGGAGGGAACTGTAGAGCATTTTGCTTAGCAAAAGGAGCCAATCAGAGAAAGCCAAATATTCTATGATTTCATTTATTTGTGGAATATAATGAACAAAAGAAACTAATGAACAAAACAGACACAGAGACATAGAAGTAGGGTCCAGACTGAAAAACCTCAGAAGAGATGAGCAAGGATGAGAGAAGTGATAAAACAAAAAACTTATATGCGTATATGCATAACCAATGGACATAGACAACAATGCCTGGGTTGTAGGGGTGTAGTTAGGAAGATGGTGTTAATGGGGGTAAAAGGAGGAACATCTGTAAGAAAAATAAATTAATAAAAAGAGAAAAAATTAAAAATAAGCAAATATTAAAAACAACAAAAATCTTATTTAGTAACACTACCTTGATATAATCTGTTAAATGAAACTTTTAATACTTTTACTGCTTGGAAAAGAAGTTAAGATAATTAGGCTAAAATATGAAAGCTGTCATTGAATTTACCATGGTGCTGATTCTCATGTATATTGGACGCATTAACTCCTATAAACAATAGTTTGTAATGGCCCTTTTATTATCCTTAAATGTAATTGGTAATGTAATATACTGACACATAATTTTTTTTTTTTTTTATCCTCACCCGAGGATATTTTTCCATTTTTTGTACAGATAGAGTGGGAGGGAGAGAGAGGAAGGGAGAGAGAGAGAGAAACATCGATGTGAAGGGACACATCGAGTGGCTGCCACCCGCACGACCCAACCAGGGCCGGGGACAAACTGCAACCGAAGTACGTACCCTTAGCGGGAACCGAACTCGGGTCTCTCTGGACCGCAGGCCGACGCTCTAACCGCTGAGCCAAACTGGCCAGGGCGTGACACATAATTTTTTAAATGCAGTAATCCAATTGAACTACAAAGGAGAAATAAAAGCAAATTAATTTTGGAAAATATAATGTGTAGTTTATTATGTAAATACTAAGACATGACTATATACAAGGTCTAACAAAGGAGTAAGATTAGTAATAGAAACAGAAATTAGTCTTTATAAAAAGAACAGACAAATTATTTTTAAAAAAAGGTTTATGTAGATACTATATGAAACAAAAATTCGACACAGGTGCCAAAGCAATGAAATAAGGAAAGGAGAGGCTTTTAAACAAATTATTTTGGGAAAATTGATAGCCACATACAAAAATATGAGTTTATACCCATATCTTACACTACACACAAAATTTTTTTAAATTTTTATTAATTTGTTTTTGTTACAGATGTTTCTCCTTTTTTCCCCATTGACACCCTTCTCCCCATTCCACCAACTCTTCTTCAGCTTTGTTGTCTATGTCCATTGGTTATGCATATATGTATATAAGTTCTTTGGTTTATCTCTTCCCTCCACTCTTCTGGGGTTTGTCAATCTATACCCTACGTCTATGTCTCTTGGTCAATTTTGTTCATCACTTTCTTTAGTTCATTATATTTTACAAATAAGTGAGATCATGTGATATTTGTCTTTCTCTGCTTGGCTTGTTGAACTTAGAATGGTACTTTCCAGGTCCCTCCATGTCGTCTCAAAGGATAAAAGATCTTTCTTTCTTACAGCTGCGTAGTGTTCCATTGTGTATATGGACCACTGCTTTTTTATCCATTCATCTACTGATGGACACTTGGGCTGTTTTCAGATTTAGCGACTGTAAATAGTGCTGCTACAAACATGGGGGTACATATATTCTTTCTGATTGGTGTTTTAGGCTATTTAGGGTATATTCCTGGAAGTGGGATCACTGGGTTAAATGGTAGTTCAATTTTTAATTTTTTAGGTAACACCATATTGTTTTCCATAGTGGCTGCACCAGTCTGCATTTTCACCAGCAGTGTACTAGAGTCCCCTTTTCTCCACACCCTCGCCAACAATTGATGTTTGATGATTTGTTGCTGGTGGCCATTCTGACAGGTGTGAGGTGATACCTCATTGTTGTTTTAATTTGCATCTCTCTGATGATTAGTGATGTTGAGCATTTCTTCATATGTCTCTTAGCCATTTGTATGTCCTGTTTGGAGAGGTGTCTATTTAGTTCCTCTGCCCATTTTTTAATTGGGTTCTTTGTCTTCCTTTTGTTGAGTTGTATGAGCACTCTCTCTATATATATATATTAAAAATTAACCTCTTATCTGATATATTATTGGCAGTAAGTGTCTCCCATATGGTGGGTCCCCTTTCCATTTAGATGATTGTTTCTTTGGTTGTGCAACAACTTTTTAGTTTGATGTAGTCCCGCATGTTCATTTTTTTTCTTTGTTTCTCTTGCCTTAGGTGTGGTATCAGTAAAAATCCTGCTGCGTATGATGTTTGAAATTTTGTTGCCTAGATTTTGAGGCCAGCATAATCCTAATTCCAAAACTGAATAAAGACACTACAAAGAAAGAAAACTACTGGGCAATATCCTTGATGAACACAGATGCCAAATTTTTTAACAAAATATTAGCAAATCAAATCCAGCGATTCAGAAAAAAAAAATTTATTATGACCAAGTGGGATTCATCCCAGAAATGCAATAATGGTACAGTATTCACAAATCAATATGTGATATACTACATAAGCCAAATGAAAGATAAAAAGCATATGATCATATCAATAGATGCTGAAAAAGCATTTGACAAAATCCAGCACCCATTTCTGATAAAAATACTCAGTAATGTAAAAATAGAGGAATCATATCTCAACATAATAACAGCCATATAAAAAACCTACAGCCAACATTATACTCAAGGGGAAAAAAATAAAATCCTTCCCTTTAAAAACGGGAACATGACAGGGATGCCCACTTTCACCCTTCTTATTGAACATAGTACTGGAGGTCATAGCCACAGCAATTAGACATGAGGAGAAAATAAAGGCGATCCAAATTCGAAGGGAGGAAGTGAAACTGTCATTATTTGCAGATGACATGATGTTGTACATAGAAAACCCTAAAGACTCAATCAGAAATCTAGACTTAATAAAAAAATTTGGCAAAGCAGCAGGATACAAAATTTACGTCAAAAATTGACAGCATTCTTATACACCGATGATGAACTCACAGAAAGAGCAACTAAAAATCAATATCATTTACCATCACAGCAAAAAAATTAAGATACCTAGGAATAAACTTAACCAAAGAAGTAAAGAAACCTCTTCACAGAAAACTACATGTCATTGAAAAAGGGAATACAGAAAGATATAAAAAAGTGGAAGCACATACCTTGTTCATGGAATGGAAGAATTAACCTCTTTAAAATGTCCATACTACCCATAGCAATCTATAGTTTCAATGCAATCCCCATCAAAATACTAATCACATATTTCACACAACTAGAACAAACACTCTAAACATTTATATGGAACCAAAAAAGACCCTGAATAGCCACAGCAATCTTGAAAAAGAACAAAGTAGGAGGGATCACATTACCACATTTAAAGTTATACACAAAGCCACTGTAATCAAAACAGCCTGGTACTGGCACAAGAACAGGCATATAGACCAGTGGAACAGAACTGAAAACCCAGAAATGGACCCAAGGCAATATGCTCAATTAATATTTGACAAAGGTGGTAAGAGCATACAGTTGAGTCAAGACAGTCTCTTCAACAAATGGTGTGGGGAAAATTGGACAGCTACTTGCAAAAAAAATGAAACTAGACCACCAACTTACACCATACACAAGAATAAACTCAAAATGGATAAAAGACTTAAATGTAACTTGTGAATCCATGCACACAAAAATTAACTCAACATGGATAATAGATCTAAATGCTGAAAGTAAAACTATAGAACATGAGATTAATATCCATAATTTTGTTTAGGCCTAAAATTGTTTTAGATACAACATCAAAATATGGTTCTCAAAATTATAAATTAGACTTCTCCAAAATTAAGTATGCCTGGGCTTCTAAAGAAACCATTAAGAAAATAAAAATACTAACTCTGGCAAGAACAGTTTGTAAATAACATATCTAATATGGAATTATATCCATAATATGCAAAGAACACTTTTTTTTAAAACTTCTCATCACACACACACACAAAAATTGTAAGTATGAGTTGTGATGAATGTTAACTAAACTTATTTTGGTGATCATGTCAACATATATACAAATAAGAAATTGTTATGTTGTACACCTACAACTAATTTATTATTATGTATTAAAAGCCTTGGCCAGCCCTGGCCGATTTGGCTCAGTGGTTACAGCGTCGGCCTGCAGACCAGAGAGACCCGGGTTTGGTTCCTGCTAAGGGCACATATCTTGGTTGCAGTTTGTCCTCGGCCACAGTTGGGGTTGTGTGGGTGGCAGCCAATCAATGTGTCTCTCTCACATTGCTATTTCTCTCTGTTCCTTTCTCTCTCCCTCCCACTCTATCTAAAGATGAATGCAAAAATATCCTCGGGTGAGGATTAAAAAAAAAATGCCCTAACCAGTATGACTCAGTTTATTGGAGCATTGTCCTATACACAGACAGAATGTGTGTTTGATTTCTGCCCAGGGCACATACCTAGGTTGCGGGTTCCATCCCCACTTGAAGTGTACACAGGGGTCAACTTATCAATGTTTCTCTCTCATCTCTCTCTCTCTCTCTCTCTCTCTCTCCTCCCTCTCTTCCCTTCCCTCTCTAAAATGTCAATGAACATGAATTTTGGTGAAGATAAATGTTTTAAAATGGGGAAAATACTAAATGTGCTTGGTTGTGACAGTGTCTTCAATGGCCATTATTTTGTTCCCTGGAATAAACTTGGAAAGAATAGGAGATAAATTATGAAGATGATGGTGCTACAGAATAGAAAGTCCTGGGATTGAACTATAACATTATTGTAAACATGAATCTGAGGTAATGAAAACAAAACAGAACAACAACAAAAACCTACATCCTTGAGTGGATATTTGGTGCATTGTTTTAAAATGGAAATTCAATTTAGTAGATATTATGTGATTACCCTGTGTTATATACTGAGTTATGTCTTCCCAAATCCAGTATGTTAAGTCCCAATCCTCCAGTGTGACTTTATTTGAAGACAGGACCTTTAAGGAGGTAATTAGTGTTGAATGAGTTCATTCGAATGGGACTCTAATCCAATAGGACTGGTGTCCTTATAAGAAGAAGAGACATCAGGAATTTGTGTGCACAAAGGAAAGGCTAGTGAGAAGGTGGATGTCTGCATGCCAGGAAGAAAGTTCTCACCAGAAACCAATCCTGCTGGCACATTCATCTTTGTCTTAAGTCTCCAGAACTGTAAGAAAATAAATTATTTTGTTTAAGCCCTAACAAACAAACAACAACACAACACTTAACACTCAATAGTAATAAAAACAACCCAGTTCAAAACTAGAGAAATTATTTGAATAGACATTTTTCTAAGAGGATAAACTAATGGCTAATAAGTGTATTTAAAGATGCTCAACACCACTAGCTGTTAGAAAACGCAAAATACAACACAATGTGATATCACTTCAAACACACTAGAACACTAGAATGGCTATAATAAAAAAGACAGACAACCATAAGACATCAAGGATATGAAAGAACTGAATCCCTCATATATTGTTGTTAGGAAAATAAAATGGTACAGCCACTTTTAAAAAGTTTGGTAATTCATTAAAAATTTATACATAAACTTATAATCTAGTAATTTCATACCTAGGTATACACTCAGGATAAATTAAAACCTATGTACAGCTTATACAAAACTAGGTAGAATATTCCTTGAATGACATAAGTTGGATGTGAATGGGTCCAGTTACACTTGAGTTTTTTCAATAAAAACTTTTGTACTATAAATATCCTTTCTTTCTTATGGTTTTCTTAATAGCATTTACTTTTCTCTAGCTTAATTTATTGTAAAAATACAACAGGTATTAATCAACTTTATGTCATCAGTAAGGCTTCCAGTCAACAGTGGGCTATTAGTAGTTAAATTTTGTGGATGTCAAATGTGTCCATGGGGTTTTCAACTGTGCAGGGGGTTGGTGCTGCTCATTCCCATATTGTTCTTAATTGTCCCCAAGTAAACACAATCCCAGAGTCCTACAATTGGTAAATGGGTAAAATATATATCGATACAATTGAATACTATTCATCAATAAAAATAATACTAAAAAATGCTGTAGCATGGAGATACCTCAAAAATATCTTGTAAAAGTAAAAAAATCACATTGCAAAACCATACATACAATGTTTCTATTTATAAAAAATGTCTATACAGGGACATTTTATAGATATAGAAAGCACATTGGTAGTCACCTAAGGTTATAAATGAGTACAGATTTTTAACTAAATGGTCAGAAGGGAATTTTTAAGATGATAAAATATTCAAAACTGCATTGTGATGATGGTCGCATAAATCTGAAAAGTTACAAATTTATTTAAATAATTGAATCATACTTTAATGATGGGTGAATGTCATGATATTAAAATTATACCTCCATAAAGTTATTATAAAGTGGATAAAATTATATATAAAGACTAATAATTTGAAATGCAAGATAAAATATTGTTGAATACCAATGACTCTTCAAGTCATTGAAAATAGAAAGTCACAGGATACGTTGTTAGACTTACTAAAATCACTATTTTATGTAAAACTATAGCTATAAATACTTGTGTTTCTAGTTTTTATAACCTTCTCTAGCAGAGGTGGGGAACCTTTATTCTGCAAGGGCCATTTGGATATTTATAACATTATTCATGGGCCATACAAAATTATCAACTTAAAATTAGCTTGCTATATTCGGTCACGCTAATTTGGTGAGGTGTGTGATGTTAGCTGGTATTGATTTCACAGGCCTTATATGGCCCTAAGGCCAGATGTTTCCCACCCCTGTAAGGGATCCACAAATGTCAGATAGAGGAAAATACAAAACACAGACACTCATAGCGAAGTAGCTCAGAAAAGAGGAGAAAAGGAGAGAGAGGAAAAAGACCAAGATGCATCAGTCGAATCCTTAAAAGGTTTTTCATTTTTATTTTGACTAGAGGTAGCAAATGGTGGCTAAATATGTTGACTCTGGAGCCAGTCTGTTGGATTCATAACACTGTCTCTCCCATTTATTGGTAGTATAATGTTGGACAAGACAACCTCTCCACAATTCCATTTTCTTACCTAAATGATATATTAAATTATTTATATGGTTGTTGACAGCATGAGGTAACTTAACATGTACACAGAACTTATAACGTTAAAGAACCTAACATAGAGTAAGCAGTATACTCCAATTAGCTGTCATTATTAACCGTAGAGATTAAGTTCATCTATGACAATTACCAGAAGTGAATCCTAGACCTATAGGTCTCACATAAAGGGCCAACTTTTGGCTAGACAATGGTAGAGCTATTCCTAAAATCAGCATTTACTCTTAATTAAAAAGCTCCATAAATAATTTTCAAGTATCTATTACCTAAAAGCAATTTTTAATTATTTGAAGTTATCTTACATGCCAACAAACAGGGTATGCAGAAAATAACAAATGAGGAGAATTCAAAATGAAATATCTGCCCAGCCAGTGTGGCTCAGTGGTTGAGCATGGACCCATGCACCCAGAGGTTGCCAGTTTGATTCCTAGTCAGGGCATATGCCCAGGTTGTGGGCCCGATACCCAGTGGGGGGCATGCAGGAGGCAGCCAATTGATGTCCTCTTTCATCAATGTTTCTATCTCTCCTTCCTTCCTCTCTCTCTAAAAATCAATACAATTAAAAATATATATATATCTTACAGTAACACATCTTACAGTTACATACTGCAGATATTCATTTTTATGTAACTACATCTAATACCGTACAATAAAACAAATATGTGAAGTAAACACAAGTAAAAGATCCATCAAAGCCATATGATGTACATAATTCCCCTAAGAGCCTTTTGATGCCGTTTTGACACTTATTTACACCTGGACTCATTTATACAATTAATTCATTCTCTATTGTTACACTCAGTAGTGATTATTCTTTCTATTGTTGATAGTATTACAGATATCCCCTCTTTTTCTCCCATTGAATTCTACCTCCCCATTCCCACCCCTCTCCTGCTTTCTCCAAACTATTGTCTGTGTCCATTGGGTGTGCATATATGCATATAGGTTCTTTGGTTTATCTCTTTTCACCCATCACCCGTCCCTCTGAGGTTTGTCAGTCTGTTTCTTGCTTCCATGATTCTGGATCTATTTTGATTGATAGCTTATTTTGTTCATGTTATTCCATAAATAAATAAGATCATGTGGCACTTGTCTTTTTCTAACTGGCTTATTTTTCTCAGTGTAATACTCTCCAGGTCCCTCCATGTTGTCTCAAAAGGCAAGCGATCTGCTTTCTTACAGCTTCATAGTATTCCATTGTGTAAATGTACCATTTTTTTTTTATCTATTCATCTACTGATGGACACTTGGACTATTTTCAGATCTTAAGTATTGTAAACAGCACTGCTATGAACATAGGGGTACATATAATCTTTCTGATTTGTGTTTCAGGCTTCTTATGATATATTTCTAGATGTGAGATCACTGGGTCAAATGTCAATTCTATTTTTAGTAGTGATAATTTTATTTTCACAGTTGATTCAATTATTTATATAGCTTAGGAAAGTGTGATGTAAATGATAATTTTTATGATAAATTTGGTGCATGGCAGAATATATTTTGTGATGTTTAAAGATTATCCTTATTAAAATAAGACTGGGAAGCTAATTGTGGTCTGTGTTGTCAGCCTCCCATGCTTTTGATATTTTGCAGCTTTCAATTATTAAGTGTTGTGGAAAATAACAAAGCCGTAAGTCAAGCATTAACAAAAGTTCTGTTGCACTCTTTTACAAATAATCAAATTTCCAAACATTTTACACTGAATTATTCTTCTTTTACTGCTCTTTTATGATATACATTTTGTTATACATTGAAGGCTTATATTCGTTCTGAAATATCTAGTCCATCTGTTTCTAGAAATAATTTTATTTTAATGTTAATACTTAATGTATATAATTTAAATGATTAATATTTTTTATAAAATATGTCCCTCCATTTTTCCCTTTGACACCCTCCTCCTTACTTCCACCCTGCCAACCCACCCATCTTCACCTTACTGTTGTCTGTGTCTATTGATTATGGAGACATGTGAATATGTTCTTGGGCTTATCTCTTTCTGCCCACACACCCACTTCCCTCTGAGGTTTGTCGATCTGTTCTCTACTTCCATGATGCTGGATATATTTTCACCAACAGCTTATCTTGTTCATTATATTCCACACATAAGTAAAATTATGTGGTATGTGTCTTTCTCTGACTGGCATATTTCAGTTGGCATAATACTCTCCAGGTCCCTCCTTGTTGTCTTGAAGGGTAAGACATCTTTCTTTCTTACAGCTGCATAACATTTCATTGTGCAAATGTACCTCAGCCTTTTCATTCACTCATCTACTAATGGACAATATCTGGGCTGTTTCCAGATCTTGTCTATTGTTAATAGTGCTGCAATAAAAATAGGAGTGCATATAGTCTTTGTGATTGGTGTCTCAGGTTTCTTAGGATGTACTCCTAGAAGTGGAATCAATGGGTCAAATGGATGCTTAATTTTTAATTTACTGAAGAAATAACATATTGTTTTCTATAGTGGCTGCACCAGTCTGCATTCCCTCCAGCAGTGTACTAGAGTACCCTTTTCTCCACACCCTTGCCAGAACTTGTTTGATGACTTGTTGATGGCAGCCATTCTGGCAGGTATGAGGTGATACCTGACACTCATTTTAGTTTACATCTTTCTAATGATTACTGACATTGAACATGTTTTCATGTCCCTTGGCCACTTGTATGTCCTCTTTGGAGAAGTGTATCTTCAGGTCCTCTGCCCATTTTTAAATTGATTTTTTGTCTTCCTTTTGTTGAGTTGTACGAGTACACTATAGGTTTTGGAAAATAACCCCTCAGAGGATGTATCATTGGCAAATATGTTCTTCTTCTTATTATGTTAATTATTTATTTTTGTTACATATGTTTCTCCTCCCCCCCACACTAATTCCCATCTCCCCCTCCCTCCTCACCCTGTCCCCAGGTTTGTTGTCCATGTCCATTGTTCACTGCATCCCATATGTTTTGTGTTGTGTGTTCATTTTCATTGGTTTCCAGGAAGGTTTTAATTTCTTCCTTGATCTCCTCGGTGACCCATTCATTGTTTGATAGCATGCTATTTAGCCTCCATGTGTTCAAATGTCTTTGAATGTTATTCCTGCAATTGATTTCTAGTTACATGCCATTGTGATCTGACAAGATGCTTGCGTGATATGATTTCAATCTTCTTGAACTTGTAGAGACTTAGTTTGTGTCCTAACGTGTGGTCTATCTTTGAGAATGTCCCATATGCACTTGAGAAGAATGTGAATTCTGTAGTTTTCGGGTGTAATTCACTATAGATATCTATGAAATCCATTTGGTTTCGTGCTTCATTTAGAGTCTCTCTTTCCTTCCTAATTTTTTGTCCAGAGGATCTATCCAGTGATGTCAGTGGGGTGTTGAAGTCCCCTGCTATGATTGTATTGCTGTTGATTTCTCCTTGGAAGGCTTCCAGAAGATTTTTAATATTTTTTGGTGCTCCTATATTGGGTGCATATATGTTTATCAAGGTTACATCTTTCTTTTGGATAGATTCTTTCAATATTATGTAGTGGCCTTCTTTGTCTCTAGTTATGGCCTTCATTTTGAAATTTATTTTATCAGATGTGAGCATTGATACCCCAGCTTTTTTTCCCTTTCCCTTTGCTTGAAAGATTTTATTCCTTCCCTTCACTTTCAAACTCTGTGAGTCTTGTTGTGAGGTGGGTCTCTTGTAAACAACATATAGATATGTTATGCTTTGTTATCCAATCAGCTATTGTGTCTTTTTATTGGAGCAATCAATCCATTTACATTAAAGTGATTATTGATATGTACTTATTTATTGCCATTTTTGTTTAGTGTGGTTATATTTTCTTCCTATTTGTCTTGCTAATTACAACAGTCCTTTTCACATTTCTTATAGTGCTGGTTTGGTGCTCATGTACTCCCTTAGCCTTTATTTTTGTCTTGGAAGCTTTTTATTTGACCTTCTATTTTGAATGATAGTCTTGCTGGGTAGAGTAGTCTTGGATTCAGATCCTTATTTTTCATGACCTTGATTATGTCATGCTATTCCCTGCTGGCCTGTAGTGTTTCTGTTGAGAAGTCACCTGAGAGCCTTATAGGGGCTCCTTTGTAGGTAATCGTTGCTTATCTCTTGCTGCTTTGAGGATTCTCTCTTTGTTTTTAATTTTTGCATTTTGATTACTATGTGTCTTTGTGTGGGCCTGTTTGACTTCTTTTTACTTGGGGCTCTCTGTGCTTCTTGAACTTGAATGCCTTCTTCCTTAACCAAGTTAGGAAAGTTTTCTGTCACTCTATTTTTTTCAAATATATTCTCTAACGTTTGCTCATTTTCTTCTTCTTTGTGGACTCCTATGATGTGAATGTTATTACGTTTCCAGTTGTCCCACAGTTCTCTTAAGCTGTCTTCCTGTTTTTTAATTGTTTTTTTTTCCTTTTGGTTTTCTGATTGGTTGATTTTTTTTCTACCCTGTCTTGTAATTCACTGATCCGGTCCTCTGCTTTCTCTACTCTGCTATTTAGACCTTCCAATGTGTTCTTTATTTCTTACATGTCATTCTTCATTTCTTATTGGTGGTTTTTAATTTCCAACTTGTTGATTTTCAACATTTCTATGTCTTTACTCATGGCACTCATGTTCTTACACATGCTGTTGAGCTTCCTCAAGATCATGGCTCTGAATTCTAGTTCTGTTAACCTGCTTAAGTGCACCTCATTTATCTCATCTTTGGTAGAGGTCTCTGGTCTTTCATTTGGCTTTTGCTTCTGTGTTTCACCATTTTGGATATCAGAGTGGGCTTTGGAGCCTGCCAAATTTTCCCTGTGGGAGTTGCTGTTCTGCTGTTTGTGGCTTCTTCGCCTGGGTTTGGATGAGCCAGGGAGGACCCACGTTAAATACCACTGTCACGTCTTACTTTCCTGATTAGAGTTGCTAGCCCAGGAATGGTACAGTTATCCTCTAGCTTTTTGCCTGGAGGCTATCAGTGGTGATTACTTGAAGAGCCTTGGCTTCTCAGTTTAATAAAAATTTACCTCAGATGTTCAGTATAAGGGGATTTCCTGAGGGTTGGGTAGATACTGGTTGTTAATGGTCATCAATTTGCATTTCAATGGCCACCAGGTGGGGTTGAATCTCCTAGGGAGGGGCTGCTGCCTCTCCCCAGAGCCCTGGGAAGTAGTAAGATAACCACTGTCCTGTGTGGCCCCAACTCAGCAATAGCTCTAAGCACCCTTGAAATCCCAAATGTCCCCACACAGTTCCAGTCCAATCCACCCTCCCTCTGCCAGAACCCAAGGTGAGTGGCTGTGGTTATTTTAGCCTCTGTCCTGGCTCTGTACTATGGAGCCGCTTGGGAGTTTAACCAAAGGTGCTGCTCACAGCTAAGGCCACTGCTGTCTGTGGGCTCCCAGCCCTCCTCTCACGCCTCTGCAATCCTACCAGAAATGAGTCAGTATCCCTGGTTATATGGTCTTCCAAGCTGTTTTCTGTTGCTTTTTTCTGGTGATTTGTCTTTATTTTCATTGTAATTCCAGTTTGGTCCTGGGAAATGGTCAGTGTAGCTTCCATTCACTCCACCGCCATTTTGGAATCCCCTTGGCAAATATGTTCTTGAGTACAGTAGGTACTCTTTTAATTTTGATGCTGTTTTTGTTTGTTTGTTTGTTTGTTTGTTTGTTTTTGCTGTGCAGAAGCTTTTTAGTTTGATATAGTTCCATTTATTAAAATTTCCATTGTTTCTCTTGCCTTAGGTGATGAATTAGTGAAAATTCTATTATATGTGATGACCGAGATTATGACGCCTTCATTTTTTTCTAGGAGTTTTATGGTTTCATGACTTACATTTAAGTCTTTTATTCATTTTGAGTTTATGCTCATATGTGGTGCAAGTTGGTATTCAAGTTACATTTTTTTTTCATTTAGCTGTCTAGTTTACCCAACACCTTCTATTGAAGAGACTGCCTTTATTTCATTGTACACTCTTGCCTTTTTTTGTCAAATATTAATTGAACATCATGTCTTGGGTCGATTTCTATGTTCTCTGTTGTCTTCTATTGATCAATATGCCTATAATTTTTTTTTATCCTCACCTGAGGACATTTTTTCATTTTTTGTTCAGATAGAGTGGGAGAGAGAGGAGGGGAGAGAGAGAGAGAGAGAAAGAGAGAGAGAGAGAGAGAAATTTCAACATGAAACGGACACATTGAGTGGCTGCCACCCACACAACCCAACCAGGGATGGGGAAAAACTGCAACTGAGGTATGTGCCTTAGCAGGAACCGAACCCAGGTCTCTCTGGACCACATCTCAACACTCTAACCTCTGAACCGAACCAGCCAGGGGAATATGCCTATAATTTTTAGAAATATTATTTTTGTTGATTTTTTTTAGAGAATGAGAGGAAAGGGAAGAGAGAGATAGAAACATCAATGTGAAAGAGATACATGGATCAGCTGCCTACAGGACTCCCCCTACTGGGGATCAAGCCATAAACTCCAGGCATGTGTCCTGATTTGGAATCAAACCAGGACCTCCCAGTCCATGGGATGATGCTCAATCCACTGATCCACACTGGCTGTGCTATATGCCTGTTTTTGTGCTAATACCAGGGTGTTTCTATTACAATGACTTTGTAGTACATTCATCCTTAGCCACTTCATGCTTCGACTTTCACGGCTTCACTCTATTGCTGTTTTTTCAAGTTGAAGTGTGAAGTGGAAAGGGATGATTGTATATAAATAAAGAATCCTACTTTGTGGGAATTCTTTTATCACGGTAGAGTCTGAAACTGATTAACCATGATAAATGAGGGCCAACTGTATAATCTTACATCCGGAATTGCGACCCCTCCAACTTTGTTCTTCTTTTTCAAAATTGTTATGACTATTCGGGCTCTTTTGTGGTTCCATATAAATATTTGGAGTATCTGTTCTACACCTGAGAAGTATGCCATTTGTACTTTGCTAGGGTTTGTATTGAATTTATAGATTGCTTTGGGTAGTATGGACATTTTAATTATATTGATTTTTCCAATATATAAACATTGAATGCACTTCATTTTTAAATATCTTCCTCTATTTATTTTTTCAATGTACGGTAGTTTTCTGAGAACAGGTCTTTTACCTCCTTGGTTAAATTTATTAATAAGTATGTTAATGTTTTTGTTACTGTTGTAAATTGGATTATTTTTTAGATTCTCTTTCTGTGTATTCATTATTGTTATATAAAAATGTCAGTGATGTCTGGATGTTAATTTTGTATCCTGCTAGTTTGCCAAATTCTTTTATTAAATCTATTAGTTTTTTTGGTGGAGTCTTTAGGGTTTTCTATGTACAATATCGTGTCATCTGTGAAGTATGAGTTTCACTTTCTCCTTTCCAATTTGGATGTCTTTTATTTTTTCTTATTTTCTGATTGCTGTGGTTACGACTTCCAGTACTATGTTGAGTAAGAGTGGTGAAAGCAGACATTTCTGTCTTCTTCCTGTTTTTAATGGAAATGCATTCAGTTTTTGTTCATTCAGTGTGATGTTGGCTGTAGGTTTTTCATTTATGACCTTTATTATGTTGAGGCATGATGTTTCTATTCCAAATCTGCTGAGCATTTTTATCAAAAATGGGTGCTGGATTTTGTCAAATGCTTTTTCAGCATCTATTTATATGGTCATATAATTTTTTCTCTTTCATTTTGTTTATCTGGTATATCATATTTATTGATTTTTGAATATTGTACCAGTTTTGCATACCTGGGATAAATCCCAATTTGTAATGGTGAATACTTTTTTTAATATATTGCTGGATTCAATTTGAGAAGATTTTGTTGAGGATTTTGGCATGTATATTCATCAGTGCTATTGGCCTGTAATTTTCTTTCTTTGTGTTGTCTTTATCTGGTTTTGGGATTTGGATTATGGTGTCTTCATTAAAGTAGCTTGGAAGTCTTGCTTCTTCTTGAATAAGAAGAATTTATTGATTACTGGGAATTTATTGATTACTTCTTCTATTTACTTAGTTATTATCAGTCTCTTTAGGTTTTCTGACCTTTCTAATTGAGTTTTGGAAGACTGTGTGATTCTAGAAATTGGTCCATTTGGCCTAGTTTGTCCAATTTGTTTGCACATAATTATTCATAGTATTTTCTTACAATCCTTTGTATTTTGTAGTATCAGTTGTTATTTTACCTTTTTCTTTTTTGCTTTTGTTTATTTGGGTCCTCTGTCTTTATTTCTAGGTTAGCCAGGCTAGGTTCATCAATATTGTTTATGTTTTCAAAGAAGCAGTTCTTGGTTTCACTGATCCTTTGTATTGTTTTTTTTTTTTTTTTCTTTTGTTTGTTTGTTTTCTTTTGTCTCTATGTCATTTATTTCTGCTCTGCTGATCTTTATAATTTCCTTCCTTCTAGTAAATATGGGTTTTTCTTTTTGTTCTCCTTTGAAATCTTTAAGTTGTAGGGTTAGATAGGTTGTTAGAAAATTTTCTTGTTTCTTGAAGTATGCCTGCAATGCTACAAACTTCTCTCTCAGACTGCTTTCGTCGTTTCATAGATTTTGTGTTGTTGTGTGTTCATTTTCATTATTTTACAGGAAATTTTTATTTCTTTCTTGATCACATTGGTAACCCATTCATTGTTTAATAAGATGCTATTTAGCCTTCAAGTGTTTGAATGTTTTTGAGTGTTTTTATTGTGATTGATTTTTAGTTTCATGCTATTGTTATATGAGCAGATGCACGATATGATTTCAAAATTATTGAACTTGTTGAGACTTAGTTTCTGTCCTAACATGTGGTCTATCTTTGAGAATGTCCTATGTGCACTTGAGAAAAATGTATATTCTGCAGCTTTGGGGTGAAATGTTTGTAAATTTAAATTAAATCCAGCTGACCTAGTGTGTCATTTAGGGTCGCTTGTCCTTGTTAATGTTTTATCTAGAAGATCTATCCAGTGGTGTCTGTGGGGTGAATAAGTCCCCCATTCTGATTGTATTGCTGTTCATCTCTCCCTTGAGGTCCTCCTGAAGTTTTTAAATATATGTTGGTGCTTATTTATTTGGTGCAAATATACTTACCAGGCTTATATCCTCCTGTTGCATTTATTGCTTTAATACTATGTAGTTATCTTATTTCTCCCTTATTATGGCCCTTGCTTTGAAGTCTATCTAATCAGATATGAGTATTGCTACAACAGCTCTTTTTTCCCATTTACATTTGCCTTGAAATTTTTTTTTTCCATTCCTTCACTTTCATCCTGTGTGGGTCTTTTGTTCGGAAGGGGGTTTCTTGTAGACATTTTATATATACCATGTTTTCTTATCCAGTTAGGTACTCTACATCTTTTAATTGTATCATTTAAGCCATTTACTTTTTTAAAAAAGTTTTTTTTTTTTTTCCCCTCTATTGATTTTAGAGAGAGAAAGCAAGGGAGAAGGAGAGAGGGATAGAAACACTGATGAGAGAACATTGATTGGCCACCTCCTGCATGCTCCTCACTGGGGATTTGGCCCACAACCTGGGCATGTGTCCTGACTGGAAATTGAACTGGCGACTTCTTGGTGCATGGGTTAATGCTCAACCACTGAGCCATACCAGCTGGACAAGCCATTTACATTTAAGCAAATTATTGATAGGTATTTATGTGTTGCCATTTTTATTTTTATGCTTGTGTTCCCCCCTTTCTCTCTCTTTATTTCTCCTTCTTTCAACAGTCTCTTTAGCATGTCTTGCAGGGCTGGTTGGATTGTAGTAAATTATTGCTTTTTTTTTTGGTCTGTGAAGCTCTTTATTTCACCTTCAGTTTTGAATGATAGTCTTGCTGAATAGGTTAGTCTTAAATTCAGCCCCTTGCTTTTCATTACTTTGTCTAATTCATGCCTCTCCCTTCTGGTCTGCAGTGTTTCTATTGAGAAATGAGCTGACAGTCTAATGGGAACTCCTTTATAGGTAACTCTCTGTCTCTCTCTTGCTGCCTTTAAGATTCTTTCTTTGTCTTTAATATATGCCATTTTAATTATGATATGTCTAGGTGTGGGTCTTTTGGGGTTCATTTTGCTTGGAACTCTCTGTGTTTCCTAGACTTGTGTGACATTTTCCTTCACCAGGTTAGGGAATTTTTCTGTCATTGGTTCTTCAAACAAATGCTCTATTCCTTTCTTCAACTCTTCTTCTGGTACCCCTATTATTCAAACATTTTTATGTTTTGTGTTGTTCCAAAGCTCTCTTAAACTCTCTTGCTGATTTTTATTGTCCCCCTTGCTCCCATTTGCTGCTCTATTTGGGTGTTTATTTGTTTTTGTTTGTTTGTTTGTTTGTTTTTTCTACCTTGTCTTCTAACTAGCTGATTTGGTCTTCAGCTTCTTCTAATCTACTATTGAATTTTTCCATTCTATTTTTTATATCAGCTTTATCATTCTTCATTTCAACTTAATTTTTATTCATAGCTCATTCCTCTTTGTTTTTTTTCGGTTATGCTATTGCAGTTTCCACTGAGCTCTTTGTAACTCTCATTAAGTAGCTTGTAATTCTCACTAACTTGTTTGAGCACACTTGAAACCATTGTTTTGAATTCCTTATCTGACAAACTGCTTGTCTCCATTTTATGTAGTTCTTTTTTTGTTGAATTCATTTTTATTTTCTGTTTTTGTTTTTTTTTTTGTCTCACCCTTTTTAGAAGTCTGGTAGTTCCAGGCGAAGTGAAGGTTGTTGAGACATGTAGGCAGGTAGGTGTGTATCAGATAAGACTGCTATGCCTCCCAGTCTGTTCTGGTGCATGGAGCCTCTCCTCTGCTGCATGTCTGCAAGGACTGACAACTGGCGGCATGTGTTGGTCTGTCATTGTAAGTGATCCTGGGGTGTGTGGGTCCAGCTTGTGTACTTCTGGGGTGCTCTGGTCCTCAGGTACCTCTGCTGCCTGGCAGGACTCAGCTTCTGATCTGCTTTACTGCTGCTGTTGCCAGGGGATGGGTCTCAGTTCCCGAGCCTCTGTTGCTTCTGATGGAGCTTTACTCCAGATCCACTACTGCCGCTATTAGGGGTGGGTCTCAGCTTCCCAAACCTCGCTGCTGCTGGGGCTCTGCTCCCAATTAGTCATTGCTGATGCTGTTCAGGGTGGGTCTCAGCTTCTGATTTGCACTGCTGCTGCTGCAAGGGGATGTGTTGCAGCTCCAGAGCCTCTGCTGCTGTTGTCCAGGGCAGGTCTTTGCTCCTGAGCCTGGGCTCCTAAGTCTTGCTCTTTCTGGTCTTTGGCTCCGCTCCCACCAGCGTTGCTGCTGCTGATGCTCTGAACAGGTCTTGGCTCCTGAGCTTCCCTGTTGCTGAGGGCGGTGATGGGACTTGTCTCCCAAGCCTACACTGCTGTTGGGGATAGGGCTCCACTCCTGAACAGCCAGTGCTGTTGCTACTGGGGGCGGGTCTGAGCTCCCCAAACCTGGCTGCTGCTGGGGCTGGGGCTGGGGCTATGCTCCCTATCAGCCCTGGTGAAGCTTCTGGGGCAAGTTTCAGCTCCCACGTCTCTGCTGATGCTGAGGGTGGAGCAATGCTTGCCTCCCAAGTCTCTGCTACTGCTGAAGGCCGGTCTTGGCTCTTAAACCTTGCTGTTGCTTGGTTCAGGGGCATGACTTGGCTCTGAAGCCTCCTCTGCTATTTGGAATGGATATCCACTCCTAAGTCTGGCATTGCTGCTTTTGTTGGGGATGATGCTTGTGTCCCTAGCTGGCTGCTACTGCTGCTGGGGGCTGTGCTGGGATCCCATGCCCCACTGCTGCTGCCAGGAGCAGGTGCTTTGACATTGCCTGTACTGTGCACTGGCCCATATTGGCACAGCAAGGACCACTGATTCAATGGGTCAAGGAGCACTGGTGGCCTCCTATTACTGGGCCCTACCTGCTCCCTGCTCCCTCCTCCCAGAGAAGACCCAGTGGATCTTCCTAAATGGTGGGGCCTTTCCACCCTGTGCTGGGAGAAGGCTCTGCCATGCAGCGCAGAGCAGTAGCTAGCTGCACCTGGGTCCACAGCAATGGAACCTTCTGCCCTAATTTTCCACACTGCTGCATAGTTGCTCATCCACACTCACACACACTCACACTCTCTTGCACCTGCTCACATTCTCACACACTCACCCTCGCTCTGGTCCTGCCTGATACCATATTTGTTCTTCTTAATCATATTATTTTATTTAAAGTATATTACTTTTAAAAATATCTGATCAATAATCTTTTATTGATACACTTCATTTAAAAATTGCTTAATTTTATGTACTTTTTTCTTCAGTTGAACTTAAAGGTCACTTATTTTTTTTTAAAACGCATAATGCTTAAGGATTCTGATTAGGATTGAATTAAACTTTAATTGTGAAAATAATAGCTCATCATTGCATAGGTATGTATGGGTCTTCCAATACAGAACTTTATAGATTTTTTTTTATTTACTTCTGTCTTCATGTAGGTTCTGTTCATGTCTTATTAAATATAGATGTCTAGGAATTGTATATTTTTCTTTTAATTAAAGTATTTTTATCCATTCCATCTTTTAATTCGTAATTGCTGCAATGCAGGAAAAGTACTGATATATTCTTATTACCTGAAGCCCCATTACTGAACTCTTTTATTATCTAAATAAAGATTGAAGAGTATAGGGGTTCAGAATACAGATTCTAGAGCCACACTTCTGTATTCAAACCCAGTTCCACTCAGTACCTAGTTAGGTGACATTAAGCTAGTCACCTAACTTCATTAGTGCCTCTGTACCTTTATTGGTTAAATTGGGATGATGATAATATTATCTGCTTCATTGTCTTGTTATGAGGTTACATTACTTAATTTATGCAAAACTTTTAGAATACTTTTAAAACATTAGCAATTGTTATTTCTCTTCTCACGAAGATTCTATGCACATAGTCTAATAATATAAAAATACTTTAACTTTTTCCTCATCTTTCCAATAATTACACCTTTTATTTATTTATTTAGTTTGAATCTTATCATATTGAACAGAATTTCATAGCCAATGCATAACCAATTCGTTTCCGATTTAATAGGATTATCTTTATTGCTTCACAGAAAATGTGTCCATTGACTTAAGAGCTATCATCTGCCAAACTAGTAAGTATTCTTTCTCTCCTATTAGGTATGTAAAATAATTTATCAAACATTTTTAGAGAGTGTGCTAATATTATCATATTCAAATTGGACCTATTATCATGAAACATTGAGAAATTTTTTAAAACATTAAGTCATCCTCAGATTTCTAAAGGGAAGCATTTTGGTAATTTATATTACTCAAAAATAAACATGATTTTCAAATTTAGGAGCCTAAAGTAATAGTATTACTCTGGAGTCCGATGTTTATATTTGTGAGACTTTGTCTTGTTTTTGCTTTTAACTTTAGGTAAATTACTTATCCTAGCTTAGCCTCAGATGCTTAATATGTAAAATGTTTCCTATCTTATAGAAAGTTGTGAAAATTATATGAGATATTCCTTAAGGTATTATTACAACACCTGGCACATAATAAATAATAAGTGTTAGTATTATCTGTTTATGTCTCATATCTTCACTGTTTTATATATGTTTAACCTGTATAAAATAAATCTCTTTTTCCAATTCAATAGTTTGTTGCTTTAAATTCTTTTTCATCTAATATTAATATTTCTCCTGCTTTATTTGAGTTTTCAATTCCCAAAAAATATTTTCTACTTTTTTTTTTAATCTTCACCTGAGGATATTTTTGCATTTATCTTCAGATAGAGTGTGAGGGATAGAGGGGGGGGGTGAGAAACATCGATGTGAGAGAGACATATTGACTGGCTGCCACCCACATGACTCCAACCGGGGCAGGGGACAAACTGTAACCGAGGTACATGCCCTTAGCGGGAACTGAACCTGGAACTCTCTGGTCTGCAGGCCGGCGTTCTAACCACTAAGAAAGACTGGCCAGGGTTCTACTTTTATTTTTAGCCTTTTATGTGTAATATTTACAAATAATCTACTGTACAAATGATGCCATTAAGTCTTGTTTTCTACACTTGTGTAAGCCATACCTTAAGACTAAAGACACATAAAATTATTTATTCATTACATATTTTCTGAATTGTTTCAGACTGCTTCTGCCATTCTAGACTTTGAGATTAACTAATACTATTAAAATATATAAATTCAGTCCTTAAGAAGCTTACATCATGAAATATGTTGAGCTGATATATATCTAATAACAATATTTTTCTTTAGTCTTCCCAACAAAGAAGTCTACAAAAGACAGCTGCTTTAAGATATGATTATGCATAAATAAAAAAATAACCTTTATATTATATGTACATTCATCATTTGTATGAATTTATAAAGTGAACAATTTCTGTATACAAGAAGTCTTCATTTGGTCAGGTCTAAATCTTTTGCTGCTTTGCCGATATTGATGACATTTGTATGGTGGTTGGAAAAGCATTACATCTTGCTGTTACTACTATGGAAGCTTAGATATTCCTTTCTTTATGATTGAATATAAAAATCTTAACTTTAGAAAAAAAAGACCATTTCTCTCACCGTGATGCCGGAGATTTTGTAAATCTATATGAGCTCAAAATTTTTAGTGCTCTCATGAGTCTTACTGAATTAACAAGCTAGAATTTCAGTTTTAACTACAACAGCTATCTTCACTTAAGCCTCTATCATTGCTGAGATTTAGACATTAACCACCTCCAGTTTCTTTAGAATAAATACATGTAATCATTATTTTGATCTAAAGAAATAGCAGTTTCCCTTTAAATATAACCTTATAATCTCACTTTTGTGATTTCACAATGAAGAAATGCTTATCTTCTTCAAGAAAGAAAAGATTATTAAAATTGTGTTATTAAACTTAGACAGAAAAAGTGAGGAGGAGGAGCTGTATTTCTAAATTGCATTAAGTAAGTTTATTTATATTATATTGCACAGTAGTTCTCCACTTACCCATCGTCCCACTTTCTGTGATTTGAATTACCCATTGTCAACTGTAATTAAAAAAGTAGTAAGTGAATAAACAATTTATAAATTTTTAAATTGTGTGTTGTTCTGAGAATGGTAATAAAATATCACCTAAGACATAAGTCATCCTTTTGCCCAGCATCTCCATGCTCTATATGCTTCTAATTCATTAGTCATTTAGTAGTTATGCTGTTTTCAGATTTACTGTTGTAGTATCACAATGCTTGTGTTCAAGTAACCCTTATTTTACTTAATAATGCTCCCAAACCACTCACACAACTTTTATTACAATACAGTGTTATGATTGTTCCATTGTCTTCGTTATTGTTGTTAATATCTAACTGTGCCTAATTTATAAATTACAATTTATCTTAGCTATGTATGTACAGGAAAAAAAATAGCATACAGGATGAGGCAAAGGTAGGTTTACAGTTGCTCCTATGGAAATAATACAATAAGTAAAAAATAATAATACAAGAATAAACTCTGTTTTGTGTACTCACAACTGTAAATCTACTTTTGCCCCTCCCTGTGTATAGGGTCCTGTGTTCTCTGTGAAACAAGACATCCACTGGAGTTCTTGGAATGTATCATCCTCAGGTAAAGGTGGGAAGTCTACTGTATTACTTTATGCACAACATATCCTGCCATTTAGGTAAGTTACTAGTTACTATAGGAATTAAGACAATTCATAATGATATACTCTCTCAAGAACATAGGATTATGTGGTGGTATGTCATAATGACAAATTTTCCCTTTATCACTTTGTTACACAGTTGGCTTCCTAGAGATATTTTTCTAGTTGTTTCTAACAATAAATTTAAGGAGAAGGTCAATTATTTCATTTTTTATTTTGTAATACTACCTTGTTAAATTAATTAAGTATAATAGTTGTCTAATTGCCTTAGCAATTAACTAAGTAGTGAGGGTGGATATTCTTTCCTTGTTATCTGATCTTAGGAGAAAAGCATATAGTCTTTCACAATGAAACATGACATTAGCTGTAGGCTTTTTGTCAAACTACGTTATAAGGCTGAAAGGTTCCTTTCTATTCCAATTTTATTGAGTTTTTTTTATGAATGGGTAACTTTTTTTTGAAAAATATTTTGTTTTCGTAATCAACTCAAATTTATTATTAAACTGTGTGTTCATTAGGAGAGGTTTTGCGTTTTTCTATTAATTAATTTATTTATTTTTGTTACACATGTTTCTCCTTTCCCCCTCACTGATTCCCCCCTCCTCACCCCTCCCCGCCCTGTCCCCAGCTTTCTTTTCCATGTACATTGTTCATGCACACATGCATATAAGTTCTGTGGTTTATCTCTCCTCCACCACCCGCTCATGGGGGATTGTCAATCTGTACCCCACTTCCATGTCTCTGGGACTACCACATTCCTCAGACGGTTGGTTATGTTCCTTATATTCCACAAATAAGTGAGATCATATGATACTTGTCTTTCTCCATTTAGCTTGTTTCGCTTAGGATGATACTTTCCAGGTCCCTCCATGTCGTCTTAAAGGATAAGAGATCCTTCTTTCTTACAGCTGCATAGTACTCCATTGTGTATACGTACTACAGCTTTTTTATCCATTTGTCTACTGATGGACATTTGGGCTGTTTCCAGATCTTAGCTATTGTAAATAGTGCTGCTACAAAGAGGGGGGTACATATATTCTTTCTGATTGGTGTTTCAGGCTTCTTAGGGTATATTCCTAGAAGTGGGATCACTGGGTCAAATGGCAATTCAGTTGTTAATTTTTTGAGGTAACACCATATTGTTTTCCATACTGGCTGCACCAGTCTGCATTACCACCAGCAGTGTACTAGACCCCTGTTTTCTCCACACCCTCACCAACAATTGTTGTTTGATGATTTGTTGATGGCAGCCATGCTGACAACTGTGAGGTGATACCTCATTGTTGTTTTAATTTGCATCTCTGTGATGATTAGTGATTTCTTCATGTCTCTTAGCCATTTGTATGTTTTGCTTGGAGAGGTGTCTATTTACTTCCTCTGCCCATTTTTTAATTGGGTTCTTTGTCTTCTTATTGCTGAGTTATATAAGCACCCTATATATAATGGAAATTAACCCCTTATCTGATATATCATTGGCAATTATGCTCTCCCATTTAGTGGGTTGCCTTTTCATTTTGATAATTATATCTTTTGCTGTGCGGAATCTTTTGAGTTTGATGTCGTCCCATGTGTTCATTTTCTATTTTCTTCTTTGTTTCTGTTGCCTTAGGTGATGTATCATTGAAAATTCTGCTGTGTATGATGTCTAAAATTTTGTTGCCTACAGTTTCTTCTAGGATTTTTATGGATTCACGAGTCACATTAAAATCTATTATCCATTTTGAGTTAATTCTTGTGTATGGTATATGTTGATGGTCTAGTTTTATTTTTTTACATGTAGCTGTCCAATTTTACCAACATCATTTATTGAAGAGGCTGTATTTACTCCACTGTATGCTCTTGCCACCTTTGTCAAATATTAATTGAGCATATTGCCTTGGGTCCATTTCTGGGTTCTCTGTTCTGTTCCACTGGCCCATATACCTGTTCTTGTGCCAGTACCAGGCTGTTTTGATTACAGTGGCTTTGTAGTATAACCTGAAATCTGGTAATGTGATTCCTCCTACTTTGTTCTTCTTTTTCAAGATTGCTGTGGCTATTTGAGGTCTTTTTTCTTCCATGTGAACTTTTGAAGTATTTGCTGTAGTTCTGTGAAGTTTGTCATTGTTATATTGATGAGGATTTCATCGAATCTATAGATTGCTTTGGGTAGCATGGACATTTTAATGATGTTAATTCTTCCAATTTATGAACAAGGTATGTGCTTCCACTTTTTTATATCTTCCTCTATTTATTTTTTCAATAACCTGTAGTTTTCTGCAAATAGGTCCTTTATTTATTTGGTTAAGTTTATTGCTAGGTATTTTAATTATTTTGCCACAATGAAAAATGGGATTATTTTTTTAGTTTCTCTTTCTGTGAGTTCATCATTGGTGTATAAGAATGCCATCAATTTCTTTACATTAATTTTGTATCTTGCTACTTTGCCAAATTCATTTATTAAGTCTAGTGAATTTTTTTTTGGAGTCTTAGGGATTTTCTACGCATAGTATCATGTAATCTGCGAATAATGACAGTTTCACTTCCTCCTTTCCAATTTGGATTATTTTATTTTTTCCTTCTGTTTGATTGCTGAAGCTAAGACTTCCTGTACTATATTAAATAAGAGTGGCAAAAGTGGGCATCCTTGTCTTGTTCCTGTTCTTAAGGAAAGCGCTTTTAGTTTTTGCCCATTGAGCATGATGTTAGTTGTAGGTCTTTCATATGTGGACTTTATTATGTCGAGATATGATCCCACTCTTCCCACATTGCTGAGCGTTTGTATCAGAAATGGATGCAGGATTTTGTCAAAGGCTTTTTTTGGCATCTGTTGATATGATCATGTGATTTTGATTCTTAATTTCATTTATGTGGTGTATCTATCACATGTGTTGATTTGCAAATATTGTACCAGCTTTGAATTCCTGGGATGAATCCCACTTGGTCATGGTGAATAAGTTTTTTTGATGTGTTGCTGGATCCGATTTGCTAGTACTTTGTTGAGGATTTTGGTATCTATGTTTATCAGGGATATTGTCCTGAAGTATTCTTTCTTTGTAGTGACATTTTCTGGTTTTGGAATTAGAATTATGTTGGCCTCATGAAATGAGTTTGGAAGTCTTCCTTCTTCTTGAATTTTTAAAAATATTTTGAGAATAGATGTTAGTTCTTTTTTTAATGTTTAGTAAAACTCCCAGTTGAAGCCATCCGGGCCTGGACTTTTGTTTGCTGGGAGTGTCTTGATTACATCTTCAGTTTCTTCTGTTGTTATTGGTCTGTTCAAGTTTTCTATCTTTTCCCAGTCCAGTTTTGGGAGACTATGTGTTTCTAGAAATTTGTCCATTTTGTTTAGATTGTCAAATTTGTTGCCATATAATTGTTCATAGTAGTTGTTAATGATCTTCTGTATTTCTGTGGTATCAGTTGTTACTTATCCTCTTTCATCTCTGATTTTGTGTATTTTGGTTCTCTCACTTTGTTTCTTGGTGAGTCTAGCTAAGGCTCCATTAATCTTGTTTATCTTTTTTAAAAAATCAGCTCTTTGTTTCATTGATCGTTTGAATTGTTTTTTGGTGTGTCTATGTCATTTATTTCTCCTCTGATTTTTACTTTTTCCTTCCTTCTACTTGCTCTGGGGTTTTCTTTTTGTTTGCTTTCTAGTTCTTTAAGTTGTGAGGTTAGATCGCCTATTAGAGATTTTTCTTGTTTCTTAGGTAGGTTTCTATTTCTATGACTTCCCTCTCAGAACTGCTTTTGATGTATCCCATAGGTTTTGTGGTGTTGTGTGTTCATTTTCATTGAATTCCACGAAGTTTTGAATTTATTCCTTGATCTCCTCGGTGACCCATTCTTTGTTTAATAATATGCTATTTAGGTTCCATATGTTCAAATGTCTTAGCATGTTCTTGTTGCAATTGATTTCTAGTTCATGTCATTTTGATCTGAGCAGATGCTTGATATGAATTTAGTCTTCTTGAACTTGTAGAGAGTTAGTTTGTGTCCTAACATGTGGTTATCTTTGAGAATGTCCCATATGCACTTGAGAAGAATGTGAATTCTGTAGTTTTCAGGTGTAATTCTCTGTAGATATCTATTAAATTTATTTGGTGTAGAGCTTCATTTACAGTCTCTGTTTTCATGCAAATTTTTTGTCTAGGGGATCTATCAAGTTATGTCAGTGGGGTATTGAAGTCCACTGCTATGATTGTATTGCTGTCAATTTCTCCTTTGATATCTTACAAAAGGTTTTTAATACATTTTGGTGCTCCTATATTGGTTGCATATATGTTTATAAAGGTTATATCTTTGTGTTGGGTAAGTCCTTTAAATATTATGTAGTGTCCTTCTTTGTCTATAGTTATGGCCTTCATTTTGAAATCTATTTTATCAGATATGAGTACTGCTATCCCAGCTTTTTTTCCTTTCCCTTTGCTTGAAAGATTTTTTTCCCATCCCTTCACTTTTAACCTATGTGAGTCTTTTGTTGTGAGGTGGGTCTCTTGTAAACAACATATATATATAAGTCATGCTTTCTTATCCAATCAGCTACTCCTTGTCTTTTTATGGGAGCATTCAATCCATTTACATTTAAGGTGATTACTGATATGTACTTTTTATTGCCATTTTTGTTTAGTGTGGTTATATATATTTATTCTATTTTCTCCTGCTCATTAAAGCAGCATTTGTAACATTTCTTGCAGTGCTGGTTTGGTGCAAATGCATTCCCTTAGCCTTTTTTTTTTTTTTTCTTGGAAGCTCTTTATTTGACCTTCTATTTTGATTGGTAGCATTTCTGGGTAGAGTAGTCTTGGATTCACATCCTTGTTTTTCATGACCTTGATTACCTCATGCCATTCCCTTCTGGACTGTAGTGTTTCTGTTGAGAAGTCAGCTGAGAGCCTTATGGCATTTCCTTTGTAGGTAACCTGTTGCTTATCTTTTCCTTCTTTTAGGATTCTCTCTTTGCTTTAATTTTTGGCACTTTGATTACTATGTGTCTTGGTGTCGGATTGTTGGGTTCTTCTTACTTGGTGCTCTCTGTGCATCTTGAACTTGAATGCCTTCTTCTTTCAGCCAAATTACGGAAGATTTCTGCCACTCTTTTATCAAGTATATTCTCTAACTTTGCTCATTTTCTTCTTCTTTAAGGACTCTTATGATGCAATTATTATTACGTTTCCAGTTGTCCCAAAGTTCTCTTAAGCTGTCTTCCTGTTTTTTAATTGCTGTTTTTTTGTTTTTTGTTTTTTTTCTTTTGGTTTTCTGATTGGTTGATTTTTTTTTATAACCTGTCTTGTCATTCACTGATCCGGTACTCCGCTTTCCCTACTCTGTTGTTTAGACCTTCCAATATGTTCTTTATTTCTGATATGTCATTCTTCATTTCTTATTGGTGGTTTTTAATTTCAATTTCCAACTGGTTGATTTTCAACATTTTTATGTCTTTACTCATGATGATCATGTCCTTTCACATGCTGTTGAGCTTTCTCAAGATCATGGCTCTGAATTCTAGTTCTGTTAACTTGCTTAACTGCACCTCATTTATCTCATCTTCAGTAGAGGTCTCTGGTTCTTTCATTTGACTTTTTTTTCTGTGTTTCACCATTTTGGCTATCAGAGTGTGCTTTGGAGCCTGCCAAATGTTTCCTGTGGGTGTTGGTGTTCTACTATTTGTGGCTCCCTCTCCTGGGTTTGGATTAGCCAGGTAGGACCCATGTTAAACACCACTGTCATGTCTTCCTTTCCTGGTTAGAGTTGCTAGCCCAGGAATGGTACAGTTATCCTGTATCTTTTTGCCTGGAGCCTATCAGTAGCAGTTACTTGAAGAGCCTTAGCCTCTCAGTTGAATGAGAAACCCCCTCAGATGTTCAGCATAAGGGGATTTCCTGAGGGTGGGGCAGATGCTGGTTGTTAATAGGCCTCAATTTGCATTTCAATGGCCACTGGGTGGGGTTGCATCTCCTATGAAAGGGCCGCTGCCTCTCCCCAGAGCCCTAGGAAGTAGTAAGATGACCACTGTCTTGCATGGCCTGAACTCAGCAAAAGCTCTAAGCACCCTTCAAATCCCAAGTATCCCCATACAATTCCAGTCCAATCTGCCCTCCCTCTGCCAGAGCACAAGGTTAGTGGCAGTGGCTATTTAGCCTCTGTTCTGGCTCTGCGCTATGGAGCCGCTTGGGAGTTTAACCCGAGGGTGCTGCTTACAGCTCAGGCTGCTGCAGTCTCTGGGCTTCCAGTCCCCCTCTCAGGCCTCTGCAAACCAACCAGGATCGAGTCAGGCTCCCTGGTTATATGGTCCTTGCAAACTGCTTTTCTGTTGCTTTTTCCTGACTATTTGTCTTTATTTTTGTTGTAATTCCAGTTTGGTCATGCGAGATGATCTCTGTAGCTTCCATTCACTCTACCACCATTAAGGAATCTTTTGTAAAATAATTTTCTACATCTGAGATATTAATATATTTCTTTATTTTTAAATTTCTTTATTTACATTGATTTTCAAATGTTAAATGAATTTTGCATTTCTAGGATATTCACCACTTGGTAATGATGTATTCTCCTTTATATGTATATCTGTAAATAATTTCCTAAAATTTTCCTAATAAATTTTGTACCCATTTATAAAAAATGTTATTTTGAAGTTTTCTTATAATGTGTATACTTTTGATATCAAGGCAATGCTAACTTTACAGAATGAGTTGGAAAATGTTTCCTCTTTAATCTTCTGGAAAAGTGTGTGTAGAATAGGTATTATTCCTTCCTTACATGTTTGGCAGAGTTACTAATCATGTTATCTTGCCCAGAAGTATTTCTGTTGTTTGGAAATTAGATAACACACTTCTAAATAACCCACAGGCCAATGAAGAATTACAAAAAATTTTAGAAACTGTTTTTAACAGAATGAAAATAAATATGCAACATGTGATTTGGTATTAGGCCACTAAAGGAATACTTAGTAGAAAACAAATTGACAGAGGGAAAAACGGCTGGAAGAGGTAAACCAAAGAACTTATATTCATATATGAATAATCAGTTCACACAGATAACAGTGTGGTGAAGGTGGAGGTGGGGTAGTGGGAGTGGAAAGGAGGGTGTCAATGTGAAAAAAGAAGGGACATCTATAAAACTCTCAACAATTAAGGTCAATTAATAAAAAGAAATGTGTAGCACTAAAAATTTTATATTAAACATATGTTTTAATATAAAATATATATTTAAATATATATATATGGGAAAGGTCTTAAATTGAGAACCGCAGATTTCATCTTAAGAAACTAGAATATTAAAAACATAAAAATTAAATAATACAAAATATCACATTGTATCCTTTACCTGGATTCTCCAAATGCTAGTGCTTTACTAGTCTTGCTTATTTATTGGTTTTATTTCCTCTTTTCTTTTCTCTGAGACATTTTAAAATAAATTGAATATATGATGCCCCTTTATCTTTTTTATTGAATTCATTGGGGTGACATTGGTCAATAGACCATACAGGTTTCAAGTGTACAACTCTATAATACATCATCTGTACACTTCATTGTACACTCACCACCCAAAGTTAAGTCTCTTTCCACAATTATTTATCCCCCCTTAGCCCTCTTCCATCTCCGCCCACCCCCATTTCCCTCTTGCTATCACCATACTGTTGTCTGTGTCTGTTTTTTTTTTTTTAATCCCTTTACTTTTTTTACCCCACCCTCCAACACCCCTGCCCTCTGACAGGTGTCAGTCTGCTCTCTGTACCTATGAGTCTGTTTCTATTTTGTTTTTTAGTTAATTTTCTTCATTAGATTCCACATATTAGTGAAATAATGTGGTATTTCTATTTCTATGATTGATGCCTGTTTATCATTAAATACTTTAGTGGTAACTCCCTCCTCCTCACACACACAAAAAGGCAGTCTTACATAACCATTATACAGTTATAAAAATCTAAAAATTAACAGTTACCTTATTTAGCTGTTGCTGTTGTCCTCCTAATGTCCAGGACCCAAATGAAGATAATGCATTACATTTAGTTGACTGTGTCTTTAGTTTTATTTAATATAGAACACATTGTTTCAGAATATTTTTTCATTTTTTGTAAAGTCAGAAACTGAGACTCAGCTGGAAGATTGAGTCTTGCCAAGGTTATAGATGATAAATGCTAGGGCCAGGGTAAAATTATCCTCTGACTCCTTTTCTAATGCTATTTTTCACTAAAACATATACCTAATGGCAGCTATTAAATCTTATCATATCACTTAATATACTGCATTAAAAATAGTAGTCAATCAACTGTTGTCTATATTTTTTAAATATTTTATTGACTTTTCAACAGACAGAGAAACATTGATGTGAGAGTAAAAAAATGATCCTGCATGCCCCCAACTATGAATTGAGCCTGCAACTCAGGCATGTGTCCTGCCTAGGAATCAAACCAGAAACCTTTTGGTGCATGGGATGATTCCCAACCAAATGAGCCACATGGGTAAGGGCAATTGTTGTCTACATTTGACTAGAGGTTTAAAAAATGACCTATATGCTTGCATTATGACCAAATTGTAATTAGTGCCTTTTTCTTGTATTGGCTAATGATAGCTTCTTATTCTTTGATAGTAATACATTTTTAAGTAAAAGGTCCTTGGTAAAATAACTTTATATGTGTGTCAAAACACAGATTGCTAACAAATGGAATATAATGGCTATGTGCCCAATGCCTTGTTACTTAACCTAAACTAATCATGCCTCATCAAAGAAAGTTGCTTCAAGGAACTTACCTGAGTGAGAACTTGTACTTTTTATTTTTAATTTGTTTTTGTTACAGATGTTTTTCCTTTTTCCCCAATTGACACCCTCTTCCACATCTCCCCGCCCCATCCCCAGCTTTGTTGTCTATGTCCATTCATCATGCATATATGCACATAAGTTCTGTGGTTTATCTCTTCCCCCCAACCCCTCTGCTCTAAAATTTGTCAGTTTGTACCTCACCTCTATGTCTCTGGGACAATTTTGTTCATAAGTTTGTTTAATTCATTACATTCTACAAATAAGTGAGATAATGTGATAATTGTCTTTCTCTGCTTGGATTGTTACACTTAGCATAATATTCTCCAGGTTCTTCCATGGCATCTCAAAGGATAAGATATATTTCTCTCTTACAGCTACATAGTATTACATTGTGTACATGTAGCACAGCTTTTTAACCCATTTGTCTACTGATAGACACTTGGGTTGTTTCCAGATCTTAGCTATTGTACAATGTGCTGCTATGAACATAGGGGTACATATATTCTTTCTGATTGGTATTTTAGGTTTCTTATAGTATATTCCTAGAAGTGGGATCACTGGGTCAAATGGCAATTCAATTTTTAACGTTTTGAGGTAACACCATAGTGTTTTCCACAGTGGCCACACCAGTCTGCATTTCCACCAGCAGTGTACTAGAGTCCCCGTTTCTCCACAACCTCGCAAACACTTGCTCTTTGATGCTTTGTTGATGGCAGCCATTCTGAGAGGTGTGAGGTTATAATTCATAGTTGCTTTAATTTGCATCTCTCTGATTATTAGTGATGCTGAGCATTTCTTCACATCTTTTGGCCATTTGTATGTCCTTTTTGGAAAGGTGTCTATTTAGGTCCTCTGCTCATTTTTCAATTGGATTTTTTGTCTTCCTATTGTTGAATTGTGTGAGCATTCTATATATTTTGGAAATTAACCCCTTATGCGATGCATCATTGGTGATTATGGTCTCCCAAATAGTGGGATCCCTTTCCATTTTGATGGTTGTTTCTTTTGCTCTGCAGAAGTTTTTAGTTTGATGTAGTCCCATGTGTTCATTTTTTTCCTTTCTTTATCTTGCCTTAGGTGTTGTGTCAGTGAAAATTCTGTTGCGTATAATGTCTGAAATTTTGTTGCCTGCATTTCCTTCTAGAATTTTTATGAATTCATGAGTTACATTTAAATCTTTTATCCATTTTGAGTTTATTGTTGTGCATGGTGTAAGTTGGTGTTCCAGCTTCATTTTTTTGCAAGTAGCTGTCCAATTTTTCCAACACCATTTATTTAAGAGACTCTCTTGAAGAGCATACTCCACTGTATGCTCTCCTCCCCTTTGTCAAATATTAATTGAGCATATTGTCTTGGGTCAGTTTCTGGATTCTCTATTCTGTTCCATTGATCTATCTGCCTGTCCTTGTGCCAGTACCAGGCTGTTTTGGTTACAGATGCTTTGAGTATAACCTGAAATGTGGTAATGTGATCCCTCCTACTTTGGTCTTCTTCTTCAAGATTGCTGTAGCTATTCGGGGTCTTTTTTGGTTCTATATAAACTTTTGGAGTGTTTGTTTTAGTTCTGTAAAACATGTTGTTGGTATTTTGATGGGCATTGTGTTGAATCTATAGATTGCTTTGGGTAGTATGGACATTTTAATGATGTTAATTCTTCCATTCCATGAACAAGGTATATGCTTCCATTTTTTTTTTTTTATGAATTTTTATTTATTTTTTTGTTACAGATATTTTACCTTTTTACCCCATTGGCACCCCCCCCTCCCCACCCCCTCTCCACCCTGTCCCCGGCTTAGTTGTCCATGTCCATTGGTCATGCATACATGCATATAAGTTCTGTGGTTTATCTCTTCCCACCCCCCCACCCCCCATCCCCTCTTCTGAGGGATGTCAGTCTGTGCCCTACTTCCATGTGTCTGGGTCTACTGTATTCCTCAGGCTGTTATGTTCATTATATTTCGTATATAAGTGAGATCATGTGGTATTTGTCTTTTTCTGCTTGGCTTCTTTCACTTAGGATAATACTTTCCAGGTCCCTCCATGTCGTCTCAAAGGATAAGAGATCTTTCTTTCTTACTGCTGCATAATACTCCATTGTGTATATGTACCACAGCTTTTTTATCCATTCGTCTACTGGTGGACACTTGGGCTGTTTCCAGGTCTTAGCTATTGTAAAGTGCTGCTATGAACATGGGGGTACATATATTCTTCCTGATTGGTGTTTCAGGCTTCCTAGGGTATATTCCCAGCAGTGGGATCACTGGGTCAAATGGAAGTTCAATTTTTAATTTTTTGAGGTAGCACCATATTGTTTTCCATAGTGGCTGCACCAGTCTGCATTCCCACCAGCAGTGTATTAGAGTCCCCTTTTCTCCACACCCTTGCCAACACTTGTTGTTTGATGATTTGTTGATGGCGGCCATTCTGACAGGTGTGAGGTGATACCTCATTGTTGTTTTAATTTGCATCTCTCTGATGATTAGTGATGTTGAGCATTTCTTCATATGTCTCTTGGCCATTTGTATGTCCTGTTTGGAGAGGTGTCTATTCATCTCCTCTGCCCATTTTTTAATTGGGTTCTTTGTCTTCCTTTTGTGGAGTTGTATGAGCACTCTATATATATTGGAAATTAACCCCTTATCTGATACATCATTGGCAATGATGTTCTCCCATACAGTGGGTTGCCTTTCCATTTTGATGATTGTTTCTTTTGCTGTGCAGAAGCTTTTTAGTTTGATGTAGTCCCATGTGTTCATTTTCTCCTTTATTTCTGTTGCCTTAGGTGAACATTCAAAAAAGAACTAACACCCATTCTCCTCAAACTATTTCAAAAAATTCAAGAAGAAGGAAGACTTCCAAGCACATTCTATGAGGCCAGCATAATTCTAATTCCAAAACCAGAAAAAGACACTACGAAGAAAGAAAACTACAGGCCAATATCCCTGATGAACATAGACGCCAAAATCCTGAACAAAATACTAGCAAATCGGATCCAGAAATACATCAAAAAAATTATTCACCATGACCAAGTGGGATTCATTCCAGGGATGCAAGGCTGGTACAATATTCACAAATCAATAAACGTGATACACCACATAAACAAAATGAAGAATAAAAACCACATGATCATATCAATAGATGCTGAAAAAGCATTCGACAAAATCCAGCATCCATTTCTGATAAAAACGCTCAGCAATGTAGGAATAGAGGGATCATATCTCGACATAATAAAGGCCATATATGAAAGACCTACAGCCAACATCATACTCAATGGACAGAAACTGAAAACATTTCCATTAAGAACGGGAACAAGACAGGGATGTCCACTTTCGCCACTCTTATTTAACATTGTACTGGAAGTCTTAGCCACAGCAATCAGACAGGAAGAAAAAATAAAAGGGATCCAAATTGGAAAGGAGGAAGTGAAACTGTCATTATATGCTTCCATTTTTTAATTTGTTCCTCTATTGCTTTTTTCAATGTTCTGTAGTTTTCTGTGGAAGTTTCTTTACTTGCTTAAGTCTATTCCTAGGTATCTTAATTTTCTTGCTGCGATGGTAAATGTGATTGTCTTTTAAGATTCTTTCTGTAATTTCATCATTCGTGTATAAGAATGACACCAATTTCTTGACGTTAATTTTGTATCCTGCTACTTTGCCAAATGTATTTAAGTCTAGTAGATTTCTGATGGAGTCTTTAGGGTTTTCTATGTATTATATTATGTCATCTGCAAATAATGACAGTTTCACTTTCTCCTTTCCAATTTAGATCCCCTTTATTATTTTCTTCATATCTGATTGTTCTGGCTAAGACTTCCAGTGTCGTGTTAAATAAAAGTGGCAAAAGTGGGCATCTCTGTCTTGTTCTCATTCTTAAGGGTAATGCTTTTGGTTTTGGTACATTGAGTATGATGTTGGCTGTAGGTTTCTTATATATGGCTTTTATTAGGTTAAGATAGGATTCCTCCAGTCCCAGATTGCTGAATGTTTTTAACAGAAATGGGTGCTGGATTTTGTCAAATGCCTTTTCAGCATTTTTTGATATGATCACATGGTTTTTATCTTTTCTTTTGTTTATATGGTATATCTCATTTATTGATTTGCAAATACTGTAACTTCCTTGCATCCCTGGGATGAAACACACTTGGTCATGGTGAATGATTTTTTTGATGTGTTGCTGGATCCAATTTGCTAGTATTTTGTTTAGGATTTTGGCATCTATGTTCATCAGAAATGTTGGCCTGTAGATTTCTTTCTTTGTAGTGTCTTTATCTGGTTTTGTAATTAGGATTATGCTGTTCTCATAAATTGAGTTTGGAAGTGTTCCGTCTTCTTGGATTTTTTTGGAATAGTTTGAGGAGAATGGACAATAGATCTTCTATAAATGTTCGGAAAAACTCTCCTGTGAAGCCATCTGGGCCTGGGCTTTTGTTTGCTGAGAGCTTCTCAATTACATCTTCAATTTCCTTTGTTGTTATTGGTTTGTTCAAGTTTTGTATCTCTTCCTATTTCAGTTTTGGGAGGCTGTGTGTTTCTAGAAATTTGTCCATTTCTCCTAGATTACCCAATTTGTTGGCATATAAGAGTTCATAGTATGTTTTGATGATCCTCTGTATTTCTGTGGTGTCAGTTATTAGTTCTCCTTTTTCATTTCTGATTTTGTTTATTTGGTTTCTCTCTTTTTGTTTCTTGGTGGGTCTGGCTGAAGGTCCATCAATCTTATTTATCTTTTCAAAAAAACAGCTTTTTGTTTCATGTATCTTTTTAATTTTGTTGTTGTTGTTGTCGTTACTATGTCATTTATTTCTGCTCTGATCTTTACTATTTTCTTTCTCCTACTACCTCTGGGTTTTTGTTTCTGTTTACTTTTTAGTTCTTAAGATTGTAGGGTAAGAAAGTCAGTTAGGGATTTTTCTTCTTTCTTGAGGTAGGCCTGTAGTGCTATGAACTTCCCTCTCAAGACTGCTTTTGCAGTGTCCAACAGAGTATGTGTTGTTGTGTGTTCACTATCATTGGATTCCAGGAAGTTTTTAATTTTTTCCTTGATTTTGTTAGTAACCCATTCCTTGTTTAATAACATGCTATTTAGCTTCCAACTGTTTAAATGTTTTTGTGTGTTTTTATTGTAATTGAGTTCTAGTTTTCTGCCACTGTGATATGAGAAGATGATTGATATAATTTTAATTGTCTTGAATTTGTAGAGACTTGCTTTGTGTCCTAACATGTGGTCTATCTTTGAGAATGACCCATGTGCACTTGAGAACAATGTATATTCTGCAGCTTTTGGATGAAATAATCTGAAAATATCAATAAAGTCCAACTGATCTAGTTTGTCTTGTATGGACTGTGTGTCCTTATTACATTTTTGTCTATAAGATCTATCCAGTGATGTCAGAGACATGCTAAAGTCACCCACTGTGATCATGCTGGTATTGATCTCTCCCTTGAAGTCCTCCAGAAGATTTTAAATATATTTTGGTGCTCCTGTATTTGGTGCATGTATGTTTACCAGGGTTATATCCTCTTGTTGGATTGCTCCCTTCAATATTATGTAGTGACCTTCTCTGTCTCTTATTATGACCCTCGTTTTTAAGTCTATCTTGTCAGATATGAGTATCACTAAACCAGATTTTTTTTTTTTTTCGTTTTCATTTGCTTGGAATTTTTTTTTTTTTATCTCTTCATTTTCATTCTGTGTGAGTCTTTTGTTGTGTGGTGGGTCTCTTGTAGACAGCATATATATGGGTCGTGTTTTCTTATCCAACCAGCTACCCTATGTCTTTTGATTAGAGTATTTAAGCTATTTATATTTAAAGTAATTATTGATAGATAGTTATTAGTTTCCATTTTAATTTTATGCCTATGCCCCCCCCCTTCTCTGTCTCTCTCTGTTTCTTCTTCTTCTTTCAACAGTCTCTTCAGCATTTCTTGCAGTGCTGGTTTGGTGGTGGTAAATTCCTTAAGCTTTTTTTTATTTATTTTTTTACTTGTGAAGCTCTTTATTTCTCTTTCAATTTTGAATGATAGCCTTGCTGGATAGAGTAGTCTTGTATTTAGACCCTTGCCTTGCATTACTTTGTACACTTCATGCCACTCCCTTCTGACCTGCATTGTTTCTACTGAGAAATCAGCTGACAGTCTAATGGGAGCTCCCTTGTAGGTAACTTTCTGTCTCTCGCTTCCTTTAAGATGCTTTCCTTGTATTTAATGTTTGCCATTTTTATTATGATATGTCTAGCTGTGGGTATTCTGGGGTTCATCTTGCTTGGGACTCTCTGTGTTTCCTGGACTTGTGTGACTTTTTCCTTTACCAATTTAGGGATGTTTTTAGTCATTATTTCTTCAAAAAAGTTCTCTATTCTTTTCTCTGTTTCTTCTCCTTCTGGTGTCCCTATAATACAAATGTTGTTACATTTTGTGTTGTCCCACAACTCCCTTAAACTTTCCTCCTGATTTTTATTTTTTTCCCCCATTTGTTGCTCTCTTTGGGTGTTTTTCTCTACCTTGTCTTCTATGTTGCTGATTCAGTTTTTAGTTTCTTCTAATCTACTATTGAATTTTTCTAAGGTATTTTTCATAACCACTATGTTATTCTTTATTTCCTCTTGATTTTTATGCATAGCTTCTACCTCTTTTTTTAAGATGAAATAGTTTCCAGTGAGCTCTTCATAATTCTTAAGTTGCTTGTAGTTCTCATCAAATTGTTTGAGCACCCTTAAAATCATTGCTTTGACATTTTATTTGACAATTTGCTATCTTCCATTCCATGTAGTTCTTTTTCTGGTGATTTTTTTTTTCCTTTGAGTGTTGTTTTTTTTGTCTCTCCATTTTAGCTGTCTGGTAGCTCTAGACCTGGTGAGGGATGTTTGGATGTTTAGGCAGGTCACTGTACATCAAATAAGGCTACTGTGCCTCCCAGACTGTTTTGTTGCGTGTAGTCTCTTGCCTGCTGTGTATCCAGGAGGATTGACTAATGGAGGCTGGTATTGGTGTGTTCTAGTAGGTGCTGCTGCTAGATCACATGGGCCCCTCTGGAGCTGTGTTCCCAACTGGTTTCTGGTGCCACCTGTAGCTGTGTAGCTCAGGCGCTGTTGGAGCCATGCTCCCTGCCCTCACTGTGGAAAGCTGTGTTGCACAGGCCTCACTGGAGCCCTGGCTCCCCACCAATCTTGTGGGCCACTGGGTTGTACAGGCCCTATTGGATCCCCCATTTCTCACTGATCCCATGGGCAGCTGGATCACACAATCCCTTTGGATACCTGGCTCTATGCCTATCCTGTGGGCAATTGGGTCACACAGGCCTCTCTGGTGTCCCAGCACTCTGCAGGTCCCCTGGCAGCTGGATCACACAGTTGCTTTGGAGATCCGGTTTCACGCCTATCTTGTGGGCAGCTGGGTTGCACAAGCCTCTCTGGTGCCCCAAACCCCACAGGTCCTGCAGGTAACTGGATCACACTGGTCCCTCTTGAGCCCTGGCTTCCCACCAGTCTTGTAGGCTGCTGGGTCGTACAGGCCTCTGTGGAGTCCCAGGTCCCACCGCTGTTGGCTGGGGAGTGCTGCTGTCCCTTGGGGATCAGCTCCTGCTCAGCTTTTGCTGTAGTTTTAGGGGATGTGTCTCAGCTGCTGGTCTGTGCTTCTGTTGCCTGGGGATGGATGTGTGCTCCCCATCCTCTGTTGCTGGGGGTATATCTCGACTCTGATCAGGCTGCTACTGTGGGGAATGGTGCTGGGCTCCTGGCCGTGTTTTGGCTTCTGTAACTAGCACTTTGGCATCTCTACTACTGTGCACTGGTCTGTGTTGACACATGGTGTCCACTGGTCTGATGGTGCCAGGTGCACTGATGGTCTCATGTTGCTGGGCCCTAGCTGCTCCCACTGCCTCCTCACAGGGAAGACCCTGAATCTTCCAAAATGGTGGAACCTCCCCATGGTGCAGGGAGAAGCACCCTGAAAAGCCACTTACCAAGGTAGCCAGCTGCTCCTTGTCCACAGCACAGAAACCTTCTGCTCTGCATCTCTGCACTGCACGAGTTTGGTTGTCCCCTCACACTCTCTCACATACTAGTTCACTCTCTCACACACTCACTCTCCATCTGGTCCTGCCTGCTACCATCTTTTCCCACAGTTGTGAGTTTTAAGAAGTGTGATTTTATGGACAGTTTTTGGATGTTATTTATTGAAATAAATTTGACTTTCATAGTACAATTTTTTTCTCTCAGCTAACTAATGGAATGGGCAAAAGTTGTTTGAAATTAAGAAGTCATAAGCAATTTGTTATTGAAAAAGAAAAATAAAGTCCTTAAAGAACTTTGATTTATTCTTCAACCAAAACATATAACCCATGCAATTTAAGTAAGTTCTATAATGAAAGAATAAGCCTCTTAACAAGATTGAATTTGCTGTTGTGCATGTTGCAAGCTGAACAAACAGAGATTGGGGAAGGCTCTGTTCATTCATATGCCTCCTTTAAAAAACAAATAGCAGTTTAATATAAATGGAAATGAGGGCAACATTAATGTGAACACAAATCTTGATGCATTGTAACCTAATAATAAAAGCCATACTTTTCTGAGGCTGAATAAATGGATAACATCACACATTTTAGAATCTGAATCATCACTGTTATGTTAAGATTTTCTTCTTTCATGAATTTTACTTTGCATGCTGGGATAATATTAATCTCTAACACTCAAAGTCTTGAATGCTAATATGCACAACTAACGTAGTACAATTAGAAATAATGATGCTAAAAAATTGTAAAAAAAATTACAAAACTAAACCTGAATGCCAGATTTGTAAAATTCTATCTTTATAACCTCTATATTATCAAAATACCATAGCTAATGTTTGTACTCAAGCATTTGCCCTGCTTCAAAGTTGTGATCATAGCATTATTATAAAAGTTTTATTTTATGAAAAGGCAGAACTGAAATATTTCCTTTAATTTGGGAGATGAGAATTTCTGCAGAGTACAGGGACATGGTTTATTTCTAACTTCAAAGGAAAGACTTCATATAATTCTGTCTTATTAATAGCTTTTTAAAAATGTAACAATTAATTAAATTATCTGATTTGTAAAGTATAAAACATTAATTCTTAACAAAGATTGTATTATCTCCTTATAACCAATAAATAAGATTAAGACATTATTTAAAATATAAATGTGCCTTAACTTTCTGATTTGACTGTATAATTAGTTTTGGAAATGACTGGGTGGAACAAAGGAATAATAAAAATTGTTAAGCCGTGCAGATTTGTTAAATGAGTTTGATCACCTGCAAATATGGTCAGTGCACCGACCTCACTGGATTATTTAGTAGATTAAATAAGATGATACATATAAAATACCCAGCATAGTGCTTATGAAGCTAGAGTGATTTTTTTGAGACATTATAGCTGTTCTTGTTACAATTATTTTGCTGAAAAGACAAGCAAATTTATTCCTAATTGTCCTCTTTCCTAGACTTAAAATCAATATATCATTTTGCATTATATTTAAAAATACATCATAATTCCTAATTTTCCAGTATAGAAATAAATTTTAAAAACTCAGTTATACTTGGTTTTATATACAATGTCAAAGAGGTTTTATTTTCTTCTTATCTATTTTTTCTCCATAATTTAGGTTTTGTAGCACATTAGGTATGCTAATATTCACTGTAGAAATATTTAACAGTTTGGGGAAGCCATATTAATTAAGGGAGAATTTATCATTCTAAATTTGTATAGTATTTTAAAAAATACTATTTCATGACAGGACTATATAATGAATGCTGTAGGAATAGCTTTTCCTATGAGAACATATGGACTGATATGAGCTAGCAAAGCTAACTTTTATTATTCAAATAGTTCTAATAGAATACTCACTAAAAATGCTTGTCAAACACTGAATTGTGTACCATATTTCTAAGTGTTACAATAACTATATTCATATTTGCATATACTGTTTTATTTATTTTACCTTGTATCTTCCTTCAAAGCCTTGAGATAATTTGAAGATACTTAAAATAATTTGGCCAATATATTTCTCCTTGGATTCGAAGAGAAATATCTACAAAAAAAAAAGGCCCATAAAAAATTATTTTCTCAATATAATTTGTCTGAGAAAAGAAATTTGGCAAATTCATTGTGCATCCTAGTATTAAAAAATTGTTATAGTTTTGTTATTGATGGGTTTATATAATATATAAAATATTAAATTTGTAAAATTAAGCTCTTAAAAATCATGAATTGGCTTTTTTTTTAGTATATTACACTCAAAGTAAGGTTTGTTTAATAATAATGCATTTTCTAAATGTATTAATGAAGGTACTAAAACCATCAATAATATAATAATTATAGATGGTTGTTTCATTCAAAAGAAATATAAAATAATTGAGAAAAAATATTTTTTGAAAACTTACTGTACTTGAAATAATTTTTATTATTGTTTAAAAAACTTTCTACAACTTCTATAATTCAGAGTTAGGGAGTAGCTCCTAATGTTTAAAGTTCATATATCACCCTTCTTTTCCTATTCTTCACTCTTTGACATCAAAGTATTTACTTGTTATAGAGAACAACTTCTATACTTATTGAGTAGAATGTTAGTTACTCTAAATATCTCAAGAAAGATTATCAAGAAACAGGTTAAGTCAATTAGACTGTTTAGGGATTCTTGGCTGTTGTTTGCTAGGAACAATAATAAAACATTTAGGATTAACTAAAGATCTGCCTGATTGCTAAGGTATATGAACTAATATATGATTGTAACAGCTAATACTCTGGTACTAAAACCATCAGAGGTTGCACTGGCAGGCAACCTCTGATCAGTCCATGCCTTCATGATACAAGTTGACAATTTGGAAATGTTGCTGAAGTTATGATACTACAGCATACATTTTCTAATAGGCCTTTCTGATGCTCAGGTTCCCTACTTTCCCTCAGGGCTGAAATAGTGGTTCATTTCTGTGCTCTTATTACCTGAGATATATTCAATGTTACAACAAGGCACTTTAGTAACATGTTTTCATTAAGCTGCAGAGGAATATTCATATTATCAATACTTTTGGACTTTATTTAGAATGCAGACAGGACACCAAAAGCAACTTAAAAGTAAAACTCAAGTCACATCAAACTAAAGAAAAGAAGAAATCACACTAAACTATAAACATTAGCCACCAGGGGATAAGTAGTTATTTTGTTTGTTTTGTATTTTTCACTCAAAACTTGATGTTTTAAAGGATTAATTCAGATGCACCTAGAGCTAAGGCAAGAAAATGCATATAACCAACCTCATGTCTTTTATTTCTTCTAACTTGATTTTCAAGGACCAATAAGCACCAGTTATACTTTTAATCTTTTCTCCACTCATTCAGTTTTTTTCTTGACAGAGAAGCCATAGTTTGACTTTAGGAGTTCTCCATCTCATTGGTAGTTAAGCTCTTCTACTAACCTTCTTTCAGCTATTTCTTGTCTCAGTTCTTAACTTCTCTCATTTACTGTACCATTGTCCCTAATGACATCTCAATGTCCAGATGCTTCTCAGCCTAGTAGTCTGTTCTTTCTTATTAATGGGTACCCTCACCTGTAACTGTAAATTTAATATCCTACTTCACATAGAGTTAATTAAAACAATGTAACATTTTAGTTCCACAAAAATTGTCATTCAAGATAAATTAAAAACAATAACAAAGAACACATAATTCTAACACTCTAACAAAGCAACTGTTTTCATTCATGAATATTGCTTTTCACACTGAGACATTTTTACATTTCATTTATAGTTTGCATATCAGCTTCTGTCCTATTTTTTCTTAATCTTATACCATAATTTTCTGTATACTTTCAGTCTTCATAATTAGTATTTAATGTATTTTCTCTTTTGACATGCTGATATATTAAAAATTATTAAATCATTACACTAAAGATAATTATAGCTGGTATTTTCCTTTATAGATAAACATTTCAATGGATATTTTAATGCCCTTTTTGTTCTTATGTTAAATTACTTTCTTAACGGAAAACCTAGCAGTGAGTCAAAGTATGTGCATATTTTGTGGCTCACAGTCCACACTGCCATATTGCTTTTTAAAAGGTTTATTGCAATTTGTAATGTCATTTAAGTTACATTAAAACCTTACCAGTACTAATTGATAGCACTATAAATATGTTTGTGCCTCCATAAAGTATCAAGATGACTCCAATTTGATTAGACTTAGTCTGGATTCATATTTCTTAACATGTTCAGTCATTAATTTCCTGTTATGGAAAATATCTGTTCAAATTTCCTGTCCATTTTTCTATTGATAACTTTATGCAGTATCTATAAAATCAAATAAATTCTTGTTATATCATAAATGCAAACATTAGATTATAAAGAGTGCAATTTTTCCCAATTTCTAGCTTATATTATATTATTTAATTCTTATTTAATAGTTTGAAAATTTTATATTCAAACATGGCAGTTTTATCTTTTGTAATTATCACTTCAAAGATAAAACATTTTTACACAAATATTTCAAATATATTTTGTTTGCTTTTCAATTATTTGATGACTTGTATCTAATCCATATAGAGTTTATATAGTTGCATTTGCATTGCATATTTAAAAGACTATTTAGTTGCCTACTAGCAATTTTAAATATCTTCAAAGATCATATGTTTGACAATCATAGAGTTGGTTTCAAATTCATGTTTTGTTACTTACAAGCTGCGCCATGTTGGCTTGGTTATTTAACTTCACAGAAACAAGATTTTCTTGTCTCTCAATTGTGCCCAAGTAGTACTTGAGTTGCAGGATCACTGGGAGGACTGAGCATTATGTAAATAGTATGTTTTACATATGAAAGACACCCAATAAATGGTCATTTCTATTATGAGATGCATGACTATTATTTATAACTGGGTCTAATTTGAGACTTTACGTTTTGCTGAAATATCTTTATTTCTGTGTCTATATATATCATTAAAAAGTAGTTTATTTTAAATATATTTTTCAGACCTTCTGCATTTGCATTAATCTGTTTTAAAAATAAATTTTTGAATTCCAAAATGGAAGCTACACAGGTCATCTCCCAGGACTAAACTGGAATTACAACTAAAATAAAGACAAATCGTTGGTAAAAAGCAACAGAAAAGCAGATGGAGAGAACCCATATTATCAGGGACAGGAAAAAAGGACACTGAATCAAGGCTGGTAGGATCTACAGAGGCACGAAAGGACAGGCTGGGAGCCCACAGACAACAACTATTTTGGCTATGAGCAGATATCTTGGTGTTAAAATTCCAAGCTGGCTCTACAGTGCAAAGATCACTAAATTAGCTACAGCCTCTGACCTTGGGCTCTGGCAGAGGAAGGGCTGACTGGACTGGAACTGTGTGGACACTTGTGAGCTTGGAAAGCTGGGAAGACATTGGGAGTTTTGTACTGAACCATGGACTCACAAGACAGTAGCCATATTACTCAAAGGGCCCATTCTAAGAGCCCCAGAGAGAAGCAACAGCCCCTCACTCAAAAATGTAACTCCACCCAGCTGGGCCACAGAAATTCAAACTGAGGCTCATTAACAGCCAGCAAGCATCTGCCCCACCCTCTGAAAATCATCTTACCCTGAACACCTGAGGGATTTTTTTCATTCAGTTGAGGGGTACAACTGAAGTCTTATCAAGTAACTGAGACTAATAACTTCCAAACAAAAAGCAAGAGTATAACTAAACTTATTCTGGACCTGTAACTCTACCCAGGAAAGTAAGACTCACAATGGTGTTTAACGTGGTCCTCCCACACTCATCCAAACCCAATACAGGGAAGCACAAACAGTGGAACACCAACAGCAATAGGAAAAATTTTGCAAGCTCAAAAACCCACTAAGATATCCAAAATGGTGAAACAAAGAAACAAATACCAAATGAAAGAACAAGAGGATTCTACTGAAGATGGGATAAATAAAATCCAGTTAAGCAAGTTATCAGAGGTAGAGTTCAGATGGATAATAATGAGGAAACTCAACAGCATGAGTAAAGAGCTCAGCACCATGAGTAAAGATATAGAAATATAGAAAACCAAGCAATTGTAAATGAAAAATGACATAGCAGAAATAGCACATTGGAAGGAATAACCAGCTAAGCAGAGGAAGCTGAGAACCAGATCAGTGAATTAGAAGACAGAATAGAAAAAATTACTCAATCAGAAAACCAAAAAGAAATAAAACAATAAAAAAACTGAAAGACAGCTTAAGAGAACTGTGGGACAAAATAAAATGTAACAACATTAGAACAATAAGAGTTCCAGAAGAAGAAGCAAATGAGCAAGTGTTACAGAATATAAGTGAAGAAACAATGACAGATAACTTTCCTAACTTGGTGAAGGGAAAAGACATTTAAGTTCAAGAAGCACACAGAGCCCCAAGTAAGAAGAATGCAAATAGGTCCACACCAAGACACATAATAACTAAAATTCCTAAAATTAAAGACAAAGAGAGAATCCTAATCATAGTATTGAAAGGATCTATCCTACAGGAATATATAACCTTGGTAAACATATATGCACCAAATATAGGGGCGACAAAATATATCAAAAATCTTCTAGAGGACTTCAAAGGAGAAATCAACAGCAATACAATCATAACAGGAGACTTTATCAATGCACTGACATCACTGGATAGATCCTCTAGACAAAAAAATTAACGAGGAAACAGAGACTCTAAATTATGTATGTAATAGATATCTACAGAGACTTATACAACAAAACTGCAGAATTTACATTCTTCTCAAGTGCACATGGGACATTCTCAAAGTTGGACACATGTTAGGACACAAACTAAGTCTCTACAACTTCAAGAAGATTGAAATTATATCAAGCATCTTCTCTGATCACAGTGGCATAAAACTAGAAAACAATTACAACAAAAACATGCAAAAACATATCAGCACATGGAGGCTAAATAACATGTCATTAAACAATGAATGGGTTACCAAGGAGATCAAGGAAGAAATCAAAAACTTCCTGAAAATCAATGGAAATAAAAACACAATACCACAAAATTTATGAAACCCAGTGAAAGAAGTCCTGAGTGGGAAGTTCATAGCACTACAATCCTACCTCAGGAAACAAGAAAAATTTCTAATTGACTGTCTAAGCTCACAACTTATAAAAATGGAAAGCAAACAAAAACAAAACTCCAGAGCAAGTAGAAGAGAAATAGTAAAGATCAGAGCAGAAATAAATGACATAGAGAACAAAACAACAACAACAACAACAACAACAAAATTCAAAAGATCAGTGAAACGTAGAGATCCCTCCTACTTTGTCCTTTTTCAAGATTCCTGTGGCTATTCAGGGTCTTTTTTGGTTCCATATGAACTTTTTAAATATTTGTTCTAGTTCTATGAAATACGCCTTTGGTATTTTCATGGGGATTGCATTGAATCTATAGATTGCTTTGGGTGGTATGAACATTTTAATGATGTTAATTCTTCCAATCCATGAACAAGGTATGTGCTTTAACTTTTGTATATATTCCTCTTTTTCTTTTTCAGTGTTCTGTAATTTTCTACAAAGAGAATTTTTACTTCTTTGGTTAATTTTATTCCTAAGTATCTCATTTTTTTTTTTTCTTTTTTGCCACAATGGTAAATGGGATTGTATTTTTAGTTTCTCTTTCCGTGAACTCATTATTGGTGTATAAGAATGCCATCAATTTATTGATGTTAATCTTGTATCCTGCTACCTTGCCAAATTCGTTTATTTAATCTAGCAGATTTTTAAAGAAATCCACAGGGTTTTCTATGTACATTATCATATCATCTGTGAAAAATGACAGTTTCACTTCCTCCTTTTCAATTTGGATTCCTTTTATTTTATATTCATGTCTCATTGCTGTGGCTAAGACTTCCAATACTTTGTTAAATAACAGTGGTTAAAGTGGACATCCTTGTCTTCTTCCTGTTCTTAAGGCAAATGCTTTAATTTTTGCCTATTGAGTATGATGTTGGCTGCAGGTTTTCCGTATACAGCCTTTATCATGTCGAGATATGATCCCTCTATTCCCACCTTGCTGAGTGTTTTTATCAGAAATGGGTGCTGGATTTTGTTGAATGCTTTTTCAGTGTCTATTGATAAAATTATATAGTTTTTATCTTTCATTTTGTTTATGTGGTGTATCACATTTATTGTTTTGTGAATAATGTACCAGTCTTGCACCCCTGGGATGAATCCCACTTGGTCATGGTGAATACTTTTTTTAATGTATTGCTAGATCTGATTTGGCAATATTTTGTTAAGGATTTTGGCATCTAAGTTCATCAGGGTTATTGGCCTGCTGTTTTCTTTCTTTGTAGGGTCTTTGTCTGGTTTTGGAATTAAAGTTATACTGTCTTCATTAAACGAGTTTCAAAGTCTTTCTTCTTCTTGAATTTTTTGGAATTGTTTGAGGAAAATGTGTGTTACTTCTTTAAATGTTCAGTAAAACTTGCCTGTGAAGATGTCCGGCCCTGGGCTTTTGGTTACTGGGAGACTCTTGATCACTTCTTCAATTTTCTAAATTTTTATTGATAAGTTCAAATTTCTATCACTTCCAGGTTCAGTTTTGGGGGACTATGTGTTTATAGAAATTTTTTTCCATTTTGCCCAGATTTTCCACTTTGTTGGTGTATAATTGTTCATACTATTTGTAAATGATCCTTTGTATTTCTGTGATGTCAGTTGTTACTTCTCTTTCATTTCTGATTTTGTTTATTTGTGCCCTCTCTCTTTGTTTCTTGGTAAATCTAGCTAAGGTTCCATCAATCTTGTTTATCTTCACCAAGAAACAAAGAGATAGGAACCAAATGAAGAAAATCATAACAAATACTACAGAGCAAAAGAAACAATCATCAAAATAGAAATAAAACTTACTATATGGAAGAGCATAATTGCCAACAATACATCCGATAAAGGGTTAATTTCCATTATATATAGAGTGCCCATACAACTCAACAAAAGGAAGACAAAAAAAAAAAAAAAAAAAAAACAATTAAAAAATGGTCAGAAGACCTTAATAGTCACTTCTCCAAACAGGAGATACAAATGGCCAAGGGACATATGAAAAAATGCTCAGCATCACTAATTATCAGAGAGATGCACATTAAAACAACTATGAGGTATCATCTCACACCTTCCAGAATGGCTTCCATGAACAAATCATCAAACAACAATTGCCAGTGAAGGTGTGGATCAAAGGGCACTCCAGGACACTGCTGGTGGGAATGCAGACTAGTGTAGCTACTACCGAAAAAAAAAAAATATGGTTTCCTCAAAAACTTAAGAATTGACCCAGTGATCCCACTTCTAGGATTATATCCTAATAAGCCAGAAATAGCAATCAGAAAGAATACATGTACCCATATGTTCATAGACGCATTATTTACAATTGTTAATATTTGCAAACAGCTCAAGTATCTGTCAGTAGATGAGTGGATAAAAAAAACTGTGGTACATATACACAATGAACACTAAGCAGCTGTAAGAATGAAAGATCTCTTATCCTTTGAGACTACATGGAGAGACCTGGAGAGCATTCTGCTATGCAGTACAAGCCAATCAGAGAAGGATTAATACCACATGATCTCACTTATTTGTGGAATATATTGAACAAAATACGCTGATGAACAAAATAGATCCGGAGACATAGAAAGGAGTAAGGTTCAGAGTGACAGACCACAGAGGAGGGGGGCGGGGTGAATGGATGAGATAAAACAAAGATCTTATACACATGTATGCGTAAGCAATGGACATAGATAACAATGCTGGGGCAGGGGAGGTGGTAGGGGGGGTGGGATGGGGAGGATGGTGTCTAGGGTAAAAAGGAGAAATATTTGTAACAAAAATGGATTAATAAATATTGGGAAAATAAAAAATAAAGAAATTAGTTTTTAAGATTCAGATTACAGGAATATTACTAAGTTCCCATATACACCACAGCTAGTTTTCCCCATTCTTATCATCTAACATTAGTATGATTCGTTTATCACAATTAATAAATCAATATGAATACATTAATGTTAACTGAAGTCCATATTTTCTTTAGCTTTCCATAATTTTTGCCTAATATCTCCATATTCCCATAGCTAATTTTTATGGGATATATACCTGTACATATAACATATAAATTTCGCCATTTTAGGTATTTTAGTGTAAAATTCATTGTTATTAATTATGTTCACAATGTAGTATGTCCATCACTGCAATATATTTCCAAAATAGTTTAATTACTGCAAAAAGAAGCCCTGTACCCATTAGCAAAAACTGCCCATTCTTCCCTTCCACAGCTGCCCGTAACCACTTATCTACTTTTTGTCTCTATAAATTTGCATGTATAGGTATTTCATATAAGTGGAATAGTCAATATTTGTCCTTTTTGTATCTGGTTTCTTTTACTTAGCATTTGTTTTTCAGATTTATTCATATTGTTTCAAGTATCAGAATTTTATTTCTTTGATGGATGAATAATATCCCATTTTATTTGTATATATATTTATAAATGTTTTTGGATCATTTTTTAAAAATTAATTAATTTATTTTTGTTACAGATGTTTCTTTTTCCCCCACTGATTCCCCTCTCCCCTCCTCCCTGCCCTGTCCCCAGCTTTGTTGTCCATATTCATGGTTTATGCATACATGCATATAAGTTCTGTGGTTTATCTCTCCCCATCACCCCCTCTTCTGGGGATTATTAGTCTGTATCCCACTTCCACGTCTCTGGAACTACCCCATTCCTCAGACTGTTATGTTTATTATATTCCACAAATAAGTGAGATCACATGATGCTTGTCTTTCTCTGTTTGGCTTGTTTTGCTTAGGATAATACTTTTCAGTTTCCTCCATGTCATCTGAAAAGATAAGAGATCTTTCTCTCTTACAGCTGCATAGTACTCCATTGTGTATATGTACTACAGCTTTCTTATCCATTCATTTACTGATGGACATTTGGGCTATTTCCAAATCGTGCTGCTATGAACATGGGGGTACATATATTCCTTCTGATTGGTGTTTCAGGCTTCTTAGGGTATACTCCTACAAATGGGATCAATGGGTCAAATGGTAGTTCAATTTTTAATTTTTTGAGGTAACACCATATTGTTCTCACCAGTCTGCATTCCCACCAGCAGTGTACTAGAGTCCCCTTTTCTCCACACCCTCACCAACACTTGTTGTTTGATGTTGAGCATTTCTTCATATTTCTTTAAGCCATTTGTATGTCCTGGTTGGAGAGGTTTCTATTTAGTTCCTCTGTCCATTATTAATTGGGTTCTTTGTTTTCCTTTTGTTGAGTTGTATGAGCACTCTCTATATAAAGGAAATTAACCCCTTATTTGATATATCATTGGCCATTATGCTCTCCTATACAGTGGGTTGCTTTTTCATTTTGGTGTGTTTTTTTTTTTGTTTGTTTGGTTTTCTTTTTTGCTGTGCAGAAGCTTTTGAGTTTGATGTAGTCACATGTATTCATTTTCTCTTTTGTTTCTGTTGCCTTAGATGATGTATCAGTGAAAATTCTGCTGCATATAATGTCTGAAATTTTGTTTCCTGCATTTTCTTCTATAATTTTTATGGATTCATGAGTCACATTTAAGTCTTTTATCCATTTTGAATTTATTATTGTGTATGTGTAAGTTCATGGTCTAGTTTCATTTTTTTGCAAGTAGCTGTCCAATTTTCCCAACAGCATAAATTAAAGAGGCTGTCTATACTCTACTGTATGCTCTTGCCACCTTTGTCAAATATTAATTGAGCATATTGTCTTGGGTTCATTTCAGGGTGCTCTTTGCTGTTCCATTGATCTATGTGCCTGTTCTTGTGCCAGTACCAGGCTGTTTTGATTACAGTGGCTTTGTAGTATAACCTAAAATCTGGTAATGTAATTCCTCCTATTTTGTTCTTCTTTTTCAAGATTGCTGTGGCTATTTGGGGTCTTTTTGTTTTGTTTTGTTTTGGTTTTTTATCCTCACCTGAGGAAATTTTTCCATTTTTTGTTCAGGTAGAGTGGGAGGGAGAGAGAGGAACGGAGAGAGAGAGAGAAACATCGATGCGAAAGGAACACATCGAGTAGCTGCCACCCACACAACCGACCAGGGCCGGGGACAAACTGCAGCCAAGGTACGCGCCCTTAGCCGGAACCGAACCCGGGTCTCTCAGGACCGCAGGCCGACACTCTAACCGCTGAGCCAAACCAGCCAGGGCTGGGGTCTTTTTTGGTTCCATGTTTACTTTTTATGTATTTGTTCTAGTTCTGTGAAGTATGTCGTTGGTATTTTGATGGGGGTTGCATTGAAGTTATAGATTGCTTTGGGTAGTATGTACATATGCATGTACACATAACCAATGTATATGGACAACAATGCCAGGGACGGGGTGGTGGAGATGGAGAGGAGGGTGTCAATGGGGTAAAAAAGGAGAAACATCTGTAACAAAAATAAAATTAAATAAAAAATAATGAAAAAGTAAATAAATAAAGCTGAAAAAAAAAGAAAAGAAAAAGACGGTGTTAACTGTTTTGTGTCTATCTTTTCATGGATTTGTTCTCTACATAACTACATACTTACCTACAGAAATATTGACATATAAAGAGCAATACTACATTTACTATTTTAATATATTATATATAAATATTGTTTAATATACAAATATTATTTATGTAGGTAAATCATATTTATATATAAATAGTTGTACATTTACTATTTTAATGTATTGTTGTATTTAAAAAATTATGTACATATTTTCCTATCAATGAACCTAGATAAATAATGCAATTTTAAATGGCACATACTTTTTTCATTTTATTCAAGTGATCCCCAAACAAAGGACATGCAGATTATCCTAGCTTTGATAATATACTACAGGAAACCTCAGGAAAGTATGGTAAATAGATGATAGATACATAGATACATGGATAGATGCATGTCCTTATCTCCTTAGAGCACTTTGTTACAAGTGAAATTTTTGGGTCAAATGACACATTTAAAAAAATAATGGCAGCGTGCATTCATTAATTCACTCATTCATTTTGTTTACAAATTCATTATTTTGTGTTCAAATTAGAAATATTCAAATCAGCCTAGCCAGCGTGGCTCAGTGGATTGAGTGTTGTCCCATGGACTGAGAGGTCCTGATTCAATCCCCTGTTGAGACACATGCCAGGGTTGTGAGCTTGATCCCCCATAAGGGGAGTGCAGGAGGCAGCGGATGGATGATTTTCTCTCACATAGATGCTTCCATCTCTCTCTCCCTTCCTCTATCTTTAAAAAATCAATAAAAACATATTTAGAAACGTACAAATCGAAAGTTTCTCATATCCTTACCCCAGAAAGTGACTTAATGTTCCTTCCCAGTCAATCTCACCACACACAGCACCATCAATATTAGTTTATTTTGCACTATTGATGAGTTTTATCCTTTCTAGAAGTCTATATAAACAAATCACACTATATGTTCTTTTTGTTCCCAGGTTCTGTCAGAATAATGTCAGTGAGATCCATCCCTGTTGTTGAGTATATCAGTAGTTTGTTTCTTGGCATTGTGGAATGGCAAGTCATTGTGCAAATAAGTCAAAATTTGTTTATTCTGTCTTCTACTGATGTACATTTGGAGTGTTTCCCTGATATTTTAAAATAAATAATCAAAATAAACTTTTAATTGTAGTATAACATCTATATATAGGAAAAAAACTGCTCAAATCATCAAGTTTGGAATAATCAGGTAATGGAAGTGGTTTCATAGAGGATATATTCTTTTTTCTGGGACTTATTTTGCTAAATATTATTGTTTGTAAAATTTATCCATGTTGATGCATGAAGTTGTAGTATATACATTTTCTTTACTGTTAGTCTTTCCATTTTATTTGTACTTTAATAAAAAAAAATTTCCTGCCCAGTCAGTGTGGCTCAGTGGTTAATCATTGACCCATACACCAAGAGGTCACCAGTTCAATTTCCAGTCAGGACACATGCCCAGGTAGGGGCCAAGTCCCCAGTGGAGGGCATGCAGAAGGCGGCCAATGGATGTTCTCTCTCATCGATGTTTCTATTTCTCTCTTCCTCTCCCTTCCTCTCTCTCTATAAAATCAATCTTTAAATAAAAATTGTTTTCTTTGTGGATATTTGCTCTTAAGTTTTGCATTTTAAGTGCTTTTCAGCAGGTTATATAAACATTCAGCCAATGTTAGTAGACATTATAAATAATACCATGGGAAAAATTCCTATCTATTCTTTCTAAAAGACATAAAGCACCTTCCTTCTCACACATTGAATAAAGTACACTTTATATTACCTATCTTCTCTATGCAAGTCACTATGATGATTGTTGTTAAGTATTTGGTTACAAGAGAATTGCCATGTGTTTAATATATAAATTGTTAATTGTTTAACTTGTATTTTTATTGTGGTAAAATGCATATAACATAATATTTGGTGTTTGACTATGATAAGTATACAGTTCAGTGGTATGAACTACATTCTCATTTTTGTGGAACTTTTTTATATTCTCAAGATGAAATTCTATATCCAATAGATAACACCTTTCTTTCTTCCCAGGCCCTGGCAACCACTATTCTACATTTTATCTCTATGAAACTGACTAATTTAGATATCTCATATAAGTGGAATCATTCAGTATTTGTCCTGTGACTGGGTTATTCGATTTAGCATAATGTCCTCAAGATTTATTCATTGTATGTGTATACCATATATTATTCACTCAATATACATTTGTATTGTTTCCAACTTTTGTCAATTTGAATAATGCTGCCATGAACATGGGTACACAAATATATGCTCAAATCCCTAATTTCAATTTCTTTGCATGTATACCCAAAAGTGGAATTGCTATGTCATATGGCATTTCTACTTTTAATGTTTTGAGGAATCACCCTTCTCTACTCCACAGCCGCTGATCCCTTTTATATTCCCATCAACAATATACAAAGGTTTCGATTTTCCGCATCCTGATACTTGTTATTTTCTTTTATTTATTTATGCATTGATTTATTTATATTATTGAAAGTATTACAAATGCCCCCCATTTTACCCCATTGATCCTCTCCTCCCCACTCCCACCCCCTCCTGCTTTCCCTAAAATAATGTCTGTATCCATTGATTGTGCATATATGCATATAAATATTTGGATTATCTCTTTATACCCCCTTCAACCCCCATGCTTCTGAGATTTGTCAGTCTATTCCCTACTTCCATGATTCTGAATAAATTTGATTAACAGTTTGTTTTGTTCATGATATTCATAAATAAGTAAAATTAGGTAGTACTTGTCTTTTTCTGACTGGCTTATTTCACTCAGCATAATACTCTCCAGGTCTCTCCATGTTGTCTCAAAGGATAAGAGATATTTCTTTCTTACAGCTGCATAGTATTCCATTGTTTAAATGTACCAAAGTTTTTTTATCCACACTTCTACTGGTGGACATTTAGCTTATTTCCAGATATTAGCTATTGTATATAGTGCTTCTATGAATATAGAGGTGCATCTATTCTTTCTGATTGGTATTTCAAACTTCTTAAGATATATTCCCAAAAGTGGAATCACTGGGTCAAATGGCAATTCAATTTTTAATTTTTTGAGGAAGCACTATATTGCTTTCATAGTGGCTGCACCAGTCTGCATTCCCACCAGCAGTGCACTAGAGGCCCCTTTCTCCATGTCCCCACAAGCACTTATTCTTTGAGGATTTGTTAATAGTAGCTATTCTGGCAAGTGTGAGGTGATATTTTATAGTTGTTTTAATTTTCATTTCTAATGATTAGTGATGATGAGCACTTTTTCATATGTCTCCCGGCCATTTGTATGTCCTGTTTGGAGAAGTGTCTATTCAGGCCTCTGCTCATGTTTTAATTCGATTTTCTGTCTTCCTTTTGTGAGTTGTATGAGTACCCGATATTTTTTTAACATTAACCCCTTATCCTATGTATCATTAGCAAATATGTTCTCCCAGAGAGTGGGTTCCCTTTTCATTCTGATGTTATTTCTTTTGCCGCACAGAATCTTTTTAGTTTGATGCAGTCCCATTTATTAAAAATTTCCTTTGTTTCTCTTGCTCTAGTTGATGTGTAAGTGAAAATCCCTCTGCATATGATGTCTGAGATTTACATTTTCTTCTAGGGTTTTTATAGTTTCATGAGTTACATTTAAGTATTTTATCAATTTTGAGTTTATTCTTGTGTATGGTGTGAGTTGGTCTAGTTTCATTATTTTGTGTGTACCTGTCCAATTTTCCCAACACTGTTTATTAAAGAGACTGTCTTATCTCCATTGCATGCTCTTGCCTCCTGTGTCAAATATTAATTGTATATACTGTCTTGGGTCAATTTTTGGATTCTTTGTGTTCTGTTTCATTGATCTATACACCTGTTCTTGTGCCAGAGCCAAGTATTTTTTATTACAATGGCTTTGTGGTATAAATTGATATTTGGTATTGTGTTCCCTCCCAATTTGTTCTTCTTTTTCAAGATTACTGTGGCTATTCGGAGTCTTTTTTTTTTTTTTTGGTTCCATATAAACTTTTGGAGTATTTGTTCTAGATCTATGAAATATGCCATTGATACTTTAATAGGCATTGCATTGAATCTGTAGATTACTTTGCATAGTATGGACATTTTAATGATGTTAATTCTTCAATTTATAAATATGGTAAATCTTTCCCCTTTCTTATACCTTCCTCTATATTTTTTTAAATGTCCTGTAGTTTTCTTAGAACATAACTTTTACCTCCTTGGTTAAGTTTGTTCCTAGGTATCTTATTATTTATTTATTTTTGGTACAATGGTAAATGGGATTTTGGGTTTTTTTTTAGTTTCCTTTTCTGAGTGTTCATTATTGGTGTATAATAATGTCATTAACCCTGGTCAGTTAGGCTCAGGGTTTAGAGCATTGGCCAATGGATCCAAGAGTAATGGGTTTGATACCAGTCAAGGGCATGTACCTTGGTTGTGGTTCCATCCCTGGCCATGTGAGAGGCAACCAGTTGATGTGTCTGTCTCCCATCAATGTCTCTCTCTCTCACCCACTCTATCTGAAGATAAATGGATCCTTGTGTGAGGATTAAAAAAAAAAAAGAATGCTGTCAATTTTTTGATGTGAACTTTGTATCCTGCTACTTGGCCAAATTCATTTATTAAATCTAATACATTTTTGTGGAGTCTTTAGGATTTTATATGTACAATATCATGTCATCTTCAAATAATGACAGTTTCACTTCCTCCTTTTCAATTTGGATGTCTTTTATCTTTTCTTCTTGTCTAATTGCTGTGGCTAAGACTTTCAGTATTATGTTAAATAAGAGTGGTGAAAGTGGGCATCCCTGTTTTGTTCCTGTTCTTAAAGAAAATGCTTGTTGTTTTTACCCATGGAGTATGATGTTGACTGTAGGTTTTTCATGTATGGCCTTCATTGTATTGAGATTATGATCCCTCTATTCCCACTTTAATGAGTGTTTTTATCAGAAATGAGTGCTGATTTTGTCAAATACTTCTTCAGTGTCAATTGATATGATCATATGATTTTTATCTTTCATTCCCTTTATGTGGTGTGTCGCATTTACTGATTTATAAACATTATACCAGCCTTGCATACCTGGGATGAATCCTACTTGGTCTTGGTGAATAATTTTTTTAATATATTGCTGGATCCAATTTACTAATATTTTGTTGAGGATTTTGAAATCTATGTTCATCAGGGATACTGATCTGTAGTTTTCCTTCTTTGTAGAGTCTTTTTCTGGTTTCAGAATTAGGATTATGCTGTCCTCATAAATTGAGTTTGGAAATCTATTTTCCTCTTGATTTTTTTTTTTTTTTTGAACAATTTGAGGAGAATGGGTGTTATTTCTTGGAATGTTCGTTTGAACTTCCCTATGAAACTGTCCATACCCAGGCTATTTGTATTTAAATATTTGCCATCCTAATATGTGTGAAGTGATATATCATTGTGTTTTATTTGCATTTCCCTAATGATTAGTGATGTTGAGCATCTTTTCATATCCTGTATATATTGGTCATCTGTATATATTCTTTGGAGAAATGGCCATTCATGTCTTTTGCCCTCATTTCATTAACTGTGCAAGTTGTTAATATTATGTAGCTGTTGAATTATTGGATATGGCACTAAAAACACCGGTAACAAAATGAGGTAAATCAAAATTCTTATTAATTATAACATTTGAGCAGAATGTCCTCTATTTATTAGCTTAACAAACTTTGATCCTTGGGGTCAGCCCAAGATGAAGCCTTAAGGTCTTTTCCAGTCTTTTTCTAGAATGCATCTGGCCTGGGCTTGTGTGTGGATTTTTAGATAATCCCATATACATGGATGCTTTTAAGTATTTTAATTTTTCAAAGAGTGTCACTCCAGCTTTTCCTTGGGCCCTTCAATAGTCTATTGTAGGTCTCCACACATAACGTCTTGCTTCAGGCTCCCATGGGTCAGTAGTCCTCCTTCTACTTTTATAAGAAGCATTTCCTACTTTCCACCAGTATTCCTGCCTGAGAACCATATTAGATGAAACAGAAACTATTAGTCCTTTAAACAGCTCCCAGACAAATTAGAGTGTTATAAATAAGGTTTGTGCTGCTTCCTCCAGTTTAAAGGACAGAATTGGGAAGTGGGCTGTAACCTTAGATGGTCAATTGAGTCTTATCACCCATAATCTCTTGGTCCATGCATCTGTGGTTCTTATATTCTCAGCAGATTTTACAACATGGCACCTATTACATCTTGCTGCCTGAGCTTCATGTTAAGTGAAACAGAGACCAGTTACTCAGGAAAATCACAGATAAGTTTGAACATCAGTCTGTTCCCTATGGCTTGAGAGAAGAAATTGGAAACTAGGCTGCTGTCTTCTCCAAACCAGGGAAAAAGTGGGATAATGGTGAGTAAAAACCCCAGGAGATTTCCTACCATTTGAAATCTGAATTTTCTTGACTGGTAGCTATAAACTTTTGATAGTTTTCCAGAGCTCCTATAAAATTACTTTTACCAGTCTCTAAGTTGTTATTTGTTTTGTTTTGTTTGTTTGTTTCTAATGTTTCCATGGGAAAATGAGAACCTAGAACTTCGTAGTCCACCATTTGGCTGATAACTCCTCTGAATCATTAAGATTTAAAAAGACAACAGAACTTGGTCAATGTGGCACAGTTGGTTGAGCATCATCCCACGTACCAGGAGGTCACCATTTGGATTTCTAGTCAAGGCACATACCCAGGTGGTAGATCAATCCCCAGTAGGAGGTGTACAGGAGGCAGCTGATCGATGTTTCCCTCACATTGATGTTTCTATCTCTCTCAGTCTTACCCCTTCCTCTCTCAGAAATTACACACACACACACACACACACACACACACACATTTTTAAAAGAGAATATAATTAGGAGTTTCACTGCATTGATTATGATTATTTATTGTCTAATTATTTAAAAATTCTATATTTTGCTGAACCTGAGAGGCATCATTATCAATATTAGTCTGTTATCAACATCAGCAGGCTCCTTGATAGGTAAGATTAATTTTATCCTATTATATACCCCCTATCACTTTCATATTTTTCATTATAATAAAATTTTCAAGAAAGAATCTAATATCAGTCACTTATATCTCTGTATTAATTTAGTCTTATTTTCTAGTTATTGAAACGTATTTTGTTTCCTATTAAAAGAACATCAAATATTGGTGAGTTGATTAGAGACACAGATTAAATCACACTATTTAGGTGATTACCCTCTTTCTTAATACTAGGTACAGTTGAACACACAACTTACTAGCACACGAGCTGGCTCATGAATTACAGTTGACCCTTGAACCACACTGGTTTGAACTGTGTGGGTCTACTTATATGCAGATTTTTTTCAATAACTACATATACTACTGTACATATATTGTCCCTTCCTTATGATTTTCTTTATTACATTTTATCTAACGTACTCTAAAGTAAGAATACAGTATGTAATACATATACAAAACATGGGTCAATAGACTGTTTATGTTATCAGTAAGACCTCAATTGAATGAGGATTTGATGTCCTTAACCCCTATGCTGTTCAAGGGTCAACTATATATCCTTTACCCATGTACAGAAGAAAATAAATTTCTTGATGAAATTATGGCTCTGAAAATTGATATTTCTCAATCCCAGTCAGATAAAGTATTTCTATTGTGCAAATCATACTATCAAGTTCTTTCAAATCTCTCAGAGTCTATATCATATAACCCAATAGACTAAATCAATGTATGACTTGAACTGTACAATTTATTAACATACCTGTTACATACATTCACTATCTGGGCCCATAAGCAGAGTGGGCATAACATAGTTTTATATTTCACCCAATTCTTTTCTAGAAGGGACTTCTCTATATTCCATATCCACTCCTTTATCATGCTTCCAAGAACCTCAAGATCGTACACTACGTCCTAAATTCCATAGAGGATTTTTTTATGCCCAGCTCTCCAGTTCTAACAATCTTTTACCAGAAATAATTTTGCATAGAAATCAGAAAGTATAATAAGTATAAACTTAAAACAATGTATATAAATACAAATTAAGCCATTTGAAATTAATTTGGAACTCTATCTTTAATACCGGGACCATCTTAAAGTGTTTCTTTCTCAACCTATGAAATTTGGTTAGATAGCCTTTGTATAATCATACTAATAGAGCTAATGCTGTGGATTATTATGAATATTGGAATAGTTCATATGTTCTGAGAACATTCAGTTGTACATTACTATCAATCTCAAATCTAACAATAAAAGTTTTTCTACAAGTTTCCTGGCTAATAGAATAATATTATCTAATTGAAATCCAGTATTCAGTTTGTGAAATTTAAGTAGTTCAAGTTGGCTAGAGTGAGTTTTAGTTTGGGCTAAAATACACTATTGATTTAGTAATTTGGTTTTAATTAGTTATATTTACTTAATAACAGTTTGTTTAAAGGTTTGTCATGGTATTTAAAAATAGGATTGTGGAAATTTACTTCACAATTTGAAGGCTTTAGTATGTCTTTTTCAATTTTTTATTATTTTTAAAAATGTATTTATTTATTTTTTTTACAGATGTTTCTCCCCACCCCCACTGACTCTCCGCTACTCCTCCCTCCCCACCCTGTCCCCACCTTTGTTGTCCATGTCCATTGTTCATGTATACCTGCATATAAGATCTGTGGTTTATCTCTCTCGAAGAACAACATCTTCTGGGGATTGTCAGTCTGTAATACCCCATTTCCATGTCTCTGGGACTACCCCATTCCACAAATTGTTATGTTGATTATATTCCACAAATAAGTGAGATCATATGATACTTGTCTTTTTCTGCTTCGCTTGTTTCACTTAGGATAATACTTTACAGGTCCCTCCATGTCATCTCAAAGGATAAGAGATCATTCTTACAGCTGAATACTACTCCATTGTGTATATGTACCACAGTTTTTTTTGTTGTTGTTGTTTTTGTTTTTTATCCATTCATCTACTGATAGACATTGGGATGGTTTGCAGATCTTAACTACTCTAAATAGTGCTGCTACAAATATGAGGGTACATTAATTATTTCTGATTGGTGTTTCAGGCTTCTTAGGGTATATTCCTAGAAGTGGGATCACTGGATCAAATGGCAGTTCAATATTTAATTTTTTGACGTAACACCATATTGTTTTCCATAGTGGCTGCACCAGTCTGCATTCCCACCAGCAGTGCACTAGAGTCCCCTTTTCTCCACACCCTCGCCAACACTTGGTGTTTGATGATTTGTTGATGGAGGCCATTCTGACAGGTGTGCGGTGATATCTCATTGTGGTTGTAATTTGCATCTCTCTGATGATTAGTGATGTTGAGCATTTCTTCATATGTCTCTTAGCCATTTGTATGCCCTGGTTGGAGAGGTGTCCATTTAGTTTTTCTGCCCATTTTTTATTTGGGTTCTTTGTGTTCCTTTTGTTGATTTGTATGAGCACTATCTTTTTGGAAATTAACTCCTTATCAGATATATTGTTGACAATCATACTCTCCCGTAGAGTGGGTTCCCTTTCCATTTTGGTGGTTGTTTCTTTAACTATGCAGAAGCTATTAAATTTGATGTAGTGCCATGTGTTCATTTTCTCCTTTGTTTCTGTTGCCTTAGGTGATGTATCAGTGAAAATTCTGCTGCGTATGATGTCTGAAATTTTGTTGCCTACATTTTCTTCTAGGATTTTTATGGACTCATGAGTCACATTTAAGTCTTGTATCCATTTTGAGTTTACTCTTGTGTATGGTGTAAATTCATGGTCTAGTTTCATTTCTTTGCATATAGCTGTCCGATTTTGCCAACACCATTTATTAAAAAGGCAGTCTTTACTTCACTGTATGTTCTTGTCCCAATTGTCAAATATTAATTGAGCATATTGCCTTGGGTCCATCTATGGGTTCTCTATTCTGTTCCACTGGTCTATATGCCTGTTCTTGTGCCAGTACCCAGCAGTTTTGATTACAGTGGCTTTCTAGTATAACCTGAAATCTGGTAATGGGATCCCTCCAAATTAGTTCTTCTTTTTCAAGAGTCCTGTTGCTATTCACGGTCATTTTTGGTTCCATATGAACGTTAGAAGCATTTGTTCTAGTTCTGTGAAGTATGTCGTTGCTATTTTGATAGGGATTGCATTGAATCTATAGATTGCTTTGGGTAGTATAGACATTTTAATGATGTTAATTCTTCCAATCCATGAACAAGGTATGTGCTTCCACTGTTTTATATCTTCTTCTATTTCTTTTTTCAATGACCTGTACTTTTCTGTGAATAGGTCCTTTGGTTAAGTTTATTACTAGGTATCTTAATTTTTTTGCTGCAATGGAAAATGGGATTGTTTTCTTAGTTTCTCTTTCTGTGAGTTCATCATTGGTGTGTAAGAATGCCGTCGTTTTTTTACATTAATTTTGTACCCTGCTGTTTTGCCAAATACATTTATTAAGTCTAGTAAATTTTTGCTGGAGTTTTTGGGTTTTCTACATATAGTATCATGTCATCTGTAAATAATGACAATTTCACTTCTTCCTTTCCAATTTGAATCCCTTTTATTTTTTCTTCCTGTCTAATTGCTGTGGCTAAGACTTGCAGTACTATGTTAAATAAGAGTGGTGAAAGTGGGCATCCTTGTCTTGTTCCTGTTCTTATGGGAAATGCTTTTAATTTTTGCCCATTGAGTATGATTTTGGCTGTTGATCTTTTATATATGGCTTTTATTATGTTGAGATATAATCCCTCTATTCCCAGATTGCTGAGCATTTTTATCAAAAATGGGGGCTCAATTTTGTCGAATGCTTTTTCAGCATCTATTGATATGATCAAATAATTTTTACATTTCATTTTGTTTATGTGGTGTATCACATTTATTGATTTGAAAGTATTGTACCAGCCTTGTTTCCCTAGGATAAATGCCACTTGGTCATGGTGAAGAATTTTTTTTTGATGTATTGCTGGATTTGATTTGCTAGTATTTTGTTTAGGATTTTGGCATTTATGTTTATCAGGGATATTGGCCTATAGTTATCTTTCTTTGTAGTGTCTTTATCTGGTTTTAAAATTAGAATTATACTGGCCTCATTAAATGAGTTTGGAAGTCATCCTTCTTTTTAATTTTTTTGATATAATTTGAGGAGAATGGGTGTTAGTTCTTCTTTGAATATTCTGTAAAATACCCCTGTGAAACTGTTCGGGCCTGGGCTTTTGTTTTCTGGGAGAGTCTTGATTACATCTTCAAATTCTTTTTTGGTTTTGGTTTGTTAAAGTTTTCTATCTCTTCATGGTTCCATTTTCAGAGACTATGTGTTTCTAGATAATTGTCCATTTCACTTAGAATGTCAAATTTGTTGCCTTATAATTGTTCATAATATTTGTTAACAAAACTGTGTATTTCTGTGGTGTCAGTTATTACTTCTCCACTTTCATTTCTGAATTTGTGTATTTGGGTCCTCTCTCTTTGTTTCTTGGTGGGTCAAGCTAAGGGTCCATCAATCGTGTTTATCTTTTCAAAGAGCCAGCTCTTTGTTTCATTGATCATTTGATTTGATTTTTTGGTCTTCATGTCATTATTTTTTTCCCTGATCTTTACTATTCCCTTCTTCCACTTGCTCTGAGGACTTCTTTTTGTTGGCATTCTAGTTCTTTAAGTTGTGAGGTTAGATAATCTAATGGAAATTTTTCTTGTTTCTTGAGGTAGGCATGTAGTGCTATGAACTTCCCTCTCAGAACTGCTTTTGCTGCATTCCATAGACTTTGCATTGTTGCATGTTCATTATTATTGTTTTCCAGGAAGTTTTTAATTTCTCCTTGATCTCCATGTTAACCCATTCTTTGTTCAATAACGTGCTATTTAGCCTCCATGTTTTCAATTGTTTTTGCATGTTTTTGTTGCAGTTGATTTCTATTTTGATGCCATTGTGATCTGAGAAGATACTTGGTATTTTTTCAATCTTCTAGAACATGTAGAGACTTAGTTTGTGCCCTAACATGTGGTCTATCTTTGAGAATGTCCCATGTGCACTTGAGAAGAATGTGAATTCTTCAGTTTTGCGATATAATTCTCGATAGGTATCTACTAAATCCATTTGATCTAGCACTTCATTTAGAGTGTGTTTCCTTGTTAATGTTTTGTGTAGAAGATCTATCAAGTGCTGTCAGCAGGGTGTTGAAGTCCCCTGCTCTGATTGTATTGCTGTTGATTTCTTATTTGATGTCCTACAGAAGATTTTTAATATATATTGGTGCTCTTATGTTGGGTGTATATCTGTTTACCAAGGTGATATCTTCCTGTAGAATAGATTCTTTCAATATTATGTAGTGGCCTTCTTTGTCTCTAGCTATGCCCTTCATTTTGAAATCTATTTTATCAGATATGAGTATTGCTACCCCAGCTTTTTTTTCTTTCTGTTTGCTTGATAGATTTTTTCCATCCCTTCACTGTCAACCTATGTGAGTCTTTTGTTGTGAGATGGGTCTCTTGTAAACAATATATACATGAGGCATGCTTTTTCTTCAGTTATCTACTCTGTGTCTTTTTATCAGAACATTCAAACCATTCACATTTAAGGTGATAATTGATATGTACTTATTTCTTGCCCTATTTGTTTAGTGTGGTTATATTTTTCTTTGTATTTTTTCTACTAATTACAGCATTACTTTTAGCATATTTTGCAGTCCTGGTTTGGTGTTAAAATATTCCCTTAGTTTTTTCTTTATTATTATTATTATTTTATTATTTATTTATTTTGGGGGTGGGTGGGAAGCTCTATATTTGACCTTCTATTTTGAATAATAGCCTTTCTGGACAGAGTAGTCTTGGATTCAGATTCTTGCTATTCATGATCTAGATTACTTCATGCCACTCCCTTTACGCCTGTAGTGTTTCTGTTGAGAAGTCAGCTGAGAGTCTTATGGGGTTTCCTTTCTAGGTAACCTGTTGCTTACCTCTTGCTGCCTTTAGGATTCTCTCTTTGTCTTTAATTTTTGGAATTTTAGTTACTATGTGTCTTGGTGTAGGCCGGTTTGGGTTCTTCTTACTTGGGCTCTCTGTGCTTCTTGAACTTGAATGCCTTCTTCCTTCTCCAAGTTAGGAAAGTTTTCTGCCACTATTTCTTCAAATATATTCACTAACCCTTGCACATTTTCTTCCTTCTCGGGGACTCATATGATGTGAATGTTACAACATTTCCACTTGTCCCACTGTTCTGTTAAGGTGTCTTCCTGTTTTTCTATTGTTGTTTTTTTTTGGTTTTCTGATTGTTTGAATTTTTCTACTCTGTCTTCTAATTCACTAATCTAGTCCTCAGCTTCCTCTATTCTGCTGGTTTGTCCTTCCAATTGTTCTTAATTTCTGTTATGTCATTCTTGATTTCCACTTGGTTGGTTTTCAATGTTTCTATATCTTGACTCATGGGGCTGATGTCCTTACTCATGCTGTTGAGTTTCCTTAAGATCATGTCTCTGAACTGTACCTCTAATAATTTGCCTAACTGCATTTCATTTATCTCATCTTCAATAGAGTTATCTTGTTCTTTCATTCATGAATTGTTTCTATGTTTCATCATTTTGGCTATCTCAGTGGGTTTTGGATCCTGCCAAATTTTCCTTCTGTGTGTTGGTGTTCCGCTGTTCATGGCTCCCTCTACTGGGTTTGGCTGAGCCTGTGTGGGTCCATGTTAAACATCGCTGTCAAGTCTTACTTTCTTGGGGAGATTTGCAAGCCCAGGAAAGTTTCAGTTACCTGTAGCTTTTTCTTGATGGCTAGTAGTCTCAGTTACTCTGTGCCTTGGAATGTAGCCCTGGTGTTCTGCATAAGAGGATTTCCAGAGGGTGGGATTAATTCTGGTTGTTAATGAGCATCAACTTTCATTTCTTTGCCTCACTTTGAAATGGCTGAATCTCTGAGGGGGGCAGGGCTGCTGCTTTTCCCCAGAGCTCTGGGAAGAAGCCCACTGTTCACAGTCCTTTGTGGCAGCAACTCAGCAAAAACTTTGCGTGCCCTCCAAATCCCAGTTGTCCCCACAGAATTCCAACCCAGTCTGCCCTCCCTCTGCCATAGCCCCCAGGTGAGTGGCTGTGGCTATTTCAGTGCTCTGTCCTGGCTCTGTGCTGTGGAGTGGCCTTGGTCTTTATTCCCCAACAGCACTGCTCACAGGTAAGACTGCTGTTGCTCATGGGCTCCCAGACCTCCACCTTCTGGTGCCTTTGCAAATCCTACCAGTGTTCCTAGTTATATAGTCCTGTACTGCTGCTTTTCTGTTGCTTTTTCCCAGGATTTTTCTTTATTTTAGTTGTAATTCCTGTTTGGTCCTGGGGAATCTTCTGTGTCGCTTCCATTCACTCCCCCTCCATTTTCACATCCTCTAAGCCTATTTTGTACACAGCTGCATGGCACAGTCCTCTCTGGTGCCCAGCACCCTGCAGGTACGACGGGTAACTTCATCACACAGTCCCTTTGGGGACCTCGCTCTATGCCTATCTTATGGGCGGCCTGGTTGCACAGGCCTCTCTGTTGGTTCAGCAACCCACAGATCCCTTGTGTAACTGGATCACACAGTCTATGTTGGGTCTCACAGGCCTCTCTGGTGCCCCCCTCACACTACAGGCCCCATGGGCAGGCAGCTGAATCACACCAGTCCCTCTTAGGCTCTGGGTTCCCACTGCTCTTGTGGACTACTTGGTCACTGAAGCCTCTCTGGTGCCCCTGCACCCTGCAGTACCCACAGGAGGGCAGCTATATTGCACCAGTTTCTCTCAGGCTCTGGCTTCCCAGTGCACTTGTGAGCTGCTGGACTGCACATGCCTCTGTGGAGCCCCAGGTCCTGCCGCTGGTGGCTCGGGACTGCTGCTGCCCAGTGGGCCACAACTCCTGCTCAGCTTTTGTTGTAGTTTTTGGGGATGTTCTCAGCTGCTTGTCTGTGCTTCTGTTGCCTGGGGATGAATGTGTGCTCCCCAGCCTCTGTTGCTGGGGGTATATCTCGACTCTGACCAGGCTGCTACTTTGGGGGATGGTGCTGGACTCTCAGCTTTCCACAGCTTCCACAACCGGCACCTTGGCTGCTCCAGCACTGTGCACTGGTCTGTGTTGACACAGAGTGTCCACTGGTCCAATGGTGCCAGGTGTGCTGGTAGGCTAAGCTTGCTGGGCCCTAACTGCTCCCACTACCTCCTCCCAGGGAAGACCTGGGATCCTCCAAAATGGTGGGACCTTCCTGTAGCACAGGGAGAAGCATAGTTACCAGGAGTCTTATTGTTCATTTACCAATCACTTATAGTCTGAGTTCTTTAGGGTACTTTTATTACAATTCATTGTAGTGTCACCTTAATTATCTCCATCTGCCACATATCCTCTGAATAAGGGTTTTCAAACTTCCATTCTAGACTAGCTATAGCAAATGCATATTATGCTCATAGTAGTTTGTATTTACTACATAAAATTACTAAAACTGAGCATTTCATTGTCCCAGATCATTTTTTGACCTAGAATATCAGTCTTTATGTGGATTGACATACCTTCTTCCTTGTTCCTACACTGTGCCTATACTTGGTCCAATCAACTGATATAAAGCATGACCAACCAAAGGCTTCTTCCTGAATAAGTGATACCGGTAAGGAAAGTTACCATCAAAGGTGGTGTGGGAAAGCAGGCATTATTCACATTATATTTCCATTTGTTTCTTACATACTCAAAACTATGCATTATGTTGTATTTTAGTAATTTTGAAATGACTGAAACTAATGTGACATCTCCAAAAACACCTTCAGCAAGGGGAACCAGACACTTTGGTAAGAATTCAACATATTTTAATTTTATCCTAATAGTTCTCAACAGTTGGTTCAAGTTTTAGCTGAATTGTACATTTAACATTTTATTCATGTGTTCTACCTTAAAAATAAAAGTAACACATCTTAATATTTAAAGAAAAGTAACAAACACTTATTATATCACTTGTTTCTTTAAGCAAAAGTTCAGCACAAAATACATACTATATAGCCTGTACATGGCCTTAGGAAGCAAGTCAAAATACATTTTAATCTCAGCTCTTTCACATACAAACTACATATATTTGCTGAATTGTCTTAAAGATGTGATACATGCACTTGCTAATATGTTTAATGGGAAAGATAACACATGACCCTAGTAATAGTGGTAGGTAATAAATAAAATTATTTGTGTTAAACACTTAGTATAGTACTTGTCTTATTAATAAGCATTCAATAAATGACAGTCCATTAGAACACACCTCCAAAGGAGTGAGGACAAGACTATTCTCTAGGTACCAAAAAATGTAGATTGAGAAATCAGACTGGAAGATGGCAGCAGGCCGGACATGAGTTAAGGTGAGTGTGTGAGAGAGTGAGCCAGTGTGTGAGAGAGTGTGAGTGGACGGGAAGGTTGATGACCCAACCAGAGCAGTGCAGAGACATGGAACAAAAAGTTCCTGTGCTATGGACAGTAGCAGCTGGCTACCAGGTAAGCTGCACTTCAGGGCGTTTCTCCCTAGGCCACAGGGAGGTCCAATCATTTTGAAAGATCCCAGAACTTCCCTGGGAGGAGGCACTGGGAGCGGCTAGGGCCCAGCAACATGAGCCCATCAGCGTAACTGGCACCATTGGACCAGTGGACACTCTGTGTCAACACAGACCAGTGCACAGTAGTGGAGCTCCCAAGGTGCTGGTCCTGGGAGCTGCAGACAGCTGGGAGCCCAGCATCAACCCCCACAGTAGCAGCCCAATCAGAGTCCAGGTATACTCCCGGCAACAAAGGATGAGGAGCAGACATCCATCCCCAAGCAACAGAAGCACAGACCAGCAACTGAGACCCATCACCAAAAACTACAGCAAAAACTGAGCAGGAATTGAGCCCCACGGGGCAGCAGCACTCCACAGCCACCAGCTGTGGGACCTGGGGCTCCACAGAGGCCTGTGCAGTCCAGCAGCTCACAAGTGCATTGGGAAGCCAGAGTCCAAGAGGGACTGGGTCAATGCAGCTGACTGTGGGTCCTGTGGGGTGCTGGGGCAACAGAGAACCTGTGCAAACCAGAAGCCCACAACCGTGTTGGGAAGCCAGAGCCCAAGAGCGACTGGTGCGATCCAGCTGCCTGCCCATGGAACCAGCAGGGTGGAGGGGCACCAGAGAGGCCTGTGCGACCCAGCAGGGATTGAATGATCCAGTTACCCACATTACCAGATTTCAGGTTATACTACAGAGCCACTGTAGTCAAACAGCCTGGTACTGGCACAAGAACAGGCAGATAGATCAATGGAAGAGAACAGAGAACCCAGAAATAGACCCATGGCAACATGCTCAATTAATATGTGACAAAGGTGGCAAGAGCATACATTGGAGTAAAGACAGCCTTTTTAATAAATGGTGTTGGGAAAATTGGACAGCTTCATGCAAAAAAAAAAATTAAACTAGACCATCAACTTACACTATACACAAGAAAGAACTCAAAATAAATAAGACTTAAATGTGACTCATGAATTCATAAAAATCCTAGAAAAAAATGTATGGAACAAAATTTCAGACATACGCAGCAGAATTTTCACTGATACATCATCTAAGGCAACAGAAACAAAGGAGAAAATGAACACATGGGACTACATAAAACTCAAAAGCTTCTGCACAGCAAAATATGGAAAGGCAGCCCACTGTATGGGAGAACATAATTGCCAATTATATATCATTTAAGGGGTTACTTCCAGTATATATACAGTGCTCATACAACTCAACAAAAGGAAAACAAAGAACCCAATTAAAAAATGAGCAGAGGAACTAAATAGACACCTCTCCATACAGGACATATAAATGGATGAGTCATATGAAGAAATGCTCAAAATCACTAATCATCAGAGAGATGCAAATTAAAACATCGCACCTGTCAGAATGGCCACCATCAACAAATCATCAAACAAGTGTTGGCGAGGGTGTGGAGAAAAGGGGACTCTAGTACACTGCTGGTGGGAATGCAGACTGGTGCAGCCACTATGGAAAACAATATGGTATTACCTCAAAAAATTAAAAATTGAATTGCCATTTGACCCAGTGATCCCACTTCTAGGAATATACCCAAAGAAGCCTAAAACACCAATCAGAAAGAATATATGTACCCCCATGTTCGTAGCAGCATGATTTAGAATAGCTAAGATCGGAAACAGCCCAAATGTCCACCAGTAGACGAATGGATAAAAAAGCCATGGTACATATACACAGTGGAGTACTATGCAGCTGTAAGAAAGAAAGATCTCTTGTCCTTTGAGACGACATGGAGGAACCTGGAAAGTATTATCCTAAGTGAAACAAGCCAATCAGAGAAAGACAAATATCATATAATCTCACTTATTTGTGGAATATAATGAACATAACAATGTGAGGAATGGGGTAATCCCAGAGATGTGGAAGTGTGTTATGAACTGACAATCCCCAGAAGAGGGAATTGTGGGGGAGAGATAAACCACAGAACTTCTATGCATGTATGCATGAACAATGAACATGGACAACAAATCTGGGGACAGTGTGGGGAGAGAGGGGGAGGAGGAATTAGTGAGGAAAAAATGAGAAACATCTGTAACAAAAATATATTAATTTAAAAAATGTAGATATTTAACTTGTATGTTACTTTATTTTATTTTCAAATTATGTTTATTCAAATATACAATTTAAATAAATTTTGACATATAATTTTGTCATATCTGCTGAATTTGTTGTATTTATATCTTTTTTTATAATTTTTTTCTGTATTGATTTGAGAGAGAGAGAGGTAGAGAGATAAAATTATTGATGGGAGAGAACATTGTCTGACTGCCTTCTGCATTGCCCCCACTGAGGATCTTACCCACAACCTGAGCACCTGCCCTGACCGGGAATCAAAGCAGCGACCTCTTGGTGCATGGCTCAATGCTCAACCACTGAGCCACACCGGTCAGGTTTATTTTTTTCATTTTTAAAAAATATGTTTTTATTGATATTTTACAAATATGTTTTTTTTTTCATTTCTTTATTGATGAGAGAGAGAGAAAGGGAGAGGGAGAGAGAGATAGAAACATTGATGAGAGAGAACATTGATTGGCTGCCTCTTGCATGCCCCCACTGGGGATCGGGCCCACAACCTGGGCATGTGCCCTGACTGGGAATCGAACCAGTGACCTCTTGGTGCATGGGTTAATGCTCAACCACTGAGCCACACCAGCTGGGCTTTATTGATATTTTAGAAAGAGACAAAAGGAGAGTTAGAAACATTAATGTGAGAGAGAAACATCAATCAGCAGCCTCTCGCACACCCTCTACTGGGGATCGAGCCGGGATCTCTTAGTCTAAGGGACAACACTCAATCCAGTGAGCCATGGTGATGGCTGGGCTATTTTTTCCTTTTTTAAAAAAATTGTATTTGTCAATCCTCACTGTAGGATATTTTTTTCCACTGATTTTTACAGAGAGTGGTATGGAGGGAGGGAGAAGGAGAGGGAGACACAGAGAGAGAGAGACAAAGAGAGAGAGATGAGAGAAACACATCCATTGATTGCCTCCTGCACACGCCTGGACAGGGCCAGGAATAGAACCTGCAACCCACGTACCTCCTGGACTTGGCATCTAACCCGTGACCCATCAATGTGCAGGCGGGCCTCTAACCCCTGAGCAACACTGGCCAGGGCTGTTTTTTTTTTTCCTTTTTTGTTTGACTCATGCCTATCTCTTTCACTCTTTCCCCTATATCAGCTCCTCCTCCCCCACCACAAATATACTACAGGTACTCCACATTAGAATCCTAATACATATACCGCTGCAGTACATTAATTCATTCAATTTCTTTTTTGTGTTCTCAAGAATGTACCAAATATATGAGTATAGTAGTGTGTGTATATATTATATTTAAATAAGTAGACAAAAATCAAAGAAGCCTGTTTTTTAAAAAAAAAAACTCTGAGGAGTCTTATGCCTACTCTCTTTATAGGATATGAGGATATGAAAGCACTCTTTTAAACTCTTTATTTGGGCCTATTAAAGAGAGAGCTGGCCCTGGCCAGTTTGGCTCAGCGGTTAGAGCGTTGGCCTGCGGTCCGGAGAGACCCGGGGTCGGTTCCCGCTAAGGGCATGTACCCCGGTTGCAGTTTGTCCCCGGCCCTGGTTGGTCGTGCGGGTAGCAGCCACTCGATGTGTCTCTTCACGTCGATGTTTCTCTCTCTCTCTCCCTTCCGCTCTCTCCCTCCCATTCTATCTGTACAAAAAATGGAAAAATATCCTCGGGTGAGGATAAAAAAAAAAAAAAAAAGAGACAGCTGACCAGTATATTAACCTCTACCATCTAACCTGTACAGTTAGAAATAGGATTATCTACTCCTTACCTAAAAAATTATAATACTAGCACTTCATTGAGGTTATTAGGTTGCATTGGGTGGCTGGGAGACTAAATGCGCTCACTCTGCTCACTTCTATTAGATTCCTAGCAGTTGTATACAGTGAAAGGAGGGATGCCAAGAAAAGAGTGTGCAACTTTACTATGTTTTTCCCCTTCTTAAACATCAAATGTTCTAATGGTCTCTGACAAATCAAGAGGCAAGGCCTCACAATTAGAGGCACTGAGTCCATTGTGTTAACGTCAGGCCTATTGACAAATGTATTCTTATAGTTTATTTTTTAAAAATAATTCTGTGTTCACATCTTCACAAATTTTCAATGTCTATGTATTTTCTATGATTTTTAATTTTTTTTAATTTTGAGATAATTGTAGATTCACATGCATTAACAAATAATGCAGAGCCTTGCCAGTGTGGCTCAGTGGTTGAGCTTCGACCCATGCAGGAAGAGGTTGCTGGTTTGATTCCTGGTCAGGGCACATGCCCAAGTTGCGTGCCCAATTCCCAGTGGGAGGCATGCAGGAGGTGGCCAATTGATGTTCTCTCTCATCATGTTTCTACCTGTCTTTCCTTCTCCCTTTCTCTCTCTCTAAAAATCAGTAAATAAAAAATGCAGAGATATCCAGGGTATTCTAGACTTAGCTTTGAACAACAACAACAACAAAACTATAGTAAAATATCAGGACCAAAATATTGGCATTGATACAGTAAAAATATAGAACATATCCATTACTACAGTGACATCAAGTGTGTCCTTTTATGGCCAAAGCCACTTCCTTCCCACTCCCACTTCCCTATTTAATTCTAGGAAATCACGAATCTGTCTATATCTATAAATGTTTCATTTTAAAATGTTACATAAATGCAACCATACACTATGCAAACTTTTGATATTGGCTTTTCTTCATTCAACATAATTCCCTCAACATTCATCCATGTTGGAGCATGTATCAATAGAGTGCTCCTTTTCATTGCTTAGTAGTAGTCTTTAGTATAGATATGCCATAGTTTATTTAACCATTCATCTGTTGAAAGACACCTGGGTTTACAAATTCTGGCTCTTATGAATAAAGATGCTGTAAACAGCCATGTACAGGATTTTTTGCAAATATGTTTTAATTTTTCTGGTATAATGCCCAGCAGTATAATTGCTTAGTTATATGGTAATAGACATGTTTATCTTTTTAAAAATATTTATTATTGATTTTTAGAGAGAAAGGAAAGAAGGAGAGAGAGAAATATTGATGTGAGAGTGAAACTTTGATCAGCTGCCTCCTGTATGCCCCCTACTGGGCATCAAGCCTGCAACCCAGGCATGTGTCCTGATCAGGAATCAAACTAGCATGAATGATGCCCAAGCAACTGAGCTACACCATCCAGTGCCACATGTTTATCCCTTTAAAATACTGCAAATTGGTTTTGCCAAGTGGTTGAACCATTTTACATTCCCACCTGCAATGTACAAATGATTCAGTTTCTGCAAATCCTGGCCAAAAATTATTTTTGTTATAATTTCTTACATTAGCTTTTCTGATAGGTTTGCATTAATATCTCATTGTGATTTTAGTCTGCAATTCCCTGATAGTTAATAATAGTGAGCATCATTTCAACTCCTTATTGCCATCTGTATATACTATTTAATGAAATATCTATTCATGTTTTTGTCCATTTTCTACTTGGATTCTTTTTTTTTTTTTTTTATCCTCACCCAAGGACATGTTTTGTATAGATAGAGAGGGAGGGAGAGAGAGAGAAAGAGAAACATCGATGTGAACGGGACACATCGAGTGGCTGCACCTGCAAGACCAACCAGGGCCAGGGACAAACTGCAACCTAGGTACGCGCCCTTAGCGGGAACCAAACCCAGGTCTCTCTGGATCAGAGGTCCACGCTCTAACCGGTGAGCCAAACCAGCCAAGGCGCCACTTGGATTCTTGTTTTACTATTGAGTTTAGAGTTCTTACATATTCAGTCATTTGTTGAGTGTGAAATTGCAAATATTTTCTTCCAGTCTGCTATTTTTTTTTTTTATTCCTCTATAACAGGTACTTTCACAGAGTAAAAGCTGGTAATTTCAATGAAGTTCAATATATCAATTTTTCTTTTATGAATTGTGTTTTAATGTCAATTCTAAGGCTTCTTTTTGCCTAACCCTAGGTCTCAAAGATTGTCATTTTCTTAAAATGTTTTGTTGATTGATTTGAGAGAGAGAGAGAGAGAGAGAGAGAGAGAGATTTATTGCTTCATCCATTTAAGAATTCATTGGCTGCTTTCTGTATGTGCCCTTACAAAGGATTGAACCCACAACGTTGGCATATCAGGACGATGACCTAACCAACTGAGCTACCCCACCAGGGTATTGAACGTTTTATAGTTTTTACATTTTAAATTTAAGTATATGATCAATTTTTAGATAAATTTGTATGAGGAGGGAAGTTTATATAAAGGTTCATTTCCTGCCTTCAGATGTCCAATTTTAACAACATCATATGTGAGAAAATGTCAGTTTTTTTCTTTATTGATTTTAGAGAAAGAGAAAGGGAGAGGGAGAGAGAGATGAAAACATTGATGAGAGAAAACATCAATTGGCTGCCTCCTGCATGCCCCTAATTGGGGATTTGGCCCACAACCTGGCAATATGCTCTCACTGGGGATCAAACCTGGGACCTCTTGGTGCATGGGTTGGTGCTCAAGCACTGAGCCACACCGGCTGGACAAAAGTCATTGTTTCTCTAGTGAATTGCCTTTGCACCTTTGTGAAAAACTAGCTAGGCTACTTTTTTGGATCTATTTCTGGGTTCTCTACTGTATTCTATATAACAGTATATCTATCACTTTTTTTTATTTTTATTGATTAATTTTTGTTACAGATGTTTCTCCTTTTTTCCCCCACTGATTCCCCCCTCCCCCTCCCTCCCTGCCCCTTCCCCAGGTTGTTGTCCAGGTCCACTGTTCATGCATACATGCGTATAAGTTCTGTGGTTCATCTCTCCCCCACCTCCCCACTTTTTAGGGGATTGTCAGTCTGTACCACGAATCCGCATCTCTGGGACTACCCCATTCCTCAAACTGTTATGTTCATTATATTCCACAAATAAGTGAGATCATATGAAATTTGTCTTTCTCTGTTTGGCTTGTTTCACTTAGGATGATACTTTCAAGGTCCCTCCATGTAGTCTCAAAGGATAAGAGATCTTTCTTTCTTACCGCTGAATAGTACTCCATTGTGTATATGTACCACAGCTTTTTGATCCATTCGTCTACTGATAGACACTTGGGCTGTTTCCAGATCTTAGCGATTGTAAATAGTGCTGCTACAAAGATGGGGGTAGATATATTCTTTCTGATTGGTGTTTTATGCTTCTTTTTTTTTTTTTTTGAATTTTATTTATTTATTTATTTTTTTGTTACAGATATTTTACCTTTTTACCCCATTGGCACCCCCCCCAACCCTGTCCCCGGCTTAGTTGTCCATGTCCATTGGTCATGCATACATGCATATAAGTTCTGTGGTTTATCTCTTCCCACCCCCCCCACCCCCCATCTCCTCTTCTGAGGGATGTCAGTCTGTGCCCTACTTCCATGTGTCTGGGTCTACTGTATTCCTCAGACTGTTATGTTCATTATATTCCGTATATAAGTGAGATCATGTGGTATTTGTCTTTTTCTGCTTGGCTTCTTTCACTTAGGATAATACTTTCCAGGTCCCTCCATGTCGTCTCAAAGGATAAGAGATCTTTCTTTCTTACCGCTGCATAGTACTCCATTGTGTATATGTACCACAGCTTTTTGATCCATTCGTCTACTGGTGGACACTTGGGCTGTTTCCAGATCTTAGCTATTGTAAATAGTGCTGCTATGAACATGGGGGTACATATATTCTTCCTGATTGGTGTTTCAGGCTTCTTAGGGTATATTCCTAGCAGTGGGATCACTGGGTCAAATGGAAGTTCAATTTTTAATTTTTTGAGGTAGCACCATATTGTTTTCCATAGCGGCTGCACCAGTCTGCATTCCCACCAGCAGTGTATTAGAGTCCCCTTTTCTCCACACCCTCGCCAACACTTGTTGTTTGATGATTTGTTGATGGCGGCCATTCTGACAGGTGTGAGGTGATACCTCATAGTTGTTTTAATTTGCATCTCTCTGATGATTAGTGATGTTGAGCATTTCTTCATATGTCTCTTGGCCATTTGTATGTCCTGTTTGGAGAGGTGTCTATTCAGCTCCTCTGCCCATTTTTTAATTGGGTTCTTTGTCTTCCTTTTGTGGAGTTGTATGAGCACTCTGTATATATTGGAAATTAACCCCTTATCTGATACATCATTGGCAATGATGTTCTCCCATACAGTGTGTTGCCTTTCCATTTTGATGATTGTTTCTTTTGCTGTGCAGAAGCTTTTTAGTTTGATGTAGTCCCATGTGTTCATTTTCTCCTTTATTTCTGTTGCCTTAGGTGATGTATCAGTGAAAATTCTGCTCCGTACGATGTCCGAAATTTTGTTGCCTACATTTTCTTCTAGAATTTTTATGGATTCACGGGTCACATTTAAGTCTTTTATCCATTTCGAGTTTATTTTTGTGTATGGTGTAAGTTGATGATCTAGTTTCATTTTTTTGCATGTAGATGTCCAATTTTCCCAACACCATTTATTAAAGAGGCTGTCTTTACTCCACTGTATGCTCTTGACACCTTTGTCAAATATTAATTGAGCGTATTGCCTTGGGTCCATTTCTGGGTTTTCAGTTCTGTTCCACTGGTCTATATGCCTGTTCTTGTGCCAGTACCAGGCTGTTTTGGTTACAGTCGCTTTGTAGTATAACCTGATATCTGGTATTGTGATCCCTCCAACTTTGTTCTTCTTTTTCAAGATTGCTGTGGCTATTCGGGGTTTTTTTTGGTTCCATATGAACTTTTGAAGTATTTGTTCTAGTTCTATGAAATATGTCGTTGGTATTTTGATGGGGATTGCATTGAATCTATAGATTGCTTTGGGTAGTATGGACATTTTAATGATGTTAATTCTTCCAATCCATGAACAGGGTATGTGCTTCCACTTTTTTATATCTTCCTCTATTTCTTTTTTCAATGACCTGTAGTTTTCTGCAAATAGGTCTTTTACTTCTTTGGTTAAGTTTATTCCTAGGTATCATAGTTTTTTTGGAGCGATGGTAAATGGGATTGTTTTTTCAGTTTCTCTTTCTGTGAGTTCATCATTAATGTACAAGAATGCCGTCGATTTCTTGACATTAATTTTGTATCCTGCTACTTTGCCAAATTCATTTATTAAGTCTAATAGATTTTTGATGGAGTCTTTAGGGTTTTCTATGTACAATATCATGTCATCTGCAAATAATGACAGTTTCACTTCCTCCTTTCCAATTTGGATCCCTTTTATTTTTTCTTCATGTCTGATTGCTGTGGCTAAGACTTCCAGTACAATGTTAAATAAGAGTGGCGAAAGTGGACATCCCTGTCTTGTTCCTGTTCTTAATGGAAATGTTTTTAGTTTCTGTCCATTGAGTATGATGTTGGCTGTAGGTCTTTCATATATGGCCTTTATTATGTTGAGATATGATCCCTCTATTCCTACATTGCTGAGCATTGTTATCAGAAATGGATGCTGGATTTTGTCGAATGCTTTTTCAGCATCTATTGATATGATCGTGTGGTTTTTATTCTTCATTTTGTTTATGTGGTGTATCACGTTTATTGATTTGCGAATATTGTACCAGCCTTGCATCCCTGGAATAAATCCCACTTGGTCAGGGTGAATAATTTTTTTGATGTATTTCTGGATCCGATTTGCTAGTATTTTGTTCAGGATTTTGGCGTCTATGTTCATCAGGGATATTGGCCTGTAGTTTTCTTTCTTCGTAGTGTCTTTTTCTGGTTTTGGAATTAGAATTATGCTGGCCTCATAGAACGTGTTTGGAAGTCTTCCTTCTTCTTGAATTTTTTGAAATAGTTTGAGGAGAATGGGTGTTAGTTCTTTTTTGAATATTCGGTAAAACTCCCTCGTGAAGCCATCTGGGCCTGGGCTTTTGTTTGCTGGGAGAGTCTTGAATACCTCTTCAATTTCCTTAGTTGTTATTGGTCTGTTCAAGTTTTCTGTCTCTTCCGGGAATAGTTTTGGGAGACTGTGTGTTTCTAGAAATTTGTCCATTTCGCTGAGATTGTCGAATTTGTTGCCATATAGTTGTTCATAGTAATTGTTAACGATCTTTTGTATTTCCGTGGTGTTGGTTGTTACTTCTCCTCTTTCATTTCTGATTTTGTGTATTTGGGTTCTCTCTCTTTGTTTCTTGGTGAGTCTAGCTAAGGGTCCATCTATCTTGTTTATCTTTTCGAAAAACCAGCTCTTTGTTTCATTGATCCTTTGAATTGTTTTTTTGGTCTCTATGTCATTTATTTCTGCTCTGATCTTTACTATTTCCTTCCTTCTACTTGCTCTGGGGTTTTCTTTTTGTTTGCTTTCTAATTCTTTAAGTTGTGAGGTTAGACAATCAATTAGAAATTTTTCTTGTTTTCTGAGGTAGGCCTGTAGTGCTATGAACTTCCCTCTCAGAACTGCTTTCGCTGCATCCCATAGATTTTGTGTTGTTGTGTGTTCATTTTCATTGGTTTCCAGGAAGTTTTTAATTTCTTCCTTGATCTCCTCGGTGACCCATTCATTGTTTAATAACATGCTATTTAGCCTCCATGTGTTGAAATGTCTTTGCATGTTCTTTGTGCAATTGATTTCTAGTTTCATGCCATTGTGATCTGAGAAGATGCTTGATATGATTTCAATCTTCTTGAACTTGTAGAGATTTAGTTTGTGTCCTAGCATGTGGTCTATCTTTGAGAATGTCCCATGTGCACTTGAGAAGAATGTGTATTCTGTACTTTTGGGGTGTAATTCTCTGTAGATATCTATTAAATCCATTTGGTCTAGTGCTTCATTTAGAGTCTCTGTTTCCTTGCTAATTTTTTGCCTAGAGGATCTATCCAGTGCTGTCAACGGGGTGTTGAAGTCCCCTGCTATGATTGTATTGTTGTCGATTTCTCCTTGGAAGTCCTCCAGAAGATTTTTAATATATTTTGGTGCTCCTATATTGGGTGCATATATGTTTATCAAGGTTATATCTTCCTGTTGGATAGATCCTTTCAATATTATGTAGTGGCCGTCTTTGTCTCTAGTTATGGTCTTCATTTTGAAATCTATTTTATCAGATATGAGAATTGCAACCCCAGCTTTTTTTTTGCTTTCCATTTGCTTGGAAAATTTTTTTCCATCCCTTCACTTTCAACCTATGTGTGTCTTTTGTTGAGAGGTGGGTCTCTTGTAAACAACATATGGATGAGTCATGCTTTCTTATCCAATCAGCTACTCTGTGTCTCTTTATGGGAGCATTCAATCCATTTACATTTAAGGTGATTATTGATATGTACTTATTTATTGCCATTTTTGTTTAGTGTGGTTCTATTTTTCTTCCCATTTCTACTGCTAATTACAGCAGTCCTTTTAACATTTCTTGCAGTGCTGGTTTGGTGCTAATGTATTCCCTTAGCTTTTTTTTGTCTGGGAAGCTCTTTATTTGATCTTCTATTTTGAATGATAGCCTTGCTGGGTAGAGTAGTCTTGGATTCAGATTCTTGTTTTTCATGACTTTGATTACTTCATGCCATTCTCTTCTGGCCTGTAGGGTTTCTTGTGAGAAGTCAGCTGAGAGCCTTATGGGGTTCCCTTTGTAGGTAACCTGTTGCTTATCTCTTGCTGCTTTTAGGATTCTCTCTTTGTCTTTAATTTGTGGCATTTTAATTACTATGTGTCTTGGTGTGGGCCTGTTTGGGTTCTTCTTACTTGGGACTCTGTGTGCTTCTTGAACTTGAATGCCTTCCTCCTTCACCAAATTAGGGAAGTTTTCTCTCACTATTTTTTTGAATATATTCTCTATCCCTTGTTCCTTTTCTTCTTCTTCGGGGACTCCTATGATGCGAATATTATTACGTTTCCAGTTTCCCATAGTTCTCTTAAGCTGTCTTCCTGTTTTTTAATAGTTTTTTCCTTTTGTTTTTCTGATTGGTTGATTTTTTCTACCCTGTCTTCTAATTCACTGATCCGGTCCTCAGCTTCCCCTACTCTGCTTTTTAAACCTTCCAATGTGTTTTTCATTTCGGATATGTCATTTTTTATGTCTTCTTGTTGGTTTTTAATTTCCATTTGGCTTATTTTCAGTGTCTCTATGTCCTTACTCATGCTGTTCAGCTTCCTCAAGATCATGGCTCTGAATTCTAGCTCTGTTAACATGCCTAATTGCTCCACATTGATCTCATCTTCGTTGGAGGTCTCTTGCTCTTTCATTTGGCTTCTGTTTCTGTGTTTCACCATTTTAGCTATCACTGTGGGCTTTGGAGCCTGTCAAGTTCTCCCTGTGGGTGTTGGTGTTCTGCTGTTTGTGGGTCCCTCTCCTGTGTTTAGATGAGCGAGGGAGGACCCACGTTGAACACCACTGTCAAGTCTTACTTTCCTGGTTAAAGTTGCCAGCCCAGGAAAGGTACTGTTATCCTCTAGCTTTTTGCCTGGAGGCTAGCAGTCTAGGTTACTTGATGAGTTTTGGATTGTCAGTTGATTGAAAACTCCCTCTGGTGCTCAGCCAAGGGGCTTTCACGAGGGTGGGGCAGATGCTGGTCGTTAGTGAGCCTCAATTAGCACTTCAATGGCCCACAGGGTGGGGTTGGATCTCCGAGGGAGGGGCTGCTGCCTCTCCCCAGAGCCCTGGGAAGAAGCAATGTGGCCACTGTCCTGAGTGGCTGGAATCAGCAAAAGCTCTGAGCGCCCTCCAAACCCCGAGTGTCCCGACACAGTTCCAGTCCAGTCTGCCCTCCCTCCACCGGAGCCCAAGGTGAGTGGCTGTTGCTGTTTCAGCCTCTGTCCCGGCTGCGCTGTGGGGCCGCCTGGGAGTGTAACCCGCGGGCGCCGCTTACAGCTAAGGCCGCTGCCGATCTGCCGACCGTGGGCCCCCAGCCCCGTCTCGCGCCTTCGCAATCCTACCGGGATGGAGTCAGTGTCCCACGTTGTATGGTCCTCGCAAGCTGCTTTTCTGTTGGTTTTTCCCGTCGATTTGTCTGTGTTATAGTTGTAATTCCAGTTTGGTTCTGGGAGACGGTCTGTGTAGCTCTGTTCACTCCGCCGCCATTTTTCGGTTCTGTTTTATGCTTCTTAGGGTATATTCCTAGAAGTGGGATCACTGGGTCAAATGGAAGATCAATGTTTAATTATTTGAGGTGACACCATATTGTTTTCCATAGGGGCTGCACCAGTATGCATTCCCACCAGCAGTGCACTAGAGTCCCCTTTTCTCCACACCCTCGCCAACACTTGTTGTTTGATGATTTGTTGATGGCGGCCATTCTGACAAGTGTGAGGTGATACCTCATTGTTGTTTTGATTTGCATCTCTCTGATGATTAGTGATGATGAGCATTTCTTCATGTGTTTCTTAGCCATTTATATGTCCTGTTTGGAGAGGTGTCTATTTAGTTCCTCTGCCCATTTTTTAATTGGATTCTTTGTTTTCCTTGTGTAGAATTGTATGAGCACTGGATATGTATTGGAAATTAACCCCTTATCTGATATATCATTGGCAATTATGCTCTCCCATACAGTGGGTAGCCTTTCCGTTTTGATGATTGTATCTTTCGCTATGCAGAAGCTTTTGAGTTTGCTGTAGTCCCATGTGTTCATTTTCTCCTTTGTTTCTATTGCCTTAGGTGATATGTCAGTAAAAATTCTGCTGCGTATGATGTCTGAAATTTTGTTGCCCACAGTCTCCTCTAGGATTTTTATGGATTCATGAGTTACATTTAAGTCTTTTATCTATTTTGAGTTTATTCTGGTGTAGGGTGTAAGTTGATGGTCTAGTTTTATTTTTCTGTAAGTTGCTGTCCAATTTTCCCAGCACCATTTATTAAAGAGGCTGCCCTTACTCCACTGTATGCTTTTGCCACCTTTGTCAAATATTAATTGAGCATATTGCCTTGGGTCCATTTCTGGGTTCTCTGTTCTGTTCCACGGGTCTATATACCTGTTCTTGTGCCAGTACCAGGCTGTTTTGATTACAGTGGCTTTGTAGTATAACTTGAAATCTGGTATTGTGATCCCTCCAACTTTGTTCTTCCTTTTCAAGATTGCTGTGGCTATTCAAGGCTTTTTTGGTTCCATATGAAATTTTGAAGTAATAGCTCTAATTCTGTGAAGTATGCCGTTGGTATTTTGATGGGGATTGTGTTGAATCTATATATTGCTTTGGGTAATATGGACATTTTAATGATGTTAATTCTCCCAATCCATGAACAGGGTGTGTGCTTCCACTTTTTTATATCTTGCTCTATTTCTTTTTTCAATGACCTGTAGTTTTCTGTGAATAGGTCCTTTATTTCTTTGGTTAAGTTTATTCCTAGGTATCTTAAACTTTTGGTGGAGTCTTTGGGGTTTTCTATGTACAATATCATGTCATCTGCAAATAACGACAATTTCACTTCCTTCTTTCCGATTTGGATCCCTTTTATTTTTTCTTCTTGTCTGATTGCTGTGGCTAAGACTTCCAGTACTATGTTAAATAGGAGTGGCGAAAGTGGGCATCCTTGCCTTGTTCCTGTTCTTAAGGGAAATGCTTTTTGTTTTTGCCCATTGAGTATGATGTTGGCTGTAGGTCATTTATATATGGCCTTTATTATGTCTAGATATGATCCCTCTATTCCCACACTGCTGAGCGTTTTTATAAGAAATGGATGCTGGATTTTGTCGAAGGCTATTTCAGCATCTATTGATATTATCATGTGGTTTTTATTCTTCATTTTATTTATGTGGTGTATCACATTTCTGGATTTGCGGATATTGTACCAGCCTTGCATCCCTCGATGAATCCCACTTGGTCATGGTGGATAATTTTTTTGGTGTATTGCTGGATTCGATTTGCTAGTATTTTGTTCAGGATTTTGGCATCTATGCTCATCAGGGATATTGGCCTGCAGTATTCTTTCTTTGTTGTGTCTTTTTCTGGTTTTGGAATTAGAATTATGCTGGCTTCATAAAAGGAGTTTGGAAGTCTTCCTTCTTCTTGAAGTTTTTGAAATAGTTTGAGGAGGATGGGTATTAGTTCTTCTTTGAATGTTCGGTAAAACTCCCCCGTGAAGCCATCCGGTCCTGGGCTTTAGTTTGCTGGGAGAGTCTTGATTACATCTTCAATTTCTTCTGTTGTTATTGGTCTGTTCAAGTTTTCTATCTCTTCCTGATCCAGTGTTGGGAGACTATGTGTTTCTAGAAATTTGTCCATTTCGCTTAGATTGTCGAATTTGTTGCCATATAATTGTTCACAGTAGTTGTCAACGATCTTCTGTATTTCTGTGGTGTCAGTTTTTATCTCTCTTCTTTCATTTCTGATTTTATGTGTTTGGGTTCTCTCTCTTTGTTTCTTGGTGAGTCTGGCTAAGGGTCCATCAGTCTTGTTTATCTTTTCGAAAAACCAGCTCTTTGTTTTATTGATCCTCTGAATTGTTTTTTTTTTTTTTTTGGTCTCTATGTCATTTATTTCTGCTCTGATCCTTACTATTTCCTTCCTTCTACTTGCTCTGGGGTTTTCTTTTTGTTTGCTCTCTAGTTCTTTATCTTGTGAGGTTAGGTAGTCTATTAGAGATTTTTCTTCTTTTGTGAGGTAGGCCTGGTGTGCTATGATCTTCCCTCTCAGAACTGCTTTCGCTGCATCCCATAGATTTTGTGTTGTTGTTCTTCATTTTCATTGGTTTCCAGGAATTTTTTTATGTCTTCCTTGATTTCCTTGGTGACCCATTCAGTGTTTCATAACATTCTATTTAGCTTCCATGTGTTAAAATGTCTTTGTATGTTCTTGTTGCAATTGATTTCTAGTTTCATGCCATTGTGGTCTGAGAAGATGCTTGATATAATTTCATTCTTCTTGAACTTGTAGAGACTTAGTTTGTGCCCTAACATGTGGTCTATCTTTGAGAATGTTCCATGTGCACTTGAGAAGAATGTGAATTCTGTAGTTTTGGGGTGTAGTTCTCTGTAGATATCTTTAAAATCCATTTGGTCTAGTGCTTCATTTAGAGTCTCTGTTTCCTTGCTAATTTTTTGCCTAGAGGATCTATCCAGTGATGTGAGCGGGGTGTTTAAGTCTCCTGCTATGATTGTATTGCTATCGATTTCTCCTTTGAAGTCCTCCAATAATTTTTTAATATATTTTGGTGCTCCTATATTGGGTGCATATATGTTTATCAAGTTTATATCTTCCTGTTGGATAGATCCTTTCAGTACTACGTAGTGGCCTTCTTTGTCTCTAGTTTTAGCCTTCATTCTGAAGTTTATTTTATCAAATGTCAAGTATTGCTACACCAGCTTTTTTTTCCTTTCCGTTTGCTTGAAAGATTTTTTTTCCATCCCTTCACTTTCAATCTATGTGAGTCTTTTGTTGTGAGGTGGGTCTTTTGTAAACAACATATAGATGAGTTATGCTTTCTTATCCAATCAGCTACTCTGTGTTTTTTTATGGGAGCATTCAGTCCATTTACATTTAAGGTGATTATTGATATGTACTTATTTATTGCCATTTTTGTTTAGTGTGGTTCTATTTTCCTTCCCATTTCTCCTGGTAATTACAGCAGTCCTTTTAACATTTCTTGCAGTGCTGGTTTGGTGCTAATGTATTCCCTTAGCCTTTTTTTGTCTGAAAAGCTCTTTATTTGACCTTCTATTTTGAATGATAGCCTTGCTGGTAGAGTAGTCTTGGATTCAGATCCTTGCTTTTCGTGACCTTGATTACTTCATGCCATTCCCTTCTAGCCTGTAGTGTTTCTTGTGAAAAGTCAGCTGAGAGCCTTATGGGGTTTTCTTTGTAGGTAACCTGTTGCTTATTTCTTGCTGCTTTTAGGATTCTCTCTTTGTCTTTAATTTTTGGCAGTTTGATTACTATTTGTCTTGGTGTGGGCCTGTTTGGGTTCTTCTTACTTGGGGCTCTCTGAGCTTCTTGAACTCGAATGCCTTCTTCCTTCACCAAATTAGGGAAGTTTTCTGTCACTATTTCTTTGAATATATTCTCTAGCCCTCCCTTACTTTCTTCTTCTTCAGGGACTCCTATGATGCGAATATTATTCCGTTTCCAGTTGTCCCACAGTTCTCTTAAGCTGTCTTCCTGTTTTTAATCGTTTTTTTCCTTTTTGTTTTCTGATTGGTTGATTTCTTCTAGCCTGTCTTCTAGTTCACTGATCCGGTCCTGAGCTTCCCCTACTCTGCTTTTTAGACCTTCCAGTGTGTTTTTCATTTCTGATATGTCATTCTTCATTTCTTCCTGTTGGTTTTTCATTTCCAACTGGTTTATTTTCAACATTTCTATGTCTTTACGTATGGTGCTCATGTCCTTACACATGCTGTTGAGCTTCCGCAACATCATGGCTCTAAATTCTAGTTCTGTTAACTTGCTTAACTGCACCTCATTTATTTCATCTTCTGTAGAGGTCTCTTGATCTTTCATTTGGCTTTTGTTTCTGTTTCTCACCATTTTCGTTATCACAGTGTGCTTTGGAGTCTGCCAAGTTTTCCCAGTGGGTGTTGGTGTTCTGCTGTTTGTGGCTCCCTCTCCTGGGTTTGGATACACCAGGGAGGACCCACTTTAAACACTACCGTCAAGTCTTAGCTTTTCTAGTTAGTGTTGCATGCCCTGGGAATGGTAGTTATCCTCTAGCTTTTTTTTTTTTTTTTTTTTTTTTGCCTGGAGGCTATTAGTAGAGGTCACCTGAAGACCCTTGGTTTCTGAGTTGCCTGAAAAACTCCCTCAGGTGCTCAGTGTAAGAGGATTTTCTGAGAGTGAAGCAGGTGTTCCTTGTTAGTGGGCCTCAATTAGCATTTCAATTGCCACCAGGTGGGGTTGAATCTCTGAGGGAGGGGCCGCTGCCTCTCTCCAGGGTGCTGAGAAGAAGTGAAATGATCACAGTCCTGCGTTGCTGCACTCAGCAAAAGCTCTTAGCACCCTCCAAAACACGAGTGTCCCCACACAGCTCTAGTCCAGTCTGCCTTCCCTCTGTGGAGCCCAAGGTGAGTGTCTGCTGCCAATTTAGCCTCTGTTTGGACTCTGCATCCTGGAGCTGCCTGGGACTTTTAACCCGAGGGCGCTGCTTCCAGCCAAGGGCGGCTGCGGCTGTGGCACCAGCTGAGGGGGTTGAACTCAGCAGAAGCCCCAGTACTGAGCTCTCTACTGTATTCTATATAACAGTATATCTATCACTCTTTTAAAATCACACTCTCTTGGTTACTGTAGCTATGTAATGAGTAGTATTAAAGATGTCCTCCCTTTTTCCCTCATTGACCCCTCCGCTCTGCTCATGCCCACCCTCCCCCCCAGTCCTCCACTGTACTATTGCCTGTGTCCCTGGGTATTTATTTATTTTTTTAACCTTAATTGCTGAAAAGTATTCAAGATGTTCCCCCATATCTCCCCCTTCCTCCTCACTGACATCCTCCTCCTGCCTTCCCTACACTATTGTCTGTGTCCATTGTTTATGCATATATGCACGTAAGTTCTTTGGTATATCTCTTCCTACCCCCATCACCCTTCTCTCTGAGGTTTGTCAGTCTGTTCCCTACACCATGTCTCTCAATCTATTTTGATCTTCAGCTTATTTTGTTCATTATATTCCATAAATAACTAAAATAATGTGGTACTTGTCTTTCTCTTACTGGCTTATTTACCTTAGCATAAAACTCTATGGGACCCTCTATGTTGTCTCAAAGGGTAAGAGATCTTTCTTTCTTACAGCTGCATGGTATTCCATTGTGTAAATGTACCACAGCTTTTTATCCACTCATCTATTGATGGGCACTTGGGAAGTGTCCAGATCTTAGCTATTGTAAATAACACTGCTATAAAAATGGGGGTGCATACATTCTTTCTGATTTGTGTTTCAAGCTTTTTAGGATATATTCTGAGAAACTGAATCACTGAGTTAAATAGTAGTTCCATTTTTAATTTTTGAGACAACACCATAGTGTTTTCCAGTGTGGCTGCACCATTTAGCATTCCCATCAGCAGTGTACTAGAGTCCCCTTTTCTTCACACCCTCACCAGCACTTGTTGTTTGAGGATTTGTTGATGGCAGCCATCTGGCAGGTGTAAAGTGATATTTCATAGTCATTTTAATTTGCGTCTCTCAGATGATTAGTGATGTTGTGCATTTTTTCATATATCTCTTAGCCATTTATATGTCCCGTTTGCAGAAGTGTCTATTGAGGTAATCTGCCTATTTTTTAATTAGATTTTTTGTCTTTCTTTTGTTGAGTTGTACGAGCACCACATATATTTTGGATATTAACCCCTTATCCAATATATCTTTGGCAAATATGTTCTCCATAAGAGTGTGTTCCCTTTCATTTTGAGGATGATTTGTTTTTACTGTGCAGAAACTTTATAGTTTAATGCAGTCTAATTTACTAATATTTTCCTTTGTTTCTATTGCCCTACATGATGTATTAGTGAGAATTCTGCTACATGTGATGTCTGAGATTTTGCTACCTATATTTTCTTCTAGGATTTTTATGGTTTCACAAGTTACATTTAAGTCCATTATCCACTTTGAATTTATTCTTGTGTATGGTGTAAGTTGGTGGTCGTCATTTTTTTTATATGTAGCTGTCCAGTTTTCCCAACACCATTTATTGAAGAGACTGTTTTTTCTCCATTGTATGCTCTTGCCTCCTTTGTCAAATATTAATAGTGCATATTGTCTTGAGTAGATTTCTGGGTTCTCTGTTCTGTTCCATTGATCTATATGCCTATTATTGTGCCAGTACCAGGCTGTTTTGATTACAATGACTTTGTATTATAAGTTGATATCCCATATTGTAATACTTCCAAATTTGTTATTCTTTTTCAAGATTGCTGTGACTATTTCGGGACTTTTATTTGGTTCTATATAAACTTTTGGAGTATTTGTTCCAGATCTGTGAAATATGCCATTGGCACTCTAATATGGATTTCTTTGAGTAGTATGAATTTTTTTTTTTTCTTTATTGATTTTCAGAGAGAGGAAAGGAGATGAAGAGAGATAGAAGCATCAAAGAGAAAGAACATCAATTGTCTGTCTCCTGCATGCCCCTCACTGGGGATTTGGCCCACAACCAGGGTATGTGCCCTGATCAGGAATCAAACCAGTGAACTCTTGGTGTATGGGTCAATGCTCAACCACTGAGCTGCCCTGGCTAGGCTAGCATGGACATTTTAATAATGCTGATTCTTCCAATTCATGAACATGATACATGTTTCTACTTTTTTATATCTTCCTCTATTTCTTTTTTACTGTAGTTTTCTGAGAATAGAACTTTTATTTCCTTGGTTAAGTACCTTAACTTTTTGTTGCAATGATAGATTGAGTTTTTTCTTTTCTTAGTTTCCCTTTCTGGGTATTCATTATTGGGGTATAAGAAAGCCCCTGGGGACCCCTAGTCAAGATGGCAGCATAGGAAAACGTGGTATTTGCCTCCTCCCACAACCACATGAAAATTAGAACTAAACTAAAGAGAAACCTTCATTCATAACCACCTGAAATTAAGCTGAATTGAAGTCCTACAACTATGAAATTAAATAAGAAACCACATGGAGACTTGTGGGAGCAGCAGAGGCACAGATGTGCTGGTCCCACACCCACATGTGGCAGATAAACATCAGGAGGGATACCTCAGCTGTGAAGGTCCTCTTGGATAAGTGAGGGGTCCCCTTCTAACTACCCAGATCATGGTTCCAGTGCCATGAAGAGAAGTCTCCATAACTTCTGGCTGTAAAAACTGGTGGGAATTGAGGCTAAGGGAGGCTGAAACTTCTGGAGCCCCAGGCATTCCTTTGAAAGGGCCTGCATTAGGTCTTACTTGGACCCTCTTCCTCCAGGCTCTAGCAATTGGTAGGCATCATGAAAAGTGCCAAAGACATACAGGAAAGAACTGAGTTGTTTGGCATTGGGGTAAGAGCTAAAGGGGCAGTTTTCTCCTAGACAGACTTGCTGTTGGAGGCCATTGTCCTTTTGGTAAGTGCTTCCTGGGGCAGCAGACAGCCCTCATATCTGGATCTCCAGCAAGCTAGCTCACACTGTTGGCCCCACCCTGGTGATTCCCCGAGGCCCTACTCCATTCAACTTCAGGCCCACCTAAGCTGCTTCCAGTGCCTTTAGCATAGAATTTGCCTGTATTGGATCCTGATTCAGATTTTCCTAAAATCTCTCAAGCAACCAGCATCTGTTCTCAGCAAGCCCCATACCTCTCTTTAAGTGGCCCCGGGCCTGGAACTAGAAGAAGCCAGTCTTGGTTCGCAACTTGGCTTTTCCTGGGCTCTTCCAAGCCCATAACAAGAAGCAGCCATTTACAGATCATTTTGTCACTTTTGACTGGTGGGCCCAGGTAGAACACAGGCAGTGGCTGACCTTTCCCAAGCCAGCACATCCAGTGGACAACTTCAGACCACGTTGAAGCACCACCACCCAACCACCTCCACAAGTAACACACTTGATGAGTGGACTCAGTGGGTAACAGAGCCCTGATGAAGTAAATTTTGCTCTGTGTGTTGGGCCCCTACAGAGCTGATCCTTCAAGCTAGTCAGAGGATAGTGGTCAGTGGGCACAGCCAGTCTTTTCAGCTGAATAAATTCCTCTCATTGACATGCCAACAGCAATCAAGACTCAATTGCATCAGAATTGTGTCCAGTCCACACTAGGGACACACATTGAGGGCCCAGCTGGGGTGCTCAGGGTGGCTGTGCCACTGGACCCTTCAGAACATCTACTATAATAGGCCACCCTACAAATCCTAGGAGACATTGAAACTACCTAATTCATAGAAACAAAAATGAGAAAGGAGCCAAAAGTGAGGAGACAAAGAAACATGTCTCAAATTAAAGAACAGAACAAAACTCCAGGAAAAGAACTAAACAAAATGGAGATAAGCAATTGATCAGATGCAGAGTTCGAAACACTGGTTTATAAGAATGCTCAAGGAACTTAGTGAGAACTTCAAGGAACTTAATAAGAACTTCAGGGAACTTAAGGAGAACTCCAGAGAATTTAGTGAGAACATCAACAACATAAAAAAGGACCAGTCAAAAATGAAGGATACACTAACTAAAATAAAGAATAATTTACAGGGAATCAATAGTAAAGTAAGTGAAGCCAAGAAATAAACCATAAATTTGGAATATAAGAAAGCAAAAAATACTCAATCACAATAGAAAAAAGAATCCAAAAAAATGAGGATAGTCTAAGGAGCCTCTTGGACAATTTCAAGTGTACCAACATTCGCATCAAGGGGGTGCCAGAAGGAGAAGAGAGAAAGCAAGAAATTTAAAACATATTTGAAAAAATAATGACAGAAAACTTCCCTGGCTTGCTGAAGGAAACAGACATACAAGTCTAGGAAGCACAGAAAGTGCCAGACAAGATGATCCCAAAGAATCCCACACCAAGACATAGCATAATCAAAATGCAGAAAGTTAAAGGCAAAGAGAGAATCTTAAAAGCAGTTAGTTACCTACATGGGAGCTCCCATAAGACTGTCAGACTATTTATCAAAAGAAACTTTGCAGACCAGAAAGGAGTGGCAAGAAATATTAAAAGGTATAAATAGCACAGATTCCTTTATCCTACAACCAAGATTCCTTTATCCTGCAAAGCTATTACTTAGAATCAATGAACATATAGTTTCCCAGATAAGAAAAGCTAAAGAACTTCATCACTATCAAACCAGTATTATTTGAAATGTTGAAGGGTCTTCTGGAAGATCAAAAATATAAGCAATAAAATGAAATAAATACATATCTGTCAACAATTGAATCTACAAACCAAATGAACAAACAGAACAGAAGCAGACTCATAGATACAGCAAACTTTTTGTTGGTTGCCAGATGCAAAGGGGTTTGGGGGAATGGGTAAAAAGGTGAAGGGATTAAGAAGTACAAATTGGTTGTTAGACTGAGGAACCTCAAAGGGAAGGGGGAAGGGGTGGGAAGAAATAAACCAAAGAACTTATATGTATATACGCATAACCAATGTACACAGATAATAGTATGGGGAAGGCGGGACAGGGACAGGAGCTAGGAGGAAGGAGTCAATGAGGAAAAAAGGGGGGGCACTTTTAGTACATTCAGCAATAAAAATAAGTTTAAAAAAGAAAAATAAATGAAAGCCATCAATTTCTGGATGTTAATTCTGTACCCTGCTAATTTGCAAGTCATGTATTAAATTCAGTAGATTTTTGATGTAGTCGTTAGGGTTTTCTATGTACAATATCATGTCATATGTGAATAATGACAGTTTCACTTCCTCCTTTTCAATTTGTATTCCTTTTATTTATTCATCTTGTCTGATAACTGTGGCTAAGACTTCCAATATTATGTAGAATAAGAACAGTGATATTGGGCATCCTTATCTTGTTCCTGTTCTTAAGGGAAATGCTTTGTTTTAGCCCATTGACTATGGTATTGGCTGTAGGTTTTGCATATATGGCCTTAATTGTGTTGAGATATGATCCCTCTATTCAGGTACTGCTGAGAGTTTTTATGAGAAGAGGATGCTGGCTTGTCAAATGCTTTTTTCAGCATCTATTAATATAATCATGATTTTTATCTTCATTTTTGTTATGTAGTGTATCACATTTATTGATTTGTGAATATTGTACTTGTCTTGCATCCCTGGAATAAATCCCACTTGATCATGGTGAATAACTACTTTTATATGTTGTTGAATATGATTTTTAAGGTTTTGTTGAGGATTTTGACATCTTTGTTCATCACAGGTATTGGCCTGTAGTTTTCTTTCTTTGTAGTGTATTCTTCCAGTTTTGGAACTAGGATTATGCTGGCCTCATAAAAAGTGCTTGGAAGTCTTTCTTCCTCTTGAATTTTTTGGAATAGTTTGAGGAGAATAGGTGGTTTTATGCTTTGAATATTCGGTAAAACTCCCCTCTGAAGCTGTCTGGAACCAGGCTTTTGTTTGCTGGCAGTTTATTGAGTACTGCTTCAATTTCCTTTGTTGTTATTGGTTTGTGTAGGTTTTCTGACTCTTACGGAGTTTTAGAGGCCTATATAAGTCTAGAAATTTTCCATTTCTCCTAGTTGTCCAATTGTTTGGCATATAATTGTTCATAGTATTTTCTAACAATCCTTTGTATTTCTCCAGTGTCAGTTGTTAATTGTCCTTTCTTTTTTTTATAAAATATGTTTTTATTGTTATTTTTAGAGAGAAGGAAAAGGAGGGAAACATAGAAACATCAATATGAGAGAGAAACATCAATTGACTGAATCCTGCATGCCACCTACTTGGAATCTAGCCCCCAACCCAGGCATGTGCCCTAACTGAGAATTGGACTCACACCTATCAATCAATTGGACAACTCTCAATCCACTGAGCCACACGGCCCAGGCTAATTGTCCTCTTTCATTTCCTATTTTATATAGTTGGGTCATCTCACTTTTCAATGAACCAGTTCTTGATTTCATTAATATTTTTATTTTATTTTATTTATTTATTTAGTCTGTGTGTTGTTTATTTCCACTCTGGTCTTTGTTATTTCTTTCCTTCTATTTCCTCTTGGTTTTTCTTTTTGTTCACTTTCTAGCTCTTTACTTTGTAGGGTTAGATATTCTATTAGGAATTTTTGTTTGTTTCTTGAGGTAAGTCTGTAATACTATAAACTTCCCTCTCAGGACTGTTTTGCTGTGTACCCATGGGTTTTGTGTTGTCGTGTGTTCATTTGCATTGATTTCCTGGAAGTTTTCTTTTTCCTCCTTGATGTCTTTGGTAACCCATTTATTGTTTAATGACATACTATTTAGCCTCCATGTGTTTTAATGTTTGTGAGTTTTTATTGTAATTAATTTCTAGTTTCATGCCACTGTGATCTGAGAAGATGCTTAATATAATTTCAAATCGTGTTGAACTTGTAGAGATTTAGTTTGTGTCCTAAGATAAGGTCTATCTTTGAGAATGTCCCATGTGCACTTGAGAAAAATTTATATTTCGTGGTCTTGGGGTATAATTTTCTGTAAATAACAATTAAACCCATTTGATCTATTGTATCATTTAGGAACTCTGTTTCCGTATTAATTTTTTGTCTGGAGGATTGTTCCAGTGATGTCAGTGGGTTGTTGAAGTCCCCTAATATGATTTTATAGCTTTCAGTCTCTCCCATGAAGTGCTGTAGATGCTTTTAAAATATATTTTGGAGCTCCTATATTGGGTGCATATACATTTACTGAGGTTATATTTTGTTGCATAAATTCTTTTCATATTATGTGGTGGCCTTCTTTGTCTCTTTTCATGGCCTTCATTGTGAAATCCATTTTATCAGATACAAATATTGCTACCCCAGATTTTTTGTTTGTTTGTTTCCATTTATTTGAAATTGTTTTCCATTTCCCTTAAGATGTATCCTGTGTGAGCCTTTTGTTCTGAGGTGAATCTCTTGTAGACAACATATATATGGGTCATGCTTTCTTATCCATTCAGCTACTCTGTGTCTTTTGATTGAAGCTTTTATTCCATCTACATTTATGGTTACTATTGATATGTACTTATTTATTATTGTTTTTAATTTAGGATTCCTGTTTCTCTATATATATTTACATATTTCTTCTTATTATTACAGCAGTCCCTTTAACATTTCTTTCAATGCTGTGTTGTCGCTATATATTCCTTTTATCAGTGTGTGTGTGTGTGTGTGAAACTCTTCATTGAAACTTCTATTTTGAATGATAGCATTGCTGAATAGAGTAGTCTTGGTTTCAGATCCTTGTTTTTCATTACCTTGAATACTTCATGTCATTCCCTTCTAGCCTGTAGTGTTTCTGTTGAGATATCAGGTGCCAGCCTAATATGGGAGCTCCTTTGTATGTAACCTGTTATATTTTTTATTGCTGCCTTTAAGATTCTGTCTTTGTCTTTAATTTTTGCCATTTTAATTATGATGTGTCATGAAGTGGGCCTCTTTGGGTTCTTCTTGCTTGGGACTCTCTGTGCTTCCTGAACTTGTTCTCCTTTTTCCTTCAATAGGTTAGGAAAGTTTACTGGCACTATTTCTTCAAACAAATTCTCTAACCCTTACTCACTTTCTTCTTTTTCTGGTACTCCTATGATGTGGATATTGTTATATTTAAATTGTCCCACAGCTCTCTTAAGTTGCCCCCCTGTTTTAAATTTCTTTTCCTTTTGGTTCTCTGATTGAGTGTTTTTTTCTACCCTGTCTTCTATTTCATTGATCCAGTCATTGGCCTCTTTTAATATGCTGGTTATTCTTTCCAATGTGGTCTTTATTTCTGATGTCATTCTTGATTTCTGATTGGTCATTTTCCAGTGTTTCTATGTCTTTTCTCATGCTGTTGAGTGTCCTTGTAATCATTACTCTGAAGTCTATATCTGATAACTTATTCACCTCCACTTCATTTAGCCTTTTTGGAGAATTCTCTTGTTCTTTCATTGGGAATTTGTTTCTTTGCTTAACCATTTTGGCTGTGTCAGCAGGGTTTGGAGTCTGCCAGATCTCTCTGTGGATATTAATGTTCTACTGATTGAGGCTCCTTCTGCTGGGTTTGGATGTTTTGCATTGATCCAAGCTGAACACCAATGTCTGGTCTTATTCTCCGAGGTAGAGTCTCAGACCAGGCAAAAATTCTAATATCCCATAGATCCACATGTGCCTGCAGGCTAATTGTGAGTCTCAGTCACTTAATGAGCCTCAGATTGTAGTTTTCAGCTGGAAGTAAGCTTCTCCCAAGTGGGCTGGGTGAGAGAATTTCCAGTGAGTGCGGCAGTTGTTTCCCCTTGGGCTAAAGCTGCTTTGAGAGAAAAACTCTGACTGAGAAGAAAGTTTTATGCAGCATTGGTTAATGACTTAGTACAGAGACCTAGGCAGCTGCCTTCACAGCCCAGTTCCCTAAGCCACAAAACCCAACAACTGTGAGCCTGGCCCAAGGCTGAAAGTACCAAGAGACTCATCTCTGTCTATAGGATGGCTGGTATTCCCTGGCATTTAATGAGCCTCAGATTGCAGCTCTGTGCTAGGGGCACACTCTTCCTGGTGGGTTGAGTGAAATTCCAACAGGTAGGACAGTTGCTTCCCCTCACACACCAGGTTATAGCTGCTTTTATGGGAAATCTCTGCAGGACAAAAATGGTTTTCATAACATGGCTCAATGGCTCAGCAGAGGGAGCCAGTTCTCAGCCTTCACAGCTTAGTCCCCAGAGCCACAAAGCCCAATGACTGTAAGCCAGGCCTAAGTCTCAAAGCACCCAGAGTCTCATCTCTGCCTACAGGCTGGTTGGTAGTCTCTGACAGTTAATGAGCATCAGGTTGCAGTTCTGTCCTAGTGCTAAATCCTCCCAGCATGGAGAGTAAAATTATAGTGGGTGGCACAGTTGCTTTACCCCTAGGCTATAGCTGTTTTGATTAAATAACTCTGCCCAAGAAGAATTGTTTCTGCAGCATGGGTTAAAAGCACAGCACAGGGGCCTAGGCAGCCATCTTTATATCTCAATCTCCAGAGTCCATGGATATTTTTAAGACTTAAAATTGGTAGAGTAATTCCTCCCACTTTGTTCTTTTTAAAAAATATATATTGCATTGATATTATAGAGAGAAGAAAAGAGAGGGAGAGAAAGAGATAAACATCAGTCAGCTTCCTCCTACACAAACCCTACTGCAGATTGAGCCAGCAACCCAGACCAGAATCAAGCTGGTGGCCCTTTGGTGTATGGGACTATGCTCAACCAGCTAAGCCACACCAGTCAGAGTACACTATGTGCTTTAGTTAAGACTATATTAGCTATTTTAGAACCTGTGCCTTTCCATATGAATTTTAGAGCCAGCTTGTCTATGTCCCCAAAAATACCTTGCCTGAATTTTGATAGGAATTGCATTAAAACTAAAGTTCAATCCATGGTCAGAGTGGTTCAGCTGGATGTTCATTGGCCCATAAAATGAAAGTTTTCCAGTTCAATTCCTGGTCAGGGTATATGCCTGAGTTGTGGGCCCGATCCCTAGTAGGGGTGTGCAGGAGGCAGCAGATCAATGTCTTGCTCTCACATCAATTTTTTCTCTCCCTCTCCCTTCTTCTCTCTCTAAAAGTCAATTTAAAAATCTTTTTAAAAGAACTATAGCTCAATTTAAAGAATATTGACATTTTTACAATGTTGTGCCCTCAGTTATATGAACACCGCGAGTACCTAGATCTTAATTGTTTTCATGCATTTGTATTTCATACTTGTTACCATAGAGACCATGTACATATTCTTATAAATTTATGTGAAAATATTCCATTTTATTTGTATGATTTTAAATGGCATTGTGTTTTCAATTTTGGTTTCTGTATGTTCATTGTTGGTATATAAAAATGTAACTAATTCTGAATTAAAAATTTAACTAATTTACAATAGCTAAGATCTGGAAGCAGCCCAAGTGCCCATCAGTAGATGAATAGATAAAAACCTGTGGTCCATTTACACAATAGAATACTATGCAGCTGTCAAAAAGAAGGATCTCTTACCCTTTGAGACAACATGGAGGGACCTGGACAGTATTATGCTAAGTGAAATAAGTCAGTCACAGGAGGACATGTATCACATGATCTAACTTATATGTGGAATCTAGTGAACAAAATAATCTGATGAATAAAATAGATCCAGAGACATGGAAACATGGAAGAGACTGATGGATCTTAGAGGGAAGGGGGTATAAGGGACAGGAAGAGATTAACCAAAGAACTTATATGCATATATGCATTACTATGGACACAGAAAATAGGGTGGTGAAGGCCAAGGACAGGACAGGAACTGGGAGTAGGGGAGAACAGGGAAAAAGGAAGAGACATTTGTAATACTCTCAATGATAAAGATAAAAAAGGAATGAGATTTAAATCGCTATCACTAGCAGAACCATTCACTCAACCCCTGACATATCCCCAGTCTCAGAAAAGTAGACAAGAACATAGATTATGGATTCAGACTACCTGGGTCCAAATCCTACATCTATCACTTACTAATTCATTGGCTTTAGACAGAATAATGACCTCTGCAAGCCTCATTTTCCTCATCTACAAAATTGAGCAAACACTATTATAAAAGTAGATTAAACAAAATAATACTTCTAAAATTGATGCAACAATGCTTCTTAGTATAATATAATATAGTATAGTAAAGGTATGAGGTTATATTGGAAAATATAACCAGTTCTATATATTTAAGAGGTACAATTTCTCTGCCTAGGCTACACTCTGCTTTGACCTCAAGCTGATCATAGACTGTTTAATTGCTAAGGCTTTCATAATAGTCATCTGGATAGGGATCCATTTTCAGGGTAACACTGAAAATATTAATCTCCACAACACACACTACTCAGACCTGGGTGAGAAGAGCCAGAGTTTCTCAAAAAGTGATCAAGAGACCATTTACATCAAATTTTTAGAGATAGGGTCCAGGTATATACATAATTATTAGGCTGCCCTTGTAATCTTAATGTACACTAAAGTTTGTTAACTAGTTTTCTATACTCTCCGTACCTCTGTGTATATAGTTGCGTCTTTGTATGATGTTTATTCCCCCGAACCTACCTGTGAAATAGAATGTAGGCTTCATGAAGCTTTCCCTAATTTCATGCTCACCACAAACTCTCTGTTGCTATGTGGTGAATAAGATGGGGAGGAATCAGAACTGGGCTGTGGGGGAGTATTGGAGAGCAATGAGATGCAGCACCTGGACTGGAGTTGTGGGAAGGACCCGTGGTTTGTATTTGGAATTTATGCACTTGAGGTGACATTGAAAAAAGGGTGGTGGAAGGGGAGAGAAAATCAGCAAGCAGGACAGGGGAGAGTGTGGGGAGAAGAAGCAGAAAGAAAGTAGTTACCATGGGCTCGCCTGATTGATCAGAAATGTAAAGGAATCTCTTCACACATCCACCATGCATCATGTCAGTTTTTGGCAAGAGGAGAAGGGAGTGAGCAGAGTAGGTCTTAAACACCAGCCTTTATAGACCTTCTCACTGTGTAACTGAGAATGGCTTGGTAAGAACCTGCCACTAGACCAGAGATGGTGGTGGACAGGACCAGAGTGAGGGTGAGTGTGTGCAAATGTGAGCAAGTGTGAGAAGACAAGTGTGGAGACTAGCAACCTCGAGCAGTGCAGAAATGTGGGACAGAGGGTTCCTGTGCTATGGACAGGGAGCAACCAGCTACCAAGGTAAACGGCTTGTCAGGGCATTTCTCCCTGCGCAGCCAGGAGGCCCACCATTTAGGAAGACCCTGGTCTTTTCTTGGAAGAGGCAGCTGGAGTGGCTAGGACCAAGTGACCTTAGCCCACTAGTGCACCTTGCACCATGAGACCAGTGGACCCTGCTGTGTCAACACAGACCAGTGCACAGTAGCAGTGCTGTCAAGATGCCTGCTGCAGAAGCCACAAGTGGCTGGAAGCCCAGCACCATCCCCCACAGAAGCAGCCTGATCAAAGCCCAGACACACACCGAGGAACAGAAGCTTGGTAGCAGACAGCAATCCAGAGGCAGCAGCAGCACAGGTCAGCAGCTGAGACCCACCCACAAAAGCATCAGCAGAGGCTGAGCAGGAGCTGAGCCTTATCAGACAGCAGTGCTCCCCAGCCACCAGGGAAGCAGCCCATGGCTCCAGTACGGCCTGCAAAATACAGCTGCCCACAGCACTAGCGGAGCATGTAGTTCAAGAGGGGTCCACACGATACAACTCCCTGTGGCTCCAGGTGAGCCCACTGCTCCAGTGGGGTCCTCATGATACAGCTGTCATGGCTCTGGCAAGGCCCACAGCCTTAGCAGCGGCACCTACGAGGACAGACCAGTACCAGACACCAGTAGTCAATCCTCCCGGACCCACAGCAGGCAAGAGGCACCACACAGCAACACAGCCTAGGAGGCACAGCAGCCTTATTTGATACATACTGACCTGCCTACACATCCCAACATCCTTCACCAGGTCTAGACTACCAGATGGCTAAAATGGGGAGACAAAGAATGCCCAAATGAAAGAAAAGAATGAACCACATGAAATAGAAAAAAGCAATTTATCAAATGTACAATTCAAAGCACTGATTTTAAAGGTGCTCAAACAATTCAGGGAGAATTATAAACAACTTAATGAGAATAATAAAGAGCTCAGCAAAAACTACATCAACTTAAAAAAGAGGTAGAAACTATCAATAAATATCAAGATAAAATGAAGAACAACATAGCTGATATGAAAAAAATACCTTAGAAGGATTCAATAGTATATTAGAAGAAGCTGAAGATAGAATAAGTGAGTTAGAAGACATAGTAGAAAAATACACCCAAATAGAGCAGCAAGTGGGAAACAAACAAACAAACAAACAAAAACAGGAGGAAAGTTTAAGGGAGCTTTGAGACAATACAAAATGTAACAACATTCACATCACAGTGGTACCAGAAGGAGAAGAACCAAAGAAAGGAATAGAGAACCTGTTTGAAGAAATCATGACAGAAAATTTTCCTAATTTGGCAGAGGAAAAAGTCACACAAGTCCAGGAAACAAAGAGAGTCTCAAGTAAAATGAATCCCAAAACACCCACAGCTAGACACATTATAAATAAAATGGCAAACATTAAAAACAAAGAAATAATCTTAAAAGAAGCAAGAGAGAGACAGAAGTGTATCTAAAAGGGAGCTACCATTAGACTTGCAGCTGATTTCTCAATATAAACATTGCAAGCGAAAAGAGGGTGGCATGAAATGTACAAAGTAATGAAAGGCAAGGGTCTGAATCCAAGACTACTCCATCCAGCAAGGCTATCGTTCAAAATTGAAGGTGAAATAAAGAGCTTCACAGAGGGGGGGTGGAAAAAAAAGCTAAAGGAATTTACCACCACCAAACCAACACTGCAAGGAATGTTAAACAGACAGCTGTAAGAAGAAGAAATAGAGAGAGACAGAGGAACACACACATAAAATAAAAATGACAACTAATAAGTGTCTATCAATAATAACCTTAGATGTAAATGGCTGAAATGCCCCAATAAAAAGACATAGGGTAGCTGATTGGATAAGAAAACATGACCCAGAATGAACACATGGGACTTCGTCAAACTCAAAAGCTTCTGCACAGCAAAAGACACAACCATCAAAATGGAAAGGCAACCCACTGTATGGGAGAACATCATTGCCAATGATGTATCAGATAAGGGGTTAATTTCGAATATATATAGTGTGCTCATACAACTCAACAAAAGGAAGACAAAGAACCCAATTAAAAAATGTGCAGAGGAACTGAATAGACACCTCTCCAAACAGGACGTACAAATGGCCAAGAAACATATGAAGAAATGTTCAACATCACTAATCATCAGAGAGATGCAAATTAAAAGAACAATGAGATATCATCTCACACTTGTCAGAATCGCCACCATCAACAAATCATCAAACAACAAGTGTTGGTGAGGGTGTGGAGAAAAGGGGACTGTAGTACACTGTTGGTGGGAATGCAGACTGGTGCAGCCACTATGGAAAACAATATGGTGTTACCTCAAAAAATTAAAAACTGAACTTCCATTTGACCCAGTGATCCCGCTTCTAGGAATATACCCTAAGAAGCCTGAAACACCAATCAGGAAGAATATATGTACCCCCATGTTCATAGCAGCACCATTTATAATAGCTAAGATCTGGAAACAGCCCAAGTGTCCAACAGTAGATTAATGGATAAAAAAGCAGCGGTACATATACACAATGGAATACTATGCAGCTGTAAGAAAGAAATATCTCTTATCCTTTGAGACGACATAGAGGGACCTGGAAAGTATTATCCTAAGTGAAACAAGCCAAGAAGAAAAAGACACATACCACATGATCTCACTTATATATGAGATATAATGAACATAACAGTTTGGGGAATACGGCAGACCCAGAAACATGGAAGGAAGGTACAGACTGACAACCCTCAGAAGAGGGGGTCATGGGGTTAGGAAGAGATAAACGACAGAACTAATATGCATGTATGCATAACCAATGGACATGGACAACAAGGCCCGGGACAGGGCGGGGGGAATGGGGAGGAGGGTGCCAATGGGGTAAAAAAGAACATCTGTAACAAAAATGAAATTAAAAAAAATAAATTAAAAAAAAAGATAACACGGTCCATATGTATGGTGTCTACAAGAGACCCACCTCACAACAAAAGACACACAGGATGAAAGTGTAGAAATGAAAAAAAAAATTTCCAGGCAAATGGAAATTAAAAAAAATGGAGGTGTAGCAATACTCATATCTGTTAAGATAGACTTCTAAATGAGGGCCATTATAAGAGACAAAGAAGGTCACTACAAAACATTCAAAGGAATAATCCAAAAAGAGAACATAATGCTGGTAAACATATATGTACCAAACACAGGAGCACCAAAATATATTTAAAACTTCTGGAGGACTTCAAAGGAGAGATCAATAGCAATACAATTATAGTGGGTGATATTAAAACCCCACTGACAGATTTTCTAGACAAAAAATTAACAAGGACACAAAGTCTTTAAATGACAAACTAGATCAGCTGGACTTAATTGATATTTACAGAATATTTCACCCCAAAGCTGAAGAATATATACATTCTTCTCAAGTGCACATGGGACATTCACAAACATAGACCACATGTTATGACACAAAGTAAGTCTCTACAAATTCAAGAAGATTGAAATCATATCAAGCATCTTCTCACATCACCATGGCATAAAACTAGAAATCAATTACAACCAAAACATGTAAAAACATTCAAACACATGGAGGCTACATAGCATGTTATTAAACAATGAATGGATTACCAAGGAGATCAAAGAAGAAATGAAAAACTTCCTGGAAATCAATGAAAATGAACACACGACGACACAGAATCTATGGGATGCAGCGAAAGCAGTCCTGGGAGCTAAGTTCATAGCACTACAGGCCTACCTCAAGAAACAATAAAAATTCCTAATTTACTTTCTAAATCTACAATTCAAAGAACAAGAATGTAAACAAAGAGAAAAACTCGGAGCAATTAGAAGCAAAGAAATAGTAAAGGTCAGAGCAGAAATAAATGACATAAAAACTAAAAACAACAACAACAAAAATTTAAAAAAATCAATGAAACAAAGAACTGCATCTTTAAAAAAGGTAAACAAGATTGATTGACCCTTAGCCAGACTCACCAAGAAATGAAAAGAAAAGAACCTAATAAACATAATCAGAAACCAGAGAGCAGAACTAACAACTGACACCACACAAATACAAAGGGTCATTAAAACATACCACAAACAATTATACGCCAACAATTTGGACAATGTAGGCAAAATGGACAAATTTCTAGAAACACTCAGTCTTTCAAAACTGAACCTAGAAGAGATAGAAAACTTGAATAGACCAATAACAACTAAGGATATTGAAGATGTAATCAACAAATTCCCAGCAAATAAAACCCAGGCCTGGATGGCTTCACAGGGGAGATATACCAAACATTCAAAGAAGAACTAACACCCATTCTCCTCAAACCATTCCAAAAATCCAAGAACACAGAATACTTCCAAACTCATTTTATGAGGCCAACATAATTCTAATTCCAAAACCAGATAACGACACTAAAGAAAGAAAACTATAGGCTAGTATCCCTGTTGAACACAGATGACAAAATCCTTAACAAAATGTTAGCAAATTGTATCCAGCAATGCATCAAAAAAGTTATTCATCATGACCAAGTAGGATTCATCCCAGGGAAGCAAAGATGTTATAATATTCCCAAATCAATAAATCTGATACAACACATAAACAAAGTGAAACATAAAAAAAAAACACCAAACATATGACTATATTAATAGATGCTGAAAACACATTCAACAAAATCCAGCACCCATTTCTGATAAAAATGCTCAGTAATGTGGGAATAGAGGAATCATATTTTAACACAATGAAGGCAATATATGAGCAACCTACAGCCAACATTATACTCAGTAGGCAAAAATTACAAGTATTTCCCTTAAGATCAGCAAACAGACAGGGATGCCCACTCTCACCACTATTATTTACCATAGTACTGGAAGTCTTACCACAGCTGTTACACAAGAAGAAAACATAAAAGGAATCCAAATTAAAAAGGAGGATGTGAAACTGTCATTATTTGCAGATGACATGACACTGTACATAGAAAACCCTAAAGACTCAATCAAAAATCTACTAGATTTAATAAATGAATTTGGCAAAGTAGCAAGATATAAAATTAACATCAAGAAATCAATGACATTCTTCTACACCAACAATGATCTCACTGGAAGGGAAACTAAAAAGCAACCCCATTTACCATTGCAGCAAAAAAATTAAGACACATAGAAAAAAACTGAACCAAAGACGTAAAGGACCTCTTCACAGAAAACTACAGGTCACTAAAAAAAGAATTAAAGGAAGATATAAAAAAGTGGAAGCATATAACTTGTTCATGGATTGGCAGAATTAATATCATTAAAATATCCATACTACCCAAAGCAATCTACAGATTATTTATTTTTTTATTCTCATCTGAGTACATTTTTGCCTTTATCTTCAGATAGAGTGGGAGGGAGAGAGGATGGAAGAGAAAGTGAGAAACATCAATGAAAGAGAGACACATCAACTGGTTGCCACCCACATGACCCCAACCGAGCTGAGGAAAAACTCGAACCAAGATACCTGCCCTTAGCGGGAACCAAACCCAGGACAGGACTCTCTGGTCCACAGACCAACACTCTAACCGCTAAGCCAAACTGGCCAGGACACAATTCATAGATACAATGCAATCCCCATCAAAATACCAAATACATATTTCACAGAACTAGAATACCCCAAAAGTTTATATGGAACCAAAAAAGATCCTGAATAGCTACAGTAATCTTAAAAAAGAAGAACAAAGTAGGAAGGATCACAGTACCAGATACCATGTTATACTACAAAGCCATAGTAATCAAAACAGCCTGGTACTGGCACAAGAACAGGCATGTAGATCAATGGAACAGAACAGGGAACTCAGAAATTGACCCAAGTTATTATGCTCAATTAATATTTAACAAAGGTGGCAAGTGCATACAATGGAGCAAAGATAGCTTCTTCAATAAATGGTGTTGGGAAAATTGGACAGCTACATGCAAAAAAAAAAAAAAAATGAAGCTAGACCACCAACTTGCACCATACATAAGAATAAACTCAAACAGATAAAATACTTAAATGTGACTTATGAATCCATAAAAATCCTAGAAAAAAATGCAAGTAACAAACTTTCACACATCACACGCAGCAGAATTTTCACTGATAACATGCCTAAGGCAATAGAAACAACATAAAAAATGAACACAGTGGACTACATCAAACTAAAAAGCTTCTGCATAGCAAAAGAAACAACCACCAAAATGGAAAGGCAACCCATTGCATGGGAGAGCATAATCACCAATGATACATCAGATAAGGGATTAATTTCCAAAATATATGAAGTGCTCATACTACTCAACAAAAGTAAGACAAAGAACCCAATTAAAGATGAACAGAAGACCTATATAGACACCTATCCACACAGGACTTACAAATGGCCAAGAGACCTATGAAAAAATGCTTGTCTTCACTAATCATCAGAGAGATGCAAGTTAAAACAACAATGAGGTATCACCTCGCTGGGAGAGTGGCTGCCATCAACAAGATATCGAACAACAAGTGCTGGTGAGGGTGTGGAGAAATGGGAACTCTAGTAGACTGCTGGTGGGAGTGCAGACTGGTGCAGCCACTATGGAAAACAATATGTTTCCTCAGAAATTTAAAAATTAAACTGTCATTTGACCCAGTGATACCACTTCTAGGACTATACCCTAAGAAACCTGAAACACCAATCAGAAATAATATATATACCCTTACGTTCATATCAGCACTATTTCCAATTGCTAAGATCTGGGAACAGCTCAAGTGTCCATCAATAGATGAGTGGATAAAAAAGCTGTGGTACATACACACAATGGAATAATAAGCAGCTGTAAGAAAGAAAGATATCTTTTGAGACAATATGGAGGGACCTAGAGAGTATTATCTTAAGAGAAACAAGCCAGTCAGAAAAAGACAAATAGCACATGATCTCACTTATTTGTGGAATATAATGGACAAAGCAAGCTGAGGAGCAAAATAGACTTAAAGGAATGGAAGTGGGGTACAGACTGACAAACCTCAGAAGAGGTGTACAAGGGGTGGGATGAAATAAACCACAGAACTTATCTGCATGTATGTATAGACAGGAACATAGACAATAAGGCTGGGGGCAGGGCAAGATTGGGAGGAGGGTGTTAATGGTGGGAAAAAGGAGAAACATCTGTAACAAAAATAAATAAATAAACAGTATAAAAATAAATAAATAAATAAATAAATAAATAAATAAATATCAAAGAACATACCACTAGATTGGCTGCCGTTAAGCAGAAAAGCAGGATATTAAAGAAATATGGAACTTCTGAGACTATGCCAGTCCCCTTACACTCTCATGACTGTGTTCCTGTGGTTGCTTTCTTCTGGAAGTTATTTATTTTCATCTCTACTTCTGAAAAATCTTGCCTATCCCCTCAGCACCCCACCCCAAGGCCCTAGAGGAATAGGCCTAGGAACCTGAGTCTCTGGGACCTAGAGTGGAGACAGAACCTAGAAGCAGCTAGGAGAAGACCCTCTTTCAAACTCTTCCTCTCCAGTTCCTTTGAGTTTTTAATTACAAGGGAAGCCAGCACCTCCAAGGAAACTCCTTGTTCAGCATAGCCAAATCGATTTTCAAGTCTACATTGCCTAGCTCCAGCTTTCCTTCCAGCCCCGCCTTCCTCTCCTCCTTCATTGAAGCCTCGCCTCGGACTTGGTAGGCTCTGCCCCCCACAGAAGTCCCTGACTCCTGGCCCTTGAAAGCCTAAAGCCAGGCTGACTCAGAGGTAAGGCTGTCCCTGCCCCTGCCACTTCCAACACGGGTGCCACGCACTGTCACCGCGCCAGGCCACCGTTGCCTTCACTGCTACCACTCACCTGCCGCCCACCGTGGAGATGTAGCAAACAGGTAGCAGGAAGCGGAAAGCGCCCACCATCAAGGGGGCCTCCGCGAGCTTGTCGTCGCAGGGCTTAGTGGCGGAGGATGGCGAGGGTTCCCAACTGCTCAAGAAGCAGAAGTGGCCATCAACACGGAGCTCACTGGTGCTCTACCTCAAGGACCACTAGGTGGGTGCTAGGGACCACAGGAGGCTCCTGGGCTTCCAAGGCAAGCTGCACGGCTATGCAGTACAGAAGTTGCCCCAGCTGCTGAGAAAGCGCAAGCTGCTCCTGGGCACTCTCAACAAGGTGATCCTGTAGCAGGGGCTGAACACCTGTCAGGTGGTGTGTGGCACTAAGTGCAACACGTTGTTTGTGGTGGACGTGCACTCAGGCCAGATCACTCGCATGCGGGACCGGGAACTTGAGCTGGCCCAAGACAAGCCGAGCTGTGGTATCCACTCCATCGAACTGAATCCCTCCAAGATGCTTCTGGCCACTGGGGGCGAGAATCCCAACAGCCTGTCTGTCTACCAGCTGCCCACCCTGGACCCTGTGTGTCTGGGCGACCGCCATGGCCACAAGGACTGGGTCTTCGCCATTGCCTGGATGAGTGACACAGTGGCTGTGAGTGGGTCCCGCGATGGTACTGTGGCTCTGTGGAGAATGGATCCCGACATGTTCAATGGCAGCATTGCCGGGCACAAGGACGCGGGAACTCCTGGTGTACACCCACATCCATCCGAGGGAAATGGAGACCATCCTCAGGTCCAGCACCGACCCCAATAACTGAAAGGTGGTGGTTCTGGCATCTAATCACAAGAATCAGGAGCTGGGAGCCCTGTGCCTAGATGGCTACTTCCACCTCAGAAAAGCCCAGGCTGCTGTACATCAGGCTGCCCTACTGCCCAGAGAATATGTGCCTGACCTACAGCGAAGAGTTGTCTCTGTAGGCGGTGGGCTCTCAGACCCACTCTCCTTTCTGGACCCGTGACATGGCCACCAGAACATCTGGCCCATGTGCTCCAGAGAGGGCAGCATTGGTGTGTGCTCACTGAGCTTATTCCAACACATCATCTCTATGGGCACTGGCCATGGCTCCTTGCTCTTCTATGACATAGGATCCCAGAAGTTCCTGGAGAAGAGGCCCTTAGCTAGCCTTGACTCCTCCCAGGAGCCCTCAGGGAGGAAGATCAGACTCACCTGCAGCAGAGGCTGGCTCAACCACGATGACCTGTGGGTGAACTACTTTGGTGGCATGGACGAGTTCCCCAGTGCTCTTAACACTCACTGCTACAACTGGCCGGAGATGAAGCTCTTTGTGGCTGAGGGACCTCTCCCTTCCAGCATCCACAGGAACTATACAGACCTCTGGAGCTAAGGATAGCCACTGTGTCCTCCAAGTGCCCAGATTTTCCTTCTAGTCCCATCTCATTTTCTTTCTTCCTGCCGTGTTTGTGCTGTTAACTCTGTGAGGCTTTTGTTGTTCAGGTGGAACTGCCCAACTTACCTGTGTATAGTGTATTAAGCAGAGAGGGATGGAGGAGAGAGAGACAGCATTGTCCTTTTGGCCATCAAAACTTGGTTGTGATAATTTTCTACATCTCTTTTAACACTGTCCTTTGACATTCTCATAACAAGATTTTTGGCTAATTCTTAGCTGTGTCTTCTCTTTCAGTCATTTATATATTCTCTCTGATGTTATGTAGTCATGCTGTTATAGTTATGAATCTTTATGTATCTTTTCTTTTTCTTTTTAATCACTATTACATTAATATTGTTTTTAGTTATTTTTCATTTCAGATAGATAGTATACTAAGAATATTTTTTAAACTGGGTTTATATATCTGTTTTGCAAAGGTGGTCATAGTTTTATAGCATTGTTCCAATTGGAAACTACATTCCAAGTTCTAAATTATCACTTTTCAAAACATTCCATTTTCAAAAGTGATCTTAGTGTTTATAGTTTGTAAGTTGTTGGTGCCAAACATGCTTTTTAAAGCTTATTCTCTTTGAAAAAAAGTGTTGTAGAATCTTGGTTTTGTATCAAAATCTCAATTGCTCAGAACACTTTAGGAATGCAAGGGTTCTGCTGATTGTTCAGAATTAAGCTGAAAACATAATTAATCTTTTTCTTCTTCAACCCTTTTTTAAGTTTTCATGACCTGTTGTTAAATAGATTAATGACTGTGTTGTTTTTTTTTTACTTCTTGCCTTAGTACTGACAAGAGTTGTGAATATATTTGAATGTTTGTTGTTTAAGAAACTTGTACAGATATGCAGTGCCATTATTTAAAGCAGAGATTGTAAGTGTAGAATGTATGGCAGTCTGGGGAGAATGCACACTGATTCAGGATATAGACTGGATAATTTTGCTTTTGCTGTTTTAATACCAAATATTATATTTGAGTATACTTTAAAATTTTCAATCCTGCTTAACAGTTAAATCACAAGAAAAAACAAAACACACACACACACACACACACACACACACACAATGAAACCAAATCCCTACTCCTGTTGAAAAAAGATTCTTAATTTGTAAAGCCCAAATTAATATTATTTTGTGAATTTCAAAGGTTCTTAAAATATAATAAATATATTGTTAAAAAGTAGTGATGTTATAACCCTCGTGTAATAATATATGATTATCGAGAACACAAGAAGTTTGTTTCAAGAGGATGAGCTGGATGGAGCCAGGCTGGTGTGGCTCAGTTGTTGAGCATCAACCCATGTGCCAAGAGGTCACTGATTGGATTCCTGGTCAGGGCATATGCCCAGGTTATGGGCCCAATCCCCAGTGGGGAGCATGCAGGAGGTGGCCAATTGATGTTCTCTCTCATTGATGTTTCTATTTCTCTCTCATTCTCTCTTCCTCTCTCTCTAAAATTAATAAAGAAAAAATGCTGGAAGTAAGAAGGGCGATTGGACCTTCCTCAAAACTGGCCAGGTTGTACGTACCTTGGATTACTATTGTGGTGTCTATTTTTCCTTAAATGTTCTGGCACTCAGCTATTGCCTTGGTGTCCAGGTACTACATGCTCTTCAGTTGCAAATCTGAACCAAGTAATATAATGAGCTGTACTAAAAGTGAGTTTAGAAATACGAAAAAATAAGCTTTTGTTTACAGAGAGTGCCTATTTTTTTTTTCCATCCTCACCCAAGGACAGCTTTGCATTTATATTCATATAGAGCGGGAGGGAGAGAAGGAGGAAGAGAGAGAGAAACCTCGATGTTGAGAGACACGGTTGAGAGACACATCTGAGGGACACAGTGAGTGGTTGCCACCCACACAAGTCCAACTGGGCAGGGAAAAACTGTAACTGAGGTACGTGCCCCCAGCGGGAACCAAACCCGAGACACTCTGGTCTGCGGGCCGACACTCTAACCACTGAGCCAAACCAGCCAGGACCAGAGATTGTCTTAACAAGTTTATATAGTTGTTGTTATATTAGCAGCAAAATGTATGTGTGTTGATGTATGTATCTCCAACTAAATTCTATATGTCTTAAGAGCAGAGACTATATAATAGCCATGAAATCAAACTCATCCTCAGTAAGGAGGGCTCTTTAACTGCTATGTGTTTTTTGCATAGACAGTAGTCTTTACACCCCCCCCCACTACCATCTTTATTTTTTCTTGTAAACTCTTAATGACATCCCAGACAGAATAAGCACTTAACTTCTGCATGATTCCATAGTGAATGCTTATTATTTTTATTATAGTATTTATCAGATTATAATGCAGTTAACTATGTGAGTATCTAATTCCCCTCCACCATTTGAATGTAAACTGTCATCCCAACACCTAGCAAAATAGGCGGCACATACACAGCACTGGGAAGTCCAGTGTAATGACTAATACATTAACTCCTTGCAATACATTATTTTATCAGATTAGTTGACCAGAACATTAGGGAATGTAATAAGGATTAGGTTGATGGATGAAGACTGAAAGAGGCCCCTGAAACAGGCCCCATGATAGTGATTATGGCAATTCATGATACGGAATAATGTAGGTAAGGAAGCAAAAACTGGTTACTTAACAGTTTTACAGACAGCTGATACTGGATCTGGGACACCAAGATGAAATGGAATATATATTATTTAGAGTCAGAAAAACCTGGTTTAAAATTACAGCTTTATTACTTGTTTATTGAATAACCACCGTGTGTTGCTTAACTTCTCTAAACCTGACCTTATGTTACTAATAATTCTGTCTCCAGCATCTAGCACATTGCCTGATACATATAGGTATTCCTTGATATTAGTTTTCTTCTTCTATATCCCTACCAATCCTGTTAGATGATTTGATTATTACAGTTTTACAAGGAAAGTTTATGTGCATTGTAGAAAGTTGTACCTACAAGAAAAGAATTTATATATATATATATATATATATATATACCTCATTTCTGCCAGAGAGACATTACTAATATTAACAATTCAGTGTATATCTTTTCAGATTATAATATATATAATCTCGTTTAATGCAGTCACTACTAAAATGAGAATATTTTGAATATTTTGTACAGGTTGTTTTGTAATCTGTTTTTTTTTCAGTTAATGATTCCATCTTTCCATGGCAATAAATATTCATATTCACTAATATTCAGGATGTTTTTAATGTGCACAGGTTAAAACTCAACATGGATAATTTTATGCACTACTCCAGCAATTGTTCCCATTACAGAAAGCATTAGAATGACGTAACGAACATTTAACTTAACATAAGATTGCATACTTAAACCTCAGGAGTTAATCTTAAACATTTATTATGTAGTGATAATCTCTGTTCAGATGTTTGCTAAATTCAATGCTTTTCAGACATTGGAGCACATCAGAGTCATTTGCACATATTTTAAAAGTGAGAGATACTCAAGTCTCAATTCAGACATACTGAAACAGAATTTCCTTCTAGAAACACCATTTTATTCCAGTGTTTTCAAATTAATCTATTCAAAAACAAAATGTAACTGTAACCACCAAAGAGGTGATCTGCCCTAGAGGTTTATAATTGTAGCATAGGAGAAATTGACTTAATTCATTAGTAATTATAAAAATAATGATTTTATAAAAGGTAAATATAGTATTAAAGATATACAAAGTAAAATGAGAACATCGAGAGAATAACTATTAGTTCTACCTGGGAAGTACATGGAGGGTTCCCAGAACACTAGATGCTTGAGCTGAGTCTTGAAAATAGAATAAGAGTGGAGAAATAGAGCTAATATTAGTTTGAAAGTATATTGTGAGTGTCTGGAATATATGAGCACATACATGCATACATTTAGAGCTGTTACAGTTTGATCTTGTGGGATTTGAAATGCCTGTGGGATATCAAGATGAAAATGTCTGATTGGTAGTTAAAAATACGAATCTCAAGCTCATAAGAGAGGCTAGGGTTAGAGATACACATGTGGGAGTCATCACTATAGAAACTGTACTTAGGAGAGGTGGGGATGGGTGTAACATCTCAGAAGCTAGGTTTTCTGGTTCTCACTCCAAAACCCACTTCTATCTCATTAGTCTGCACATAAATATATGTGCATTACTATATCCCTGACACATAGTAGATAATTAATTACTTGTAGGTAGATGGCCAAATGTAGATTTGTTTTACTGAATGTTAAACGTTCTTCAATATCCCCAAAGAGCATTATTTTATATTTTCATTTGGTAATGATCAACTTTTAAATTCCCCCAATACAATCACATTGATAAAAAAGAACATAAAGGAAATCTACCAAATGCTTCTGTGTTTGTTTGTTTTTTAATTTTTAATTTGAAAAGGGTTTATTAAAGGTATCATTTACAGAGCTCTGGTTTGGGTTTAGGGAAATTTAACAAGGAATAGTGTTGAATCTGAGGCTAGCAACTGAGAGAACTACAATTTTTTGGTCATAATGGGAAGAGGGTGGGAAGAGGACTAGAACTTGAAAGGGGTATTGATATGGAGAGGGATTCTTATTGTTTTTTCTTTAATAATTAATTTTTTTTTCTTTATTGATTTTACAGAGAGAGGAAGGGAGAGAGACAGAGAGATACAAACATTGATGAGAGAGAACATTGATTGGCTGCTTCCTACATGCCCCGGACTGAGGCTCAGGCCCACATCCTGGGCATGTGTCTTGACAGGGAATTGAACTGGCAACCTCTTCGTGCATGGGTCAATGCTTTACCACTGAGCGACACTGGCAGAATCCTACTGTGTTTTAAATAAAGAAAGTAATATAGATTGGAAAATGGTGGTGGAGTGAATGGAAGCTAGACAGACCATCTCCCAGGACCAAACTGGAATTACAACGAAAATAAAGACAAATAGTCAGGAAATAGCAACAGAAAAGCAGCTTGGAGAACCACATAACCAGGGACACTAACTCAATCCTGGTAGGCTTGTGAAGGCATGAGAGGGGGGCTGGGAGCCCACAGAGAGCAGTGGCCTTAGCTGTGAGCAGCACCCTCGGGTTAAACTCCCAAGCAGCTCCACAGCACAGAGCCAGGACAGAGGCTAAAACAGCCAAAGCAACTCACCTTGGGCTCCAGAAGAGGGAGGGAAGACTGGACTGGAACTGTGTGGGGATGCTCTGGATTTGGAGGGTGCTCAGAGCTTTTGCTCAGTTGCAGCAATGCAAGACAGTGGTGATCTTACTACTTCCCAGGGCTCTGGGGAGAGGCAGTGGCCCCTCCCTGGGAGATTCAATCCAACCTGGTGGCCATTGAAATGCAAATTGAGTCCCATTAACAACCAGCATCTGCCCCACCCTCAGGAAATCCCCATAGGCTGAACACCTGAGGGAGTTTTTCATTAAACTGAGAAGCCAAGGCTCTTCAAGTAACCTCTACTGATAGCCTCCAGGCAAAAAGCTAGAGGATAACTGTACCATTCCTGGGCTTGCAACCTTAAACAGGAAAGTAAGACTTGAAAGTGGTGTTTAACATGGGTCCTCCCTGGCTCATCCAAACCTGGAAGAGGGAGCCACAAACAGCAGAACACCAAAACCCACAGGAAAAACTTGGCAGGCTCCAAAGCCCACTGTGATAGCCAAAATAGTGAAACACAGAAACAAATCCCAAATGAAAAAACAAGACACCTATACTGAAGACAAGATACATGAGGTGCAGTTAAGCAAGTTAACAGAACTAGAAATCAGAGCCATGATCTTGAGGAAGCTCAACAGCATGAATAAGGACATGAGCACCATGATTAAAGACATAGAAATATTGAAAATCAACCAGTTGGAAATTAAAAACCACCAAGAAGAAATGAAGAAAGACATATCAGAAATAAAGAACACATTAGAAGGTCTAAACAGCAGAGTAGAGGAAGCGGAGGACCAGATGAGTGAATTAGAAGATAGGGTAGAAAAAGTCAACCAATAAGAAAAACAAAAGAAAAAAAAACAATTAAAAAAACAGGAAGAGAGAGATAGCAAAGATGGTGGTGGGCAGGACTGGGCAAAGGGTGAGTGTGTGAGAAGGTGAGCGAGTGTGTGAGAGAGTGTGAGTGGATGCGAAGGTGGACAACCAAACCCAAGCAGGGCAGAACCCTGGAGCAAAAAGTTCCTCTGCTGTGGACAGAAGCAGCTGGGAAGCACAGTAAGCGGTCCTTCAGGGCACTTCTCCCTGCATCGTGGGGAGTTCCCACCACATTGAAAGATCCTGGGAATTTCTTGGGAGGAGGTAGTGGGACAAATTAGGGCCCAGTGACATGAGGACAGCAGTGCACCTGGCATCATTGGACCAGTGGACACCCTGTCAACACAGACTGGTGCACTGTAGCGGAGCTCCCAAGGGGCTGGTCGTGGAAGCCACAGACAGCCTTGAGCCCAGCACCATTCCTCGCAGTATCAGCCCAATCAGAGTTGAGATATACCCCATCAACAAAGGTTGGGGAGCAGAAATCCATCCCCAGGCAATAGAAGCACAGACCAGCAGATGAAACCCACCCCCAAAAACAAAAGCAAAAGCTGAGCAGCAGTTGAGCCTCACAGGGCAACAGCACTCACCAGCCACCTGTGGCGGGACCTGGGGCTCCGCAGAGGCCTGTGAGGTCCAGTAGCTCACAAGTGCAGTAGGAAGCTCGAGCCCAAAAAGACTGATGAGTTCCAGCTGCCCTCCGGTGGGAACTGCAGGGAGCAGGGGCACCAGAGAGGCCTGTGCCACCTAGCAGGGATGGTGCCATCCAGTTGCCAGCAGGCCATTAAGGGAGCTGAAGCACCAGAGAGGCCTGTGCAACCCAACAGCACATAACATAAGCAAAGAGCCAGGTCCCCAGAGGGACTGTGGGATCCAGTTACCTGAGGGACCTGCAGGGTGCAGAGGCACAAGAAAGGCCTGTGGGACCCAGGTGCACAAAAGATAGGCTTAGAGGATATAAAAAAAGAAGTGGAGTGAATGGAAGCCACACAGATGATCTCCCAGGACCAAATGGAAATTACAACTAAAATAAAGACAAATCATCAGAAAAAAGCCACAGAAGAGCAGCAGGACAAAACCATATAACCAGGGACACTGGTAGAATCTGCAGAGGCACAAGAGGGTGGCCTGCTGGGAGCCCAGTGACAGCAGCAGTCTTAGATGTGAGCAGTGCCCTTGGGGAATAAAGACCAAGCCTGATCTAAAGCCCAGAGAGCCAGGACACAGCACTAAAAGAGCCACAACCACTCACCTAGGGGTTACAGCAGAGGGAGGGCAGATTGGTCTGGAAATCTGTGGGGACACCCAGGATTTGGAGGGCACTCAGAGTTTTTGCTGAGTAGCGGCCACAAAGTACAGTGGCCAGTGTGATCCTTCCCTGAGACATGGGGATAAGCAGCAGACCCCACTCGGAGATTCAGACTTTCCCAGGTGATGCCAAGAAATAAAAATTGAGGCTCATTAACAACCAGCATCTATCCCACCCTCTGGAAATCCTCTTAGGCAGAACACCAGGGGTACATTCCAGGGCACTGAGTAACTGAGACTACTAGCCACCAGGAAAAAGCTAGAGGATAACTGAACCTTTCCTGGGCTTGCAGGAAAGTAAGACCTGACAGTGGTGTTTAATGTGGGCCCACCCAGGCTCTTCTGAACCCAGTAGAGGGAGCCAAAACAGCAGAAAACCAATACCCACAGGGAAAATTTGGCAGGCTCCAAATCCCACTGTGATAACCAAAAGGGTGAAACACAGAAACAAAAGCCAAATAAAAGAACACAACACCTGTATTGAAGATGAGATAAATGTGGAGCAGGTAAGCAAGTTAACAGAACTAGAATTCATACCCATGATCTTGAGGAAACTCAACAGCATGTGTAAGGACATGAGCACCATGAGTAAAGACATAAAAATGTTGAAAATCAACCAGTTGGAAATTAAAAACCACCAAGAAGAAATGAAGAATGACATATCAGAAATAAAGAACACATTAGAAGGTCTAAACAGCAGAGTAGAGAAAGCAGAGGACCGGATCAGTGAATTAGAAGACAGGGTAGACAAAATCAACCAATCAAAAAACCAAAAGGTAAAAATGATTAAAAAACAGGTAGATAGCTTATGAAAACTGTGAGACAACTGGAAATGTAATAATATTCGCATCATAGGAGTCCCAAAAGAGGAAGAAAATGGGCAATAGTTAAAGAATATAATTGAAGAAATAATGACAGAAAACTTTTCTAACTTAGTGAATGAAGAAGGCATTCAAATTCAAGAAGCATAGAGAGCCACAAGTAAGAAGAACCCAAACAGGCTCACATCAAGACTCATAGTAATTAAAATGCCAAAAATTAAAGACCAAGAGAGAATCCTAAAGGCAGCAAGAGATAAGCAACAGGTGATCTACAAATAAAACCTCATAAGGATCTCAGCTGACTTCTAAACAAAAACACTACAGGCCAGAAGGGAGTGGTATGAAGTAATCAAGGTAATAAAAAACAAGGATCTGAACCCAACTATACTTTATCCATAAGGCTAACATTCAAAATAGAAGGTCAAATAAAGAACTTCAACCAGCACTGCAAGATATGCTAAAAGGACTGTTGTAATTAATAGAAGAAATAGGTACAAAAATAGAACCACACTAAACAAAAATGTCGATAAATAAGTACATATCAATTATCACCTTAAATGTGAATTCTTTGAATGGTCCGATAAAAAGACACTGAGTAGCTGACTGGATAAGAAAGCACATCTCACATATATGTTGTTTACAAGAGACCCACCTCATAACAAAAGACTCACATAGGTTAAAAGTGGAGGGATGAAAAAAAAATCTTTCAAGAAAATGAAAAGCAAAAAAAAAAAAAAAAAAGCTGAAGTAGCAATACTCATATATGATAGAGTAGATTTCAAAATGAAGACCATAACTAGAGACAAAGAAGGCCACTACATAATATTCAAAAGATCGATCCAACAGGAAGATATAATCTTGGGAATCATATATGCAACAAAATAAGAGCACCAACATATATTGAAAATCTTTTGGAGGACTTCAAAGGAGAATTTGACAGCAATGAAATCATAGTAGGGGACTTCAACACCCTCCTGACATCACTGGATAGATTTTCTAGACAAAAATTTGACAAGGAAACACAGTCTCTAAATGAAGTGCTAGATCAAATAGATTTAATAGATATCTACAGAGAATTACACCCTAAAACTGCAGAACTCACATTTTCCTCAAGTGCACATGGGACATTCTGAAAGATAGACCACATGTTAGGACACAGACTAAGTTTCTACAAGTTCAAAAAGATTGAAATCATATCAAGCATCTTCTCACATCACAATGGCATGAAACTAAAAATCAACTGAAACAAGAACATGTAAAGACAGTTGAACACATGGAGGCTAAATAGCACATTATTGAACAATGAATGGGTTACCATAAAGATCAAGGAAGAAATTAAAACCTTCCTGGAAACCAATGAAAATGAGCACACACTCTACAACACAAAATCTATGGGATGAAGGGAAAGCAGTTCTGAGAGGGAAGTTTATAGCACTAAAGGCCTACCTCAAGAAACAAGAAAAAGCTCTAATAGATTATCTAACATCACAACTTAAAGAACTAGAATGCAAAAAAAAAAAAAAAAAAAAAGAAAACCCCAGAGCATGTAGAAGGAAGGAAATAATTAATAAAGATCAGAGCAGAAATAAATGACATGGAGTCCAAAAAAACAATTCAAAAGATCAATGAAACAAAGAGCTGGTTGTTTGACAAGATAAACAAGATTCATGGTCCCTTAGCTAGACTCACCAAGAAACAAAGATTGAGAACCCAAATACATAAAATCAGAAATGAAAGAGGAGAAATAATAACTGACACCACAGAAATACAACAGATCATTAACAAATATTATGAACAATTATACAGAAACAAATTCAACAATCTAAGCACAATGGACAAATTTCTAGAAACACATAGTCTCCCAGAACTGAACTTGAAAGAGATAGCAAACATGAACAGACCAATAATAATAACAGAAGAAACAACAGAAGACGTAATCAAGACTCTCCCAGCAACGAAAGCCCAGGCCTGGTCTTCTTCACGGGGGAATTTTACCGAACATTCAAAGAAGAACTAATACCCATTCTCTTCAAACTATTTCAAAAAATTCAAGAAGAAGAAAGGCTTATAAACTCATTTTATGTGGCCAGCATAATTCTAATTCCAAAACCAGAAAAACACATTAAAAAGAGAAAATTACAGGCCAATATCCCTAAGGAACATAGATGCCAAAATCCTGAACAAAATGCTAGCAAATCAGATCCAGCAATACATCAAATAAATTATTCACTATGACCAAGTGGGATTCATCCAAGAAATGCAAGGCTAGTACAATATTCGCAAATCAAAAAATGTGATACACCACATAAACAAAATGAAAGATAAAAATCATATGAATATATCAATAGACGCTAAAAAAGCATTTGACAAACTTTAGCACCCATTTATGATAAAAATGCTCAGTTTTCTGGGAATAGCTGGATCATATCTCAACATAATAAAGGCCATATATGAAAGACCTACAGCCAACATCATACTCAATGGGCAATAATTAAAAGCATTGTCCTTAAGAACAGGAAAAGGCAAGGATGATCACTTTCACTACTCTTTTTAACATAGTACTGGAAGTCTTAGCCACAGCATTCAGACAAGTCTAAAAATAAAAGAGATCCAAATGGAAGAGGAGGAAGCAAAACTGTCATTATTCGCATATGACATGATACTATATGTAGAAAACCCCAAGGACTCCATCAAAAATTTATTAGACTTAATAAATAAATTTGGCAAAGTACCAGAATACAAAATTAACATCAAGAAATCAATGTCATTCTTATACACCAATGATGAAGTCACAGAAAGAGAAAGTAAAAATCATCCCATTTATAACGGCAGCAAAAAAAGTGAGATACCTAGGAATATAGTTAACCAAAGAAATAAAGGACCTATTTGCAGAAAACTACAGGTCATTGAAAAAAGAAATAGAGGGAGATATAAAAAAGGGGAGGCACATACCTTGTTTATGGATCAGAAGAATCAACATCATTAAAATGTCCATACTACCCAAAGCAATCTATAGATTCAATGCAATCACCATCAAAATACCAATGACATATTTCACAGAACTAGAACAAATACTTCTAAAGTTCATATGGAACAAAAATGCATCAAATAGCCACCGCAATATTGAAAAAGAAGAATAGATTTGGAGGGAGCACATTACCAGATTTCAGGTTATACTACAAAGCCATTGTAATTAAAACAGCCTGGTACTGGCACAAGGACAGGCATATCGACCAGTGGAACAGAACAGAGAACCCAGAAATGGACCCAAGGAAATATGCTCAATATTTGGCAAAGTAGGCTAGAGCATACAGTGGAGTAAAGACATCCTCTTTAATAAATGGTGTTGTAAAAATTGGACAGCTACATGCAAGAAAATGAAACTACACCATACACAAGAATAAACTCAAAATAGGTAAATGACTTAAATGTGACTCATGAATCATAAAAATTCTATAAGAAACTGTAGGCAACAAAATTTGAGGCATCATTTGCAGCAGAATTTTTACTGATACATCTCCTAAGGCAACAGAAACAAAAGAGAAAATGAACACGTGGGACTACATCAAACTCAAAAGCTTCTGCACAGCAAAAGATACAATCATCAAAATGGAAAGGCAACCCACTGTATGAGAGAGCATAATTGCCAATGATACATCAGATAAGGGGTTAATTTTCAAAATATATAGAGTACTCATACAACTGAACAAAAGGAAGACAAAGAACCCAATTAAAAAACAGGCAGAGGAACTAAATAGACACCTCTCCGAACAGAACATGCAAATGGCCAAGAGACATATGAAGAAATGCTCAACATCACTAATCATCAGAGAGATGCAAATTAAAACAACAATGGGGTATTACCTCACACCTGTCAGAATGGCTGCTATGAATAAATCATCAAACAAGTGTTGGCGAGGGTGTGGAGAAAAGGGGACTCTAGTACACTGCTGGTGGGAATGCAGACTGGTGCAGCCACTATGGAAAACAACATGGTGTTACCTCAAAAAATTAAAAATTGAAGTGCCATTTGACCTCGTGATCCCACTTCTAGGAATATACCCTAGGAAACCTGAAACACCAATCAGAAAGAGTATATGTACCCCCCTGTTCATAGCAGCACAATTTACAATATCTAAGATCTGGAAATAGCCCGTGTCCAATAGTAGATGAATGGATAAAAAAGCAGTGGTACATATACACAATGGAGTAGTATGCAACTCTTAGAAATAAAGATCTCTCATTCTTTGAGACGACATGGAGGGACCTGGAAAGTATTATCCTAAGCGAAACAAGTCAAACAGAGAAAGACAAGTATCACATGATTTCACTTATGTGTGGAATATAATGAACATAACAATCTGAGGAATGAGGTAGTCCCAGAGATGTGTAAGGGGGATACAGACTAACAACTCCCATATGAGGGGGTGGGTAGGAGAGATAAACCACAGTACTTATATGCATGCATGCATAAACAATGGAAATAAACAAAAAAGCTGGGAACAAGGTGGGGAGGGAGAGGGAAGGGTGAATCAGTGGGGGGGAAAGGAGAAACATCCTTAACAAAAATAAATAAATAAATAAATAAATAATAAATAAAAAGAATATGTGAGCACCTAGGTAAATGCAGGTTATGAAGCAAGAGAAAACAGGAGCAAGAGAAAGGGACTTCTTTGGTGATTTTAACCTTTCAATTTCATGTGCTTCTGTTTTGATACACTCCTTGTCTATTCAGTGTTCCCCAGCCTAGACTTACAGGCAAGCACCCTTCCTACATCACTTCAACTTTAGTGCAGATGCACCCATCTCCCCCTTTGTTTGATCTCTTCCCACAAGGAACTGCAGGGAATGGACAAGTGATTTCCTGGGAATTATGAAGCTGTAGCTTTCTGGTGAAGCTGCCCAGATGACCATGCTTATAATGTCTGGCTAATTATGACAGCAAAATTGTCATCTCTATATATTTAAAAATACTTGATGACATCTAAGCACCTGGGCTAAAATGGGTAGCCCACTTTAGCTTATAGTTATCAGAGTTTTCCCATTCTTAGTAATTATTGTACAATATCTTCCATCATAGCAATATCTTATAGTTACAGTGTGAGTAAAATATTGATTGACAGACAAGATTGAAATATTCTGTCAACTTCAAAAGCTTCAGAGGTTGAGAATGAAGATGGAGAATGAGAAAACCATGCTGTCTTTATACTCTTAAATAATTTTCTTTTTATCAATTTTATTGAGGTATAATTGAGAAACTAAAATTGTATGTATTTAAGATATGTAACTGCATATTTGATATAAATTGTTAAATAATCATCACAATCAAACTAATTAACATCCATGACCTCACATCTTTACATTTCTGTGTGTGTGTTTGTCTGTATGAGTGGTGAGAACACTTAAGATCTATCATTTTATCAAATTCAAGTGTGCAGTACAGTATTATTAACTGTGATTACATTGCTGTGCATTAGAACTTCTGAACTTATTCATCTTGCATAACTGACAGTTTAATTCTTATAGGATTCAAGTCTGGAATGTTGTTAATCTATGTTCTAATATTGTATGGTATTATGACATTTTCTTTTAAAGTCATTCTCTGTATTGAAGTAATATTACACGTTACAGGTTTTAGAAAAAATAAAACCTCGCCTGGACAGTTTGGCTCAATGGCCTGAACATCATCCCATGGACTAAAAGATTCCAGTTTGATTTCTGGTCAGGGCACATGCCTCCATTGCCATCTCTATCCCCAGTAGGGGGTGGGCAGGAAGCAGTGAATAGGTGTTTTTCTCTCACGTCAATGTGTCCATCTCTCTTTCTCCCTTCCTTTCTCTCTAAACAAATCAATAAAAACATGTTTGAAAAAATTTAAAAAGTCTCACTTGAAGTTTTTTTCATTTGCGATGGAAATAGAGTACCATTTTTTATGGGCCTACCATACTTGCATGTCAGTATTGTAAGAAGCAGAATACAGTCATCTTTTTCAAATAAACACTCAATAACATTTATTAGCTGTCATATTCTCAACTCTACATTCCAGGCTCAGTGAACAGGTCAAGGAAGGAGAAAACACAGCATATGCCTCCATAAATGGAAGAAGCTTATGCACTAGATGAGAAGAATATATATATATATATGTATTCATTAAAAAGCTAGAAAATGACCAAACTGGAATTACAACTATAACACAGACAAATCAACGGGAAAAGCCAACAGAAAAGCAGCTTGAGAGGAACATATAACCAGGGACACTGACTCCATCCTGGTAGGCTTGTGAAGGCGAGCGAGTCAGGGGCTGGGAGCCCACGGTCAGCAGTTTGGCAGCAGCCTTAGCTGGGAGCAGTGCCCTCGGGTTACACTCCCAAGCGGCTCCACAGCACAGAGCAGGGACAGAGGCTAAAAAAGCCACAGCCACTCACCTTGGGCTCTGGCAGAGGGAGGGCAGACTGGACTGGAGCTGTGTCGGGACACTCAGAATTTGGAGGGCACTCAGAGCTTTTGCTGAGTTGCTACCACGAAGGATGGTGACTATATTGCTTCTTCCCAGGGCTCTGAGAAGCAGCAGCCCCTCCCTGGGAGATCCAACCCAACCCTGTGGGCCATTGAAGTAGTAATTGAAGCTCATTAAAAACCAGCATCTGCCCCACCCTCCTGAAATATTCTTATGCTGAGCAACTGAGGGAGTTTTCAAATCAATTGACAACCCAAAACCCATCAAGTAACCTCAACAGCTAGCCTCAAGGCAAAAAGCTAGAGGATAACAGTACCTTTCCTGGGCTAGCAACTTTAACCAGGAAAGTAAGACTTGACAACAGTGTTTAACGTGGGTCCTCCCTCACTCATCTAAACCCAGGAGAGGGAGCCATAAACAGCAGAATATCAACACCCACAGGGAAAACTTGAAAGGCTCCAAAGGCCACTGTGAGAGCCAAAATGGTGAAACACAGAAACAGAAGCCAAATGCAAGAGCAAGAGACCTCCCCTGAAGATGAGATCAATGTGGAGCAGTTAGGCATGCTACCAGAGCTAGAATTCAGAGCCATGATATTTAGAAACCACAATAGCATGAGTAAGGACATACAGACACTGAAAATAAGCCAATTGGAAATTAAAAACCATCAAGAAGACATAAAAAATGACATATCAGAAATGAAAAACACATTGGAAGGTTTAAAAAGCAGAGTAGAGGAAGCTGGGGACTGGATCAGTGAATTAGAAGACAGGGTAGAAAAAAATCAACCAATCAGAAAAACAAAAGGAAAAAACAATTAAAAAACAGGAAGACAGCTTAAGAGAACTATGGGACAACTGGAAACATAATAATATTTGCATCATAGGAGTCCCTGAAGAAGAAGAAAATGAGCAAGGGATAGAGAATATATTTTAAAAAATCGTGACAGAAAACTTCCCTAATTTGGTGAAGGAAGAAGGCATTCAAGTTCAAGACGCACAAAGAGTCCCAAGTAAGAGGAACCCAAACAGGCCCACACCAAGACACATAGTAATTAAAATGCCACAAATTAAAGACAAAGAGAGAATCCTAAAAGCAGCAAGAGATAAGCAACAGGTTACCTACAAAGGAAACCCCATAAGGCTCTCAGCTGACTTCTGACAAGAAACACTACAGGCTAGAAGGGAATGGCATGAAGTAATCCAGGTGATGAAAAACAAGGATCTGAAACCAAGACTACTCTACCCAGCAAGGCTATCATTCAAAATAGAAGATCAAATAAAGAGCTTCCCAGACAAAAAAAAAAAGGCTAAGGGAATACATTAGCACCAAACCAGCACTGCAAGAAATGTTAAAAGGACTGCTGTAATTAGCAGTAGAAATGGGAAGAAAAATAGAACCACACTAAACAAAAATGGCAATAAATAAGTACATATCAATAATCACCTTAAATATAAATGGATTGAATGTTCCCATAAAAACACAGAGTAGCTGATTGGGTAAGAAATCATGACTCATCTATATGTTGTTTACAAGAGACCCACCTCACAACAAAAGACACACATAGGTTGAAAGTGAAGGGATGAAAAAAAAATTTCCAAGCAAATGGAAAGCAAAAAAAAAAAAAAAAAAACTGGGGTAGCAATTCTCATATCTGATAAAGTAGATTTCAAAATGAAGACCATAATTAGAGGCAAAGAAGACCACTACATAATATTGAAAGGATCTATCCAACAGGAAGATATAACCTTGATAAACATATATGCACCCAATATAGGAGCACCAAAATATATTAAAAATTTTCTGGAGGACTTCCAAGGAGAAATCAACAACAATACAATCATAGCAGGGGAATTCAACATCCCGTTGACAGCACTGGATAGATCCTCTAGGCAAAAAATTAGCAAGGAAACAGAGACTCTAAATGAAGCACTAGACCAAATGGATTTAATAGATATCTACAGAGAATTACACCCCAAAACTACAGAATACACATTCTTCTCAAGTGCACATGGGACATTCTCATAGATAGACCACATGATAGGACACAAACTAAATCTCTACAAGTTCAAGAAGATTGAAGTCATATCAAGCATCTTCTCAGATCACAATGACATGAAACTAGAAATCAATTGCAATAAGAACATGCAAAGACATTTCAACACATGGAGGCTAAATAGCATGTTATTAAACAATGAATGGGTCACTGAGGAGATCAAGGAAGAAATTAAAAACTAGCTGGAAACCAATGAAAATGAACACACAACAACACAAAATCTATGGGATGCAGCGAAAGCAGTTCTGAGAGGGAAGTTCATAGCACAGGCCTACCTCAAAAAACAAAAAAAAATTTCGAATTGACTGTCTAACCTCACAACTTAAAGAATTCAAAAGCAAACAAAAAGAAAACCCCAGAGCAAGTAGAAGGAAGGAAAGAGTAAAAATCAGAGCAGAAATAAATGACATGGAGACCAAAAAAGCAATTCAAAGGATCAATGAAACAAAGAGCTGGTTTTTCGAAAAGATAAACAAGATTGATGGACCTTTAGCTAGACTCACCAAGAAACAAATAGAGAGAACCCAAATACACAAAATCAGAAATGAAAGAGGAGAAGTAACAACCAACACCACGGAAATACAAAAGATTGTTAACAACTGCTATGAACAACTATATGGCAACAAATTCGACAATCTAAGCGAAATGGACAATTTTCTAGAAACACACTGTCTCCCAAAACTATTCCCGGAAGAGATAGAAAACTTGAACAGACCAATTACAACTAAGGAAATTGAAGAGGTAATCAAGACTCTCCCAGCAAACAAAAGCCCAGGCCCAGATGGCTTTATGGGGGAGTTTTACCGAACATTTAAAAAAGAACTAACACCCATTCTCCTCAAACTATTTCAAAACTTCAAGAAGAAGGAAGACTTCCAAACACGTTCTATGAGGCCAGCATAATTCTAATTCCAAAACCAGACAAAAAAACACTACAAGGAAAGAAAACTACAGGCCAATATCCATGATGAACATAGATGCCAAAATCCTGCACAAAATACTAGCAAATCGGATCCAGCAACGCATAAAAAAAATTATTCACCATGACCAAGTGGGATTCATTCCAGGGATGCAAGGCTGGGACAATATTTGCAAATCAATAAATGTGTTACACCTCATTAACAAAATGAAGAATAAAAACCACATGATAATATCAATAGAAGCTGAAAAAGCATTCGACAAAATCCATCATCCATTTCTGAAAAAAAAAACGCTTGGCATTGTGGGAATAGAGGGATCATATCTCGACATAATAAAGGCTATATATGAAAGACCTACAGTCAATATCACACTCCATGGGCAGAAACTAAAAACATTTCCATTAAGAACAGGAACAGGACAGGCATGTCCACTTTCACGACTCTTATTTAACATAGTACTGGAAGTCTTAGCCACAACAATCAGACATGAGAAAAAAATAAAAGGGATCCAAATTATAAAGGAGGAAGTGAAACTGTCATTATTTGCAGATGACATGATATGATACATAGAAATCCCTAAAGACATCATCAATATCTACTAGACTTAATAAATGAATTTGGAAAAGTAGAAGAATACAAAATTAGTGTCAATAAATCAACGGCATTCTTATACACCAATGATGAACTTACAGAAAGAGAAACTGAAACAAAATCCTATTTACCATCGCGGCAAAAAAAATAAGATACCTAGGAATAAACTTAACCAAAGAAATAAAGGACCTATTTGCAGAAAACTACAGGACATTGAAAAAAGAAATAGAGGAAGATATAAAAAAAGTGGAAGCACATACCTTGTTCATGGATTGGAAGAATTAACATCATTAAAATGTCCATACTACCCAAAGCAATCTATAGATTCAATGCAATTCCGATCAAAATACCAATGACATTTCATAGAACTAGAACAAATACTTCAAAAGTTCATATGGACCAAAAAAGTCCTCGAATAGCCATAGCAGTTTTGAAAAAGAAGGACAAAATAGGTGGGATCACCATACCAGATATCAGCTTTTACTACAAAGCCACTGTAATCAAAACAGCCTGGTACTGGCACAAGAACAGGCATATAGACCAGTGGAACAGAACTGAAAACCCAGAAATGGACCCAAGGCAATATGCTCAATTAATATTTGACAAAGGTGGCAAGAGCATACAGTGGAGTAAAGACAGCCTCTTTATTAAATGGTGTTGGCAAAATTGGACAGCTACATGCAAAAAAAATAAAAAAATAAAACTAGACCATCAACTTACACCATGCACAAAAATAAACTCAAAATGGATAAAAGACTTAAATGTGACCCGTGAATCCATAAAAATTCTAGAAGAAAATGTAGGCAGAAAATTTCAGACATCATACGGAGCAGAATCTTAGTGATACATCACCTAAGGCAATGGAAAAAAAGAAAAAAAATGAACAAGTGGGGCTACATAAACTAAAAAGGTTTTGCACAGCAAAAGAAACAATCATCAAAATGGAAAGGCGACCCACTGTATGGGAGAGCATCATTGCCAATGATATATCAGATAAGGGGTTAATTTCGAATATATATAGTGTGCTCATACAACTCAACCAAAGGAAGACAAAGAACCCAATTAATAAATGGGCAGAGGAGCTGAATAGAAAACTCTCCAAGAAGGACATACAAATGGCCATGAGACATATGAAGAAATGCTCAACATCACTAATCATCAGAGAGTTGCAAATTAAAACATCAATGAGGTATCACCTCACACCTGTCAGAATGGCCTCCATCAACAAATCATCAAACAAGAAGTGTTGGCGAGGGTGTGGAGAAAAGAGGTCTCTAATACACTGCTGGTGGTAATGCAGACTGGTGCAGCCACTATGGAAAATAATATGGTGTTACCTCAAAAAATTAAAAATTGAACTTCCATTTGACCCAGTGATCCCGCTTCCAGGAATATAGCCTAAGAAGCCTGCAACACCAATCAGAAAGAATATATGTACCCCCTTGTTCATAGCAGCACTATTTACAATAGCTAAGATCTGGAAACAGCACAAGTGTCCATCAGTAGAAGAATGGATAAAAAAAGCAGTTGTACATATACACAGTGGAGTACTATGCAGCTGTAAGAAAGAAAGATCTCTTATTATTTGAGACGACATGGAGGGACCTGGAAAGTATTATCCTAAGTGAAACAAGCCAAACAAAAAAAGACAAATGCCACATGATTTCACTTATATACGGAATATAATGAACATAACATTCTGAGGAATATGGTAGACCCCAAAACATGGAAGTAGAGCACAGACTGAGGTGCATCAGAAGAGGGGGTGGGGGATGTAAAGAGATAAACTAGAGAACTTATATGCATGTATACATAACCAATAGACATGGACAACAAAGTCAGGGACGGGGCAGGTGTGGGGTTTGGAGGGGGGTGCCAATGGGGTCAAAAAGGAAAAACATCTGTAACAAAAAAATAAATTAAAAAATTAAAACAAAACAAAACAAAAAGCTAGAAAACAATACAGGGTATGTATCTGTGGTAATATAGTACAAATGATCTTATGGAAATTTATATAGCTTGATGTTTTCTTCTATGAACAGTTGTTTTCCTTCTATTTTTCATCCTTTTATTGAGATAGTGATAATAATCACTATCTTCCTTTCTTAATTAATAAATTTATCTTTGTTGCATATATTTCTCCTTTCCCCCCATAGATTGCCACCTCTCTATACCACCACCCTTTCACAGCCTTGTTTTTTATGTCCATTGGTTATGAATATATGCATATAAGTTCTTAGGTTTACCTCATCCCTACCCACTATCCCTCTCCACAGAGTTTTGTCAGTCTGAACCTTACATTTTTCTATGTCTCTGCGTCCATTTTGTTCATCAGCTAATTTTGTTCATTATATTTCACAAATAACTGAGATCATGTGGTATTCATCTTTCTCTGATTGGCTTATTTTGCTTACCAAAATACTCTCCAGAACCCTCCATGTCATCTCCAAAAATAAGAGATCTTTCTTTCTTACACCTACATAGTATTCCATTATGTATATGTACCACAGCTTTTTTTATCCACTCATCTATTTATGGACACTTGGGCTGTTTCTAGATTTTAGTAGTTGTAAATAGTGCTGCTGTGAACATAGGGGTACATGTATTGTTTCTGATTGGTGTTTCAGGCTTCTTAAGATATATTCCTAGAAGTGGAATGGGTGAGTCAAACAGCAGTTCCATTTTTAATTTTTGAGAAAACATCATATTGTTTTTGATACTGGCTGCACCAGTCTGCATTCCCCCCAGCAATACAGTATTGTCTCCTTTTCTTCACACCCTCTCCAGCACTTGTTTGATGACTTGTTGATAGCAGCCATTCTGGTAGGTGTGAGGTAATACCTCATAGTTGTTTTAATTTGTCTCTCTTTGATGATTAATGATGTTGAGCATTTCTTCATATGTCTCTTGGCCATTTGTATGTCCTGTTTGGAGAGGTGTCTATTTACTTCCTCTGCCCATTTTTAATTGGATTATTTGTCTTCTTTTTGTTGAGTTGTACGTGTACTCTATATATTTTGGAAATTAACCCCTTATCTGATCTATCATTGGCAGTTATGCTCTCCCATAGAGTGGGTTCTCTTTTCATTTTGATGTTTATTGTTTTGTTTTTGTTTTTGTTTTGCTGTGCAGTATATTTTAATTTGATATAGTCCCACATATTTATTTTTTTCCTTTGTTTCTCTTCCCTTAGGTGTTGTATCAGTAAAAATTCTGCTGCATGTGAGGTCTGAAATTTAGTCCCCTACATTGTCATCTAAAATTTTTATGAATTCACAAGTCACAGTTAATCTTTTATCCATTTTGAGTTTGTTCTTATGTATGGTGTAAGTTGGTGGTCTAACTTCATTTTTTTGTATGTAGCTGTCCAATTTTCCCAACATTATTTATTAAAAAGGTTTCTTTACTCAACCATATGCTCTTTCCACCTTTGTCAAATGTTAACTTTGCATACTGATTTGGGTCCATTTCTGGGTTCTCTATCCTGTTTCACTGATCTATATGACTGTTGTGCCAGTACAAGGCTGTTTTGATTACAATGGCTTTGTAGTATAACCTGATATCCAGTATTGTAATCCTTACTACTTTGTTCTTTTTCAAAATTGCTGTGGGTATTTGGGGTCTTTTTTGGTTCCATATAAACTTTTGGAGTACTTGATCTAGTTCAGTGAAATATGTCATTGGTATTTTGTTGGAGTTTGCATTGAATCTGTAGATTGCTTTGGGTGGAATGAACATTTTAATGATGTTGATTCTTTCAATCCATAAACAAGTTATATGCTTCCATCTTTTCATATCTTACTCTATTTTTTTTTTTTCAATGTCCTATAGTTTTCTGGAAGTAAGTCCTTTATTTCTTTGGTTAAGTTTATTCCTAGGTATTTTAGTGTTTGTTTGTTTGTTTCCCATTTTCTGCAATGGTCAATGGGATTTTTTTTTTTTTTTTTTAGTTTTTCTTTCTGTGAGTTCATTGTTGGTGTATAAGAATGCCGACAATTTCTTGATGTTAATTTTGTATCCTGCTTCTTTGCCAAATAAGTTTATTAAATCTGGTAGATTTTTGATGGAGTCATTAGGGTTTTCTATGTAAAATATCATTCATCTGCAAATAATTACAGTTTCACTTCATCCTTTCCAATTTATATCCCTTTCATTTTTTCTTCATATCTAATTGCTGTGATTAAGACTTCCAGTATTGTGATAAATAAGAGTGGGAAAGTGGGCATCCCTGTCTTGTTCCTGTTTGTAAAGAAAATTCTTTTACTTTTTGCTCACTGAGTATAATGTTGGCTCTAGGTTTTTCATATATGGCCTTTATTATGTTCAAATATGATCCCTCTATTCCTGAACATTTTTATCAGAAATGGGTGCTAGATTTTGTCAAATGCTTTTTCAGCATTTATTGATAAAATGATATTATTTTTATCTTTCATTTTGTTGGTGTAGTGTATTACACTTATTTATCTGCAAATATTGTACCAGCCTTGCATCCCTGGGATGAATACCACTTGGTCATGGTGAATACTTGTTTTAGTGCATTGATGGATCTGATTTGCTAATATTTTGTTAACGATTTTGGCATCTATGTTCATCAGGCATATTGGCCTGTCATTTTCTTACTTTGTAGTGTCTTTATCTGGTTTGGAATTAGAATTATGCTGGCCTCAAAAAATTGAGTTTGGAAATCTTCCTTCTTCTTGGATTTTTTGGAATGGTTTGAGGAGAATGGTTGCTAGATCTTTGAATGTTCAGTAAAATTCCCCCGTGAAGCTGTCAGGGCCTGAGCTTTTGTTTGCTATGAGTTTCTTGATTACATCTTCAATTTCCTTAGTTGTTATTGGTCTTTGCAAGTTTTCTCTCTCCCTAGTTTTTGGAGACTATGTTTCTAAAAATTTGTCCATTTTGCCTAGATTGTCCAATTTGTTGGTATATAATTGTTCATAGTATGTTTTAATGATCTCTTGTGTTTCTGTGGTGTCAGTTGTTACTTCTCCTGTTTTGTTTCTGGGTGATTCTGGCTGAGGATCCATCATTTTTTTTTTTTTTTTATCTTTTCAAAGAAGCAGCTCTTTGTTTCATTTATCTTTTGAAAATTTTTTTTTTTTACATTTTATATCAGTCATTTCAGCTCTACACTTAACTATTTATTTTCTTTTACTTGCTCTGGCATTTTCTTCTTGCTTGCTTCTAGTTCTTTAAGGTGTGAAGTTAGAGAATCAATTAGACATTTTTCTCGTTTCTTGAGGTATGCCTGTAGTGTTATGAACTTCCCTCTCAGGACTGTTTTCATTGCGTTCACTAGATTTTGTGTTGTTTTGTGTTCATTTTCATTGGTTTCCAGGAAGTTTTTGATTTTTTCCTTGATCTCCTAGATAACCCATTTGTTATTTAATAACATGTTATTTAGCCTTCATGTTTTTGAGTATTTTTGTTGTAATTGATTTCTAGTTTCATTCCATTGTGATCTGAGAAAATGCTTGATATAATTTCAGTCTTTTTTAACTTGTAAAGACTTAGTTTGTTTCCTAACATGTGATCTATCTTTGAGAATGTCCTATATGCACTTGAGAAGAATGTGAATTCTGTAGTTTTGTTGTGTAATTCTCTGTAGATACCTTTTAAATCCATTTGATCTAGTGCATAATTTACAGATTCTGTTTCCTTTTTAATTTCTTGTCTAGAGAATCTATTCAGTGATGTCAGCAGGGTGTTGGAGTACCCTGCTTTGGTTGTATTGCTGTCAATTTCTCCTTGAAAGTCCTCCAGAAATTTTTTACTGTATTTTAGTGTTTCTGTGTTTGGTGCATATATGTTTACCAAGGTTATATCCTCCTGTTGGATAGATCCTTTTAATATTATGTAGTGGCCTTCTTTGTCTCTATTATGGACTTCATTTTGAAGTCTAATTTATCGGACATGAGTATTGTTACTACAGATTTTTTTTTTCCCATTCTGTTTGGAAAATTTTTTTCCATCTCTTCACTTTCAACCTATATGAGTCTTTTGTTCTGAGGTGGTCTCTTGTAAACCATGTATATATGAGTCATGCTTTCTTATCCATTTAGCTATTCTGTGTCTTTTGATCAGAGTGTTTAGTCTGTTTACATTTAAGGTTATTATTGATATCTACATATTTATTTTTGATTGTTGTGGTTATATTTTTCTTTCTATTTCTTCTGGTTATTATACCAGTCCTTTTAACACTTTTTGCAGTGCTGGTTTGGTGTTAATATATTCCCTTAGTCTTTTTTTGTGTTGAAAGATTTTTACCTCAGCTTCTATTTTGAATAATAGCCTTGCTGGATAGAGTAGTCTTAGGTTCAGATTCTTGTTTTTCATTACCTTGATTACTTCATGCCATTCCCTTCTGGCCTGTAGTATTTTTGTTGAGAAGTTAGCTGATAGCCTTATGGGGGTTCCTTTGTAGGTAACCTCTTGCTTATCTCTTGCAGCCTTTAAGATTCTCTCTTTGTCTTTAATTTTTGGCATTTTAATTATGATGTGTCTTAGTGTGGGCCTCTTTGGGTTCTTCTTACTTGGTGCTCTCTGTGCTTCTTTGACTTGCATGCCTTTTTCCTTCACCAAGCTAGGGAATGTTTCTTTCATTATTTCTTCAAATATATTTTCTGACCCTTGCTCATTTTCTTCTTCTTCTGACACACCTATGATGAGTATGTTATTACACTTTATATTGCCTACAGTTCTATTAGTCTGTCTTTCTGTTTTTTAATTGTTTTTTTTTCTTTTTGGTTTTCGGATTGGGTGATTTTTTTCTACCTTGTCTTCTGATTCACTGATCCAATCCTTCACTTCATTTACTCTGCTGGTTGTTTCTTTCTATGTGTTCTTTATTTCTGCTATGTCATTCTTAATTTACAATTGGTTGGTTTTCAGTGTTTCTATATCTACTCATGCTACTGAGCTCTTTACTCATGCTGTTGAGCTTCCTCATTATTATTGCTCTAAACTTTTCCTCTGCTATTTTTCTTAATTCTATGTCATTTATTTTTCTCCTACAGGATTATCTTGTTCTTTCGATTGGGATTTTGTTTGTTTGTTTGTTTTACCATTTTGTCTGTCTCAGTGGGTTTTGGAGCCTGCCAAATTTTCTCTGCAGGTGTGTCTTCCTCTACTGAGCTTGGATGAGTGTGGGAGGATTCAGGTTGAACATCACTGTCATGTCTTACATTCCTGGGTAGATTGGCAAGCCAAAGAAAATATTGGTTATCCTCTAGCTATTTGTCTGGAGGTTATTAGTCTTAGTTGTTTTATGAGCCTCAGGTGGGGCTCTTGCTAGCTTATTCAACTGAGATGTTAATGAGCCTAAAATTGCATTTGTCTTGCCTGTCCTGTGGTGTTAAGTTCCTGGGGGAGGGACTGTTACTTTCCCCCAGGGCTCTGGGAAGGGGCGCTTTGAGTAATATGAGTACCGTCCTATGAGGGAGTGATTCAGCACAGACCCTCCTGTTTCCACCCCTCTGGATCCAAGAACCCTCTTTTCACTCACTTCCAGGTCAGTCTGCCCTCCTTCTGTCAGAGCCCAGGATGAGTAGCCAAAGAGGGTTTAGTGTTTAAAAAACAACAACAACAACAACAACAAAACCCTGCTTTCTCAGCAGAAAGTGTACACAACTAATGTAGTTCTCTGCTGCTGTCAAAGGGCTCTAGCCTGCCCCTGTGCACCTCCACAATTCTTACAAGTCTTGATTTGGCATCCATGATTGTACTGGTTTTGTTCAGCTCCTCTTCCGTTGGTTTTTCCTGATGATTTCTCTTTAAAACCCCACTTTCTCATTGGGAAGTGCACATCACTAATAGAGCTTTCCACTGCTGTCCGTGGGCTCCAGCCTGCCCCTGTGTGCCTCCACCATTTCTACCAGGCTCAATTTGGTGTCCTTGGTTATATTGGTTCTGTCCACCTGTTCTTCAGTTGGCTTTTCCCAATGATTTGTCTTCATTTTAGTTGTAATTACAGTTTTGTCCTAGGTAATGGACTGTGTAGCTTCCATTCATTCCACCTCCATTTTTTATTTTCCCCAGTTGCAATTCTAGCAAGATTTTTCCTTTGGAATACAGATTGTTTTAATCAAAGTCCCTTCTGTATTTCTTATTTGAGACTCATATTTGTATAGTGGTTAATAGCACAGAAATTCTGGAGATTCTGGAGCTAGATATCCTGGGTTTATATCTTGGTCCTTTGACTTTGTCAACTGTATAAACTTGGGCAAGTTATGTAGCCTCTCAGGGCCCAAATGTCCTCATCTATAAAAAGTAGATACTAGTAGTTAACTCGCAGATTTTGTGTGAGGGTTAAAGTGAGTGAATAAGGTAAAGCACTTAGATGCTGTACCTTGTATGTAGTGCTATTGTAAATGTCTTATATGCTTACCTACAGGGTTCATTCTGTTTCAGAAGAATAGCTAGCCACCTCCATGGTATGCTCTGTGAGATTCTGAAAGGCCCAACATGAAGAAAGCTGTCTCTGTAATGCACTTTCATGGCTTTCCTTCCTATTTTGATTTGAATTTCTAGCCATTAGAGCCATGAATATGAAACACAATGAGAAGGAGACAGCAGTATGTCCAGAAGAATTCAGTAACTACCTCCAGTTACCAGGAAACTATTCTTTTGTTCTCTGACATTAAACCAGACAAATATATCTGATTAAACGGGGGGCTGATGTAAGATGGAGAGTCCTAGGAAGAGGAGTTTGGTCCTTAGCCCCTAGCCCTGCTTTAATCACAGGGCTATTTTCCTCCTCTGCTGCTACATTTCTAAAGGCAAAATTGGCAATTTCCCTCCCCTCGTGTATACATCCTGCGTCATTCAATGAGTCCTACTCAAAGTTAACGACCATATAGTCAGTTCTACCCATATCATTGAGAGCTGATGATATTATTTCCCTTTTAAATATGTGGAGGCTCAAATGGTTAAATCATCTGCCTTATATTAGAATTTCTCAACTTTAGCATTATTGACATTTTGGCCCAGATAATTCTTTGTTGCTGGGGGCTATCCTGTGCATTGTAAGTTGTTTAACAGCATCCTTAGTCTCTCCATAGTTAGCTGCTCATTGCACTCATCAGCTAAAATAACCCAAAATATTTCTATACATTGCCAAATGTCTCGGCTTAGGAGTAGGATGCAGGGTGTAAAATTACCTCCTGTTGAGGACCACTGCTTTAGGTCATAAGCTTGTAAGGTGGGAAACTAGGATTCAAAATAAAGTCTACCTGATTCAGAATCCTATGATTTTTAACACTGTGAAAATTTCCCTATACAATGTGATGTAAATAAGACCTGAATAGCAAGCAGAATAAAAGGGTGCATACTATAGGAAGTCAGGTCTGGATGCTAAATTTTACCTAACTCACAATTACTGGAATACTCTACATAAATGGCTTCTTATATTAGAGCTTCACACTGCTAAGTGAACTATAACAAGTGTGAGGGCTTGAGACTTTTTCTGAAGTGAATTAAAAGAGCTTCTAGATTAGAGACACAAATGTGCAGGTGACAGGAAATGAGCTTCAGGACATTAGGTCCTTTAACATTTGCTACAACTACCCAAAGCATTTGAAGTCATTCTGCAGCATTCTGATGTGGATCAAGATTCCTGGATACAGCATCTATTTTATATTTATTCACCAAAGTGATAGTACAGAGGGAACTGAGCAGACATCTTTAAATTTATTTGAAAATGGCAGGGATATGAGATTCTCCATTTAATATGTTTAATTTCCACAAATATTTATATTCTAAATCCCATTCAGTCCTTGAGAAATACTGTAAACAAAACTAAAACAAAAAGAAAGCAAATTTTGGATCCCAGAACTGCATTTAGGCATCTTCCACATGATTTACTGCTCACAGTACAGGATACAAATAATGGCCATGCCAGCATGTGGAAGCTTAAACAAAATACATTCTAGTGGTGACCATATTGTGGGCATTGCCAAGGCAGAATAAAATGCAATCAGGATTTAAATGTGGCTAAAATAATAGCTGCTTGGATTCAAGCACACTGATTAATGTCAGAGACACATATGAAATGTTGTCTGGTCATCAGTGTAATTTTTCTTCTCAAAAAATAATAAACTAAAAGGAGAAAACCTTATTCTCTAAAGTTAACATGTCTCAGATGAAGTGTTTTAGTTAGATGTGATCTATGTTCCAAGATTGACACGTTATCAGGATAACTTATTTTACACTATGTAAATTGCAAATATTTCTGAAATATTTACTTTTTACAGCAAATTCTTTTTCTTTTCTCATATCTGCATATAAATGTAAAATTTGTGCTTACTGTGTACTCAGCTTTTTTTTTTGAGGAGCCAAAATTAGCTTTAAAGATGTCACACATATCATTTGAAGCGGAAAATGTGCCTAAACTTAGAACATTGAAGCAATTTGTATTTCTGACTTCAGTTTCATAACCCGAGTCGGTAATTAAATAAACACATGTCTACAAAACCTGACATGTTTAAAAGACTGGTTCACAAACATTAGTGATAAGAATACATGGTAAATACTCTCTATTACTATACTTTGCCTAAAACACAAAACAATGAACACAACAAAATAAAGCCCATTGTGTGAATCCCTCATATTTCATGCACACTATTTCTTTCTTGTGAGGTTAGAATTGTTAAGAAGCAGCAGAAATTTGTTTGTACTCATAAAAACACCTATTGGAATGACCACCCATTACTAAGAAGGAATTGAAATAGATAAAACTGTTCACTATTGCTCTTTCTAAATAACACTTTCATGTAACTGATTTAGTGAGAAAAAATGCTGGTCATGATGAAATTTCAGCATAGCAATGCAGTATTAATTGTAATCTCTACTAACCAACTATATCCCCAGTATTTTGTGTAGCACAAAGAGGAAGAGTTTGGGAATCACCAACTAGATGCTAACCTTGGCTTTATATTTGTTTACTCTTTTAGTCTACTTCCATCATTGTAATATAAGGTTTGATAAAGACTAAAGGAGAAATGTAACTAAAATAAATAAACAATATTGTGGGAGCAAAACAATTGTTAGAACCTATTTATAAAATTAGTAATACAACTAATAGGTTTGGTTTGTTATGGTATAGTAGGAACCTTATTAGACCAAGAACCGAAAGACCTAGATTCTAGTCATGGTTCTGTCACTAATTAGCTATGTAATTATAAACAGTTATTTAGTTCTTTTGTGATTCAACTTACTCATATTAAAATGAAGTATCAAATTCAGATGATCTAGGTCAAAGTTTCCTTCCCCTCAAATAATCTTATGCACCAGTGAATTTGGCTCATATAGGAAGATAAATTCTTGGCCATAGTCAGCTATGTACTACTTTATTACCATTCGTTGTGAAATAACTACTAGATTTTAAATGAATTGTTTAAGAATTTAGTCCATTGTTATGTGAAATATAAACTATTTCAGCATGATGCTCATTGGTGAGAATATAAGCACAGCAGTTCTGGAAACATGATATCTTGAACTAATGTGCACATGCCCCTTCTTTTAACTTGTTATATAAATGAACCAAAGATGGCCTCTGTATATTGGCCCCTAAGTTGTTTACTTCTACACAGTAAGCTGAGATTCCCTAGCCCAAATGCTCTCTGGCACCACATTCAAATTTTTATAAGTCCAATTGTTTTGAACATACCCCAAATAAGCAGATTATTAGCCACATGGAGACTACCTATTTTGCATACCCGGTAGAACTGCAAGACATCTGTTAGCCATAGATAAGATAAACTCTGGCTATAAAGATTCCTAGTCACTGCTACCCTTCAGAGCTCTGACACAGAGACTCCCTTCAGTGCTGCTGAGGTGAGCCTCATCTATGATTCCTTCCCCCCAACCCCGGAGTGCCATTGCCCTCATCCCCCTTGGATGGTAGCTAGTGTACTAGCACTAAAGCCTTTGAGAAAGCTTATTCTATGAGGGACTTCCTTGCATGTATGCAAACTTGTCAGTGTGGCACCCAAATAAAGCTTGCATGTGCAACTGCCATAGGTGAGAATTATAAACACCTGAAGGAAGACATTTCTAAATAAATAATGATTCAAAGAGGAAGCCACCTCAGAGATTATTAAATACTTATAACTAAAGAAAATTAAATCACTATAAATCAAAATGTGTAGAATGCAGAAAAATGCAGTATTTATAAGGATATTTATAGCCTAAAATGAATGTATTTGAAAAGAAAGGTTGAAAATTGAGGCAAGCATTGACTTTGAAAATTTAGATAAAGAATGTTACTATAAAACCAAAATAAAATAGAAGAAAATCACAACTAGAAAAGCAGATATTAACTCAAAGAGAAAGAAACATTAGATGATAAAAAACTGAAATACTAAACATTTGAAATAATTAATAAGATATATACACTTCTGGCTACATTGTTGAACAAATAGAAGGTCAGTTAAATAGTATTAGCATAAAAAGGGGGGCATATATTGCTTTGGTAGAAACTTTTGAAGATATAACAGAATTTTATGAATAACTCTTCAACCAAGATAAAATGGGAAAAATTTCAGGTGTATATATTAGCAAAATTAGATCAGTTTACTCGATTACTAAGAATAGTCCTACATTAAATATATAGAATATTACAAATCTATTTCTTCCCCAAAATACTAGATCCAGAGGATGTAAAAAGACATGTTTGGCAAATCCTCCAGAAATAAATAATCCCTTTCTTTATTCAAAGAGTTCCAGATAATAGAAAAAAAAAGTGTTTTCCCTCATTTTATGAGAATTTTATAACCCTGGTATACAATATTAATAAGAATCGTAAAATAAAGTACAATAATAGGCCAATATCAGAAACACAGATGAAAAAAATACTCAGTAGTATATTAGTAAACATGATCCAGCAACATATTTTTTAAAAGTAACTCAAGTATTTTTTATTCTAGAAATTAAGAATGGTTTAATTTTAGAAAATCTATTAATAAAATTAACAGAAGAAAAGAGAAATAGTAGTGTAATCTTAATAGATACAGAAACAGTTTTTTTATATAATTAATATCTAATCATAGCAACCTATAAACTATTTTAACCTCATCAATAGTATCTACCAAAAACCTGTTTAGACACTGTAGTGAAATAATAGGCGCATTCTTTAATGACAGCAAGCAAATAGATGCCCATTCTCATATGTTTTCAACATTGCAATAAAGATTCTACCCAGTGATAAAAGAAAAATGAAATAAGAACAGGAATAAGAAGAGAAGTAAATAAATTGTTTTCATTCAAAGATGATTTAAGTATCAAAATATAAAATCTAAGCAAATATTCAGAACAAATATTAAAACTATTAAGCAATATTGCTGAACCTAATGGCAATACATATAAAATAGCATTATTAGTGATTCTATTTACTGAGAGCAGCATTTGAAATAAAGAGATCATATTCTCCAAAAATTTGTAATATAACTAGTTATAAGTGTAACAAATGATATACAAAAAATATTTGAAGAAAATTGTTTATAACTGTATGTTTATAACTATATTAAATCTCCAAAGTATAGTGTACATTAAACATATACATTGCCAGGTCAGTGTGACTCAGTGGTTGAGCATCCATTGACCCATGCACCAAGAGGTTGCTGGTTCGATTCCTGATCAAGGCACATGCCTGGGTTGTGAGTCCCAGTGAGGGGCATTCAGGAGGCAGCCAATCAATGTTCTCTCTCATCGATGTTTCTATCTCTCTCTACCTGTCCCTTCCTCTCTCTCTAAAATCAATGGAGAAAAATAATTTTAAATATACATTATGGTAGAAGGCAAGAATTCAATATTGTCAAGATATTGATTTTTATCAAATTTACTAATAAACTCAAGGCAGTTACATTCTAAATGACAAATAGATCGTTCACAAATCCATGGAAAAATGGTAATATATTATCAAAACATCAAAAAAAAAGAGGGTCTATTTTAGCCACTAGTTTCTTAGGCATTTTATAGAGATACAAACATGAACAATGTGATATGGGAATGGGGGTAGGGAGAGAGAGATAAACCAATGGAATATAACTATACTTACATAAGAAATTGATAATGGCAGAAGTGGCATTTAAATCAGATTGTAAGGAGAGACTAATCAATATAAAGTTTGGGAATAAAACAAAGTTTCAAAAATAATTAATGTTCAATATTCATCATAGTGATTACCCCAAATTTAATTAATTCACATTTTATTAAGAATGTAAAACTACTTTTTGATTGTTCATAGGACTTATCCAGGTTGTACATTTTTAATTTTTTTTTCCTTTCTCCTTTTCCTCTTGTTCTATTTTTGGATAGCAATTGAACTTTATGGGAAGGAAAGGAGAAAATCAAATTCCAACATATTGGTTGGAAGAAGTTTGAAATTTATAGTTAAAGTTCTTTTAGGAAAAATTCCACCATTTCTGTGTCAGACTAGCTAATGCTGATCAACTCTTCTACTTAGAACAAATAGAACACCTAAAAAAACTGTTTTAAAAAATCTATTTGAAGATAAGGAAGCTAGCTGGTATTGAAGAATTATGGAGTCAAGAACTGGGGAGAAAAGTAAACACCCAAGTCAGTTATGCTTTGGGGCAGCTTTTCCCTAATGGATATCTACTGATTTTTGAAGAGGCTTTTGTGAGCAGAAGAAACTGAGCACAGTTTGTGAAAATGTCTACAGCTCCCGAAGGAGTGGGAAGCCTTGTAATCCTTTGTTCTGTGGGTTCAGACCTCAAAAGATTAATACTTAGATTAAGTGTGAGCCAGAAGACCTGCTAACTGGGAGGACAGGAGTGTCAGGGTGCAGTAGCTATCTATCCTACCATGTGGAATAGGCTGACTGAAGAACGAAGAGAAATGAAAATAAACAGAGAAAGCCCTAATGTAATCACTTGATTCCTTGTTCCAACTCTGTCTGAAGGCAGATTCAGTCTTGGATTTCCCACAAAGTTTCTATCTTTATTTATTTTATTTAAAGGGTGAGCCAGAAATTCTCTGGAACTGTCAGGGACTAACAGTATGCTTCAAGTATAGTAATCGCAAACTCTATAACTGTATTACATTGAGCTACATTCTCTTTCTAGAAGCAAATGCAAATCCTCTGTGGAGGAAGACAACATAATGCCATACCTCAATATAATTTTTATGATGTTAATATACAATAGTCAGTCCTCAGTAAAAAACAAACCAGGTACATGAAGATGAAGAAACAAGGTGACACAAACTAAAGAAATTAACAAAATTGCCCTGGCTGGTTTGGCTCAATAGTTAGAGTGCCTGTGGACCAGAGAGACCCGGGTTCGGTTCCCACTAAGGGCACATACCTTGGTTGCAGTTTGTTCCCTGCCCTGGTTGGGTCATGTGGGAGGCAGCCACTCGATGTGTCCCTTTCACATCGATGTTTCTCTCTTTCTCTCTTCCTCCCATTCTATGTGAACAAAAATTAAAAAATGTCCTTGGGTGAGGATTAAAAAAAATTAACAAAATTAAAAACAATAACAATATATTAATATCAATGAATATAAACAGAAAACAAACAAAAAAACCCCAAAAACTATAAAAGAGAAACAAATAAAAATGTAAAACTGAAAGATATAATGAATGAAATTATGAACTCAATGGTTGGGTTTAAGAGAAGATTAGATTCAGATGAAGAGTTAGGGAAATGGAGGATGTTGAGTAAATATCTAGAGTGAGGTGCAGAGACAAAATAATTTTCAAAAACACACAAAAAGTGTAAGGGGTGTAAAGGATATAAGAATTTTTTTTTATTAATTTATTTTTATTACAGACATTTCACCTTTTTTTCTCATTGACAACCTCCTCTCGAACCCTCTCCAACTAAGCATTGTTGTCTATGTGAATTGGTTACTCATACATGCATATACATTCTTTGGTTTATCCTCTACCCCCGCTCCCACCTGCCCTTCTGAGGTTTGTCAGTCTATTCCCTACGTGTATGTCTCTGGGTCTATTTTATTCATCAACTTATTTTGTTTATAATATTTCATAAATTAGTGATATCCTGTGATATTTGTCTTTTTCTGACTCCTTGTTTTGATTAGCATAATACTCTCCAGGTCCATCCATGTCGTCTCAAAGGATAAGAGATCTTTCTTTCCTACAGCTGCATAGTGTTCCATTGTATATATGTACCACAGCTTTTTTATCCACTCATTTACTGATGGACACTTGGGCTGTTTCCAGATTTTAGCAATTATAAATAGTGCTGCTATGAACATAGGGGTGCATATATTCTTTCTAATCAAAGTTTCAGGCTTCTTAGGATATATTCTCAGAAGTGCGGTCACTGGGTAAAATGGCAGATCAATTTTTAATTATTTGAGGAAACACCAAATTATTTTCCATAGTGGCTGTACCAGTCTGCACTCCCACCAGCAGTGTACTAGTGCCCTTTTATTCCACACCCCCTCTAGCACTTGTTGTTTGATGATTTGTTGATGGCAGCCATTCTGACAGGTGTGAGGTGATACCTCATAGTCATTTTAATTTGCATCTCTATAATGATTAGTGACATTGAACACTGTTTTCATATGTCTCTTGGCCATTTGAATGTCCTGTTTGGAGAGGAGTTTATTTAAATTCTCTGCAAATTTAAACAGTTTTCCCTTTATTGATTTTAGAGAGGAAAAGAGATGGAAAGACAGAGACATCAATGAGAGAGAACATCAATTGGCTGCCTCTTGCATACATTACACTGGAAATTTGCCCTATAACCTGGGCATGTGCCCTGACCAGGAATGAAACTGGCAACATCTTGATGGATGGGGCAACATTCAAACACTGAGCCACACCAGCCGAGCTTCTTCCCCTTATCTAATTTGATTCTTATTTTGAGTTGTATAAATATTCTGTAAATTTGGAGGTCAACCACTTATCTGATATATCCTTGACAATTATGTTCTCACATATAGTGGGTTCCCTTTCCATTTGCATGCTTGTTTCTTTTGATGTGCAGAAGCTTTTTAGTTTGATGTAGTTCAATTTATTAATTTTTTCCCTTGTTTCTCTTGCCGTAGGCGTTGTATCAGTGAAAATTCTGCTGCATGTGATGGGTGAAATTTTGTTGCCTATATTTTCTTCTAAGATTTTTACACATTCATGAGTAACACTCCATGAGTTTTATCTATTTTGAGTTTATTCTTGTGTATGGTGTAAGATGGTGGTCTAGTTTTATATTCTTTTTCATGTAGCTGTCCAATTTTGCCAATGCCATTTATTAAAGAGGCTGCTTTTGCTCCATTGTATACTTTTGCAATGTCTGTCAAACATTAATTGAGCATAATGTCTTGGGTCAATTTCTGGGTTCTCTGTTGTGTTCCATTGAGCTCTATGCCTATTCTTGTGCCAGTACCAGGCTATTTTGATTAAATTGGCTTTGTAGTATAACCTGATATTTGGCATTGTGATCTCTATTACTTTGCTTTTCTTTTTCAAGAATGCTGTGGATAGTCGGGGTCTTTTTGGTTCTATATAAACTTTTGGAGTATTTGTTCTAGTTCTATGATATATGTTGTTGGTTTTTTAATGGGGATTACCTTGAATCCATAGAGTGCTTTGGGTAGTACGGACATTTTAATGATGTTAATTCTTTCAATCCATGAACAAAGTATATGCTTCCAATTTTGTATATCTTTCTCTATTTTTTTCTAATGTCTTGTAGATTTCTGAGAACAGGTACTTTTCTTCTTTGGTTAAGTTTATTCCTGTGTATCTTTTTTTTTTTTTTGCTTCAATGGTAAATAGAATTATTTTTTTAGTTTCTAATTCTCTTAGTTCATCATTGATGTAGAAAAATGGCATCAGTTCCTTGAAATTAATTTTGTATCCTGATACTTTGCCAAATTTGTTAATTAAAATTAGTAGATAATTTATGGAGTCTTTAGGGCTTCCTATTTGCAATATTATGTCATCTGCAAATAATAACAGTTTTACTCCCTCCTTTCCAATTGGGATCCTGATTACAGTCATCCATCACGACTTCACACTTTGACTTTCCCTTGTTTACTCTATTGTGGTTTTTTCAAATATATTCATTAAAAAGTTGTTCAACTTCAGGAGGGAGTTTTACTGAACATTTAAAGAAGATCTAATACCCATTCTCCTCAAACTATTTCAAAAAGTCCAAGAAAACGGAACACTTTCAAACTTATTTTATGAGGCCAACATAATCCTAATTCCAAAACTGGATAAAAACACTACAAAGAAAGAAAACTACCAATATCCCTGATGAACACAGATGCCAAAATCTTTAAGAAAATATTAGCAAATCAAATCCAGCAATACATCAAAAAAATTATTCATCATGACCACATGGGTTTCATCCTAGGGATGCAAGGCTGGTACATTATTTGCAAATCAATAAGTGTGATACACCACATAAACAAAATAAAAGATAAAAGTTATATGATCATATCAATAGATGCTGAAAAAGCATTCAACAAAATCTAGCAACAATTTCTGATAAAAACACTCAGCAATGTGAAAATAGAGGGATCACATCTCAAAATAATAAAGGCCATATATGAAAAACCTACAGGCAACATCATACTCAATGGGCAAAAACAATAGACCTTCCCCTTAATAATGGGACCAAGACAGGGATGCCCACTTTTGCCACTCTTATTTAACATAGTACTGGAAGTCTTAGTCACAGAAATTAGATACGAAAAAAAATTTTTAAAGATTCAAATTGGAAAGAAGGAAGTGAAACTGTCCTTATTTGCAGATGACATAATATTCTACATAGAAAACCATAAAGACTCTATCAAAAATCTACTAGTGTTAATAAATAAACTTGGCAAAGTAGCAGGATACAAAATTAATGTCAAGAAATTGATGGTATTTTTATACACCAATGATAAACTCACAGAAAGATAAACTTAAAAAATCCCATTTATGACTTTCTAGAAAAATATGGCAGCAGGCAGGACCAGAGGGAATGTGAGTGCCTGAGAGAGTGAGCTAGTGTGTAAGAATGTGAGTAGACTTGAAGGTGGACGACCAAACTCGTAGTGCAGAGATGTGCAGCAGAAGGTTCCTGTGCTGTGAATGAGAGCAACAGGCTACAATGGTAAGCTGCTCTTCAGGGTGCTTTTCCCTGCACTGTGGGGAGATCTCACCATTTTGGAAGATCCTGGGTCTTCTCTAGGAGCAGGCAGTGGGAGCAGCTAGGGCTCAGCAATCTGAGCCCATCAGTGCAACTGGCACCATGGGACCAGTGGACACTCTTTGTCAACACAGACCAGTGCACAGTACTGGAACTACCAAGGTGCTGTTTGAAAAAGCCACAGATGGCCAGAAGCCCAGAACTGACCCCCAGAGTAGCAGCAGATATACCCCAGCAACAGAGGCTGGGGAGTACAATCCATCCCCAGGCAACAGAAGCACAGACCAGCAGCTGAGACCCATCCCCATAAACTACAGCAAAAGATGAGCAGGAATTGAGCCCCAGGAAGCAGCAGCACTCCCTAGCTACCAGCGGTGGGAAGCAACACAATTATAGTGCGTGACTTTACCATGCCACAGACACCACTGGATAGATCTTCTAAACAACTAATTAACAAGGACATAGAATCCTTACAAGACAAACAAGATTACTTGGACTTACTTGATATTTAGAGAACATTTCACCCCAAAGCTGCAGAATATACATTCTTCTCAAGTGCACATGGGCTGATCCCAAAAATAGACCACATTTTAGGACACAAAGCAAGTCTCTACAAATTCAAAAAAATAGAAATTTTATCAAGCATTTTTTCTGATCACAGTGGCATGAAACTAGAACTCAATTACAATAAAAACACACAAAAACATTCAAATACTTGGAGGCTAAATAGCATGTTATTAAACAACGAATGTGTTACTAATGAGATCAAGGAAGAAATTAAAAACTTTCTGGAAACCAATGACAGCAAACACACAACACAAAATGGGACACAGTGAAAGCAGTCCTGAAAGTTTAGTTCATAGCATTACAAGCCTACCTCAGGAAACAAGAAAAAATTTTAATTGACTTTCTCACACTACAACTGAAAGAACTAGAAAGTAAACAAAAAAGAAAACCCAGACGTAGTAGGAGAAAGAAAATAGTAAAGGTCAGAGCAGAAATAAATAATATAGAGCCTAAAAAAACAATTCAAAGATCAATGAAACAAAGAGCTGGTTCTTTGAAAAAATAAACAAGATTGATAGACCTTAAGCCAGACTCACCAAGAAACAAATAGAGAGAAAAATAAATAAAGAAAATCAGAAATGAAAAAGAAGTAACAACTGACACCACAGAAATACAAAGGATTATGAACAAATATTATGAACACTTACACGCCAACAAATTGGACAATCTAGGAGAAGCAGACAAATTTCTAGAAACACACAGTCTCACAAAACTTAACCTGGAAGAGGTAGAAAACTTGAACAGACCAATAACAGCAAAGGAAATTGAAGATGTAATCAAGAAACTCCCAGCAAACAAAAGCCCAGGCCTGGATGGCTTCACAGGAGAGTTTTGCCGAACATTCAAAAAGGATCTAATACCCATTCTCCTAAAATTATTCCGAAAAATCCAAGAAGATGGAACACTTCCAAACTCATTCTATGAGGTCAGAATAATGTTAATTTAAAAACTGGATAAAGACACTACAAAGAAAATAAACTACAAGCCAATATCCCTGATGAACACAGATGCCAAAATCTTTAAAAAAAATATTAGCAAATTGAATCCAGCAATACATTAAAAAATTATTCAACATGATCAAGTGGGTTTCATTCCAGGCATGCAAGGATGGTACAATAGTCACAAATCAATAAATGTGATACACCACGTAAACAAAAACAAAAATAAAAACCATATGATCATATCAATAGTTGCTGAAAAATCATTCGACAAAAATCCAGCACCCATTTTTTATCAAAACGCTCAGCAATGTGGGAATAGAGGGATCATATTTCAACATATTAAAGGCCATATATGAAAAACTTACAGCCAACATCATACTCAATGGGTAAAAACTAAAAGCATTTTCCTTAAGAACTGGAACAATACAGGAATTTCCACTTTTGCCACTCTTATTTAACATAGTACTGGATGTCTTAGTCACAGCAATTAGACATGAGAAAAAATAAATAAATAAAGGGGATCCAAATTGGAAAGGAGGAAGTGAAACTGACATTATTTGCAGATGACATAATATTGTACATAGAAAACCCTAAAGACTCCATCAAAAATCTACTAGACTTAATAAATGAATTTGGCAAAGTAGCAAGATACAAAAGGAATGTTGAGAAATCAACAGCACTCTTATACAACAATGATTAAATCAAAGAAAGAGAAACTAAAAAGACAATTTCATTTACCATTGCAGGAAAAAAATAAGATAGCTAAATATAAACTTAACCAAAGAAGTAAAAATATCTTCACAGAAAACTACGAGTCACTGAAAATAGAAATAGAGGAAGGTATAAAAAAGTGGAAGCGTACACCATGTTCATGCATTGGAAGAATTAACATTATTAAAATGTCCATAATACCCAAAGCAATCTATGATTTCAATGCAATCCCCATCAAAATACCAAAGTCATATTTTACAGAACTAGAACAAGCACTCCAAAAGTTTATATGGAACTATAAAAGACCCTGAATAGCCACAGAAATCTTGAAAAAGAAAAACAAAGGAGGGATCACATTACCAGATATCAGGTTATACTACAAAGCCACTGTAATCTAAACATCCTGATACTGGTACAATACAGGCAGATAGGTCAATGGAACAGAACAGAGAACCCATAAATTGACCCAAGACATTATGCTCAATTTGTATTTGACAAGGGTAGCAAGAGCATACAGTGGAGTCGAGACAGTCTCTTCAATAAATGGTGTTAGAAAAAATTGGACAGCTACTTGCAAAAAATGAAGCTACACCACCAACTTACACCATAACAAAGAATAAACTCAAAAGGTATAAAATACTTAAATGTAACTCATGAATCCAGAAAAATTCTAGAAGAAAATGTAGGAAACACAATTTCAGGCATCAAACACAGCAGAATTTTCACTGATACAACACGTAAGGCCAGAGAAAGAAAGGAAAAGATGAGCACATGGGACTACATCAAACTGAAAATCTTCTTCACAGCAAAAGAAACAACCATCAAAATGGAAAGGTAACCCTCTATATGGGAGACCATAATTGCCAATGATGCATTTGATAAGTGGTTAATTTTTAACATACAAAGGGGACTCATACAACTCAACAAAAGGAAGATAAAGAACCCAATTAATCAATGGCAAAAGACCAAATAGACACCTCTCCAAAAAAAACATACAAATGCCCAAGAGACATATGAAAAAAATGCTCAACATCACTAAGCATCAGAGATTCAAATTAAAACAAGTATAAGGTACCACTTCACACCTGTCAGAAAGGCCGCCATCAACAAATCATCAAACAGTAAGTGTTGGCGAGGTTGTGGAGAAAAGGGGCCTCTAGTACACTGCTGGTGGGAATGCAGACTGGTACAGCCACTATTGAAAACACTATGGTGTTACCTCAAAAAGTTAAAAATTGATGTGCCATTTGACCCAGTGATCCCACTTCTAGGAATATATACTACAAAACCTGAAACACCAATCAGAAAGAATAGAACACCCCTATGTTCATAGCAGCATTGTTTACAATAGTTATAACCTGGAAACAACCCAAGTGTCCATCAGTAGATGAGTGGATAAAAAATCCATGGTACATGTACACAATGAAATACTGTGCAGCTATAAGAAGAACAAATCTCTTATCCTTTGAGATGACATGGAGGGACCTGGAGAATATTATGCTAAGCAAAACAAGCTAAGCAGAGTGAGACAAATACCACATGATCTCACTATTTGTGGAATATAATAAACTAAACAAACTGATAAACAAAAATGTTCCAGAGACATCAAGGTAGGGTACAGACTGACAATCTCAGAAGAGGGAGTGTTGGGGGAGAAGACATTAATCACAGAATTTACATGCATGTGAGCATAACCAATGGACATAGACAACAAAGGTGGGGATGGGGTGGTGGCGATGGGAAGGAGGGTGTCAATGGGGGAAAAAGGAGAAACATTTGTAACAAAAACAAATTAATAAATTAAAAGTTGATTGAGACAGTGAAAATGATACAGCACATACTCAGTTGTTTGAGTCCATTTTACACCCCTATATTACATTTAAAATTGAAATTACTGTATGTATTAACTGTAGGCCTCTGTGTTCGAGCACCCCCACAAATCCTTCAATGTCAGGTGCAATGGCTTGTCCATTTTTGTGTGTGGGCAATAACTTTTTCCAAAAGATCAGGTGTGGTGAAACCAAGCCAATCAGAGCATATTGTTTACTGATTGGCTAGCTTATTCTCTTCCTATCCTGGCCACTGATTGACTCAGCCACATTGAAGTTCATTTCTTTCATACATGCTTCTACATTTCCATGCATCAGAAGCATCTTTGCTCTTGTGTTTGCGATTTCTGAGAACTTTCATCTAAGCCCCACTACGGCTCCTAAACGTGCTGTTTCTGCTAAGCCTTCAGTCAATAAACTAAGCACCAAAGGAAGATGCTTACCATCCAGAAGAAGGTGAAACTCTTGGATATGATCAAAGATGGCAAGAAAATTTGGAGGTTGCTCGCCATTACGACTTAAATGAGTCTACTGTTTGATCCATCCATAAAGATGAAAAGAACATCCATGCAATGGCTACTTCTCTTTTAACAAGGAAGCAAAGTGTGTCATGACAAGTCGTAATAATTTTATAGTGAAAACAGAGTCTGCCCTGTCCATTTGGATCAGGGACGGCCACAAAGAAAACATTCTGTTGGATTCGCAGGTCATCAGGAGAAAGCGAGACAGATCTATCAGCATTTTATGATGGACGAACCTCAACCAGGACCCTCTTCTGCAATGTTCATGGATTTCACAGTGAGCAAGGGTTGGTTTAAGAAGTTCCAGAAGAGATATCATCTGTAGCGTGCCATCCTCCATGGACAAGCTGCCTCTGCTGACCAGCCTGCAGCAGAGTACTACAAGAACAACAGGTTCCAGAAGATCCTTGAGGAGGGTGAGTATCATCCAGAACATGTGTTCAATAATGATGAAACAGTACTGTTCTGGAAAAGAATGCCTTCCTGGACATTCATTTTCAAGCATAAGGCTAAGAGCCATGGCTTCAAGGTGTATAAGGATTGAGAGACTATCAATATGTGTGGAAATGCGGTGGGATTTTTGCTCAAGCCTGTCCTTATCTACAAGGCCAAGAACCCTAGGATCCTGAAGAATAAAAACAAGAACTTGCTGCCAGTGCAAAGCCTGGATCATGAAGCAGCTGTCATCGGACCAGTTCCATGAGTGCTTCATCCCCCAAGTCAAGCTGTATCTCATGGAGAAGGAACTGGGGTTTAATGTCCTTCTCCTCATGGACAATGCTGGAGGTCATGCACAAGACCTATCCTACAAGTTTGCAGATCAAATTCCTTCTTCCCCATACCGCTTCACTGATCCAGACAATGGATTAAGGCACTATTCATGTGTTCAAGGCCCTCTACACGCAAAACACCCTGCAGCACCTTGTAAAAGGCGTGGACCTTGAGGAGAACTTCTTGCTGAAGGAGTACTGGTGGCAGTATACCATTGTGACCCATCTGAAGAATATCCAGGCCACATTGAAGGACATAAAGATGGAGACCATGAAGACCAGCTGGAAGATGTTGTGGCCTGATATTTTCCACAACTACAGAGGATTCACCCCAGAGGATATAAGCAACTCGGAAGTGGATAAGGTAGTTAGGCTAGCCCAAATGCTGGGAGGAGAAGGTTTCATGGATATGACTTGTGATGATGTGGATGAGCTGCTGGAGATACATTCAGATCTTTTAACTAATTAGGATCTGGTGGAGATGACTAAGTCTACAAGTGAGAAGGAGGAAGAATAGCCAGAGGTTCCTGGGGGTCAGGAGGAGTAAGTTGGACTTACACTTGAGCATCTCTTGCAAGTCGTGAGAACTATTAAGGTAGTATAGGGCATGATTGGTGAATAGGACCCACAAATGATGAGTGCATTATGGTTCCAAAATGCACTTGATGGAGTGAGAGAACCCTACAAAAGCCTTCTCATGCATATAAAAAGACAGCACCAGCAACTGCCTATCACAATGATCTTCAGCCGTGCACCTAGACACACACTGCCTACTCTTAGTACTCCTTCAGAATAAAAAGATAACACACCTGCTGAAGATACTGCACCACATAAAGACTCTCCTACTGAGGTCATGCCTTCAGAGAAGCAGTAACCTTGCTCTTCTTTGCTGTACAGTACATCTTCATCGCTTCATCATTGAACAAGTTGCACTATTTTCATAGGTTAGTGGTCGTGTGTGTGTAATTAAATGTACAATAATAATATGATATTTGTAATGTTTAATATGTCTTATTTTCTCTTATTTTGTTTAATATATTGGGTAATACAAGAGTAATGGTGACTAAAGGGTGTTATTTCATGTCTAGAGGGCTCTAATAATGTTTAAAAATGTATTTAAAAGGTTGTAAACAGGTTTTCTATGCTCTGTGAAAATATTCAATTTATAAATAAAAAATCCTATTTCACGAAAATTTGTTTATCGCGGTAGAGTCTGGAACTGATTAACCGTGATAAATGAGGGCCAACTGTATTTATTCTTCATGTCTAATTGCTGTGGCTAAGACTTCCAGAACTATATTAAATAACAATTACAATAGTTGGCATCCCTATCTTGTTCTTGTTCTTAATAAAAATGCTTTTAGTTTTTCACCCTTGCTATAATGTTGGAAGTAAGTTTTTTGTATATGGCCTTTATTATATCTAGATATGGTCCTTCTATTCCCACACAGTTGACCACTTTTATCAGAAATTAGTGCTTGATTTAGTCAAATGCTTTTTTGTCATCTATTGCTATGATCATATATATATATTTTTTTTATTTTGTTTTTGTGATGTATCACATTTAATGATTTGAGAATATTGTACCAACCTTGCATCCGTGGGGTAAACCACACTTGGTCATGGTAAAAAAAAAAAAATAATAATAATAATGTATTGCTGGATACAATTTGCTAATATTTTGTTAAGGATTTAAACATCTGTGTTCATCAGGGATATTGGCCTGTAGTTTTTTTTGTTTGTTTGTTTTTTGTTTCTTTGTAATGTCTTTATCTGGTTCTGGAATTAGAATTATGCTGGCCTCATAAAATGTGTTTGGAAGTATTTTTCTTCTTGGATTTTTTGAAATAGTTTGAAAAGAATGGGTGTTTGTTCTTTGAATGTTCCATAAACCTCCCCTGTGACACCATCCAGGCTTGGTGTTTTGTTTTCTGGGAGTTTCTTGATTATGTCTTCAATTTCCTTAGTTGTTATTGGTCTGTTCAAGTTTTTTTCTCTTCCCAGTTCAATTTTGTGAGACTGTGTTTTTAGAAATTTGTCCATTTTGCCTAGGTTGTCCAATTTGTTGCCTTTATAATTGTTCATAATATTTGTTAACGATCCTTTTTATTTCTGTAGTGTCAGTTGTTACTTCTCCTCTTTCATGTCTAATTTTGTTTATTTGTGCACTGTTTCTGTTTTTTGGTGTGTCTGGCTAAGGGTCCATCAATCTTGTTTATCTTTTCAAAGAACCAGCTCTTTGTTTCATTGATATTTTGAATTTTTTTGTCTCAATGTTGTTTATTTCTTCTCTGGCTTTTATATCTTCCTTTTCACTTGCTCTGGATTTTTTTTTTTTTTTTTCTTTCAAGTTCTTTAAATTGTGAGCTTAAATAGCCAATTAAAATAATTAAATTTTTTTCTTGTTTCTTGAGTTAGTCCTGAAGTGGTATGAACTTTCCTCTCAGAACTGCTTTTGCTGCATCCCCTAGATTTAATGTTGCTATGTGTTCATTTTCATTAGTTTACAAGACATTTTTAATTTTTTCCTTGATCTCCTTAGTAATCTATTCATTGTTTAAAAACACGCTATTTAGCCTTCATGCGTGTAAATGTTTGTGAGTGTTTTTATTGTAATTGATTTTTAGTTTCATGTCATTGTGATCTGAGAAGATGCTTGCTATCATTTAAGTCTTCTTGAACTTGTAGAGACCCAGTTTGTGTCCTAACTTGTGGTCTATCTTTGAGAATGTCCCATATTCACTTGAGAAGAATGTGAGTTCTGCAGTTTTGGGGTGTAATTCTCTCTAGCTATTTATTAAATCCATTTGAAGTAGAGCATAATGTAGAGTCTCTCTTTCTTTGATAACTTTTAGTGTAGAGGATCTATCCAGTAGGGTTATTGAAGTCTCCTGCTATGATTATATTGCTGTTAATTTCTTCTTTAAAGTCCTCCAGAAGGTTTGTAAAGTATTTTGGTGTTCCTATGTTGGGTGCCTATATGTTTACCAAGGTTATATTCTTCTGTTGGATAGATATTTTCAATATTATGTAGTGGCCTTCTGTGTCTCTAGTTATAGTCTTCATTTTGGAATCTATTTTCTCAGATATGAGTATTGCTACCTTAGCTTTTTTTTTTTTTTCCATTTACTTGCAATTTTTTTCCATCTCTTTACTTTCAACCTATGTGAGTCTTTTGTTGTGAGGTCTGTCTTTGTAAACAAAGTATATATGAGTCATGCTTTCTTATCCATTCAGCTACTCTGTATCTTTTGATTGGAGAATTTAATCCATTTCCATTTAAGGTTATTATTGTTATGTATATATTTATTGCCATTTTTTTATTATGGTTATGTTTCTCTTCATATTTCTTCTGCTTATTATGGTAGTCTGAATATTTCTTGTAGTGCTGGTTTGATGCTAATATATTCTCTATATTCTCTTAGTCTTTTTTTTTTTTTTTTTTTTTGTCTGGGAGGGTCATTATTTAACCTTCTATTTTGAATGATAGTCTTGCTGGATAGAGTAATCTTGAATTTAGATTTAAATCCTTGTTTTTTATTACCTTGATTACTTCATGTCATTCCCTTCTGGCCTGTAATGTTTTTTTGTTTGTTTGTTTGTTTGTTTGTTTTTATATTTTATTCAGATAGAGTGGGGGGGGAGAGAGAGAGAGAGAGAGAGAGAGAGAGAGATCGACGTGAAAGGGACACATCAAGTGTGGCTGCCACCCTCACAACCCAACCAGGGCCGGAGACAAACTGCAACCAAGGTACATGCCCTTAGCGGGAACCAAACCCGGGTGTCTCTGTACCGCAGGCCGACACTCTAACTGCTGAGCCAAACCGGCCAGGGCTGTTCTTTTTTTTTTTTTTTTGAGAAGTCAGCTGACAGCCTTATGGAGGTTCCTTTGTAGGTAACCTGTTGCTTATGTCTTGCTGCCTTTAGGATTCTCTTTTTGCCTTTAATTTTTGGCCTTTTAGTTATTATGTGTCTTGGTGTGGGCTTCTTTGTGTTCTTCCTCTTTGGGGCACCCTATGCTTCTTGAACTTGTATACCTTTTTTCTTCATCAAGGGAAATTTTCTGTCACTGTTTCTTCAAATATATTCTCTAACCCTTTCCCATTTTTTTCTTTTTCTTGAACTCCTATGATGCACATGTTGTTATATTTCATATTGTCCCACAGTTCTCTTAAGCTGATTTCTTGTTTTAATATATACATTTTTTTTATTTTTGGTTCTCTGATTGGGTGATTTTTTTTTTTCTACCCTGTCTTCCAATTCATTGATCCAATCCTCAACTTTCTCTGCTCTGCTGGTTACTCCTTTCAATGTGTTTTTTATTTCTGCTATGCCATTCTTTATTTCTGCTTTGAGGTTTGTTATTTCCAGTAGGTTGATTTTCAATGTTTCCATATGTTTATTCATGCTGGTGAGCTCTTTACAAATGTTGTTGAGCTTCCTCATTATTATTACTCTGAACTCTACCTCTGATAAGCTGCTCAATTACATTTCATTTCTTTCCTCTTCTGTAGAATTTTCTTATTATTTTATTTGGGATTTATTTCTTTGTTCACCATTTTTTCTGTCTCAGTGAGTTTTGGAGCCTCCCAAATTTTCCTGTGGGTGTTGGTGTTCCACTGGGTGTGGCTCCCTCTACTGGGTTTGGATATGTGTCCAAAGTCCCACATTTAACACCACTGTCAAGTCTTAGTTTCCTGGGTAGGTTTTCAGGACAATCAAAGGTTAAGCTATCCTCTAGCTCTTGCCTGCAGGCTAATAGTCTCAGTTACTTGGTGAGCCTTCAGTTGTAGCTTTCAACTGAATGAAAAATCCCTCAAGTTTTAGAGAATTTCCAGCATGTGGGGCACTTGCTTGCTGGCATACTTTAGCTGTTAATGATCTTCAATTTGTATTTATCTGGCCTGTTCTGGACATATTAAATTCCTGAGGGAGAGGTTTTTGCTTTTCTCTGGGGATCTAGGAAGGGCTTCTTTGAGTAATATGGCTACTGTCCTATAAGGGAGCAATTCAGCATAAAACTTATGATGCCCACCCTCCCAGCTCCCAAACATTAAGTCTCTTCACACATTACCAGTCCAGTCAGCCCTCCCTCTGCAGGAGTTCTACGTGAGTGTCTATAGCTAATTTAGCACTCCACAGTTTTTTTGTTGTTGTTGTTGTTTGTTCGTTTGTTTGTTTTCCTTTCACTTCTCCTTGCTAGACAAAACCTCAACTCTGGTGATCTCAGCCAGGTGTCATGTGGGTTCCTTTCCCTGACTTGGCACTCTACGTTATGGAGCCAGTTTTGAGTCTTAACCCTGAGTACTTCAAGGAAACTGGTCACAGCTAAAACAGCCTTCAGGTGCTGTCCATGGGCTCCCAGCCTGTCCTCTCATGCCTCCTCAGTTCCTACCAGGCTCGATTTGGTGTCCTCTTTCCATCCCTGTTATATGTTTTCTCTCCAGCTGCTTTTTTTGTTCTTTTTCCCCAATGATTTGTCTTTATTTTAGTTGTAATTCCATTTTGGTCCTGGGGGATGGTCTGTATAGCTTCCATTTACCCTACTGCCATTTTTTTGAGTGCTATAGTTCTTGAAATTTTAGCCGAATACTAAAATTAAATCTTCTCACATTCTCAGGAGATATGCAGGACTTGCTAAAAGGTATTCATCTTAATTATTAGACTATTAACCCTCATCACCAAACTCATGTTCACAGAAGAGAAAATTTAATGCTATAAAGATGTAAATATTTTTAAATTAATTTTGCATGAGGTCTGCAAGGAAGTGGGCTGCAGTTCTGCTCTAAAATGCAGATAGACATGCCCTGGCTGGTTTGGCTCAGCAGTTAGAGCATTGGCCTGTGGTCCAGAGAGACCCAGGTTCAGTTTCCACTAAGAGCACATACCTTGGTTGCAGTTTGTCCCCAGCCACCGTTGGGTCATGCAGGTGGCAGCCACTCAATATGTCCCTTTCATGTCAATGTTTCCTCCCTCTCTCTCTCTCTCTTTCTCCCTCTCACTCTATCTGAACAAAAAATAAAATAAATGTCCTCGGGTGAAGATACAATGCAGATGGACGTAGACTTATTCCATGTGTCTTCTCATGTAGAACGTGATTTGAAGGACAGGCTTCTCCAGCCCAGAGTTCCTGTAGCCCCTGAAAGACCCCCAGGCTTCTCTATCTGGCCTCTTTCTCTTATATCCTGTTCACTCAGCCCTCAGTTGTCTCATAGGCTAATTCCTCTCTGTACCCCCACATAGCTGAGATTTCTCCTGGGAGAGGGTAAGTTCAGGGCACTCCTTCAGTGCTGCCACCTTGGACCACCCTCTCCTATCTTTTTAAAGGGGATATTATAAAGATAAATAAACTAACCTTTGTAAAGTAGTTTGCATTCAGAGAGAAGATGATATTAGAAAAATACAGTGGAAAGGAATTTATCAAAATTCAGAGCTGCTTAGGTTATAATGGAAGACTAATAAGTCATCTCTTTGCTTTGCTTACTTTCTTTTTCTTCTGTATTTAACAATTAAACCTTTTTGAACATGGTGTTTAAGCTGGTGAAAATAATAGTAGATTGCCCTGAAATATCCTAATTCACATGCTTTTTAAACTAACACGGTGACTATTTTTAGTAGTCTTTATTTTAAAAGGGTTCTTTAAAAATAGCTGTAGAATTGGCCTGTATTAATAAAAGTAAGCACTAAATGCATCTATTTGTCAGTAATTGCAAGTAAGGTGGACAGACTATGTGCCCCCAAGATGTGCTACTTTGGCATGGGATTATTCTGAGTTGAAAGTACCTAAGGCCTAGCAGACTCAGAAAGAGTTTTTTTGTTAGTTGGTTGGTCGGTTTCCTTTGTTTTTTTACTTCTGCCTTAACTGTCTGAAAGAATTTAGGTAGGAAGAGAGCCATCACCAGTGATAATATTTTACATCAGACTTATCTGTATGGCATGGCAAACATTTATTTACCAAACATTTGCTTTACCCATCTTCCTGTGAATTGTCTTCCTCTAGCTTTGAAGCCCCAGACCCTTACCCCCTTCTTCTTGGTTCAGGTTGGTACATAAGCCTCAATTGCCTGACTGTCTGTGAGCCTCATATCTTTGAGTTTTCCATACATACAGAATAAAATTGTTTTTCTCCTGTTAACCAGATTTATGGCAATTTAATTATTAGTCCAGCTGAAGATTCTAAAAAGGAAGAGGGAAAGGTTTTTCCCCTACACAAGGCCTTATTTTATAGATGGAGGAGAGAAAGAAAATGGCTTGGTTTTAAGTTTTTTGAAATTTCTAAAATAACTTTTTATCAGGATTCAATATAAAAGTATTTATCTCTACCTTTTAAAATTAATTATACTTGATTTTTTCCCTCCCCACAGTGATGTTCAAGGACCTAAGGCTAATATCTCCAATGGATCTTTTGATTATTCAGGGAAAATGATTCACTTGGATAGGTGTCGGGTACTGAACTTGATTTTTGTTTTTGTTTTTGTTTTTTTTGTGGCGGGAGAGTGGCAATATTATGTTGTGTGTTCCTCTGATATACTAACTTCAAGACTCTAAATGACGTCTTTGAATTACGTATTTTTAAACCCAAGGGTTTCAGTTTATATATGTTGGGACTGGGACAACATTATTTCTTTAATCTTTCCTTCCTTCATTCTTTTCTTCCTTCCTTCCTTACACTTATTTATTTTTATCTTAACTTTATATTTGCCTTCCTCCTTATTTTTAGATAAACATTATAATGTGTTTAATATATATCTTTTTGAAGGTATGATTTAATGTGTTATTATTTTATATGCATGTATTTGTAATTTATATAAATCACACTGATTTTTTTATTTAAAATTTTTATTGTTGACACTATTGCAGATGTCCTCCATTTACCCCTTTACCCAGTCTCCACCCAGTCCCCACCACTCCCTCTCTTGGCCTACCCACACTATGGTCTCTGTCCATGGGGTATGCATATATGTTTTTTTTTTTTTATCTAATCCTTTCATTTTCTTTTCTATATCCAGTCATCCCTTACTCCTCTGACCTCTGACATTTGTAAGTCTGTTTTATGTATACATGCCTCTAGTTCTGTAGCACTTTCCCTTTGCCAAACACTATTCTAAGCATTTTTTACATATACTAACTCATTTAATAATCACAATGACATTATGCTGTAGGTAATAATATTATCTTCATTAACAAAAGAGAAAACTAAGGCACAAAGAGTTTAACTTGGCCAAGGTCATACACATGGAAAGTAGAAGAGCTGAAATAAAAACCTATACTCTAGCTGCTGACTATTGAATCTATACTCTTTTCTTTAATTTTTTATTGGTTTTTAGAGAGAGAGGAAGGAAGAGATAGGAAGAAATGGAAACATAAAAGAGAGAATATCAGTTGGCCGCCTCCTGCAGGCCCCGACTAGGGATTTGGCCCATAACCTAAGCATGTGTCCTGACCGGGAATGGAACTGGCAACCTCTTGGTGCATGGATCAATGCTCAACAAATGAGCCACACTGGACAGCCTGAATCTATACTCTTAACATCTGTGTCAAACTGTCTCTTATTATGTAATATTATTGTATTTCTTTTTTATACTGTTTTTAGAATTCATGTATGTTGCTAGGTTTTAATCTAAATCATTGTGTCTAACTGAATTGGTCTAGTAGACACTTTTATAGGTTTAAAGCACTAACATTGTGGGGTTTTTTTAATTTGTTTTCTTTCTTTCTTAATTTTATTTTTTTATTATTATTCATATCTTCTCACTCACCTTCTCATTGGCAACCATCAGCTAGTTCTCTATATCTTTTGGTCTGTGTTGTTTAACAATTTTTGTCTTAACTGTCATCAGTGTTTCCAAGTTTATCTTGAACACAAATATGTGTGTACTAGGATAGAGATGGCAGTCAGCTTGAGTGTAGCTAATTGGCCCTTGGAAATATTCTAAAGAAGTACGTCAGTTCTTGGTTCAGTGATGTTACTTAATTTTTTTTGTCTTTATTGTTGAAAGTATTAGAGATACCCCCAACTTTTCCCCTGTTGCCCTCCTCCTCCTGGTTTATACCCTGTCCCAGGCCATTACCACCTAATTGTCTGTGTCCATGGGCTATGCATGTATGCACATACATTATTTAATCTCTTCCTGCCCCACCTCCCTCTGATATCTGTCAATCTGATTTATGTTTTCATACTTCTGGATCTATTTTATTTATAAGACGATTTTGTCCATTAGATTACACATATAAGTGAAAGCATGTGATACTTGTTTTCCTCTGACTGGCTTATTTCACTTAGAATATTCTCTGGGTCTCTCCATGTTGTATCAATGGTAAGAGAGTCTTCTCTTTTAGATTTGCATAATATACCAATATGTAAATGTACCACAGCTCTTTTTTATTCACTCATCTACTGATGGACACCTGAGCAGATTCCAGATCTTGACTATTGTAAATCATGCTGCTATTGTTGTAACCCAGGAGATTGACCAAACTCAGACACCGAGATGGGGTTTAATTAAAGGAGTTTATTGAGCTAAGTCTGCAGGTACCTGCAGTATGTCCCACATAGGAGTAACTGCAGCCCCGGAGAGCTAAAATGACTCCTTTTTATAGGATTTTGTAAGGGGGGGGTGCTTCGTGTAAGCAAGCATGTTACAGAAGCGGAATTTAGCAGTTAGTTAATTACTTGTTACTCAGTTTCCCAGACATCTCAAAGGTCAAGATGTTTTCAATAGATTATTCCTGGCGCCGAGACCAGGATTACTCAAGGGTTAGTTATTACCCCGGGGTTAACAATTACTCAGGGGTTAGTTAGTGAAGAATGTTCTTCAGTAGATGAGTAACTGACAACCCCTTTGGTTGTTGTGAAGGCCTCTGGCAGTTTAGGTCAATGGCACTGAGTTATAACATTCCCCACTTTTTCTAGTGAATTAATCAAATCCTTGATTCATATTAGTCATCGATCAGGGGTAAGCATTGGTAATGTTGCTGTTGGGCTAGTACCATAAACATAATTGATTGGACCTGCTCCTTGACAAATGCAGTGATTCTGTTAAAGATGGTAGGTCCGCAGGCTAAGGCTCTGAATAAGAGGAGGAATGGACCCACTAGAGCTGTGAGGAGGGTGGTCAGCCAGGGAGACCAATTGAACATACTCTCATACCATGAGGTGGCGGTAAGTTCTTCTTTCTCTTTATCTCATAATTGCTTTTACAGATCTTGCATAGATTGTCTGATGATACCTGAGTGGTTAGCATAGAAACAACAGGTCTCTCCTAGGGCAGCACAGAGGCCTCCCTATTTGAGGAAGAGCAGATCTAGACCTCTGCGATTTTGGAGGGCCACTTCGGCTAGGGAGTCAACCTGTTTTTCAAGATATTTGACTTGGGTTTGGAGTAATTCGATATCGCAGGAGAACGTGGCTGACAGATCATAAAGGGCAAGGTCATTCTTAATGAGGGCTGTCGCCTCTAGGGCAGTAGAGCCAGCAATACCACGGGTAGCCAGTACAGGGATCAGAATGGGTACATGTTTCTGGAGTCTAGTATGATAGTTTGAGGCTAGAAAATGGGCTGCACCTGTGGGCCCTGCATATAGGTATACCTGGGAAAACTATATAGATAACAACACAAAGATATGAATGATTCCCAGGGCTAATGCAATGGTGGATACCTGATAAGCATGCAAACCAAGTCCTGCTAGGTGCAATCAGAGTCCATGAGGGTGAGCCTTAGGCTTGCAGAGAGGTGCTGGTCAGGCAGTTGTCCTTGTATGGTGAAGCTTGGAGGTCGAGGTTTCCAAGGATGAAGCAGGTCCCCTGTCCTTGAAGATCTCCTAGGGCGAGCTTGCCGGCTCGGGCACAGTTGGCTAGGGTTCCTTCCCCAGGTGAGTCTGAGTCACTAAAAGTTTGGTTCATGGGGGCAAGAGTACCCATGGCATTTACCCCAATACCAACATAGTAGGGTGGTGCTGGATCTACACAGAGCCAGCAGTCTTCAGTGGTGTTAGGTTGAGAACTATTTAAGAGGGAGAAAACAGAATCTAACATGGTTATAAGCAAGTTGCTAAAGGAATTGAGGGGGTGTGGTGTTGGCACCTGAGGAGACCCAGAAGCTGGAGTTGTTGTCCTATTCCAGCTCTCTAGAAACTCTGTGGGTATTACTGGGTTGAGAATGTGGTTTTGTCTAATGGGAAGCTGTGGGGGTAGGCCCCCAGCAGGGTTGGGTGGGTGCCTCTGAGAAGAAACCCAGGGAAGTCGCTAGATGGTGAATAAGGTACCAATGTCTTGTCCAGTGAGATATAGTCTCAATCCCCATGTTTTTCCAGTGAGCCAGGCTGAGTTTAGGGGCTGTTTTATAGTAATAGTGGTGGGGTTACAAGTTTGGTTCTTGCAAGTAGGGTCTATTCGATCTTGTCCCTTGTGGGTATGGGGTGTGCGGTCCTGCAAGAGAGTTATATCATCATCATAGCCACCCCCTGGTGACCATCCAAGGGCTAGGGTCTCACAACCCCAGGCCTTACAATAAAATTTTCCCGGTCCACCACATGTAGCACTCATATGCCTGGGGAATGGGTTCTTAGGACAACAATAATGCTGAGTGCTCCATAAGACATGGTTAAGGTGTCCCAGGTTACAGACTGAAGTTTTACTTGCTGAGCCAAAGCGAGTTATTGGTTGGGTTGTATGATGGGAACCAAATTCTCCATGACAGAGGTTGTCATCGAAGAATTGGGAAAAGTCTGTCTGAAGGGTTACCTGGGAGGTTTGGAAGGTCTCATTGATGGCTAGCCTAGAGCCATCTCTAGTCCTGGTGAGGATCCAGGTATGTTTAGTTGGAATGCTGCAGAGGGTAGGGACCCATAACAAACTCAAGAGGATGCAGTAAACTTGAGTTTTAGAGGGTCGGTGAGATCCTTGGAAAGAGTCCATTTCTTTGGGATCTGATCAGGGTGTGCTTTCTTTACCTGGGTGTAGTGAATTCATGGTCTCTTATTAGACACCTTAAAGGCTGTGGGGGTTTTCAGAATTACCAAGTGGGGCCCATCCCAGGTAGGTTTGGGGGTTCCTTTTTCAACTTTTTGATCCAAATCCAGTCACCAGGCTCAACGTTCAGTGGGAGTGGTTCCGCTTCAGTGGGTTGTTTTCTTTCCTTGGCTGAGAGGTGGGCCTCTCTTCTGATGACTTTGATGGCCTGCAAAGACTTGAGAAGACCCTGGTTAGATAATTTGCCTATGTGGTCATAGTGAATCTTAGGGATAATAGGTGGTGCTCTCCCATAGATGATTTCATAAGGGGTAAGGTTCTTGAGGTATGGGGTGCATCAGATGCGCAACAGAGCAAATGGCAAGAGGTTTACCTAATTATCACCAGTTTCAATCTTAAGTTTGATAAGAGTCTCCTTAAGGGTTCTATTCATTCTCTCTACCTGACCTGAGCTTTGGAGTCTATAGGCACAATGTAATTTCCAGCCTATTCTGAGAGCTTCTGCTATTAATTTGGAAATTTTGGCTATGAAAGCCAGCCCATTGTCTGACCCCAGTACTAAGGGCAGGCCAAATCTCTCTACCGACTAAAGAGATTAATTTTGATGTGCCTAGGTGAGTACTGTAGTGGAGATCTCTAATGAGAACAATTCCCAAGGCTTTGGGGAGAAGTAGTCCTCCGTCGGGGAGCCGATGCCAGTTCCCCTTTTCTGTTGAACAATTTAATTTCTTTCCCAGGTTGAGCTCCTCTTCATTGTAGGATGGCAAGGAGGGCAATTCCCAAAGGGGAAGAGCAGGGAGGATTTCTATAGCTTTTACCTCAGTTAGGGCAATTTGTTTAGCAGTCCGGTCTGCTAGGTCATTTCCTTCTTTTGTCTGACTAGGCTTGGTTTTGTGCCCTCTGCAGTGAATAATGGCTACAGCCTTAGGTTGCCAGATGGCTGCTAAGAGATTGAGTATTTCTTCTCTATTTTTAATTTCTTTCCCAGCTGATGTGAGGAGCCCCCTTTCTTGGGATAGGGCTCCATGCACATGAGCTGTTGCAAAGGCATAGCGCTGTCAGTATAGATGTTGACTCTCTTGCCTTTTGCCCAGTTGAGTGCCTGTATCAGGGAAATCAGTTCTGCTTTCTGTGCAGAAGTTCCGTGAGGCAAGGCCTGAGCCCAGATTACCTGTAAATTGGTGATTACTGCTGCCCCGGCATACCGAGTTTCATCCTTGATGAAACTGCTCCCATCAGTATAGAGGTCATAGTCAGAGTTGGCTATTTGCTCGTCTTTGAGGTCCGGTCTTGTTCCCTCTATGGAGTCGAGTAACAAGTGGCAATCGTGGAGCAGTTTTTCTTGATTCCCATCGGGAAGTAAAATAGCCGGGTTGAGGGCAGTAGACTTGGAGAAGGTAACCTGTGGTGGGTTCAATAATGGTACTTGATATTGGGTGAGGCGACCATTGGAAATCCATCTGTCAGGAGACCTGAGTAAGGCTTCAATAGTGTGACCTCCAATGATTTGGAGGTCCTGGCATAAGGTCAGCTTCTGCACCTCCTTGTCAAGGACAGCGGTTGCAGCTATCACTCTCATGCAGGATGGCCAGCCTGCGGCAGCAGGGTCAAGCTGTTTGGAGAGATAAGCAATCTGGCCTTTTCATGGTCCCAGAGTCTGGGTTAGGACTCCTTTTGCTATGCCTTTGCATTCTTCAATGAAAAGCTGGAAAGGTTTGGTGGTATCTGTCAAGGCAAGGGCAGGGGCTGAGGCAAGTGCCTGTTTAAGTCTTTCAAAAGCCTCTTCCTCCTTTTCAGTCCAAGTTAAATCAGGTTCCTTTCTCCCAGTACATGAATAGAGGGGTCTTGTAATTTCTTCAAACCCTAGAATCCAGTCTGCAATATCCAACCATGCCTAGAAATTCTCGTACCTGCCTTTTGGTGGTTGGCCTTGGGACCCCAAGGATTGCTTGGATTCTTCCTGAGGATAAGGTGTGTTTCCCTTCCTCTAAATGGTAACCCAAGTAGGTGGCTTTATTGACACAGATTTGGGCTTTTCTCATGGATACCCGGTACCCAAGTTTGCCTAACTCAATGAGAAAGACTCGAGTGGCAGCAAGGCATTCATCGGAGGTATGGGCAGCTAGTAGTAGGTCATCTACATATTGGAGCAGGGTTCCCTGTGGGTGGCTTTCTCGGAAGTTGAGGAGGTCCCAACTCAGGGATTTGTCAAAAATGGTGGGAGAGTTCTTGAAGCCCTGAGGGAGTCTGGTCCAGGTAAGCTGGCCTGAGAAACCCTCTTCGGGGTCTGTCCATTCAAAAGCAAAGACGGGTTGGCTCTTTGCAACAAGCGGCAGGGTGAAGAAGGCGTCTTTGAGGTCCAGGACTGATTAGCAAACCTTGTCTGGAGGTAAAAGACTCAGGAGGGTATATGGGTTAGGCACAGTAGGGTGGATAGACTCAACCCTTTTGTTTACCTCCCACAAATCCTGAACTAGCCTATAACCTTCTTTTCCCGGTTTCTTCATGGGCAACAGTGGGGTGTTCCAGGGGGACTGACACGGAATTAAAATGCCTGCATCTCTCAGCCTCTTAATATGTTTGGCAATCCCTTCCTTGGCCTTTTGGGGAATTGGGTATTGTCTGACTTGAATGGGAGTAGCAGTGCTGGCCAATTGCACAATGATAGGGGGCTGGTGAGAGGCTAGCCCTGGTGGGTTTGTTTCAGCCCAAACTTCAGGGATCTGTAAGGCTAATTTAGTCAAGACATTTTGTGAGTTAATTTCCCCAGTGGAAGGTGATATTTCCTCTTGAAGGAGATATTCCTCAAAAAGGGGTACTGTAACCATGATGGTGGAAGGTTGTTGGTTCCTTAGGCTTAGAGTTGTGCTATTGTCTTGAAAAGTTATAGTTGCTTTCAGCTTTCACAGCAGGTCTCTGCCAAGCAATGGGTAGGGGCAGTCAGGCATTACGAGGAAGGAGTAAGTGATAGAGCCCTTCCAGAGATCAGTGATTCTGGCCTTAGTCCATGGGTATGCTTTTGGCTTTCCTGTCACCCCTATAATCAATGTCTTTTGGGAGGAGAGCTTTCCAGAGGCCTGCTGCAGGACTGAATAGGTGGCCCCCATGTCGACAAGAAAGTCAGTTCGTTTTCCCTCGACTGTCAGGGTTACCATGGGTTCCTGGGGGCCTAAATTGACGAAACCCTGACCCCTCCTAATCTTCCTCAGTCTCTATGAGTAAGCGTGCAGTGGTTTCTTGTGCTTTTCTTGCCATTAGCTTGGGGCAATCTTTCTTCCAGTGTCCCATAGCCTTACAGAAGGTGCATTGATTTTTCTTAAGTTGGGGTCTACCTTTAGATGGCTCCTTATTCCCCTGATAGGTGGCTAGTGGTCCCTTGTTAGAGGTTGCCAGCAAGATTCGAGACAATTGCCTAGTTTGCTCCTTAATGGGATCTTCCTGGTTCTAAAAAACTTTCTGAGCTATTTCAAGTAACTCACTTCTATTCTTTCCCCAAAAACCTTCTATTTCTGCAATTTCTTTCTGATGTCTGGGGTTGACTGTGAGACGAAGGCCATGTTGACCATCCGTCTATTCCCATCTGCATTCGGGTCTAAGGGGATAAAAGTTCTGTAGGCCTCTAATAATCTTTCTTAAAAGGCTGTGGGAGATTCATCCTTCCCTTGCATAGTGGCTGCTACTTTTGCTAAATTGGTGGGTTTCTTAGCAGCGCCCCTTAGACCCCTGAGGAGGTTTTGGTGATAAGTGCGTAACCTCTGCATCCCCTCCCCAGGGTTTGGATCCCATTCTCGGGGTCATTGAGGCAGTTCATCATCTAAGTCCTTGGGGCAAGTGTCATCCCCGACCACAGCCTTAATTGCCTCAGCGCGTATCCTCTCCCACTCCTTTGAGGTGAACAAAGTTTGTAAGATCTGTTGACAATCGTCCCAAGTGGGTTGGTGGGTCCGGAATACAGACTCCAATAAATTTATCAGAGCTTGTGGTTGCTCCGAGAAAGGGTGGTTTTGTTGTTTCCAATTATATAAATCACTAGTTGAAAAAGGGACATAGATCATAGGTGCTGTGCCCATAGTGCTGGGTGTGGCGGGCACCTCTCATAATGGGAGCATTGGGACTGAGGTGTCCGGTTCCTGGGCCAGTTGAAAAGGGGTGCTGTCCTGTTTATGTGAGGGACTCAAAAGTCTGGCATTGTCAGCCGGGCCTGGGGCTCTTGCCTGAGGCTCATCTGAGGGTGCAGTCACCTTCCCACCCGAGGTGTTTCCTGCATAGGGCGGGGGCGTCATTACTTCAAGGAGCAATTCCTCAGGATCCCCTGGGAAGACTGGATATAACCAAGGTTTGGGTGCTTTCCCAGGGGATTCTGTTTGGCTCTCCTTGGTTGCCCCCCCGCCATCGCTCCTTTGGGGCTGCAACCATGATGGTATGGTTTCCTATCTTAGCTTTCATCCCCTTTTGGGGTTTCTCCCTTCTGCATTTTGTTATATAGGGAGGCTTGTCTAATACTATGTCAATCCAGACATTTATATATACCCGTTGATCTGGGTGAGGGACCCTATAAACAACCAAATGCATGGTGAAGTGGTTAGGGCCATTCGCCCCCGAAGGTTGGCCACTCTAGTTCACATAGCGTCCTCAGGAAGCCGGGGTCTGTTGGCTTCCCATAATCACAAGACCTTTAGAGAAAATCAGAAAAGTTAGAGAGCAGACATTCAAGGGCGATTGGTTTCCTGGATGGTCTTTGGCCCATGACGTCTGTCCTGAAAGTGAAACAGTTTGAGCAGCAAGAGAGGCTGAACATACAAGAACACAAAATCAGAAGACAAACAAGAACAATCACTGAGACTAGTTTCACACCCTCATGGAACATACACACCTTTAAAGTGAATCACCTAGGCTTCCAAAATCAGAAGTCAGCATTCTGACTCTGATTAGAGGCAGACAGTGCACGGCGTCCCTCCTGTACAGCCTCGCCAAATGCTCCGGAGCCAAAGACACAGAGAAACAAATGGATCAATCCACTTACCAAGACCACATGGCGCGGAGACCCTAAGCTGAATCTGGCCGCAGTCAGAAGATCAAATTTGTAGAGGCAAGGATGGAGGCACCTCACCTTGTGCTAGAGGAGGTCGACAACTCTTAGAGGGGGACCTCGAGGTGATCTCACTGGGGCCTCCAAATGTTGTAACCCAGGAGATCGACCAAACTCAGATGCTGAGATGGGGTTTAATAAAAGGAGTTTATTGAGCTAAGTCTGCAGGCACCTGCAGTATGTCCCATATAGGAGTAACTGCGGCCCTGGAGAGCTAAAATGGCTCCTTTTTATAGGATTTTGTAAGGGGGGGTGCTATGTGTAAGCAAGCATGTTACAGAAGCAGAATTTACTGGTTAGTTAATTACCTGTTACTCAGTTCCCGGACATCTCAAAGGTCAAGATGTTTTCAATAGATTATTCCTAGTGCCGAGCCCAGGATTACTCAAGGGTTAGTTATTACCCTGGGGTTAGCGATTACTCAGGGGTTAGTTAGTGAAGAATGTTCTTCAGTAGATGAGTAACTGACAACCCCTTTGGTTGTTGTGAAGGCCTCTGGGAGTTAGGTCAATGGCACTGAGTTATAACATTATGAACATAGGAGTGCCTGTAGTTTTTCTGATTGATGTTTAAAGATTCTTAGAATATATTCTTAGAAGTGGGATCACTGTGTCAAATGACCGTTCCTTTTCCATGTTTTGAGGAAACTTCATATTGTTTTCCATAGTGACTGCACCAGTCTGCATTCCCATCAGTAGTTTACTAGGGTTTTTTGTTTGTTTGTTTGTTTGTTTGTTTGTTTTTTATCCACAGCCTTGCCAGCGCTTGTTGTTTGTTGATTTATTGATAATAGATGTTACTTAATTGTAAAAACATGCTCCTGTCACTTTGTCCTGATTAAATAAACAAAAGACCAACTATGAAGCTTTCAGAGGCTACCTGAGGAACTACCAGCTGGCCTGATACTCCTCTAAATGAATGTGTCCTCTAAGCAAATTTGTTAGTTTTTAGAACATAGATAATAAAATAAATAGTAGAATGGATGTATGCTGACCCAGTTCACCCAGTTCCCTTTCACCTCAGCTCCCTCCCACCTCCGTTCCCTCCTGCTTATCACTAACTGCCTCTGCTTCTGTACATGTAACTTGCTTACCCTGCTAAACTCTTGAATAACCCCTGTCTTATATAAGCAACCCTCCCCCTAAGCTTGGGGCTGCAGTTCTCCTCTGTGTAGGTTGGCTGCCGTCCCTGCGCAGGTAATAAAGCTCCTAATATTCAAAATTACTTTGTGTCCCAGTGAGGTTGATTCTCCTGGGTTACAACATTTGGAGGCCCAGTGAGATTACTGCAAGGTCCCCCTCCCTTTGGGGTAGACATCCTTGGACTAGGTGAAGGAAGCCTCCATATCCTTTGCGTCAAATTGGCTTTTGATTTGACTACGAGCATTTTGGATCTGTCCCAGGACATTTGAAGGTAAGGGAAACACCATCCCTTTCTGTCTGTTTTCAGTTGTTTCCTCAAGAAGCTGTATGGAGTGTTCAGCAGGTGGGACACTGCAGAACTGCCTCACCCTGGTTGGGACGGACAGGACACCAGTTCCCGGCTTATGGTTTTGGATCTGCTTGCGGATTTGGTTGGTGTATGAATGAAAGTGGGCGTTCACTGTCTGTTATTGTCTGTCCTTGTGTTGTTATTGTTGTGCACCAGCTACTTTTCTTTTCTACAGAATGGGGCAAGCTGACTCGAAGGCCCAAACACCACTCCAATGCATGCTGAATTATTTTTCTGATTTCTTTAAGTGCTCCTGTGACTATGAAAACTCTGCTGATCCTGGTTCCTGAGAGTACTCTATAAACTTGAATGGCCTGCCTAAGGGGTTAATTGACCATGTACAGGTAGTTTCAACTTGCAATTGGCTTTTATGGTCTGTCAGAAAATACACAGAAGTCCTGGTCACCTAGAACAAATGCTATATATTGATATTTGGATTGATATAACTACTGACAAACCCAATTATATTAAGAAATGTCAATGTCCAGAGGTTCAAATAAAAAGAAAAACAGTTTTGTTAACAATGCCTCAGCCTGCCCTGAAGGACAGTTAACTCCTCCCTAGGTTGATTCTCCTAGGTTACACCATTAATAATGCCTAAAAAATGTAATTTTTAAACTATTCTAAAATGAAATTTTTGGTAATTTATTCACAACTCAATAAACATTTCTATTAGTTTGTCAGGGCTTCCATAACAAAACACCAGAGACTAGATAGCTTAAGCAAAAGAAATAAATTTTCTTGTAACTTTAGAGGCTGGAATTCCAAGATCAAAGTATTTTCTGAGGGCTACAAGAAAAATATTTGTTTCAAGCTTCTCTCTTTGGCTTGTAGATAGCCCTCTTCTCCTTATTTATTCACATGATCTTTTTTTTTTTTTTGTACATGTCTGTTTCCAAAATTCCTCTTCTTATAAGGACTCTAGTCATATTGTATTATGGCCCACCCTAATGACTTCACCTTAACTTAATTATGTCTCTATCTCTCTATTATTATTTTTTAATATTATTGATTTGAGAGAGAGAGAAATAGAAAGTGAGAGAGAGAGAAAGAGAAAGTGAGAGAGAGAGACATCAATTTGCTGTTCCACCGATCCATGCATTCATTGGTTTACTCCTGTATGTTTCCGGACCAGGGACTTGGGATTGAACCTGCAACCTTGGCATATTGGGAGGATGCTGTAACCAACTAAGCTACCTGACCAGAAACTAATTACCTCTTTTTATTTTTTTATCCTCACCCAAGGACATTTTTGCTTTTATCCTCAGATAGAGCAGGAAAGAGAAAGGGAGGATGAGAGAGAGATAAACATCAGTGTGAGAGAGACACATCAACTGATTGCCACCTGTACAACCCCAACTGGCGACAGGGATAAACCACAACCAAGGTGCATGCCCTTAGCAGGAACCAAACCTGGGACTCTCTGGTCCTTGGGCTGACGATCTAACCGCTGAGCCAAACTTGCCAGTGCTAATTACCTCTTTAAAGATCCTGTCTCCATATATGGTCACATTGTTAGGTACTAGGAATTAGGGTTTTAGTATAATACTTTTTAGGGGGACACAAGCCAGGTCACAACAACATCTAAGGGACATATAGCATAGATTCCATAGATTTAATATGTATTAAAGCTAATATTATTCTTATGAAAACATTATTAGAAGATTATTTCAACAGATATATACTGGACATCTGTTTTATGCCAAGCATTAGGGTGACAAACCATGAACAAGTAATTTTCAGACTATAAGGGTGATTAAGTACTGCCTTTATTGCCTAGGAATATTTTGGAATCACACTGTATAGCATTTTCAGAGCAGAATAGATTTTCATTTTGTTGGACATTTTTATTGCAGACATGTTAAAAACAATGAAGTTTTTTCACCATGATACTATATATTCCTTGAACTCGTGTTTTATCTCTCCTGATGGATCTTTGTAAACTTAAACTCCTCATATACTCTTCACCATAGTAATACTGATCCACAATCAAATGCCATACCTTTCTCAATCACTTACACTTTTACTCTTTTGTTACCAGTTCCCTTGGTGTCAGTTGATTAATTCATAAGCACCCAGATTATTCTTAAGCTTTGTACCAACAGAAGCAAATTGTGTCTAGCCTCTGTAAGGTAAAGATGAAAACATGCACCTTAAATCCTAATGAGAAAAGAGACAGAGTTAAAATCTGAACTTGTTTAATATTCCAAGGCAATGCATTTTAACAGCATTTAAATTCTAATGTTTCATGAGTCTGTATTGCTGAGGTTTAACCGGATCCATAATCAGGAAAGAAGAAGGGGTTTGTGTGAGCTGAAGGATGATTTACAAATAATGGGAACAAAGCACGGTACCTAATAATTGTATTCCCATAAAGTACAGCCAATCTGCCTGGGTCGGTGAGGTTTAGTGGTGGAGCATCGACCCATGCACCAAAAAGTCACTGGTTAGATTCCTGGTCAGGTCACATGCCTGGGTTTGGGACTTGATCCTCAGAACGGGGTGTGAGACAGCCGATCAATATTGATGTTTTTCTCTCACTGATGTTTCTATCTGTCTCTCCCTCTTCCTCCTCTCTCTAAAATTAATTTAAAAAATATATTTAAAAGAAAAATAACAGCCAATATGTTACTGGCTTAGCCAATTAGCTGATTTTTATGTGCTTCCAAAGTTACACTAGTAAATGTTACACTAGCAAATGTCTGGATTTAGAGACAAATTCTTCCATGTCCCACAGAATGAATCCCCATGTGTTTTATCTCACACAAATAGAATGATGTTGAAATGTTCATGGAGTCCAGATTTTTTAACTGAAAAAAAAAAAAAAAAAAAAAAAAGCCCATACATAACACTACTAATGCCATGTTAAATCCTTGAAATTAAACCAATAAGACAGATTATTCTCAGCATAGATATGTATTATCTTTTTGCTTTTTTTTTTTATTTCTTGCCAAATTATAAAGAATCCATTGTGTCAAATGGAAGTTCAATTTTTAATTTTTTGAGGTAACACCAGAGTGTTTCCCCAGTGGCTTCACCAGTGGCATAGTGGCATTCCCACCAGCAGTGCACTAGAGTCCCCTTTTCTCCACACCCTCACCAGAATTTGTTTGATGATTTGTTGATGGCAGCCATTCTGACAGATGTGAGGTGATAACTCATTGTTGTTTTAGTTTGCATTTCTCTGATGATTCATGATGTTGAACATGTTTTCATATGTCTCTTGGCCATTTGTATGTCCTGTTTGGACAGGTGTCTCTTTAGGTCCTCTGCCCATTTTTTAATTGGGTTCTTTATCTTCCTTTTGTTGAGTAGTATGAATTAAAAATTGAACTGCCATTTGACCCAGTGATCCCACTTTTGTAATATACCCTAAGAAGCCCGAAACACCAATCAGAAAGAATATATGTACCCTCATGTTTGTAGCAGCACTATTTACAATAGCTAAGATCTGGAAACAGCCCAAGAGACCATAAGTAGATGTGTGGATAAAAAAGCTGTGGTACATATGCACAATGGAATACTATGCAGCCATAAGAAAGAAAGAGCTCTTATTCTTTGAGATGACATGGAGGGACCTGGAGAGTATTATCCAAATGAAACAAGCCAAGCCAAGAACGGGAAATATCACATGTCCTCACTTATTTGTGGAATGTAATGAACTAAACAAACTGATGAACAAAATAGACCCAAAGACATAGAGGTAGGGTACAGACTGACAAACCTCAGAAGAGGGGGTGGTGGGGACAAAGAGATAAACCACAGAACTTATATGCATGTATGCATAGCCAATAGACATAGACAACAACACTGGAGATGGGGTGAGGGAGTGGGGAGGAAAATGAAGAAACATCTGTAACAAAAATAAATTAATAGGAATAATTTTGAAAAAGAAAAGAAAAAATAAAAGCAAGACTATTGTAAATATTCTTTTTATTAAACATAAGACAAAATTAGAAAATTTGTTTGATCTGATAATATAATTTAATAAATTTGAGCTAATGGGGGAAAATAATAAAAAAAGAATCCATTGTGAATGCCCTGCTTCTAACTTCTCTCTCAGAAAAAAATTTGTAGTTGAGCTCCTTTTGCTGATACTTGCTGTGACTATATTCCATTTAAAGAAAAAATATAGGAATATATACAATTTATGCACAGATAACTTCAAAATATCTATCTCAAAACTTGATCTGTATTTCAGACATATCTTTATCTTTATATGAATTTAGTAGAAGTATCCTCTGGGTACTTCATATGTAGCATATCCCAAATCAAACTAATATTTATTCTATAATCAAAACCCCTTCTTACTCATGTATTCCACATCTTATTCGTCATATATTTATTCCCTTCTCAAGCTCCTAGAGTTAACATTGACTCTTCACTCCCTTTAAATACCCACATTTACCATTTCACCTAGCTCAACCAATTTTAACTCCTGAATACCTTTGGACTATTTTTTATCCTCTCTCTTCCTACCTATAACTTTTAAGTCGTTCAGAACATGCCACCCCAAAATATGCTATTTTGACATATTAATTACTTTGATCTGAAGACATTAGAGAAAGGATAAATGAAGAGCTATTTGACTTTCTCCTTTGTACCTAAAAGCAGGTTATACAATATCTCATGAGAAAGTTACTTTCTCTGGGCCAGGGAGAGATGAACATTTTTATCACCTGAGACTGAATGTTGGTGACAAAATGGACCTGTACAAACACACCTACTAAAATAATCCTTATCTTTTATTAGTTTTCCTGATATATTTTCTAGTCATTGTCCTAAAATTTACTGTCCCTAGCTCAAACCCCCCTTTGTCTTGTGTCTTCTCCACAACATTATAATTTATTTGTTTAAAAATTATATAAGCTTTCAGTCCTAGATATTTCTTTGGATGTTAGTTTTTCTTATGAAAACTCTTATGATGCCCTTGAACTATGAAGTTTGAGACTGGTGACAATATTTATGTACTGGGAATTTGGCATACCTGGAGAGAGCATAGAATATCTGCTTACCCTTATCCCTCCATACTTTACCTTATACATCTCTTCCATTTGGCTGTTTCTAAATAATAGAAATATGCTATTTTGACAAATAGCAAAGTTGCATTTCTTATAATAAAACAATAATCATCAGTACAGTACTTTCCTTTGTTCTGTGTATCATTCCAATAAAATATCAAGCCTGAGGTAGGACTGTGGGGTCTGTGCTAAATTTGCACAGTCACTTTTCAGAATTTTATTAAATTCTGGGACACTCAGTAGATGTTGAGGAATTAAGAATTGCTGTTGCAACAACAACATATTTTAGAGAGAGTTCTGAAGATGGTGGTGTAGGTAAATGCAGTATTGCATCCTCCCACAACCACATCAAAATTACAACAAAACTACAACACAATCATCATTCAGAACCACCTGAAATGAAACTGAATGGAAGTCCTACAACTACGAAATTAAAGAAGCCGCCACATGGAGACTGGTAGGAGGGGCGGAGGTGTGGATGGGCTGGTCCCACACCCATGTGTGTTGGATAAAAATCAGGAGGGACACCTCGGCTGGGAAGGTCCTCCCTGAGGAGTGAGGGGGTCCCTGTCCCACACCAGGTGTCGTGTTCAGGGTCCCAGTGCCAGAAAGAAGAGTCCCCATAACTTCTGGCTGTGAAACCAATGGGAACTGAGGCAGAGGGAGGCTGTGAATGTGGAAGCCCCAGCAGTTCCTCTTAAAGGGCCTGCACACAGACTTACTCAGACCCACTCCCTCTGAACTCCTAGGGAAGGCAGCTTGAGGGGCACCAGAGAAAAGTGAAGAACTGAGCTGTTTGGCCTCTGGATCAGGGCTGGAGGGGCAGCTTTCTCCTGGACAGATGTGCTGATGGAGGCCATTTTGTTTGGTGAGCCCTTCCCTCACAGGGCAGGGAGACAGCCACCATATCTGGGACTCCAGCAACCTAGCTCACACTGTTGGCCCCGTCCTGGTGATTCTCTGAGGACCTGCCTCACCCACCTTTTGGGCCCACCTAAGGTGTTTCTAAAGGCTTTACCATAGGATTGGCCTGTATTGGATCCTGCTTCAGAGTTTCCTAAAATCGCTCAAATAAGCAGCATCTGGTACCTGAACCCACCAGTGCACCTGGCACCATCAGACCAGTGGATACCCTGTGTCAACACAGACCAGTGCACAGTAGTAGAGCTGTCAAGGTGCTGGTTGCAAAAACCGCAAACAGTTGGGAGCCCAGCACCAACCCCCACAGTAACAGCCCCATCAGAGGCGAGATATACCCCCAGCAACAGAGGCTAGGGAGCAGACATCCATCCTGGGCAACAGAAGCACAGACCAGCAGCAGAGAACTACCCCCCCCCCAAAAAAAAAAAACTGCAAAGGCTGAGCAGGAGCTGAGCCCCACTGGGCAGCAGCACTCCCCAGCCACCAGCTGTGGGACCAGGGGCTCCATAGGGCCCTGTGAAACCCTAGGGCCCTGTGTGACCCAGTGGCCCACAAGAGCAGTACAGAGAGAAACCAGTCTCAACAAGCCCAGACCTCTTGTTAAGTGGTCCCAGGCCTGGCACTAGAAGCAGCCAGCCTTGGTTCACAACTTGGTTTTTCCTGGCCACCTTCAAGCCCAGCACAAGAAGCAGCCATCTTCAGATCACTTTGTAGCTTATGTCTGGTGGCCCTGGATAGAACACCAGGTAGTGGCTGACCTTGATTCAAAGCCAGCACACCTGGTGGACAGCTTCAGAACACATCGAAACACCATTACCCAACCACCTACACAAGTGACACACTCAAGGAGTGGACTCAGTGGGTACCAGAGCCCTGCTGAAGTAAGTCTTTCTCTGTGTGGTGGGCCCCTACACAGCTGATCCTCCAAGGTAGTGGCTAGTGGGCACAGCCAGTACTTGCAGCTGACCAGCCTAAGTAAACCCCTCCCATTTATATGCCAACAGCAATCAAGACTCAATTATCAAGGAAGGGTGTACAGTCCACAATAGAGGTGCACCGCGAGGGCCCAGCTAGGGTGATCAGCAAGACTGTGCCACTGGATCCTACAAGACACCTACAACAGTAGGCTACCCTACGAAGCCTAGGAGACATAGCAGCTCTGTCTAATACATAGAAACAATCACAGGGAAGCAGCCAAAATAAGGAGACCAAAAAATATGTCCCAAATGAAAAAAAAGAACAAAACTCCAGGAAAAGAACTAAACAAAATGGAGATAAGCAATCTAACAGATGAAGAGTTCAGAACACAGGTTATAAGGTTGCTCAGGGAACTTGGTGAGACATACAAGGGGCTTAGTGAGACCTTCAGGGAAACTCTGAGGAACTTAGTGGGAACATTAAAAACATAAAAAAAGGGGCAGTAAGAAATTAAGGATGCACTAACTGAAATAAAGAATAATTTACAGGGAATCAATACTAGAGTAGGTAAATCAAGAAGCAAACCATTGATTTGAAATATAAGGAAGCAAAAAACACCCAACTAGAACAGCAAAAAGAAACAAGAATCCAAAAAAAAAAAAAAAAAATGAGAATAGTGTAAGGAGCTTCTGGGACAACTTCAAGAGTGCCAACATTTGTATCATAGGCGTGCCTGAAAGAGAAGAGAGAGAGCAGGAAATTGAAAAAACTATTTGAAACAATGATGACATAAAACTTCCCTAACTTGATGAAGCAAACAGACATACAAGTCCGGGAAGCACAGAGAGTCCCAAACAAGTGAACCCAAAGAGGTCCACACCAAAATACATCATTATAAAAATTCCAAATATTAAATACAAAGAGAGAATCTTAAAAGCAGCAAGAGAAAAGCAATCTGTTATCTACAAAGGAGCTGCCATAAGGCTGTCAGCTGATTTCTGAAAAGAAACTTTGCAGTCCAGAGAGGAGTGGCAAGAGATATTCAAGGTGATGAAAAGTAATGACCTACAACCAAGATTACTCTATCCTGCAAAGCTATCATTTAGAATCAATGGCCATATCAAGAGTTTCTCAGACACGAAAAAGCTAAAGGAATTCATCACCACCAAACCAGTATTATATGAAATGTTGAAGGGTCTTCTTGAAGGCAAAGAAGAACAATAATATGAACAATAAAATGGCAATTAATACATATCTATCAACAATTGACTCCACAAACAAAATGAGCAAGCAGAACAGAAACAGACTCATAGATACAGAGAACGTTTTGTTGCTTGCCAGATGGGTGGGGGCTGGGAGGGTGGGTGAAAAAGATGAAGGAATTAAGAAGTACAAATTAGTTGTTAGACTGATGAACCTCAAAGGGAAAGGGGGAGGGAGGGTGGGATGACATAAACCAAAGAACTCCTATACATATATGCACAACCAATGGACACTGACAATAGTGTGGGTAAGGCAGGAGGGGGCAAGAATGGGGAGGAGGGGGTCAATGGGGAAAAAAGGAAAAAAAATCTGTAATACATTCAACAATAAAGATGTGGTTAAAAAACAACAACATATTTTCTATTAGAAAAAAAAAAATGTTGGTGTCAGAAAAAATGGGATATCCTAGAATGTCCCTCACTCCCAGAAACATGGTTTGAGAAGAGGAAAGTTTAAAGGATGGGGAGTGATAAACATTTGGTTCCTGGGTAGCAAAACATGGTCACACATGGTATGAAACAGCAGCTGTGCTGCTATCAGTTACTAAACGTAAAATTTACAAATGGAATTTAGAAATGCAACCAATTTCTGATGGATTGGTCTGGGTTCTCCAAAGAAATAGACATAATGAGATAGATAGATAGATAGATAGATAGATAGATAGATAGATAGATAGATAGATGATAGTTAGATAATAGATAAAAAGATGATAGATAAATAGATGATAGATTTAGATAGATAGATGATAGATAGATAGATAGATAGATAGATAGATAGATAGATGATAGATAGATGATAGATAGATAGATAGATAGATAGATAGATAGATAGACAGATAGATAGATAGATGATAGAAAAATTATTTTAAGAATTGAGTCACATGTTTATGGAGGCCAAGAAGTCCCATAATCTGCCATCTGCAAACTAGAAAATCAGGAAAGCCAGTGTTATAATTAAGGCTGAGTCTGAAGGTCTGAGAATCAGATATGATTTCCCAGGAAAGGAAAAGATAGAAGGATCAGCTCAAGAAGAGAAAAGAGAGAGAGGGTAAGAGAGCCCTTCTTTTGTCTTTTTAATTCCATTCAGACCCCAAACTAATTGTATGACTCTGGCCAACAGTGATGTGGGCATATCACTTTACTCAGTCTACTGAATCAAATGTTAATCTCTTTTAGAAACACCCCTAAAGACTCACCCAGAAATATTTTACCAGCTATCTTGGGTATCTCTTAGCCCAGTCTAATTGACACATAAAATTAACCACCACACCCAGAGAATTGGTTCACTGATTGCATAAGAAAGTGAAAACTGATAAGAAAAAGTAAAATATGGAATCCCTTGGTTTTTGTTATCTGTAAGAGCTAAACTAAAATTAAAAGAGCATGCTGAGTTTGAAATTTATGCTGGACCAAACTCAGTTTTCAATCAGCCTCAGCTTTGTTGGTGGCTTTGAGGCTATAGGCCAAAGAGAAATATTACACCAGGACAACAGAAAATACTTTAAAGACTCTGGCAACCAGAAGGTAGTCCAAGGGATGGGGGTGGGAAGCAGAAAAAACAAACAAACAAGCAAACCTACTGAACCAGGAAGTATCATGTGAAGAAATTGTCTCATTTTGTGGACTGGGATCATCTGCTCCATGAAGAACCTGTACTAGAATGGACTGTAAGAGTAACTAATACAGAGGTTTTGAATGCTATGGAGTGCAAGAGCATGCTCATGTTGAAGTAAAACTCACAGCCCAGTTTGGAATAATTACATATGGCTATATATGATTGTTGTGTATTGGTTTGATATGATTTTAAATCCACTTCTTTGTGACTTAAGTGAAGTTGTTTTAATCCACTTGTTTATGCGGTAGACAAAAAAAAATGTTGCTTTGATATAAGTATGAAGTAAGCTATGTCAGGTTATTGTCATTCCATATGTTGTCCTTCATAAGCATCTCAACTGCCCATCTGCTGAGGGTCCCCACTGGAAGCTTATGGCATGTGGAGAAGCAACTATGGCAGGAGCACATTTAGATTATAAGTACTGAGAGTTTGATTTGGGCAAGGCAACTCTTTGCTAACCTAAAAACATTCCTAGACCTTTGGGGTACTAGCTCCTTTCTTTATGAGGTGACTCCTTGTAGTTGTTGGTGAGAACGTGGTAGCCCCATGAAAAAAGATCAGCTTGCCTGCCAACACTGGCATCTCCATCCCATAGCAATGTGCTTTAAGCAAAGGTGACATTTGTTTTTCATCAGCTGCTAGAAATCAGCTCTCGATTGGTCACCATCTCTTCTGAGCATGTCAGAAGGCATAGTGTTATGGGTTAAATTATGTTCCCCTCAAATCCATGTGTTGAAATAGTAACTCCCAGTACTTCAGAATTGACTGTTTTTGGAAATAAGACTTTTAAAGAGGTTAATAAAGGTTAAATGAGGTCACATGTATGGCTTCTAATTCAATATGACTGATGTCCTGATACGAAGCTAAAATTTGGACACATGGAGAGACATCTGAGGAGTGCAAAGATTGAATCAGTCACATAGATGAAAAAATATGTGAGGATGTGGCGAGAAGGCATCCAGCTGCAAGCCAAGGAGAGAGACCTCAGGAGAAAACAAACCCTGCTGGCACCTTGATCTTCAACTTCTAGCCTCCAGTATGTGACATCATGAATTTCCATTGTTTAAGCCACCCAGGCTGTTATATTCTTTTATGATAGCAGTAGCAACATAATATATCAGGTTGTTCCTGAGGAAACAGTTAGCCTGGTGGACTGGATAAAAACCACTATAAAGTCTGTTTACCCTGAGAAGGAGGCTGTCTGATTCCATCTGTAACTGCCAAGTGGAACACCCCAGATGAGGCACTTCGTATGTTTTCTATGCAAGCCATGTGAGACTGGCTTTATTTTGACAGGGATATTCACCCTGAATATGCCCTTTACTCAGGTTAGATTAAATAGTGTGATTAATGAGGCCTCTTTTGCATGGGCATCCCAAGAAACTTACTGCCAAAAAACAGAACAATAGTCTCAGAAGTCTTATAGGATATGCTGACTCAGCTTTCTTTTATAGGTCTTACAAATGCTAATAAATGCATTAGACTAATTAACAAAAGAGAGAGGAGAGGCAGAGGGGAGAGTCAAGGGACTCATTCCAGTAGGATAGGAATCTTTAGATGGTTATTAAGAAATGGTATGCATAAAACAGACATTGATGGGATTTTACAAAAAAGCTTAGCATAGCACTATGAAAGGTTAGGTGAACCAATGGGACCTCCTGCTAGCTCCCAACATTGAAGGGATCCAAATTAAGTATGCGTTATTTACTCCAGTTTGGAGTAATTAAAAAGCTGGAAGACAAAAATTATAATGGGAATCCATCCTGGAATTGCCTGAGGCAGATTAACAGAAGGTCCCTTTTACTGACCACTTATGGGGTCCCAAACCCTTACCTACATGAGTGGGTAAAATGGTCAGAGGGTGGAGGAGAGATGTTTCTAGGACTCTGTGACATGGAGTCTCATGCATTGTACTACTAAAATATATAGGATAAATCCTAAAATAGGCTACAATTAGATTGAGAGAATATATGTGATGTGGTTGTGCCTCTTTCATCTATGTATAAAATATAATATGGGGATGGATACTGTATGTGACTAGAAAATACTTCCCCTACACTTTAAAACAGAAGATATGTAAATCTTTACTCCAAGAAATATTAATTGGCCATGCTAAATAGTAATGAATAAGGTTTTGTGAGTCTGCACAGTATAAAATAAAACTTAGAGTGCTGGATTAGACAAATTACCTATGCAATAGTCATACATAGAGCCTAGAGTGGGACTTATGGCAAAAGCCTCTGAGTGCTTCCTAGCAAAGTCTACTAGAACTTTTAGAGTAGAAAATTTTTATTTGAGGAAGAATACCCATGATGTTATGTGTGACAGCAGATAAATCCTCTAATGAAGAGGACAATGCCTAGAAAAGTTTCATAATAAAATGTAAATAAATTTTATTTGTTACTGAGGAAATGCAGAGAATTATTCAGTGTATTAAACAGGTTGGCTTTTTCACTGGGATTGACTTTGGAACCGCCAAATTCTATCACACTTGGACAGGGCCCAACAAACAGCTCATAACTTGTCAAGAAAGAGCTGCTTGGTCTATGGATGTCAGTTCCAAGGTGAATGAACAATGACCTGTTTGGATGGCCATTACTTGATTAAAGAAGGTAAAACCAAATCAGCTCAATGGGCTGAGTTGCATCTGGCTTGCTATGATATTTCAAATAGTACTGACTCATGGGCAGGGGCCAACAACATGGCTATATGGTCAAGCAGAAGGGCAATAAAAATTGGCCTATGAAAAATATGACTATGAGGCATGGTCCTATGGAAGTCATTATGAAAATTTGAGGGATGTATTAAAGTAGGACAAGTCAATGCCCATCAGAAGAATCCTCTTTTATGTTGGAAAGGAAATTAGAACCAACCAATTGATATCCTGCTTATTTAAGGTGGCCACCTGAGTCGATGGGGTGAGTGGATATATGGCTACTGTAGCAATGCAGATAGATAACCTGAATCTAGACATGTTACTCTTGCAGAATGTGAGGCATAAAATGCCAATAAGAACTGTTCTAGCCCTTTACCTCTATAGTCTTCTTCCAAGAACACATAACCTGTATTTACATTTGCTACTGTAACAAATTACCATAAACTTAGTGGTGTAAAACAAGAGAATTATATCCTCTTCCAGTTCTAGGAAACAGGGAGTCCAAAATGAGTCTTACAGGGCTAAAATCAAGGTGTTCAACATGGTTGGTTCCTTCAGAAAGCTCTAGAGCATAATATTTTCCTTACCTTTCCAGCATTCCTTGGCTTCTATTTCTGTTGCCTTCTCTTCTTCTGTAGTCAGCTCTCCCTCTACCTCTGTCTTATAAGGGCACTTGTGATTACATTTAGGGTCCATCCTGACAAGGAAGATAATCTCCCCATCTCAAAATTCTTAACTATACCAGCAAATTTATTTATGCAATATAAGGTTAATGTCACAGGTTCCAGGGACAAGACATGAATATCTTTGGGGCCATTATTTAGTCTACCACATTAAACATGAGAAAAATTAGACATGTCCCAACTGACAGATCTTCTACAAAATATCTAGCCATTAGTCCTCAGAATTGTCAAGGTATTAAAAAAAATTATGCCCTGGCCAGTTTGGCTCAGTGGTTAGAGCGTAGGCCTACGGTCCAGGGAGACCGGGGTTTGGTTCCCACTAAGGGCATGCACCTCAGTTGCAGTTTGTCCCCAGCCCTGGTTGTTCATGCAAGTGGCAGCCACTCGATGTGTCCCTTTCACATCGATCTCTCTCTCTTTCTCTCTCTCTCTCTTCCTCCCACTCTATCTGAATAAAAAAATAAAATGTCCTTGGGTGAGGACTAAAAAAAAAAACAAAAAACAAGAGTTCAGTTCCTATGACATTTCATTAATGTTATAACAAAAAATGTTGAACAAAACAATGCATAGAGAACCTTCTATCTGAAAGCAGAGCTTTCCTATAAAATCTTTTGTAAGCCAAATTGCTTAAAACGAAGAGTAGCCCCCACTTTCTGTAAGTTTGCATTTCACGGCTTTGCTTTTATGAAAGATCTACAATCATATATTAACGGTTTTTTTCATAAAAGCAAAAATCCTTTTGAACTTGTTTTGGTTAGCAAAAACAGTTATTAATGTAGGTAACAAGACTTCAAAAAGAATATAGCTGTATATTCTAAAATAAAAATATTATTTTAAAAGTTAAAAATATGTTATTTAACACTGCCAGTGTGGCTCAGTTGATTGAGCATTGTCCCATGCACCAAGAGGTTGGTGGTTCGAATTCCAGTCCAGGCACATGCCTTTGTTGGGGGATAAATCCCCAGTGAGGGGTGTGCAAAAGACAGCCAATAAATGGTTCTCTCTGATGGATGCTTCTATCTCTCCCTCGCCCTCTCTCTCAAATCAATAAAAATGTGAGACAACCTATAGATGTTTCTTTCTCTTTCCCCTCTCTCCAAAATAATCAGTAAAAGCAGATCCTCAAGGGAGGATTAAAAAAGGCTCTTATCACTAAAAAATCAACACTTCAAAATTAATAGCCATAGTCATAATGTTCATCATTGGTGTTTTTAGCTGCAAGTCTTATCACTTGAATGCTGCTCATTTAAATTTCCCCATTCAGAAAATATGAACACTGCATTTTGGACTAGTGGAAATTTAAAGCATATAGCAAATGTTATAAATTTAATAGAATAAAATCTGCATTCATTTATAGTTTAATCACTGATGATATGCCATGTGTTTTTCCTAACAGTATCCATAATTTATTGTTTCTAAAACATTTATACTTTATTAATGTCTTAATATTTCATTTTGCTGTGATAAGAAAAAAATATCATTGAAACTGATTTCCCTATTCAATGTGCTGTGATAAAATTAAACAAATTTTTAATCCTGCTGTTCAACCATTGTAAAAATAAACTGTAGTCCTGGCCAGGTGGTTTGACATCATTCTGTACACTGAAAGTTTGCTGGTTCTATTCCTGGTCAGGGCTCATGCCAAGGTTTTGGGGTCATTCCCTGGTGGGGGGCATGCAGGAGGAAGCCAATCTATGTTTTGCTCTCACATCAAGGTTACTCTTTCTCTCTCTCCCTTTCTCTCTCTATAAAAATCAATAATTGGAAAAAAAAAAGTGGAATTCTACTGTAGTCTGTGGTCCATAGCAGTGATGAACATGCTAAACAAACTAGATCTGGTGGCACAGCTCTGAAATGCCCATAGTGAAGGCAATGCAACTGCTGGACTGGATGTGAAGGAAGGTAATATTGACCATATGGCAATACTGGGTGTAAAAGAAAGTTTCCAAGTGAAGTGACAAATTCTTCTGAATGCAGCTGAAGCAGTAGTGGTAATGCTATATCATCAAAGCAGCACCAAGGAAACATGTTCCTAATAAGCACCATTGTTAAGCATTCCTACATGCCATTACACTGTGGACCAGTTCATAGCAAAGTTGTTGGAAAGACTTTGACTGCTTAAAGAAGACTGTGTAATTAAAATGTACCTGTGAGTCTTATATCCTTAATGTTGGGCATTTAGCTGACCTTTTATTTTAACATGGGTCTAATTTATTTGTTGTTCATTTTCCATAAAATTCAGTTGACTTAAAAGTATGTTTCTCCAGCCCAAATGTCCATCAGTAGATGAATGGATAAAAAAGTTGTGGTACATATACACAATGGAGTACTATGCAGCTGTAATAAAGAAAGATCTCTCATCCTTTGAGACAACATGGAGGGACCTGGAAAGTATTATCCTAAGAGGAACAAGCCAAACATAGAAAACAAGTATCATATGATCTCACTTATTTGTGGAATATAATGAACATAACAGTCTGAGGAATGGGATAGTCCAAGAGACGTGGAAGTGGGTACAGACTGACAATCCCCAGAAGAGGGGGTGTTGGGGAAGAGATAAACCACAGAACTTATATGCATGTATGCATGAACGATGGACATGGACACCAAAGCTTGGGACAGGGCGGGGAGGGAAGGTGAAGAGGAAATCTGTGGGGGGAAAAGGAGAAACATCTGTAACAAAAATAAATTAATTAATTAAAAATAAAAGTATATTCCTCATACTGTGTATCAAAAAATTTTTGAAAAATGAAAATAAATAAATTCTAGTTGAACCTTTATTGCTAAGCATTTATTGGAACCATATTATTGATAAATTAGGATATATATATATATATATATATATATATATATATCACAGTCCTTATTTTATTATATGTAACTACAAATATATATACCAAAACATTGTATGCAGTTATAAAAATGACATTTTGTAAGCAATTTAAATTTATATTGAGGCAAAAAAAGATTACTTGTTAGGTTTTTATTTTTATTGGTCTCTTTTAGTTACTGATTTCTAATTTACTGAGATGAGGTCAGAGAATATGATCTTTGTGGTATGCATTTTAAAATGTATTTAAAATTGCATTTTACAAATGTTATATATACACTTGAAAATAGTGGATGTTCTCTCCTAGGCTTTATAAATATTTATCAGTTTAAGCAGATTAAGTTTATTCATTGTATTTTGAATTTAATATCTTTACTGATATTTCAATGTTTTGTTGATCTATCTTTTATCATTAATGTTACTCATATTCACTCTAAGCCAATTTCTTGTTAAATATACAAAGCATTTTACTTTAGAATGCTCTAAAATAGTGGTTCTGAAATGTAATGTGAACCAGTATCACCATAGTTCTCTACTCCCAGAATTTTTCATTCAGTAGCTCTGTGGCGAGGCCTACAAATTGGCAGTTCTAACAAATTCCCAGGTGAAGCTGATGCTGATGGTCCAGGACTACACTTTGAGAACCACTGCCCCCAAACTGGAATTCATCCTGGTTGTTTATTAAAATCAACTAGGAGTATCTAAATGAGAAAAACACCAGTGTTTGAATTCCAAACCTGACCAGAAATTTTAAGCATGTATGATTAGGAGACTTCCGGTCAAGATGGTGGCATAGGTAAACATGCTATTGCATCCTCCCACAACCACATCAAAATTACAACTAAACTACAGAACAATCATCATTCAAAACCACCTGAAATCAAACTGAATGGAAGTCCTACAACTACAGAATTAAAGAAGCAGCCATAACAAGACTGTTAGGAGGGGCAGAGGCAGACGGGCTGGCCCCACACCCTTGTGTGGTAGATAAAAATCAGGAGGATACCTCCACTGGGAAGGTCCTCCCTGAGGAGTGAGGAGTCACCATCCCACACCAGGCACCCTGCTCAGTGTTCCAGTGCCAGGAAGAGAAGTCCCAATAACTTCCGGTGGGAACTGGGGCTCAGGGAGGCTGAGGTGACTGGAGCCCCAGGCAGCTCCTCTTAAAGGGCCCACACACGGACTTATTGGACTCACTCCCCTTAAGCTTGGAGGGGAGGCAGGTTGAGGGGCACCAGAGACATAAAGGGAAGAACTGAGCTGTTTGGCATTGGAACAAAGGCTGGAGAGGAGGCTTTCTCCAGGACAAACGTGCTGTCAGAGGCCTTTGTTCCTTTGGTGAGCCCTTCCCTGAAGGCGGCAGACGGCCACCATATCTGGGACTCCAGCAACCGGGCTCACACTGGTAGCCCCACCCTGGTGATTCCCTGAACCCCTGTCCCACCCAACTTTCAGGCCCACCCAAGCTGTTGCCAGGTGCTTAACCACAGGATTGGCCTGTCTTGGATCCTGCTTCAGGTTTTCCTGAATTTTTTCAAACAAGCAGCATCTGGTCTCAGCTAGCCCCATACATCATGTTAAGTAATACACAGAAGCAAACACAGGGAGGCAGCCATAATGAGGAAACAAACAAACAGGTCCCAAATGAAAGAACAGAATAAAACTCCAGGAAAAGAACTAAGCGAAATGGAGATAAGCAACTTAACAGATGCTGAGTTAAAAACACTGCTTATAAGGATGCTCAATAAACTTAGTGAGGGCCTCAAGAGCATAAAAAAAGCACCAGTAATAAATGAAGGATGAGGGGAGACCAAAAATGGCGGTGGAGTGAATGGAAGCTACAAAGACCATCTCCCAGGACCAAACTGGAATTACAATGAAAATAAAGACAAATCATCAGGAAAAGGCAACCAAAAAGCAGGTTGGAGGACCACATAACAAGAGACACTGACTCAATCCTGGTAGGCTTGCGGAGACAGAAGAAGAGCCCATGATTGACAACGGCCTCGGCTGGGAGCTGCAGCCTTGGCTGGGAGCTGCAGCCTCGGCTAGGTGCTGTGGCCTCGGCTGGGATCTGCAGTCTCGGCCTGCAGTGACAGCCGTAGCTGGAAGCTTTGGCACCATCGGGTTAAGCTACCAAGCGGCTCCACAGCCCAGAACCAGGACAGAGGCTAAAATAGAAGCAGCAACTCACCATGGGATCCAGCAGAGGGAGGGCAGACTGGACTGGAACTGTGTGGGGACACCTGGGATTTGGAGGGCACTCAGAGGATTTGCTGAGTTGCAGCCAAACAGGACTGTGATCATTTTACTCCTTCCCATGGCCCTGGGGAGAGTCAGTGGCCTGCTCTCCTAGATTCAACCCTACCTGGTGGCCATTGAAATGCTAACTGAGGCCCATTAACAACCAGCATCTGCCCCACGCTACAGAAATTCTCTTACACTGAGCACCTGAGGGGGTTTTGCATTCAACTCAGAAACCAATGTTCTTCAGGTAATCCCTACTAATAGCCTCCAGGCAAAAAGATACAGGATAACTGGACCATTCCCTGTGCTAGCAACTTTAACCAAAGAAGTAAGATTTGACAGTGGTGTTTAACTTGGGTCCTCCTTGCCTCATCCAAACCCAGGAAAGGGAGCCACAAACAGCAAAACACCAACACCCACAGGGAAAATTTGGCAGGCTCCAAAGCCCACTGTGATAGCCAAAATGGTGAAAAACAGAAACAAAAGCCAAATGAAAGAACAAGAGACCTCTACCAAAGAGGAGATAAATGAGGTGCAGTTAAGCAAGTTAACGGAACTAGAATTCAGAGCCATGATCTTGAGGAAGCTCAACAGCATGTGTAAAGACATGAGCACCATGAATAAAGACATACAGATAGTGAAAATCAACCAGTTGGAAATTAAACACCACCAAAAAGAAATGAAGAATGACATATCAGAAATAAAGAACACATTGGAAGGTCTAAATAGCAGAGAAGGGAAAGCAGAGGACCGAATCAGGGAATTAGAAGATAGGGTAGAAAACATCAACTAATCAGAAAATCGAAAGGAAAAAAACAATTAAAAAACAGGAACACAGCTTAAGAGAACTGTGGGACAACTGGAAACGTAATAACATTCGCATCATAGGAGTCCACAAAGAAGAAGAAAATGAGCAAGGGTTAGAGAATATATTTGAAGAAATACTGACAGAAAACTTCACTAATGTGGTGAAGGAAGAAGGCATTCATATTCAAGAAACACAGAGAGCTCGAAGTAAGAAGTACCAAAACAAGGTCAACACCAAGACACATAGTAATCAAAATGCCAAAAATTCAAGAAAAAGAGAAAATCCTAAAAGCAGCAAGAGATAAGCAACAGGTTACCTACAAAGGAAACCCCATAAGGCTCTCAGCTGGCTTCTCAAGAGAAACACTACAGGCTAGAAGGGAATGACATGAAGTAATCAAGGTCATGAAAAACAAGGATCTGAATCCAAGACTACTCTACCTAGCAAGGCTATCATTCAAAATAGAAGGTCAAATAAAGAGCTTCCCAGACAAAAAAAAAAAAAAAAAAAAAAAAAAAAAGGCTAAGGGAATACAGTAGCACCAAACCAGCACTGCAAGAAATGTTAAAATGACTGCTGTAATTATCAGGAGAAATAGAAAGAAAAATAGAACCACACTAAACAAAAATGGCAATAAATAAGTACATATCAATAATCACCTTAAATGTAAATGGATTGAAAGCTCCCATAAAAAGACACAGAGTAACTGATTGGATAAAAAAGCATGACTTGTCTATATGTTGTTTACAAGAGATCCACCTCACAACAAAAGACTCACATAGGTTGGAAGTGAAGGGATAGAAAGAAATCTTCCAACCAAAGAAAAAGGGAAAAAAGCTGGGGTAGCAATACTCATATCTGATAAAATAAATTTCAAAATGAAGACCATACAAGAGACAATGAAGGCCATTACATAATAATGAAAGCAACTATCCAACAGGAAGATATAGCCTTGATAAACATATATGCACCCAATATAGGAGCACCAAAATATATCAAAAATCTTCTGGAAGACTTTAAAGGAGAAATCGATAGCAATACAATCATAGCAGGGGACTTCAACACCCTGCTGACATCACTGGATATATCCTCTGGTCAAAAAATTAGCAAGAAAACAGAGACTCTAAATGAAGCACTAGACCAAATGGATTTAACAGATATCTACAGAGAATTATACCCCAAACTACAGAATTCACATTCTTCTCAAGTGCACATGGGACATTCTCAAAGACAGACCACATGTTAGGACACAAACTAAGTCTCTACAAGTTCAAGAAGATTGAAATCATATCAGCATCTTCTCAGATCACAGTGGCATAAAACGAGAAATAAATTGCAACAAGAACATGCAAAGACATTTGACACATGGAAGCTCAATTGCATGTTATTAAACAACAAATGGGTTACTGAGGAGATCAAGGAAGAAATTAAAAACTTCCTGGAAACCAATGAAAATAAACACAAAACAACACAAAATGTAGATAACGCAGTGAAAACAGTCTTGACAAGGAAGTTCATAGCCCTACAGGCCTACCTCAACAAACAAGAAAAGTCTCTAATAGACTATGTAACCTGACAACTTACAGAACTAGAGAGCAAACAAACAAACAAACAAACAAACAAAAAAACCCTGAGCAAGTAGAAAAAAGAAAATACTAAAGACCAGAGCAGAAATGAATGACATAAAGTCCCCCCCCCAAAAAAAATTCAAAGGATCAATGAAAACACCAGGTATTTCGAAAAGATAAACAAGATTAATGGACCATTAGCTAGACTCACCAAGAAACAAAGAGAGAGAACCCAAATACACAAAATCAGAAATGAATGAGGAGAAGTAACAACTGATCCACAGAAATACAAAAGAATGTCAACAACTACTATAAACAATTATATGGCAACAAATTTAACAATCTAAGCAAAATGGACAACTTTCTAGAAACACATAGTCTCCCAAATATGGACCGGGAAGAGATAGAAAACTTGAACAGACCAATAACAACAGAAGAAATTGAAGATGAAATCAAGACTCTCCCAGCAAACAAATGCCCAGGCCAGGATGGCTTCACAGGGGAGTTTTACCAAACATTCAAAGAAGAACTAACACCCATTCCCCTCAAAAATTGTCAAAAAATTCAAGAAGAAGGAAGATTTTCAAACTCGTTTTATGAGGCCAGCATAATTCTAATTCCAAAACCAGCAAAATACATTACAATGTAAGAAAAATACAAGCCAATATCCATGATGAACATCGATGCCAAAATACTGAACAAAATATTAGCAAATTGGATCCAGCAATGCACCAAAAAAATTATTCACTATGACCAAGTGGGATTCATCCCAGGGATGCAAGGCTGCTACAATATTTGCAAGTCAATAAATGTGATACACCACATAAACAAAAGGAAGAATAAAAACCACATGATCATATCTATACATGCAAGAAAAGTCTTTGACAAAATCCAGCATCCATTTCTGATAAAAACGCTCAGCAGTGTGGGAATAGAGGGATCATTTCTAGACAAAACAAAGGCCATATATGAATGACCAACAGCCAACATCATACACAATGAGCAGAAACTAAAAGCATTTCCCTTAAGAACAGGAACAAGACAAGGATGCCCACTTTTGCCACTCTAATTTAACATAGTACTTGAAGTCTTAGCCACAGCAATCAGACAGAAAGAAAAAATAATGGGGATCCAAATTGTAAAGGAAGAAGTGAAATTGTAATTATTCTCAGATGACATGATACTATACGTGGAAAACCCCAACGACTCCATCAAAAATTTACTAGACTTGCCCTGGCCAGTTTGGCTTAGCGGTTAGAGCGTCGGCCTGCGGTCCTGAGAAACCCGGGTTCGGTTCCCGCTAAGGGCACGTACTTCGGTTGCAGTTTGTCCCCGGCCCTGGTTGGTCGTGCGGGTGGCAGCCACTCGATGTGTCCCTTCACGTCGATGTTTCTCTCTCTCTCTCCCTTCCTTTCTCTCCCTCCTACTCTATCTGTACAAAAAATGGAAAAAAAAATCCTCGGGTGAGGATAAAAAAAAAAAATTACTAGACTTAAATAAATTTGGCAAAGTATCAGGATACAATATTAACATCAAGAAATTGATCGAATTCTTATACACTAATGATGAACTCACAGAAAGAGAAACTAAGAAAACAATCCCATTTACTGGTGCGACAAAATAATTAAGATTTCTAGGAATAAACTAAATAAAAGAAATAAAGAAACTATTCACAGAAAACAACAGGTCATTGAAAAAAAGAAATAGAGGAAGATATAAAAAAGTGGAAGCACATACCTTGTTGATGGATTGGAAGAATTAACATCATTAAAATGACCATACTACCCCAAGCAATCTATAGATTCAATGCAATCCCCATAAAAATACCAATGACATATTTCACAGAACTAGAAAAAATACTTCAGAAGTTCATATGGAACCAAAAAAGACCTCGAATAGCCACAGCATTCTTGAAAAAGAAGAACTAAGTAGGAGGTATCACATTACCACATTTCAGGTTATACTACAAAGCCACTGTAATCAAAACAGACTGGTACTGGCACAAGAACAGGCAGATAGACCAGTGGAACAGAACAGAGAACCCAGAAATGGACCCAAGGCAATATGCTCAATCAATATTTGACAGAGGTGGCAAGAGCATACCGTGGAGTAAAGACAGCCTCTTTAATAAATGGTGTTGGTAAAATTGAACAGCTACATGCAAAAAAAAGGAAACTAGACCATCAACTTACACCCTACACAATAATAAACTCAAAATGGATAAAATAATTAAATGTAACTCATAAATCCATAAAAATCCTAGAAGAAAATGTAGGCAACAAAATTTCAGACATCATACACAGCAGGATTTTCACTGACACATCATCTAAGGCAACAGAACAAAGGAGAAAATAAACACGTGGGACTACATCAAACTCAAAAGCTTCTGCACAGGAAAAGTTACAATCATTAAAATAAAAAGGCTACCCACTGTATGGGAGAGCATAATTGCCAATGATATATCAAATAAGGGGTTATTTTCCAATATATATAGAGTACTCATACAACTCAACAAAAGGAAGACAAAGAACCTAATTAAAAACTGGGCAGAGGCACTAAATAGACACCTCTGTAAACAGGACATACACATGGCTAAGAGACATATGAAGAAATGCTCATCATCACTAATCATCAGAGAGATGCAAATTAAAACAACAATGAGGTATCACCTCACACCTCTCAGAATGTCTGCCTTCAACAAATCATGGAACAACAAGTGCTGGCGAGGCTGTGAAGAAAAGGGGACTCTAGTACACTGCTGGTGGGAATGCAGACTGGTGTAGCCACTATGGAAAACAATATGGTTTTACCTCAAAAAATTAAAAATTGAACTCCCATTTGACCCAGTGATCCCACTTCTTGGAATATACCCTAAGAAGCCTGCAACACCAATCAGAAAGAAAATTTGTATCCCCATATTTGTAGTAGCACTATTTACAATAGCTGATATCTGGAAACAGCCCAAATGCCCATCAGTAGATGAATGAATAAAGAATCTGTGGTACATACACAATGGAGTACTAAGCAGCTGTAAAAAAGAAAGATCTCTTATCTTTTGAGAAGACATGGTGGGACCTGTAAAGTATCATCCTAAGCGAAACAAGCCAAACAGAGAAAGACAAGTATCATATGATCTCGCTTATTTGTGGAATATAATGAACATAACATTCTGAGGAATGGGGTAGTCCCAGAGATGTGCAAGTGTGGTATACACTGACTATCCCCAGAAGAGGGAATGGGGGGAGAGATAAACCATAGAACTTATATGCATGTTTGCATGAACAGTGTACAAGGACAACAAAGCTGAGGAGAGCACGGAAACAGAGGGGGAGGGGGGAATTAGTGGGGGAGGAGTAATATCTGTATCAAAAATAAATAATTAAGTAAGAAAAAAAGGAAATGAAGGAAGCACAGTCATAAATGAAGGACGCACTAACTGAAATAAAGAATAATTTACACAGATTCAATAGGAGAGTAGGCAAAGGCAAGGAGCAAACCATCAATTTGGAATATAAGGAAGCAAAAAACACCCAATCAGAACAGCAAAAAGAAAAGAATTCCAAAAAATGAAAATAGTGTAAGGAGCCTCTGGGATAACTTCAAGTATGCCAACATTTGCATCTTGGGGGTGCCAGAAGGATAAGTGAGAGAACAAGAAATCTAAAACCTATTTGAAACAATAATGGCAGAAAACTTTCCTAACTTAGTAAATGAAACACACATACAAGTCCAGGAAGCACAGAGAGCCCCAATGAGATGAACCTCAAGATTCCCACACCAAGACACATCATCATCAAAATGGAAAACGTTCAAGACAAAGGAATCTTAAAAGCAGCAAGAGAAAAGCAGTTAGTTACCTACAAGGGAGTTCACATAAGACTGTCAGCTGATTCCTCAAAAGAAACTTTGCAGGCTGAAGGGAGTGACAAGAAATATTCAGAGTGATGAAAAGCAAGAACCTACAACCAAGATTACTCTATCCTGCAAAGATGTCATTTAGAGTAGATGGCCCTATAAAGAGTTTTCCAGACAAGAAAATGTTAAAGGAGTTCATCACTACCAAACTGTTATTATATGAAATGATGAAGGGCCTTTTTGAAGAAAAAGGTAAAATATATGAACAAACAAAATGGCAATGAATACATATCTATCGACAATTAAATCTACAAACAAAATGAACAGACAGAACAGAAACATTCTCATAGATACAGAGAACATTTTGTTGGTTGCCAGATGGGAGGGGGGTTGTGGGAATGGGTAAAAAAGGTGAAGGGATTAAGAAGTACAGATTGGTTGCTAGACTGACAAACCTCAATGGGAGAAGGGGGTTGGGGGGTGGGAAGAAAAAACCAAAGAACTTATATGCATAACCAATGGACACAGACAACAGTGTGGGTAAGGCGGGAGGGAGGTGGGAGAGTGGCAGGAGTGGGGAGAAGGGGTTCAATGGGGGAAAAATGAGGAACATCTGTAATATATTGAACAGTAAAGATAAAAAATAAATAAACAAATAAAATAAAAAATAAATCCTCAAAAAATAACAAAACAAAATGTGTTATTACTAATTCATTGATGAGCAGTTTCTCCACACCTAATTACCTCTAATTTGACTAGAAATGTCCTTGATCCAGGCCCCTCTTAGTGGCACTCCAATTTTCTGGTATTTTTCTGTTACACAGATTTTACTAAATGATCATTGCATGTAAAACACTGTATCAGGTTGCTTTGTTTATACCTGTTTTTGTGTTCCTCTTTTAGATGGTTCATTGTCCTTATCAATTAATTTATTCTCATCTGAATAATAACCATCATCACATCAACAATAATAATGATAGCATTAATTGTGTATCAGGCACTATTTTATGTGATTTACATGTATTAACTCATTTACTCCTCATAACAACCTTATCACATATGAATTAGTATTATCTCTATTATACAGATGAGGAAACTCAGGCAAATTGTGTTTGAATAATTAAGTTGAAGTCACCATACTATTATAATAAATGGTTGGAGTATGAATTTAAATAGTCTGGTTTGAGCTACTAATAATCAGAAATAAAATTATCTTTAATATTAGAATCACTGGAAAAATATTGTTTATCCAAAAATTAATGTGCAGCGTTGTTTATATCTTCCATTATTTTTAGCATTAATTCTTAGTGAAATATCATTTTATTTTATAATTCCAAGTTCCTTCTGGAGGAAGAGTGAGACTTAACATGGAACTAAAATTAAAAGATGAAAATCACACTTAAATAATTTTGATTTTAATTCAATTCATTAAACTTTAGAAATGCAAATTATGCATATTTATTAAGTACTTAAGTCAATGTATCAAGATGATGGGGTAAATGCCTATTTGTGTTACAGTGCAGCTTTCAACTAATGTTTGAATTCATGAAAACTCACTCAAACTTGTTTGTAAAAATTTCCTTTAAATAATACAAGTTTAATACTAGAAGGAAAGAATGGCTTGATCAAATATGATATAATTCAGCCAGAACTAAAACTCTTGATTATTTCATAGACACCATTGTTAATTGTAAAACACCTCTAATATATCAAACATAAAAAAAGAAAATTCAATAATAATGCCATATATTTACCTTTCTATTCTCTTGTTACATGGTAGTTCACATTGAAGTACAATTAGAATAATGCTCCTGGAAAACATTTCATTCTGTAAAATGAGACTAATGATTATTCCAGTCTAAATCAATTTATATAATCATGAAACAAAAATGATGTGTGCATATAAAAGCACCTTGAATAGCACTGGCCAGTTTGGCTCAGTGGTTAGAATATCGGCCCATGGACCAGAGAGTCCCAAGGTCAGTTCTGGCTAAGGGCATGTATCTCAGTTGCAGTTTGTCCCCAGCCCAGGTTGGGGTTGTGTGGGTGGCAACCAGTCGATGTGTCTCTCTCACATTGATGTTTCTCTCTCTCTCTCTTCCCCCTGCTCTCCCTCACACTCTATCTGAAGATAAAAGCAAAAAAAAAGCACCTTGAATATTGCTTTATGATTATAATGTATTAACAAAGATGAATCAGTATGAATAACATAGATTATATTTTAAAATGAGAATGATTTAAGTTTTTATTAAAGTAATATGTAACCATGGGTTAGAAAAATCATTCAATAGAGAAGAAAGGTAATCCAACCATGAAACACCTCCCAGATATAAACACTGTTAAAAACTTATCACAATTCCTTCTCTTATGATGTTTATATGTGTATCTGTGTGTGGAAATTTACATGTTAAAAATTAAGAGCTACATAAACAAAAGGGATATTTGGACATGTCAAAATCATTGACTTTATTTATCTAATAAGTGTGGAAAAATTACTTTATATATGTAAGCAATATACTCTTCTTAAAATGTTCACCAATTTACTTTATCAATAATGAATTTCTACTTCCTTGCCAATATAGTTTTTAAAATTCTCTGACAGTCCAATAGATTTTTAAAGGCATCTTATTGTTTTATTTTAAACTTAATTTATAGTGAGGTGAATTTTTTCCATATGTGTATTGATCATTTTTATTTTTGTTTAAAATAATAACCTTCTTATGCATTTTATCATTGTTTTATATGTTTTTTGTATGCACTTTTACTTTCTCAAACACTTCCAAAAAAATTCAAAGATTGGGGAACACTCCTAAACTCATTTCCAAGGCCAACATTACCCTAATACCAAAGCCAGACAAGGACATTACCAAAATATATATATATATATATATATATCTCTCACAGGCCAAATCCCTCATGAACATAGATACAGTAATCCTCAACAAAATACTAGCAAACTGATTGCAACAGCACATTAAAAGTGTCTCACAAGCCCTGCCAGTGTGTCTCAGTGGATTGAGCATCATCCCACGGACTGAGAGGTCCGAGTTCAATTCCCTTTCAGGGCACATGCCCTGGTTGCGGGCTCAATCCCAGTAGGGGGAATGCAGGAGGTAGCTGAAGATTGTTTTTCTCTTATATTGATGTTTCTATCTCTCTCTACCTTCCTCTCTCTCTAAAATATTAATAAAAACATTTTTTTTTTAAGTCAGGAGGGGGGCGGGATTGGGAAGGATGGGGTCAATGGGGAAAAAAAGTGGGGACATCTATAATACATTCAACAATAAAGATGAGTTAAAAATTTTTTTCAAAGTCTTGCACAATATGATCAACTGGGATTCATCCCTGGGATGCAAGAATGATTCAACATATGCAAATCAATAAATATGATATACAGCATTAAGAAAAATAAGGATAAAAACATAATCATCTCAATTGTGCAAAAAATTTTCTTTTGACATAATTCAATATCCTTTTATGATAAAAACTCTCAACAAATTAAGTATAGAAAGAATAAACCTCAACATAATAAAAGGCCTTATATGACATTAGTCAAATTGTAACTAACATCATACTTGGTTGTGAAAAGTTGAAAGCTTTTCCTCAAAGATCAGGAACAAGACAAATATTCCCCTCTGGCTACTTCCATTCAACCAGAAGTTCTAATCAGAGCAACTGGGCCAGAATAAACAAACAAACAAACAAATGAAATCCAAATAGGAATAGAAGGAGTTAAATTTTCTGTTTGCAGATAGCATGATATTATAATATAGGAAATCCCAAGACTCCACCAAAAAATTCTTAAAAACTAAAATACAAATTCACCAAAGTTATAAGATACAAAATGAATATATACAAATCATTCATGTTTCTATTACACTAAAATCAAATTATCTAAAAAGACAAGAATACCGTTTGAATCAACAAGAATAAAATATTTTTAATACATTTAATTAAAGAAGTAAAATATTTGTAGACTGAAAACTATAAAATATTGTTGAAAAAATAGAGGAAGATGCAAAAAATGGAAAGATATATCATGTTCATGAATCAGGAAAATTAATATTGTTGAAATGTCCATACTACCTCAAGGAGAACTATAGATTCAATGCAATCCCTACAGTGACATTTTATCATGAAAATAGAAAAAATGGTAAAATTCACATAGAATTATAAAAATGGAACCCTGAGTAAAAGAACAAAAAAACCAAAAACTTGAAAAAGAGTAAAGTAATATACTTTCTAATTTCAAACTATACTACAAAGCCATAGTAATTTAACCAGTATGGTATAAAAAGAGACGCATAAACCAATGAAAAACCAAGGGCGCAGAAATTTATTGTAAACTAATCAATTAATTGTAAACTAATATTTTACAAGGGCATCTAAAACACAGAATAGATTAAAAAAAAAATAGTGTCTTTAGTAAATTGGGAAAATTGCCCAAAAATGAAATTGTATTCCTATCTTACTCTATACACAAAAATTAACTTCAAACAGATTGATACTTAAATGTAAGAAAATCAAATCAGTCTTTCCAAGAGATTATCTGCACTCTCATGTTCATTGCAACATCATTCACAATAACCAAAATATTGAGACAATCTATGTGTCTGTCAACAGATGGATAGATAGTAAAAATGTGGTAAATATGGATGAAGAAAATATGGCATATCTATACAATGAAATATTATTCAGTCATAAAAAAGAAGGTAATCATGCCAATTGCAATAACATAGATGAACCTCATACTAAGTGAAATGAGCCAGACACATAAAAACAAATACTGTATGACCTCACATATATGTGGAATCTAAAAAAATCTAACTCAATTAAACAGAGAGTAGAATGATGGTTACCAGGGGCTAGAGGGAGTGGAAAGTTGGTAAAGGTTACAAACTTTCCGTTGTAAGGTAATAAGGTCTGGGATCAAATAATAGAATGGTGACTATAATTAATAATAATATATTATATACCTGAAATTTGCTGAGAGTATAGTTCTTAAGTGTTCTCAACACACACAAAATTGGTAACTATATGATGTAATACATGTGTAAATTAACTTGATTGTGGTAACCATTCCACCATGTATACAGATATTAACTCGTAACCTTATTAACTTTTTAGAAGTTACATGAAGCAACCTAAATATATGTGATTTTTGTCAATCATGTCTCAATAAAACTATTTAAAATTTTTCCATTTGCCTATAGTAGGAATGCATTTTTCTAGCTGTTGTTTTAAACTTTGTTCTTGGTGTTTTTAGTCACATAGTTTTTTATTTTGTTTGTTTTTTGTTTTTGTATTTTTTAAGTGTGTTATATGGACACTTATTCTATAACTTTAAACATTTTTTTTTCTTTATTGATTTTAGAGAGAGAGGAAGGGAGTGGGGGAGAGAGATAGAAACATCCATGAGAGAGAACATCATTTGGCCACCTCCAGCATGCTCCCCAATGGGGACTTGGCCCCCAACCTGGGCATGTGCCCTGACCAGGAATTGAACCAGCGACCTTGTGGTGCATGGGTCAATGCTCAGCCACTGAGTCACACCGGCCAGGTCACTTATTCTATAACTTAATCATTTTTGTTTTTTTGTGTCGGGCTTAGGAAGTTCTGTCTTATTTTAATACAGTAAAAGACTCACCTTAAATTTTCTACTACTTCTGTGATTTGGATTGACAAAAACTGATTTTTATTTGAGGAAGAATGTAAGTTTATTTTTGACCAAATCATTAGATAGTGGCACCAGCAGCAGTTAATTATTTTATCTAACTGATTTGAAATGGCAGTTAAAATCAATTATATATATTTGAGTTTGTTTTCAAATTTTCTATTTCATTCTGAGTCTCATTGTTCTGGTAACAATACCATATTTTTCTAATTACAGTAGCTGTATAAAAATGAAGACATTTTCTTTCATTACTTTGCATAGATTTTTTTTAAAAGCAAAGGAGCCTCATATATTTATTTTTTTGGATGAATATAGATAAAATTTTAAAGACATTATTATATTGCAAAGTTTTCCATTTTGCTAATTTACCTTTTCCTAGAAAATTTTATAAAAAATGTCAACTTTATTTGCATAAATCTTAATTATAAAGTTCTTCTATACTTGCAATTATAAATTAGTTTCCCTCTTTCTTTCCGTAGGGTTTTGAATATTCATATTATATTATAAACACATAACCTGGGTATGATGAGTTTAAGAGATGAATTATATTTTTTTCAGGAAATGGATTTTTATATGTAGGCACTTTAAGTTTGATAATCTTTTCTCTTTCTCCTGTTCTTTTTCTATCCTGTTTCTTCAAAGCATCAGAATATACATTCTTTTCGGGGGCACATGGCACATTTTCTAGGATAAACCATGTTAGGACACAACACTAGTCTCAATAAATTTAATAAAATTTAAATTGCATCAAGCATCTTCTCTTACTGCAAAGTATGAAACTAGAAATCAGTTAACAAAAAATCTGAAATAGGCACAAATACGTGGAGGTTAAATAACATGTTACTAAACAATGAATGTGCTAACAACAAGATGAAAGGAAAAAAATTAAATGTTACCTTGAAATAAATGAAAATGCAAACACAAGGACCCAAAACCTATGGGACCAGAAAAAGCAGTCCTAAGAAGAAAATTCATAGCATTTTAGGCACTTGTTAAGAAACAAAATAAATTCAAATAAACAATCTAACTTTACACTAAAAGGAAACAGAAAAAGAATAACAAAGCCCAAACTGAAGAAAGGAAATACCAAAAATCAGAGCAGAACTAAACAAAATAGAGTCTAACAAAACATTACAAAGATCAAAAAAACCAAGAGCTGATTCTTTGAAAAAACAAACAAGATTGACAAACCTTTAACCATAATCATCACGGACAAAAGAGGAAACACCCAAATAAATAAGATCAGAAATAATAGAGAAGAGCAATTAACATCACAGAAATACAAAGAATTGTCAAAAATACTATGAATACTATGAATAGCCTGGCCAGTGTAGTTCAGTGGTTGAGCATTAACCCATGCTGATTTGATTCCCAGTCAGGGCACATGCCCAGATTATGGGCCTGGTCCCCAGTAGAGGGCATGCAGGAGGCAGCCAATCGATGTCCTCTCTCATCGATGTTTCTATTCCTCTCCCTCACCCTTTCTTTCTTAAAAACAATACAGAAAAAAAATTTAATTATGACCAAATATATGCCAACAAATTGGGAAATATGAACAAAATAGATACATTTTTAGAAACATCATGGAAATGTACACTTGAAACCTATTTAATTTTATTAGCTAAAGTAAAGTGAACAAATTTAATTAATTAAAATTAAAAATGTAATTCTTAGAAATCTTCCAAAATAGAATCATGAAGAATCAGAAAATCTGAATAGACAAATTATACCTAATTAAAGTAAACTAATAATTTTAAAAATTCAACAAACAAAAGTCCTGGATAGGGTGGCTTTAGAGAAAATTTTACCAAACATTCAAAGAAGAAATAACCCCTTTCCTTCTCAAATTATTTCAAAAAATTTGAGAGGAGAGAATATTCCCAAGCTTATTGAATGAGGCCAGCTTTATCCTAAATCCAAAACCAGATAAAGGTAATAAAAAGAAAGAAAATTATAGGCCAATATGTCTGATGAATATATATGCTAAAATTCTCAACTAAATATTACCACAATGGATCCAGCATAAAAAAATAACACCATCTTCAGTTTATTCTTCTGTATGGTGTAAGTTGATGGTCTAGTTTCATTTCTTTGCATGTAGTTGTCCAATTTTCTCAATACCATTTAATAAAGAGGCTGTCTTTACTCCATTGTATGCTCTTGCCAACTTTGTCGAATATTAATTGAGCATAATGTTTTGGGTTTATTTCTGGGTTCTCTCTTCTATGCCATCAATCTATGTGCCTGTTCTTGTGCCAGTACCATGCTGTTTTGATTACAGTAGCTCTGTAGTATAAGCTGATATCTGGTATTGTGATCCCACCTAACTTGCCCTTCTTTATCAAGATTGCTGTGGCTACGTGGGGTCTTTTTTGGTTTCATATGAACTTTTGAAGTATTTGTTCTAGTTCTGTGAAATATGTCATTGGTATTTTGATGGGGATTGCATTGAATCTATAGATTGCTTTGGGTAATATGGACATTTTAATGATGTTAATTCTTCCAATCCATGAACAAGGTATGTGCTTCCACTTTTTTATATCTTTCTCTATTTTTTGTTTCAGTGTCCTGTAGTTTTCTGCAAATAGGTCCTTTACTTCTTTGGTTCAGTTTATTCCTAGGTATCTCAATTTTTTTTTCTTCAATAATAAATGAGATTTTTATTTTTAGTTTTCCTTTTTGTGAGTTTATCATTAGTTTATAAGAATGCCATTGATTTCTTAGCATTAATTTTATAGCCAATAATACATCAGATAAGGGGTTAATTTCCAATATATAGAGAGCGTTCATACAACTCAACAAAAGGAAGAATAAAAAAATGGGCAGAGGAACAAAATAGACACCTCTCCAAACAGGACATACAAATGGCTAAGAGACATATGAAGAAATGCTCAACATCACTAATCATCAGAGAGATGCAAATTAAAACAACAATGAGGTATCACCTCACACCTGTCAGAATGACCACCATCCACAAATCATCAAACAGCAGGTGTTGGCGAGAATGTGGAGAAAGGGGACTCGAGTACACTGCTGGTGGGAATGCAGACTGGTGCAGCCACTATGAAAAACCATATGGTGTTATCTCAAAAAATTTAAAATTGAACTGCCAGTTGATCCAGTGATCCCACTTCTAGGAATATACCCTAAGAAGCCTGAAACACTAATCAGAAAGAATATATGTATCCCTATGTTCATAGCAGCACTATTTACAGTTTCTATGATCTGGAAACAGCCCAAGAATCCATCAATAGATGAGTGGATAAAAAATCTGTAATACATTTGCGAAATGAAATACTATGTGGCTATAAGAAAGAAAGATCTCTTATCCTTTGAGATGACATGGAGCAACCTGGAGAGTATTTTCCTAGGCAAAACAAGCCAAGCAGAGAAAGACAAATATCACATGATCTCACTTATTTGTGGAATATAATGAACAAAACAAGCGGACGAACAAAATAGACCCAGAGACATGGAAGTGGGGTGCATACTGACAAATCTCGGAAAATGGGTTCAGGGGGAGGGAAGAGATAAAGCATAGAATTTATATGCATGAATGCATAGCCATGGACATAGACAACAATGCTTGTGATGGTGGGTGGGGATCAGGAGGAGGGTGTCAATGGGGGAAAGAGGAGAAACATCTGAAACAAAAATAAATTAATAAATAAGTTAAAATTCAAAGTTAAAAATAAAATTAGAAAAACCAACAATAAAATAAATAAATACATAAATACATAAATACATAAATAAATAAATAAATAAATAAATAACAAAATTAAATAAATATTTATTGACCAGCCAGCCCTACAAACACTTGAAATACAGCAGTGAGAAACAGACAATCCTGTTTCATTAGACTTACTTTCTTGAGGTAATACAGGCCTTAAACTTGTAAACTAGAAATAAAAATGTAGACTAAATTGTATTAAGGGTTATGAAAGAAATGATAGGATAATATAGTAGTGGATGTAGGGATGGGGAGAGACACATTAGACAAGTTAGATGAGGAAGGCTGGTTTGATAATGCTTAAACTGAAAATTGAAAAATGCGAAGAAGCCAGGGAAAGAGCTTTATACAAATAGAGAAAAGTCAGTGAAAAGACCTTGAGATTAGATGGAATGAACAAAATAAAGAGTGGCACCAGAGGAGACTAGAGAAGTAGGCAGGAGGCAAACCATGTATAGCCTTATAGGCTGCAGAGAGCAGTTTAGATTTTATTCTAAGAATAATGGGAAAGCTCTCAATGGTTTAAAGGATGAAAGTCACATAATCTAATTTAAATGTAAAACATCACCTTGGTTGCTCTCTGAAGAATACATTAGACAGATCAGAGTAGAGGAAATAAGAAGACTTAGAGGAAGCCCATGTATTATAATAGTTCATGCGGAAGATGATGGTGTCTTATTTTAAGACAATATCAGTAGAGGTGAAAGATAGATTTGAGAAATATTCTGGATATAGACACTACAGAACTTGCTGATTGATATGAAGGTAAGAAAAACAGAGGAATAAACATAATTTGCTCCTGGCCTGGTGAGCACAGTCCCAAACACAAAAAAGCGTTGCGGGTCTGATTCTCGCTCAGGGCATGTACTAGGGCAACTGGCAACCAATCGGTTTCTCACATCAATGTTTCTCTCTCTGCCTCTCTCCCTTCCTCTATTTCTAAATTCAATGTAAAACATCCTTGGGTGAAGATTTTTTTTAAAATAGTAATTTGTAGATTTTGGGTCTGAGGAAGTGTGAGGAGGGTGGTTACAATTTATTGAGATGAGTAACATTGGCCAAGTGACAGGTTGGTAAGTGGAAAACTGATAATGTTGTTTTGGCAATGCTATGTTTGACTTATCTGTAAGTCACCCAAGGGGAGCAGTCAAGTAGAAAGTCATATATATGTCTGTAACTCTGGGGTATGTCCTAGATTATAGTTTTGAAGTTAGAAGTAATTAACAAATAAACCTATGAATGAGCAAGATTATTTGAAAAGAGAAGAGAGATTTAAAATGAGAGAAAAAATACAAAAAGGGAAGAAAAGATAATAGAAAGTTAAAATTATTGATTCAAAATTAAGGTATATCATTTTTTGGGCATTGGATATATTTAGAGAGCTAGCAAAAAATATGAAAAAGAATAACTAGTGCAAAACAAAATTTTGACAATTTAACCACTCCCTTATTAGAATATGTCTCTCTTGTCTTTAGTGACAATATACATTTCTGATTGTCCTTCACTACTCCAAGGAAGTGACTGATCTTCAATAGGAAATGGTAAACTTCTTCTATGACAAAAACAGTAAGATAGAAATATGAATACTGATGCAGCAAAATTTGTAGATTTGGTTGTGAGAAGATGATGCAGTTCTTTTCTGATGGCTTTTATGATCTCTGTGAAGTATCAGGTGATACAATAAGCTAAGTGTGAAGATAGGATGGGCTGGGAAGCAGAATCCCTGAATATGATTAAGCATAAATGGTTTGAGAAGTATAGTTAAAAGCAAGGGAGAATAATTTTATGTAAACTGAGGAAAAAATCTCAAATAGATAGGGACAACCTGTGTTACCAAATGCTTTCTAGAAAAGAAGGTAATTTAATTAAGGTAAAGCAAACATTTATATCAGAGAATTATCCCTATTCTTATTGATAGCAGAGTTGTAAAGGTAGAAGCCAGGGTACAGTAGCCTGGGGAAGAATGCAAGATGAGGACGCTGAAACTGTGAGGGAAGACAGACTTTTAGAGGTTAGTCCAGAAAAGAAGAGAAGTAAAAAGTGCAAGAAAAGTGACTATTTTGAGAAAGGGATTTATTTGATTTTACTATTTGTATTTAGCTTTCCCCCCTAGTTTTGTTGAAAAATAATTTACATGCTTGAATATGCAAGTTTAGACTGTAGGAAAGTATCCAGTAAAGAAGGAGAGACTGATGGAGAGATTGGGGAGGGGATGATTGATGGAGAGAAGTCCTCAGGAAAACTACCTAGGATGAGGACAATAATACAGGTGGAAGTAATTGTAAATTTGAAGATGTGGTTAGAGAAAATTTAAGAACATTTGAAAGACAAGGTTGACCACCTGACATTTTCTGAAGTTCCCCACTGGATAGAACCATAATGTATTTTGTATGCCTAAAGGTATTAATTAATATTTCAATGCAGCTGAGTGTTTTTATGATTAGGTTGTCTTACACAAAATTGCTTAAGTAGTTTCTTACTCCCTCAAAAATTATTCATAAAGGCATATATATGGTTCTTCTTTAAAAATATTTCCTTTAATTGGAATTTCTTTCTCATTTTCTATTTATGTCATGAAGAATTAAATACATGCCCTGGCCAATTTGGCTCAGCGGTTGAGCGTTGGCCTGCGGACCAGAGAGTCCTGGGTTCAGTTCCCGCTAGGGGTACATACAACCAAAAAAAGTAATAATAATTAAACACTAAGATACTGTCTTTGATTTAACCTAGAGTGAATGCAAATGGTATTCTGGAAAAAGAAAATAACAGACTTTCATTTCGCTTGCTATGCCTCTGCTGAATACCTCATTAGTGCTTTAATTCGTGCAGAAAAGTTAAAAATGTACTAAAAGTGACAAGTCCTAAATGGAAATCATTGTTCATTCTTGCAGTAAAGTACAATTTGAGGGAAAGGAAAGTACGTGCTAGGAAAGAAGCATCAGAGTTGGTAGCTGAATTGAGTTACCACTGTGGCCCTCTGAAAGGCAGGAATATTAGAAGCAAAAGAACCTGTATGAATATGATCACATCAGCATTCTGGGAAACAGATGAAATGGATTGGAGAAGATACTGTAATATCCAATTTCACAGGCTCCTTGAGAACTTCTATACAACTGAAATATCACTTCTTGAGAGACTGTAATATGGTATGGGCTGATAAATGCAAATTAGAATTAGGAGTTGAGGAGTTAGCTGTTTTTCTTCCTCACATCATCTGTTCTCTGTTAGCTGTTTGTTGGCAACAAGGGATTCACTGAAGAGGAAATCAGAAGCACTGATGATGTTTGTACACTTAAGAAACAAAAAATCCTTTCTTTCGTAGTCACACTTTTGCATTTGTCATCTTAGGCCTTCACAGCTATGAGAAATGCGTATTATACACAAAAATATAGAAACCAGAGAATCCAATCCTCCAAAATATATTTAAGTTGAATTATCTCTACCTGCCTCATGTGCATACAGCCATTGTGTTTATTTCTTAGACTTGTCATTTACTCCCACACTATGAATAAAGTAATTCAGTTAAACCCCAGTGTTAAAATAAATTTGATAGTATTGTGCACTTCAAATCTCAAAGAAGTATCCTTTCCCTGGTTAACTTTCTCTAAAAATTTCATTTTCTCTAGTGTTTACCTTACTGGAAAGTTACCTTTTAAATTCTAGACTATGAGTCCAAATGAGGTTTTTTTGGCTGCTCTTGAGGTGGAACAAGCAATGAGATATATGAGCAGAGGCCTCAGGAAAATATATTGGGAACACTTCTTCCAGATTGCTGTTTATAGTGTTTGGTCCAGCTAACAATATTCTTTTAGGCAGGTCAACCGATATGAATTAAACACTGATTTTTGCCATATGGATAACTAAGCCTTAAAATATATTACATTGGGAGGCAAAATGGCAGTGGAGTGAATGGAAGCTACACAGACCATCTCCCAGGACCAAACTGGAATTACAAGGAAAATAAAGACAAATCGTCAGGAAAAACCAACAGAAAAGCAGCTTGGAGAACCATATAACCAGAGACACTGACTCAATTCTGGTAGGATTGCTAAGGTGCCAGAGGGTGGCTGGGAGCCCACAAACAGCAATGGCCTTAACTGGGAGCAGCGGCCTTAGCTGGGAGCAGCGGCCTTAGCTGGGAGCAGCACCCTTGGGTTAAACTCCCAAGCGGCTCCACATCGCAGAGCCAGGACAGAGGATAAAATAGCCACAGCAAATTACCTTGGGCTCCGGCAGATGGAGGGCAGACTGGACTGGAAATGTGTGGGGAAACTCAGAAATGGGAGGGGGCTCAGAGCTTTTGCTGAATTGCAAAAGCCAGGCAGGACTGTGGTCATCTTACGCCTTCCCAGGGCTCGGGGGACAGGCAGCAGCCCCTCCCTCAGAGATTCAATCACAACTGGTGGCCAAGGAAATGTAAATTGAAGACCATTAACAACCAGCATCTGACTCACCCTCAAGAAAGCCCCTTACCCTGAGCACCTGAAGGAGTTTTTCATTCAACTGAAAACCCAAAATTCTTCAAGTAACTGATACTGATAGCCTCCAGGCAAAAAGCTAGAGGATAACTGTACCATTCCTGGGCAAGCAACTCTAACCAGGAAAGTAAGACTAGACATTGGTGTTTAATGTGGGTCCTCACTCGCTCATCCAAACCCAGGAGAGGGAGCCACAAACAGCAGAACACCAACAATCACAGGGAAAATTTGGCAGGCTCCAAAGCCTACCATGATAGCCAAAATGGTGAAACACAGAAACAAAAGCCAAATGAAAGAACAAGAGATCTCTACAGAAGATGATATAAATGAGGTGCACTTAAGCAAGTTAGCAGTACTAGAATTCAGAGCCATGATCTTGAGGACACTCAACAGCAAGTGTAAGGACATGAGCACCATGAGTATGTCTATACAGATGTTAAAAATCAACCAGTTGGAAATTAAAAACCATCAAGAAGAAATGAAAAATGACATATCAGAAATAAAGAACACATTGGAAGTTCTAAATAGCAGAGTAGAGGAAGCTGAGGTCTGGATCAGTGAATTAGAAGATAGGGTAGAAAACTTCAACCAATCAGAAAACCAAAAGGAAAAAACAATTAAAAAACAGAAAGACAGCTTAAGACTACTGTGGGTAAACTGAAAAGGCATAACATTCACATCATAGGAGTCCCTGAAGAGGAAGAAAAAGGGCAAAGTTTAGAGAATTTATTTGAAGAAATAGTGACAAAAACTTAGTGAAGGAAGAAGGCATTCAAGTTCAAGAAGGACAGAGAGCCCCAAGTAAGAAGAACCCAAACAGGCCCACACCAAGACACATTGTAATCAAAATGCCAAAAATTGAAGACAAAAAGAGAATCCTAAAAGCAGCAAGAGATAAGCAACAGGTTACCTACAAAGAAAACCCCATAAGGCTCTCAGCTGACTTATCAACAGAAACACTACAGTCCAGAAATAAATGGCATGAGGTAATCAAGGTCATGAAGAACAAGGATCTGAATCCAAGACTACTCTACCCAACAAGGCTATCATTCAAAATAGAAGGTCAAATAAAAAGCTTCACAGACAAAAAAAAAAAAAAAAAAAAAAAAAGGCTAAGGGAATATATTAGCACCAAACCAGCACTGTAAGAAATGTTAAAAGGACTGCTGTAATTATCAGGAGAAATAGGAAGAAAAATAGAACCACACTAAACAAAAATGGCAATAAATAAATACATATCAATAATCACCTTAAATGTAAATGGATTGAAAACCCCCATAAAAAGACACAGAGTAACTGATTGGGTAGGAAATCATGACTCATCTATATGTTGTTTACAAGAGACCCACCTCACAACAAAAGACTCACATAGGTTGAAAGTGAAGGGATAGAAAGAAATCTTCCAACCAAAAGAAAAGGGAAAAAAAGCTGGGGTAGCAATACTCATATCTGATAAAATAGATTTCAAAATGAAGACCATACAAGGGACACAGAAGGCCACTACATAATAATGAAAAGAACTATCCAACAGGAAGATAAAGCCTTGATAAACATATATGCACCCAATATAGGAGTACCAAAATATATCAAAAATCTTATGGAAGACTTTAAAGGAGAAATTGATAGCAATACAATCATAGCAGGGGACTTCAACACCCTGCTGACATCACTGGATATATCCTCTGGTCAAAAAATTAGCAAGGAAACAGATACTCTAAATGAAGCACTAGACCAAATGGATTTAACAGATATCTACAGAGAATTACACCCCCAACTACAGAATTCACATTCTTCTCAAGTGCACATGTGACATTCTCAAAGACAGACCACATGTTAGGACACAAACTAAGTCTCTACAAGTTCAAGAAGATTGAAATCATATCAGCATCTTCTCAGATCACAATGGGATAAAACGAGAAATAAATTGCAACAAGAACATGCAAAGACATTTGACACATGGAAGCTCAATTGCATGTAATTAAACAACAAATGGGTTACTGAGGAGATGAAGGAAGAAATTAAAACCTTCCTGGAAACCAATGAAAATAAACACAAAACAACACAAAATATAGATAACACAGTGAAAACAGTCCTGAGAAGGAAGTTCATAACACTACAGGCCTACCTCAAGAAACAAGAAAAGTCTCTAATAGACTATCTAACCTCACAACTTAAAGAACTAGAAAGCAAACAACAACAACAACAACAAAAACCTGAGCAAGTAACAAAAAGGAAATACTAAAGACCAGAGCAGAAATGAATGACATAGAGTCCAAAAAAACAATTCAAAGGATCAATGAAACAAAGAGCTGGTTTTTCGAACAGATAAACAAAATTGATGGACCCTTAGCGAGACTCACTCAGAAACAAAGTAAGAGAACCCAAATACACAAAATCAGAAATGAAAGAGAAGTAAAAATTGACACCACAGAAATAAAAAAAAAGATTGTTAACAACTACTACGAACAAATATATGGCAACATATTCAACAATCTTAGCAAAATGGACAAATATCTAGTAACACATACTCTCCCAAAAACTGAACTGGAAAGATAGAAAACTTGACCAGACCAATAACAACAGAAGAAATTGAACATGTAATCAAAATACTCCCAGCAAACAAAAGCCCAGGCCCAGTTGGCTTCATGAGGGAGTTTTACCGAACACTCAAAAAAGAACTAACACCCATTCTCCTCAAACTATTTCAAAAAATCCAAGAAGACTTCCAATCTTGTTTTATAAGGCCAGCATAATTCTAATTCCAAAACCAGAATGAAACATTACAAAGAAAGAAAACTACAGACCAATATCCCTCATGAACATAGATGCCAAAATCCTGAACAAAATACTAGCAAATCAGTATCAGCAATACAAAAAAAACATTATTCACCATGACCAAGTGGGATTTATCCCAGGGATGCAGGGCTGATACAATATTCGCAAATCAATAAATGTGATACACCACATAAACAAAATGAAGAATAAAAACCACATGATCAAATCTATAGATGCTGAAAAAGCCTTTGACAAAATCCAGCATCCATTTCTGATAAAAACGCTCAGCAATATGGAAATAGAGGGATCAGATCTCAACATAATAAAGGCCATATATGGAAGACCTACAGCCAACATCATACTCAATGGGAAAAAACAAAAAGCATTTTCCTTAAGAACAGGAACAAGGCAAGGATGCCCACTTTCACCACTCTTCTTTAACATAGTACTGGAACACTTAGCCACAGCAATCAAATAGGAAGAAAATATAAAGGGGATCCAAATTGGAAAGGATAAAGTAACACTGTCATTATTCAAAGATGACATGATACTATATGAAGAAAACCCCAAAGACTCCATCAAAAATTTACTAGACTTAATAAATTAATTTGACAAAATAGCAGAATACCAAATTAACATCAAGAAATCAATAGCATTCTTATACAGCAATGATAAACTCACAGAAAGAGAATCTATGAAAACTATCCCATTTACTATTGTGGCAAAAAAATTAAGATACCTAGGAATAAACTTAACCAAAGAAATAAAAAACTGATTCACAGAAAACTACAGGTCATTGAAACAAGAAATAGAGGAAGATAAAAAAAAGTGGAAGCACATACCTTGTTCATGGATTGGAAGAATTAACATCATTAAAATGTCCATACTACCCAAACCAATCTGTGGATTTAATGCAATCCCCATCAAAATACCAACGACATATTTCACAGAACTAGAACAAATACTTCAAAAGTCCATATGGAACCGAAAAAGACCCCAAATAGCCACAGCAATCTTGAAAAGAAAGAACAAACTGGGAGGGATCACATTACCAGATTTCAGGTTATACTAGAAAGCCACTGTAATCAAAACAGTCTTGTACTGGCACAAGGACAGGCATATAGACCTGTGGAACAGAACAGAGACCCAGAAATGGACCCAAGGCAATATGCTCAATTAATATTTGACAAAGGTGGCAAGAGCATACTGTGGAGTAAAGACAGCCTCTTTAATAAATGGTGTTGGGAAAATTGGACAGCTACCTGAAATGAAACTAGACCATCAACTTACCCCATACACAAGAATAAACTCAGAATGGATAAAAAAGTTAAATGTGACTCGTGAATCCATAAAAATCCTAGTAGAAACTGTAGGCAACAAAATTTGAGACATCATATACAGTAAAATTTTCACTGATACATCACCTAAGGCAACAGAAACAAAGGAAAAAATAAACATATGGAACTACATAAAACTCAAAATCTTCTGCACAGCAAAAGATACAATCATCAAAATTGAAAGGCAACCTACTGTATGGGAGAGCAGAATTGCCAATAACATATCAGATAAAAGGTTAATTTCCAATATATGTAGAGTGCTCATACAACTCAACAAAAGGAAGACAAAGAACCCAATTAAAACATGGGCAGAGGAGCTGAATAGACACCTTTCCAAACAGGACATACAAATGGCTAAGAGACATATGAAAAAATGCTCAACATCACTAATCATCAGAGAGATGCAAATTAAAACAACAATGAGGTATCACCTCACACCTGTCAGAATGGCTGCCTTCAACAAATCATCAAACAACAAGTGTTGGCTAGGGTGTGGAGAAAAGGGGACTCTAGTACATTACTGGTGGGAATGCAGACTGGTGCAGCCACTATGGAAAACAATATGATGTTACCTCAAAAAATTAACAATTGAACTTCCATTTGACCCAGTGATCCCACTTCTTGGAATATACCCTAAGAAGCCTGAAACACCAATCAGAAAGAATATATGTACCCCCTTGTTGGCAGCAGCACTATTTACAATAGCTAGGATCTGGAAACAGCCCCAATGCCCATCAGTAGATGAATGCAAAAAAAAACTGTGATACTTATACACAATGGAATTCTATACATCTGTAAGAAAGACAGATCTGTTATTTTTCGAGACGACATGGAGGGACCTGGAAAGTATCATCCTAAGCGAAACAAGCCAGACAGATGAAAACAAGTATCAGATGATATCATTTATTTGTGGAATATAATGAACATAATAGTCTGAGGAATGGTGTAGTCCCAGAGACGTGGAAGTGGGGTACAGATTGACAATCCTCAGAAAAGTCGGTGGGGGAGAGAGATAAACCACAGAACTTATATGCATGTGTACATGAACAATGAACATGGACAACAAAGCTTGGGACAGGGCGGGTAGAGGTGGGAGGGGGGTATCAGTGGGAGAATAAGGAGAAACAACGGTAACAAAAATAAATTAATTAATTCAATTAAAAAATAAAAAAATAAATGAAAAAAATAAAATAAAAATATATTACATTATTTCAGCAAGAGTATCATAATATGTATTAATAAGGAAATGATGCAAGATTCTAAATTTTAAAAATCATGCAAATGCAATCACTCTCTTCATATGCAAAGACATTATTTAATTAACAAAAGTACAGTAGTTCCCTGGTATTCATGATTTCAGATTCCCATGGTCAATTGTCACAGCTCGATGATCCATAATATTCTGAAGTAGATGATCCTCCTTTTGATGTATCCTCAGAAAATCAATAGTATCTTAACACTATTTCACAATGTTTGCATTAATCACTTCACTTATCATATAGGCATTGTATTATCTCACATTATCTTGAGAAGTAGGGTGAGTACAGTACAATAAGATATTTTGAGAGAGACCATATTCAAATACCTTTCATTACAGTATATTTGTTTAATTATTCTATTTTCTTAGTAGTTATTATTAATATTTTACTGTAATTTGTAAGTTAAATTTTATCATAGGCATGTATGTGAAGGAAGAGACATAATACATAGAGAGTTTGGTACTGAAGTTTCATACATCCACTGGGGCTTTTGGAATACATGCCTGTGGATACAGAGGGACACTGTACAAGTTACATCAATATAGAACATTGCAGATTTCAAAGCAATCACATCAATTTGATGCTTACCACAATGGTATGTCATAGGGATCTGGGCATTAAAAATAGTAAGCCAAGTCAAAAACTATAAAGTATATTTATAAATGCACAGTAGAGATGATTTACATCCAAGTAAGAGAGCTGAGGTAATTAAGTACAAATTTTTTGGTTCAAGCAATTTTACTTCTAGAAATTTCTCCTATGGAAATACTGTGTGGGGGGAAATTACTGGACAAAGTTAAAGATTCTTCTTTTTTTTACAAGGCCACAAATTAACTAATAGGTTATGTTTATAAGACAGTCAAAGATTCAAAACTTGAATAAACAGACATTAATCAGATGTTTCCCCAAATAAGTGTGTGTGTATTATATATATTCATGATAGCATTAAGTAATAATCAAATCTTTCCCTCAATATTTTTCTGCTGGTATGATTAAAATATACTTTTTGAGATTCAAGCAATGGGACAAAACTTGCTCAGTATTTCCCCTTGTTCCAGTCTCCTCAAACCATTCTTTATATGTAACATAAGACATCTAGTGAAAACTTTATTTTATCAATGTGGTCACTGAGGGATGAACTTCTTTTGTTCATTAACAGAACTATTACTTTCAAGCATGTAATAGTTCTCAATATCTAATGTCCTCTTTTACTTCTCTATTTATAAAATATCTCATATAACTTATAAACATCTCTTTTTTTTGGTATTCTAAGCTCTAATGACAATATACTAAGACAATATATTATGTTCACATATACAAGAAACATTTGTCACATAGTTAATAGCTAAAACTATGGTCTGCAGAGGCAGTATTGTCCAGTTTAATTCCCTTCACACCCATACAGCCTTTCAAAGATTACACTCATACACATGTGCACATACACACACACACACACACACACACAAGCAAACACTGCAATTAATATCCTTATATCTTTATTTGTCCAGATGTTAAATGCAGTCTCATTTGAATATTATACATTGATAGGGATCTAAATATTTGTAAATAGGGTATTAATAAATGTAATAAATATATGTAAATGAAACACTATAAACCTAAAAAATAAAGGAAATCTACATTTACTGAAATGAAAAGATGTCAACAATAAGTTTAATATTATATTCTATAGGAAAATATATATGCATATGCATCCATATATTTATGGAACGTTATATAATAAGCTGTTAAAAATAGTAATCTTGAGGTTATGGGGCAACTTCCAAATTTACTTAATACATTTTTTATAAATGTTTGTATAAAACATATAAATAAATTAATTAATAAGAAAAAGTAAATATATAAAATCAAATAAATAAAAGGAGATATACATGGCATATTTTACCTATATAAACTATGTACATTTGTTTATATATGAATGAAAGTGTTAGTAATATACATACCTAATTCTTTTTTTAAATTATTTTCATAATTGATTTTAGAGAGAGAGGAAGTGAGAGGGAGAGAGAGATAGAAACATCAACGAGGGAGAATATTGATTGGCCGCCTCCTCCATGCCCCACACTGTGGATTTGTTCCACAACCTGGGCATGTGTCCTGACTGGGAATCTCACCGGTGACTTCTTGGTGCATGGGGCGACACTCAACCACTGAGCCACACCAGCCAGACTATTTTTTTTTCTTTATTAATTTTAGAGAGAGAGGAAGGGAGAGGGAGAAGGAGATGGAAACATTGATGAGAGAGAATATCAATTGACCGCTTCCTGCATGCCCTGCACTGGGTACGTGGCCCACAACCTGAGCACGTGCCCTGGCTGGGAATCAAACCAGTGACCTCCATGTAGGTGGGTGAATGTTCAACCACTGAACCACACCAGCTGGGTTACACTTAATTCTTAATAGTGATTCTCAATTACTATTAAAGGTAAAGATATGGTAGAAAATCTCTCTTTATACAGTTTGAATGTTTTACAACCATTGTGCATTACTAAGTAATCTGTACTTAGTGATTTTAGCTATTGCATGGATTTAGTCATTTTTATTACATATTAACATTATCTAGGCAATGACAACTCTTTACCTCTTTCAATTTATGATCATTTAAAGAAGTATGAGGAGACTTAGAAAATGGCGGCGAAGTGAATGGAGCAACACAGACCATCTCCCAAGACCAAACTGGATTTACAACGAAAATAAAGGCAAATCGTCAGGAAAGGGCAGCTGAAAAACATCTTGGAGGACCACTTAACCAGAAACACCCACTCAATCCTGGTAGGTTTGGAGGACGCGAGAGGGGGCCGGGAGCCCATGGTCCTCAGCGGTCTGGGCAGGGGCCAGGGAACTCAGCGGGAAGGTACTCCTACCGCCTCCCTTGCTACCCTGCATGGGCCCTGGGAACTCTGTAGCCTGCTAAGCTCTCGGCTGGAGCTGCACACACTCGCGGGCACGAGGGGACTCGGTGGGACCAGGAAATTTGGCGGGAATTTAATCCTACCACCTCCCTTGCCACCCTGCATGGGCCCTGGGAACTCTGTAGCCTGCTAAGCCATCGGCTGGAGCTGCACACACTCGCGGGCACGAGGGGACTCGGTGGGACCAGGAAACTTGGCGGGAATTTAATCCTACCACCTCCCTTGCCACCCTGCATGGGCCCTGGGAACTCTGTAGCCTGCTAAGCTCTCGGCTGGAGCCCCACAGACTCGCGGGCACCAGGGGACTCGGCGGGATTCTGCTACCAAGGCTGAGTCCTGCGAAATCTGCGTGCTAAGCCCTCGGCGGGTGCCACGCAGATCACGGGGACCAGGGGACTGTGCTGGACAGTACTGCCACCTCTGCAGTGTCCCGCTACCGCGGGTCAGTCCTGGGGCTTCTGCTGAGTGCAACCCCCTCAGCTGGTGCCACAGCCGCAGCCACCCTTGGCTGGAAGCAGCACCCTGGGGTTAAAAGTCCCAGGCGGCTCCAGGACGCAGAGTCTGGACAGAGGCTAAATTGGCAGCAGCCACTCACCTTGGGCTCTGGCAGAGGGAAGGCAGACTGGACTGGAACTGTGTGGGGACACTCGTGTTTTGGAGGGTGCTAAGAGCTTTTGCTGAGTGCAGCCACCCAGGACTGTGGTCATTTTACTTCTTCTCAGGACCCTGGGGAAAGGCAGCGGCCCCTCCCTCAGAGATTCAACCCCACCTGGTGGCCATTGAAATGCTAATTGAGGCCCATTAACAAGGAACACCTGCCTCACTCTCAGGAAATCCTGTACACTGAGCACCTGAGGGAGTTTTTCAGGGAACTCAGGAACCAAGGGTCTGCAGGTGACCTCTACTAATAGCCTCCAGGCAAAAAAAAAAAAAAAACTAGAGGATAACTACCATTCCCTGGGCGTGCAACACTAACCATAAAAGTTAAGACTTGATGGTAGTGTTTAAAATGGGTCCTCCCTGGCACATCCAAACCCAGGAGAGGGAGCCATAAATAGTAGAACACCAACACCCACTGGGAAAACTTGGCAGACTCCAAAGCCCACTGTAATAGCCAAAATGGTGAGAAACAGAAACAAAAGCCAAATGAAAGAACAAGAGACCTCTACAGAAGTTGAAATAAATGAGGTGCAGTTAAGCAAGATAACAGAACTAGAATTTAAAGCCATGATGTTGCGGAAGCTCAACAGCATGTGTAAGGACATGAGCACCATGAGTAAAAACATAGAAATGTTGAAAATAAACCAGATGGAAATGAAAAACCAACAGGAAGAAATGAAGAATGACATATCAGAAATGAAAAACACACTGGAAGGTCTAAAAAGCAGAGTAGGGGAAGCTGGGGACCGGATCAGTGAATTAGAAGACAGGCTAGAAGAAATCAACCAATCAGAAAACAAAAGGAAAAAATGATTAAAAAACAGGAAGACAGCTTAAGAGAACTGTGGGACAACTGGAAAAAAAATAATATTAGCATCATAGGAGTCCCTGAAGAAGAAAAAAGTAAGCGAGGGCTAGAGAATATATTCAAAGAAATAGTGACAGAAAACTTCCCTAATTTGGTAAAGGAAGAAGGCATTCAAGTTCAAGAAGCTCAGAGAGCCCCAAGTAAGAAGAATCCAAACAGGCCCACACCAAGACACATAGTAATCAAACTGCCAAAAATTAAAGACAAAGAGAGAATCCTAAAAGCAGCAAGAGATAAGCAACAGGTTACCTACAAAGGAAACCCCATAAGGCTCTCAGCTGACTTTTCAGAAGAAACACTACAGTCTAGGAGGGAATGGCATGAAGTAATGAAGGTCATGAAAAACAAGGATCTGAATCCAAGACTACTCTACCCAGCAAGGGTATCATTCAAAATAGAAGGTCAAATAAAGAGCTTTTCAGACAAAAAAAGGCTAAGGGAATATATTAGCACCAAACCAGCACTGCAAGAAATGTTAAAAGGACTGCTGTAACTACCAGGAGAAATGGGAAGGAAAATAGAACCATACTAAACAAAAATGGCAATAAATAAGTACATATCAATAACCACCTTAAATGTAAATGGACTGAATGCTCCCATAAAAAGACACAGAGTAGCTGATTGGATAAGAAAGCATGACTCATCTATATGTTCTTTACAAGAGACCGACCACACAACAAAAGACTCACATAGATTGAAAGTGAAGGGATGGGAAAAAATCTTTCAAGGAAACGGAAAAGAAAAAAAACCTGGGGTAGCAATATTTATATCTGATAAAATAGACTTCAGATTGAAGGCCATAACTAGAGACAAAGAAGGCCACTACGTAATATTGAAAGGATTGATCCAACAGGAAGATATAACCTTGATAAACATATATGCACCCAATATGGGAGCACCAAAACATATTAAAAAACTATTGGAGGACTTCAAAGGAGAAGTCGATAGCAATACACTCATAGCAGGAAACTTCAACACCCCGCTCACATCACTGGATAGATCCTCTAGGCAAAAAATTAGCGAGGAAACAGAGACTCTAAATGAAGCACTAGTCCAAATGGATTTAATAGATATCTACAGAGAACTACACCCCAAAACTACAGAATTCACATTCTTCTCAAGTGCACATGGAAAATTCTCAAAGATAGACCACATGTTAGGGCACAAACTAAGTCTCTACAAGTTCAAGAAGAATGAAATTATATCAAGCATCTTCTCAGACCACAATTGTATGAAACTAGAAATCAATTGCAAGAAGAACATACAAAGACATTTGAACACGTGGAAGCTAAATAGCATGTTATTAAACAATGAATGGGTCACCGAGGAGATCAAGGAAGAAATCAAAAACTTCCTGGAAACCAATGAACATGAAGACACAGCAACACAAAATCTATGGGATGCAGCAAAAGCAGTTCTGAGAGGGAAGTTCATAGCACTACAGGCCTACCTCAAAAAAAAACCAAGAAAAATCTCTAATACTAACCTCACAACTTAAAGAACTAGAGAGCAAACAAAAAGAAAACCCCAGAGCAAGTAGAAGGAAGGAAATAGTAAGGATCAGAGCAGAAATAAATGACATAGAGACGAAAAAAAACAATTCAGAGGATCAATAAAACAAAGAGCTGGTTTTTCGAAAAGATAAACTAGATTGATGGACCCTTAGCTAGACACACCAAGAAACAAAGAGAGAGAACCCAAATACATTAAATCAGAAAGAGGAGAGATAACAACTGACACCACAGAAATACAAAAGATCGTTAACAACTACTGTGAACAATTATACGGCAACAAATTCGAAAATTTAAGTGAAATGGACAAATTTCTAGAAACACATAGTCTCCCACCACTGGATAAGGAAGAGATAGAAAACTTGAACAGACCAATAACAACAGAAGAAATTGAAAATGTAATCAAGACTCTCCCAGCAAACAAAAGCCCAGGACCGGATGGCTTCACAGGGGAGTTTTACCGAACATTCAAAGAACTAATACCCATTCTCCTCAAACTATTTAAAAAAATTCAAGAAGAAGGAAGTCTTCCAAACTCGTTTTATGAAGCCAGCATAATTCTAATTCCAAAACCAGAAAAAGACACAACAAAGAAAGAAAACTACAGGCCAATATCCCTGATGAACATAGATGCCAAAATCCTGAACAAAATACTAGCAAATCGGATGCAGCAATCCACCAAAAAAATTATCCACCATGACCAAGTGGGATTCATCCCAGGGATGCAAGGCTGGTACAATATGTGCAAATCCATAAATGTGATACACCACATAAATAAAATGAAGAATAAAAACCACATGATAATATCAATAGATGCTGAAAAAACCTGTGACAAAATCCAGCATCCATTTATGATAAAAAAAAGCTCAGCAGTGGGGGAATAGAGGGATCATATCTAGACATAATAAAGGCCATATATGAAAGACCTACAGCCAACATTATACTCAATGGGCAAAAACTAAAAGCATTTCCCTTAAGAACAGGAATAAGGCAAGGATGCCCACTTTCGCCACTCCTATTTAACATAGTACTGGAAGTCTTAGCCACAGCAATCAGACAGGAAGAAAAAATAAAAGGGATCCAAATTGGAAAGGAGGAAGTGAAATTGTTATTATTTGCAGATGACATGATACTGTACATAGAAAACCCCAAAGACTCCACCAAAAGCTTACTAGACTTAATAAATGAATTTGGCAAAGTAGCAGGATACAAAATTAACGTCAAGAAATTGATGGCATTCTTATACACCAATGATGAACTCATAGAAAGAGAAACTAAGGAAACAATCCCATTTACCATGTGGCAAAAAAATTAAGATACCTAGGAATAAACTTAACCAAAGAAATAAAGGACCTATTCGCAGAAAACTACAGGTCTTTGAAAAAAGAAATAGAGCAAGATATAAAAAAGTGGAAGCACATACCCTGTTCATGGATTGGCAGAATTAACATCATTAAAATGTCCATATTACCCAAAGCAATGTATAGATTCAACGCAATCCCCATCAAAATACCAATGGCATACTTCACAGAATTAGAACAATTACTTCAAAAGTTCATATGGAACCAAAAAAGGCCTCTAATAGCCACAGCAATCTTGAAAAGGAAGAACAAAGTTGTAGGGATCACAATACCAGATTTCAGGTTATACTACAAAGCCACTATAATCAAAACAGCCTGGTACTGGCACAAGAACAGGTATATAGACCAGTGGAACAGAATAGAGAACCCAGAAATGGACCCAAGGCAATATGCTCAATTAATATTTGACGAAGGTGGCAAAAGCATACAGTGGAGTAAGGACAGCCTCTTTAATAAATGGTGCTGGGAAAATTGGACAGCTACTTGCAGAAAAATGAAACTGGACCATCAACTTACACCCTACACCAGAATAAACTCAAAATGGATAAAAGACTTAAATGTAACTCATGAATCCATAAAAATCCTAGAGGAGACTGTGTGCAACAAAATTTCAGACATCAGCAGCAGAATTTTTACTGACACATCACCTAATGCAATAGAAACAAAGGAGAAAATGAACACATGGGACTACATCAAACTCAAAAGCTTCTGCACAGCAAAAGATACAATCATCAAAATGGAAAGGCTACCCACTGTATGGGAGAGCATAATTGCCAATGATATATCAGATAAGGGGTTAATTTCCAATACATATAGAGTGCTCATACAACTCCACAAAAGGAAGATAAAGAATCCAATTAAATAATGGGCAGAGTAACTAAATAGACACCTCTCCAAACAGGACATACAAATGGCTAAGAAACATATGAAGAAATGCTCATCATCACTAATCATCAGAGAGATGCAAATCAAGACAACAATGAGGTATCACCTCTCACCTGTCAGAATGGCCGCCATCAACAAATCATCAAACAACAAGTGTTGGCGAGGGTGTGGAGAAAAGGGGACTCTTGCGCACTGCTGGTGGGAATGCAGACTGGTGCAGCCACTATGGAAAACAATATGGTGTCACCTCAAAAAATTAAAAATTGATCTTCGATTTGACCCAGTGATCCCACTTCTAGGAATATACCCTAAGAAGCCTAAAACACCAATTAGAAAGAATATATGTATCCCCATCTTTGTAGCAGCACTATTTACAATCGCTAAGATCTGGAAACAGCCCAACTGTCCATCAGTAGACGAATGGATCAAAAAGCAGTGGTACATATACACAATGGAGTACTACGCAGCGGTAAGAAAGAAAGATCTCTTATCCTTTGAGTCTACATGGAGGGACCTTGAAAGTATCATCCTAAGTGAAACAAGCCAAACAGAGAAAGACAAATTTCATATGATCTCACTTATTTGTGAAATATAATGAACATAAGAGTTTGAGGAATGGGGTAGTCCCAGACGCGGAAGTGGCGTACAGACTGACAATCCCCTAGGGAGTGGGGAGGTGAGGGAGGGATGAACCATAGAACTTATACGCATGTATGCATGAACAGTGGACATGGACAACAATCTGGGGAAGGCGCAGGGAGGGAGGGGGAGAGGGTAATCAGTGGGGGAAAAAAGGAGAAACATCTGTAACAAAAATTAATCAATAAAAAAATTAAAATAAAATAAATAAATAAATAAAGCAGTATGATACTCTAAAACTCTAAGGACTTGTATAATCCTCTACAATAAGATAATTACTAATTAAAATGTATTAGCATTTCTGAGGAATAGTAAAATAGGAGTAATATTTTGAAATTTGCCTCAGAGCATATAATCATCCTTTAAGAGTTAGTATATTTTAAATTATATTTTACTATTTTGGTCATAAAAGTGATTCAAATGGAATGATTAAAATAATGTGCTTTGATAAATAATCATGAAGACTTTGGAGGAATATGATATATTTTAGTGGGAGTCATTTCTGGTAACTAAAATCCAGATCTCCATATCGAAATGCACTTGATAAAACACTACCTTTACAATTTTCAGTATCTTAATTCTATTTACTTTAATTTAATATTAACACTTAAAATAAAAATACTTTGACTTGGATTGTAAAAATGTAAATAAATTATTGAATAAACGATATCATAAATAAATTTGTCAACTTAACTACTTTTTGGAAATAATTATGTAATATCCAACTTGTTCATACAGGTGAAACAAACAAGTACCTCTCATTTTCAGGGCAAAGAAAAAGTAATTAACTCTTTTTCTTCTTCTTTTTTTTTTCTTTTTAACTCTGGTGTTCTGCAGTACTTTCTGACAGTATAATATATAGTCCACTAACTCTACTGAAGATATCCCTCAGTGGGAAGAAAGTATGTCTATAAAAAATAAATCCCAGTTTACAACTGGGACAAGTTAAATGTTTTTTTTTGGTTGGTTGGTTGGTTGGTTTTATTTTTATGTTTTCATTGATTTTAGAGAGACCGGAAGGGAGAGGGAAAGAGAGAGAGAGAGAGAAGACACTGCTATGAGATAGAAACATTGATCAGCTGACTCCTATTTGTACCCCAACTGGGGACCAAACCTTCAACCTGGGCATGTGCCCTGACCGGTAATCAAGCCAGCAAACTTTAGGTGTATGGGACAATGCTCAACCAACTGAACCACACTGGCCAGGGCAAAGGATGTTTTTGATTTAACAAAAAGGAAAATGCATTTTCTTCATCATATCTTTATATAAACTTTGTCACTATGAACATATATCATCACGATACTAATTAAAGAAACTAGGTTAAAGCTTAGTTAATATAACTGAAGAGAAAAGTATATATCACATAATTTCTTGTTGTGTAATTAAATAGGTGTAGGTATATAAATAACATAAAGGCTACCCTGTAGGTGAAGTTTAATTATCTAAAAATAACTGCAATTTCTGTCATTAGAGTTTTTTAAGTGAAAAAAAATTGTATGGGAAATCATAAAACTACCATCATTAAACATGATCAAGCTATGAAAAAAATGATTTTTAAATGATAACTAAGAATTAATCAGTTAAATCTGACTGATTTTTATGGTAAATTGGTTTTGTTTGTTTGGATTTAGTGTTTGCTTGTTTTCTGTAAACCATATGTAGGAAAATAAGTTGAAATACTTTACAATGTTTAATGGTAAGCTTAATCCTTGTTGAAATGGTTGTTTTTCTTTTCTTTTCTTTTTTCTTAATCATCACCAGCGGACATTTTTCCATTTTTTGTTCAGATAGAGTGGGAGGGAGAGAGAGAGAGAGAAAGATCGATGTGAAAGGGTCACATTGAGTGGCTGCTACCCACACAACCCAACCAGGGCCAGGGACAAACTGCAACTGAGGTATGTGCCCTTAGTGGGAACTGAACCCGGGTCTCTCTGGACCACAGGCTGATGCTCTAACCACTGAGCAAAACCAGCCAGGGCAATATGGTTGTTTTTCATAAAAACTCACATAATAAATGTATCATATTTCATTTTTATTAATTAAATTAAGTCTTAAGGCAAACGTCACTTTTGGTATGGGAAATCAAGTAGCTTTAAAAATTAATGGACCTGTACTATATTCTTATATTTAAGTTGATTGTCATTTTCATGTACAACAGAAAAACATCCTTCAATAATTTTTTGTCAACATTATATTTATAGGTTAAAATTATCTCTAAAACCAAGGTCATACATTTTTATAAAATATTTTAAGCACTTAATAGCAGAGAAGTGAATACAAATTTCTTTTTTTTTTCAAAAAAATTGTTTTTTCTTTATTGATTTGAGAGAAAGAGAAGAAGTGAGAGGGAGAGAGAGATAGAAACATTGATGAGAGAGAACATTGATTGGCCGCCTCCTGCATGCCCCCCACTGGGGATCGGTCCCACAACCTGGGCATGTGTCCTGACCGGGAATTGAACTTGCAACCTCTTGGTGCATGGGTTGATGCTCAACCACTGAGCCACACCGGCCAGACTGAATTCAGATTTCTTAGGAATCTGTGGGAACCTAGTCCAAATCAGCTCACAACAATATTATTGTCTTGACTCTTGGATGTCCACTTAAAGATTCACATAGAATTTGCATTCTATCCTATAACATGTATTTCTTTAAATTAAAATTGATAAATTTTTTCAACTTAGTATTTTGGGTAAAATTAATGTTACAAGAAAATATTTTATTTTATATTTTGACTTTGCACAACTTTGTACCAAAGGTTAGCTTGAGAAATAATGCTATATAATACATTGTGAAACCAGGTTTGAAAGCAAAATTGGCTTCTAAAATTATTTATTACAGTAATTAAACTTTCTAAATATTAATAGTGTTATCACTGCTTGAAGAAATTAAAGCTACTTTTTTGTATTTTTTAATTTTTTTCATTAAGTTCATATTACAGGTATAACTATCAAAATTATGTTGTGTTCCACCATTTACTTTACTTCATATAACATGGGAGGTCTTGTAGTAGTTGTATCTTGTTTTAGTCTCTTCAATAATATTTTTTGAAAGAGCCTTTTCTCCATTTCATGTGTATATTATACATAGTGATAACTGATGATATCAAGAGTTCTTTGCCTCATGTATAGACATTTCACTAAAGCCAAGGTAAACAATCTCTTTAACTTCACTGACACCAGCAATTAGTCCAGAAGTTGGTCATATTACTGAGTCCTTACCTGAAATTTATAATATGACTCCACAATAAAGAAGCCTTTTTTCACTGTGGTTACACAGTTGGGAGAATATGACGATGAGGATACTGGTGGTTATCTTTCTTGTAATATGAAGAGAAACTGTCAGTAAAAAACAACGAAAAGGAGGCAGAGATAAGAAATAGTTATCTGGATTATAGTGAACCTACTACCCACTTTCATTCTTTCAGTAATTGTCATTGCTATTTTCCTTTGCCTTATTCTGGGTTTGAGTATAGGAATGTATTTTTATTAACATTGTGATTTTTTTTCTTTATTGATTTTTTTTAGAGAGAAAGAAAGTGACAGTGAGAGACAGATAGAAACATTGATGAGAGAGAACAGTGACTGGTCACCTCCAGCATGACCCCGACTGGGGATCAGGTTCACAACCTAAACATGAGTCCTGACTGGGAATCGAACCAGTAACCTCTTGGTACATGGGTTGACACTCAACCACTGAGCCACACTGGCCAGACTTTTATTAATATTTTTAAAGATTCTTACTTGATTGTGATAACTGGCTACGTGTGGCAATCATGTGAAAGTTTAAGGATCCATCCCTTTTGGTTTTCTAAGAAAAAATGTTTTTATTGATTTATGTCAGTTTTTACTAAGTATATTATCTGAAATACCAGCAGTCACTCAAATGTTTCATAACTACAACAACAAAAAAATGTTTTCACTGTTCACTAAAGGGTGCAACAAGCCTTACAGTAAGAAAAGTGATTAGAAGATCCAAGATGATGGCAGGATAAGTGGAAGCTACACTCATTTCCTCCCAAGAACAAACTGGAATTACAACTAAAATATAAAACAATCAACCTGAATAACCAACCAAAAACTAGCTGAACAAAAGTCTTAGAACCAAAGACTTACAAAAAAGATACATTAAAACTGGAAGAAACTTCCGGTCAAGATGGCGGCATATGTAAACGTGCTATTGCATCCTCCCACAACCACATCAAAGTTACAAGTAAACTACACAACAACCATTCTTCAGAACCACTTGAAATCAAGCTGAATGGAAGTCCTACAACTATATAATTAAAGAAGAAGCTGCATCCAAACTGGTAGGAGAGGCAGAGGTGCAGTAGGCTGGTCACACACCCACGTGTGGTGGATAAAAATCAGGAGAACACCTCGGCTGGGAAGGTCATCCCTGAGGACTGAGGGGTCCCCGTTCCATACCAGATGCCCCACTTGGTTCCAGTTCCAAGAATAGAAGTCCCCATAACTTATGGCTGGAAAAAACATCAGGACTGAGGCTCAGGGAGGCTGAGGGGGCTGGAGCCCCCCTCAGCTCCTCTTAAGGGCCCACGCAGGGACTTACTTACACTTGCTCCTTCTAAGCTCAGAGGGGAAGCAGCTTGAGGGGCACCAGAGACATACAGGGAAGAACTGAGCTGTTTGGCATTGTAGCAAGGGCTGGAGAGGGGGCTTTCTCCTGGACAGACATGCTGTCAGAGGCCTTTGTTCCTTTGGTGAGCCCTTCTCTGGGGTGGCAGACAGCTGCCATATCTAGGACTCCAGCAACCTGGCTCACACTGTTTGCCCCACCCTGGTGATTCCCTGAGGCCTTGCCCCACCCCACTTTCAGTCCCACCCAAGCTGTTGCCAGTTGCTTAACCATAGGATTGGCCTGTCTTGGATCCTACTTCAGGTTTTTCTAAATTTTTTCACATAAGCAACATATGGCCTCAGCTACCCCATATTTCTTGTTAAGTAATACATATAAACAAACACAGGGAGGCAGCCAAGATGAGGAGACAAAGAAACAGGTTCCACATGAAAAAAACAGAACAAAATGCTAGGAAAAGTACTAAGCAAAATGGAGATAAGCAACCTAACAGATGCTGAGTTCAAAACACTGCTGATAAGGATGCTCAATGAACTTAGTGAGAACCTCAACCAACTTAATGAGGACCACAAGAGCATAAAAAAGGGCCAGTCAGAAATGAAGGACGCACAGTCAGAAATGAAGGAGGCACTAACTAAAATAAAGAATAATTTACATAGATTCAGTAGTAGAGTTTGTAAAGCCAAGAAGCAAACCATCGATTTGGAATATAAGAAAGCAAAAAACACCCAATCAGAACAGCAAAAAGAAAAAAGAATCCAAAAAAATGATGATTGTGTAAGGAGCCTCTGGGACAACGTCAAGCATGCCAATATTTGCCTCTTGGGGGTACCAAAAGGAGAAGAGAAAGAGCAAGAAATTGAAAACTTATTTGAAACAATAATGACGGAAAACTTCCCTAACTTGGTGAAGAAAACATACATACAAGTCCAGGAAGCACAAAAAGTCCCAAACAAGATGAACCCCAAGAGGCCCACACCAGGACACATCATCATCAAAATGCAAAAAGTTCAGGACAAAGAGAGAATCTTAAAAGCAGCAAGAGAAAAGCAGTTACTTACCTACAAGGGAGTCCCCATAAGACTGTCAGATGATTTCTCAAAAGAAACTTTGCAGGCCAGGAGGGAATGGCAAGAAATATTCATAGTGATGAAAAGGAAGAACCTACAACCAAGATTACTCTATCCTGCAAAGCTGTCATTTAGCATTGATGACCATATGAAGTTTCCCAGATAAGGAAAAGCTAAAGGAGTTCATCACCACCAAGCCATTATTATATGAAATGTTGAAGGGTCTTTTTGATGAAAAATAAAACATATGAACAAACAAAATGGCAATGAATACATATCTATTGGCAATTGAATCTACAAACAGAATGAACAAGCAGAACAGAAACATTCTGATAAATACAGACAACATTTTGTTGGTTGCCAGATGGGACGGGTGTTGGGGGAATGGGTAAAGGAGGTGAAGGGATTAAGAAATACAGATTGGTTGCTGGACTGGCAGACCTCAAAAGGAAAGGAGGTTTGGGGTGGGAAGAAATAAACCAAAGAAATTATATGCACATATGCATAATGAATGGACAAAAACAACAATGTGGGGAAAGGCAGGAGGGGGGCGGAAGAGGGAAGGAAGGGGTCAATGGGGGAAAAATGAGAAACATCTCTAATACATTCAACAATAAAGATAGATTTAAAAAAAATGGAAGAAAGAGCAGAGACTATAAAATGGCTAGCCCCACTCCCACAGGCAGTGGCTGAGATCTCAGAGGCATATCTAAGCAGCAAAGCTTGCCCCTGAGAAATGTGTGGTCTCAACTCCAATCCAGTCCTTCTAGCTGAGATCACCAGTACTAAGAAGTGCCCACATAATATCTAGCTGTGAAAATCTATGAGAATTATCTGCTAGGGAGAGACAAGAGTCTGCTGGAGACACAAGTGTTCTCCAAAAAACCCACACACAAAATCTTCTTTTCAGCCACCCACTCTGGGCTCTAGAGGAGAGAAGACAGAGAAGACTTGAGTCATGTGAAAAGACTGGTGTTTGTGACTCTAGGGAGATGGGCAGAAGGGAAAGGTACCAGAATTTTTGTGCTGAGTCCTTCTGCCACACTGCAGATACCATCTTTCTTGGGCAAAGCATTCCTCTACAAACAACATCAGCTTAGAAGAATGCAATAGCCCCTACCTCTAGACTTTCTCTCATTATATCCTGTGGAGTTCATGCTGTGCTGAGGAGTCAGTGGCCTGAACCAGGGTGTAGAGATCTGGACAGAGAAAGAAAGAGGGTGTCAGTGATTGAGTTGTATGACTCAGGGACAGGGGTCACTCCCTCTTTCCCTCAAGCCTGACTGGCAAAACCCCTTATGGGAGAACCACTAGTCACACACTCCAAACTCCCAGGCACATGTTCCTGCTAAGTCTGGGCTCCCTGCAAATCTGGGACAGACTGAGATGTATGACTCTGGAATGGGGCCTTTTATCTCTTGCACAGCCAAATGGTGCAGAGCCCACCCTTCACACTGCCAAATCTTGGTAAGTCTGTACCTGATACACTCTGCTGGCCTAACCCTGATTATTTCCTGAGATCCTCCCAAACCAATTATGAAGGTCTGTGGGCACACAACATGTAGCATCTAGACATGGTATACACTGGGATTTTTTCTGAGTTACCTCAGACCTAGCACTAGCAAAGAGATTGAATCAGTATCATCCTGGTATACATCACTCCCCAGGAACTGGAGACTCACTGAGAACCTTCCTCATGCAAATCCAGTACCACCAAGGGCCCTTTAATTGACTGAGCATAACAAATAGCCCAGCAGGCAATTGCAGGTAGAGGCAGATCTCAGGATGCATTGAGATTTTTGCTGACCAGCCCCTGAACTCAGTGTGGTGGAAACCCACCTTCTAGCAAGCTTGGTCCTTCCCATGCACACCCAGGCTCAACAGAGGCAGTCACAAACTGTGGATCATTTGGTGCTCAAAAAAAGTAGCACAGGTTTAGTCACAGGCAGCATCTGATATTAACCTGAACCAGAGTCCCTTGCAAGACAACCCAAAAAAAATACACCCTGTGGCCAGCTTCAGACAATATCAGAGCAGGATCCAATTAGCTTCACAAACAGCATATCTAAAAAGAGATCTCCGAATGCATCAGACCCTGCTGAGTCTAATTCTATTTCATGTAGTCAACACCTGCACAGCAGCTCATACACCATTATAAGTTAATCCCCATAGCCAGCCAGCATGAAGGTCAAAGCCACATATATGGGCCAATAGCAATCAAAACTCAATTACAATAGGAGGGCTCACATAACCCATACAAGGGACATTCCTGCAGCACCCAATTCAGATTATCAAGGAGATCACTTGGTCCTACAGGACACCTAATAAATAAGTTCACCCCACCAAGATTGGGAAATATAACAGAACTATTTAATACATAGAAACAAACACAAAGAGGCAGCAAAATTGGGAGACAAAGAAACGTGTCCCCCAAAAAAGAGCAGGAGAAACCTCCATACAAAGAGCTAAATTAAATGGAAGCAAGCAATTTACCAGATAGAGAGCTAAAAAGGGGGTGGGGGTATAAGGATACTGAACAAACTTGTAAGAATGACAACCACATGAAAAATAACATAGAAATCATAAAAAGAAACAGGCAGAAATAAAACACAGCATCAAAACTAAATAATACATTAGAAAGAATAACAGGTAGGTTAGATAAATCAGGGAATAGAAACAACACTTTGGAAGAGAAGATAACAGTGTACCAAAACAAACAAACAAAAAACCTAGAATAGTTCAAGGTTCTGTGATAATGAAATGAAGCATAACAACATCTGCACTATAGGAGCACCAGAAAGAGAAAAGAGAAAGCAAGAGGTTGAGAACCCATTTGAAGAAATAATGATTAAAAACTTCCTTAACCAGGTGAAAGAAAAAGACACACAAGTACAAGATGTACAAAGAGTCTCAAATAAAATGAACCCAAAGAAGCCCACAATAAGACACATCATCATCAAAATGTAAAAGGTTAAAGACAAAGAGATAATCCTAAAACTAGCAAGAGAGAGACAGTTACCTACAAGGGAGCTCCCATAAGACTCTCAACTCATTTTTTGACAGAAACATTTCAGGTAAAAAAAAAGATTCACACACAATATTCAAAATGATGAAAAGCAAGGATTGACAACCAAGACTAATTTACACAGCAAGGCTATCATTTAAAATTGAAGGAGAAATACAGAGCTTCCCAAACAAACAAACAAAAAAGCTAAAGGAGTTTATTACCATTGATCCAGTATTGCAAGAAATGTTCAAGGGTCTTCTTTAATAATAAGAAGAAACAACATACTGTTTCCGATAGTGGCTGCACCAGTCTGCATTCCCACCAGCAGTGTACTAGAGTACTAATTTCTCCACATCCTCACCAGCATTTGTGGTTTGTTGTTTGTTGGTGGTAGTAATTCTGACAGGTGTCAGGTGATACCTCATCACAGTTTTAATTTGCATCTCTCTGATGATTAGTAACAATGCGCATTTTTTAATATATTTTGAACATTTGTATGTCCTCTTTGGAGAAGTGTCTATTCAGGTCCTCTGCCCAATTTTTAATTTGATTGTACATCTTCCTTTTGTTGAGTTGTATGAGTACTTTAAATATTTTAGAAATTAACTTCTTATCCAATGTATCATTGGCAAATGATATCATATAGTGAGTCCCCCTTCATTATGATGTTGGTTTCTTTAGCTATGTAGAGGCTTTTTTGTTTGATGTAGTCATATTTGTTTTTGTTTTTTTTTCCTTTGTTTCTCTTGCCCTAGGAAATTTATTCGTGAAAATTATGCTATATGAGATGTCTGAGATTTTGCTGCCAAAGCTTCCTTCTAGGATTTTTATAATTTCATGACTTACATTTAAGTTTTTTATCCATTTTGAGTTTACCCTTGTGTATGGTATAAGTTGGTTGTCAAGTTTTATATTGTTTTGCATGTGCCTGTCCAATTTTTCCATCACTATTTATTGAATTATGAGATAGGTTAAAATTAAAATAGCGATGATATATCACCTCACACCTGCTAGAATGGTTACCATCAACAAATCAACAAACAATGCTGGCAAGGGTGTGGGGAAAAAAGTACCCTAGTACATTGCTGCTGGGAATGAAGACTGCTGCAGTCACTTTAGGAAACATTAAGGTGTTTTCTCCAAAAATTAAAAATAAAACTATCATTTGATTCAGTGATCTCACGTCTAGGAATATATCCTAAGTATTTTGAAATACCAATCAGAAAGAATATGTGCACTTCTATGTTCATAGCAGTGATATTTACAATAGCAAAGATCTAGAAACAGCCCAAGTGCCCATCAGTAGATGAGTGGATAAAAAAAAAAAATGTGGTACATTTACACAATGGGATACTATGCAGCTGTAAGAAAGAAAGATCTTTTATCCTTTGAGATGGCATGGAAGGACCTGGAAAGTATTATGCTAAGTGAAACAAGCCAAGTAGAGAAAGACAAGTATCACATGATCCTACTTTTTTAATGAAATCTAATGAACAAAATAAAATGAGAATAAAAAATATATCCACAGACATGGAATTAGGGAAAAGACTGACAAACCTCAGAGGGAAGTGGAGAGAAGAGACAGAAAGAGATAAACCAAAAATCTTATATGCATAACCAGTGGACAGAGAAAACAGTGTGATGATGGCAGTGGAGTTGGAGTGAGGAAGAGGAGGTCAATGGGAAAAAATGGAAGGACATATGTAAATCTTTCAACAATGAAGATACAAAGAAGAAGATGAAGAAGACAGAATTAATAATAATAATAAAATACTAGAGGAACACAGTTATAAAGAATAAAATGCAAATATATATCTACTTGGCAATAATCACTTTAAATGTGAATGACTTAAATGTTTCAATCAAAAGAAAGAGGATAGCTGAATAGATAAAAAAAAAAAGACTAAAAGACTAATATATATTGCTGTATAGAGTGAACCCAATTCAGAACAAAAAAACACACCTACTAAAAGTAAAGGAATAGAAAAAGATATTCTATTTGAATAAAAATTATAAAAAAGTTGAGGTAGCAATGTTTATAAATAGACTATAAAACAAAGAACACAGTGTAATAATAAAGGGATTCATCCAACAAGAGTATATAACCCTTGTAAACATTTAAGCACCTAATATAAAAGCACCTAAATATATAAAGCAAATCTTGATGGACATAAAGGGCAGCATGGACACTAATGCAGTCACAGTGGAGGATTTTAAGACCACATTGATATCAATGGATAGATATTCCAGATAGAAAATTAACAAGAAAACAGTGTCTTTAAATGACACACTAGATTAGATGGATTTAATTGATATCTTCAGAGCATTTCACACTAAAGTTGGAGGCTATACATTATTTTCAAGTGCATATGGAACATTTTCTAGGATAGACCACATGTTAGGATCCAAAAAAAGTCTAAATACATTTAAGAAGATTGAGATCCTATCAAGCGTCTTCTATGAAAATAATTGTATGACACTAGAAATAAGTCACAAGAAAATAACTAAACAACACACAAGCACATGGATGCTAAATAACATGTTACTAAACCATAAGTTAACAATGACTTTCAGGATAAAATCAAAAGACACCTTGAGAGATTTGAAAATGGTGGCAGACTAAATGGAATCTACAAATACAATCTCCCAGAACTAAACTTAAATTACAACTAAAATAAAGACAACTCATCCGTAAAAAGCAAAAGAGCAGCTGGAGAAGACCCATATAATCAGGGAATGAGTAAAAGGCCACTGAATCAAGACTGGTAGGTCTGCAGAGGCACAAGAGGGCAGACTGGGAGCCCATGGAAAGCAGCTGATTTAGCTGTGAGCAGCTCCCTCATGGTTAATATCCCAAGACTGCTCCACAGTGCAGAGGGCTGAGACAGAGCACTAAATTAGCTACAGCAACTTACCTTGGGCTCTGGCAGAGGTAAGGCTGACTGGACTAAAAATTTGAGGGGACAATTAGAATTTGCAGGGCACTGAGAGTTTTTGCTGAGTCGTGACGACACAGGACAGTGACCAACTTGCCAGGAAAGCCCTTTTTCAGGGCCCTGGGGAGAAGCAGCAGCCCTTCCCTTGGAGAATGAATCCCATGAAGCTGGGCCAGAGATATGCAAAATGAGGCTCATTAACAAAGAATATCTGCCTCACCCTCTGGAAATCCTTTTAATCTGAACACTTGAGAAATATTTTTATTCAGCTGAGGGCTATAACCCATGACTCATCAAATAACTGAGACTAATAACCTCCATGCAAAAAGCTAGAGGATAATTAAACTTTCCTGCACTTGCAAATCCACCCAGAAAAGTAAGACTTGACAGCGGTGTTTCACGTGGGTCCTCCCAAACTTATCAAAACACAGTAAAGGGAGCTAAAAACAGCAGAACACCAACACCAACAGAAAAAATTTGGCAAGCTCCAAAACCCACTGAGATAGCCAAAATGGTAAAACAAAGAAACAAATCTCAAAGGAAAGAAAATGAGAACTCTACTGAAGAGAAGATACATGAAATGCAGTTAAGCAAGTTATCACAGGTAGATTTCATAGCCATGATTTTGAAAAAGCTCAACAGCACGAGTAAGGAGCTCAACACCATAAGTAAAGATATAGAAACATTGAAAACCAACCAAGTGGAAATGAAGAATGACATAGCAGAAATAAACAACACATTGGAAGAAATAACCAGCTGAGTAAAGGAAGCTGAGGACTGGATAAGTGAATTAGAAGATAGGGTAGTAAAAATCAACCAATCAGAAAGCAAAAAATAAATAAATAAATAAATAAATAAATAAATAAAAAAGAAACAATTAAAAAACAGGAAGACAGGTTAAAGGAACTGTGGGACAATCTGAAATGTAACAACAACATTCACATCATAGGAGCTCCAGTGAACAAGGGTTAGAGAATATATCTGAAGAAATAGTGACATAAAACTTCCCTGACTTGTTAAAGAAAAAAAAGGCATTCAAGTTCAAGAAGCAAAGAGAGCCCCAATAAGAAGAATCCAACAAGCCCACACCAAGACACATAATAATTAAATGCCAAAAACTAAAGACAAAGAGAGAATCCTAAGGGCAGTGAGACAAGCAACAGGTTACCTACAAAGAAACCCTCATAAGGCTCTCAGGTGACTTCTCTACAGGACAGAAGAAAATGGCATAAAGTAATTAAGGTAATGAAAAACAAGGGTCTGAATCCAAGACTACTCTATCCAACAAGGTTATCATTCAAAATAAAAAGTGAAATAAAAAGCTTCCCAGACCAAAAAAAAAAAAAAAATGGCTAAGAGAAAAATATATTAGCACCAAACTACCATTGCAAGAAATGTTAAAAGGACTGCTGTAATTAGTAAAAGAAATAGGGAAAAAAAAATGTAACCACCAAAAATAAAAATGGCAATAAATAAGTACATATCAATAATAATCTTAAATGTAAATGGATAAAATGCACCAATCAAAAGACACAGACTAGCTGATTGGATGAGAAAGTATGACTCATATATATGTTGTTTACAAGAGATTCACTTCACAACAAAAGAATCACATAAGTTGAAAGTGAAGGGATGAGAAAAAATTTTCCAAGCTAACAGAAAAGAAAAAAAAAAAAATGCTTGGGGAGCAATATTTATATCTGATAAAATACATTTTAAAATAAAGGCTATAGAGGGGATTCCAAAATGGTGGTGGAGTGAATGGAAAACAGACTATCTCCCAGGACCAAATAGGAATTACAACTAAAATAAAGACAAATCATCAGGAAAAAGCAACAGAAAAGCAGCTTGTGAGGACCATATAAGCAGGGACACCTAATTGATCCTGGTAAAATTGCAGAGGTGTGAGAGGAGGGCTGGTAGCTCACCAACAGCAGCAGTCTTAGCTGTGAGCAGTGCTCCAGGGTTAAACTCCCAAGCGGCTCCAAAAAGAAGAGAGCCAGGACAAAGCACTAAAATAGCCACAGCCACTCATGTTAAACTCTGGCATAAGGAGGGTGGACTGTACTGGAGCTGTGTGAGAACACTTGGGATATGGAGGGTACTAAAAGCTTTTGCTGAGTTGTGGCCATGCATCACTATGGTCAATTTACGCCTTCCCAGGGCTCTGGGGAGTAATGGGGGACCCTCCCTCAGAGATGCAACACCACCAGGTAGGTGATTTAAATAAAAATTGAGGCTTATTAACAACCAGCATTGACTCCACTCTCGGGGAATCCACTTACCCTGAAATACTGAGGGAGTTTTTCATTCAACTGTGAACCAAAGGCTCTTCAAGTAACCATGGCTAATAGACTCCAAGCAAAAAGATAAAGGATAAGTAAACCTTTCCTGGGCTTGTAACTCTACCTAGGAAAGTAAGACTTGACAATGGTGTTTAACTTGGGTCCACAATCGCTCATCAAAACCCAGTAGAAAGAGCCACAGAGGCAGAACACCAGTACCCACAGAGAAAATTTGGCAGGCCCCAAAACCCACTGAGCTAGAAAAAATGGTGAAACAAAGAAACAAATCCCAAATAAAAGAACAAGAGACCTCTACTGAAGATGAGATAAATTAAATGCAGTTAAGCAAGTTAACAGAGCAAGAATTCAGAGACATGATCTTGAGGAAGCTCAACAGCATGAGTAAGGACATCAGCATCATGAGTAAAGACAGAAACATTGAAAATCTACCAATTAGAAATTAAAAAACACTAAGAAGAAATAAAGAATGACATAGTATAAATAAAGAACACGTTGGAAGGACTAAATAGTAGAGTAGAGGAAGATGAGGACCGGATCGGTAAATTAGAACAGTGTAGAAAAAATAAACCAATCAGAAAACAAAAAGAAAAATAAACAGGAAGATAGCTAAAGAGAACTGTGGGACAACTGGAAACGTAATAATATTTGCATCATAGGAGTCTCCAAAGAAGAAGAAAATGAGCAAGGGTTAGAAAATATATTTCAAGAAATAGTGGCAGAAAACTTTCCTAATTTGGTAAAGAAAAAAGGCTTTCAAGTTCAAGAAGAACAGAGAACACCAAGTGAGGAGAACCCAAACATGTCCATGCCAAGACACATAGTAATTAAAATGCCAAAAATTAAAGACAAAGAGAAAATCCTAAAGGCAGCAAGAGATAAGCAACAGGTTACCTACAAAGGAATCCCAATATGACTCTCTGCTGACTTCCCAACAGAAACACTAGAGGCCAGAAGGGAATGGCATGAAGTAATCAAGGTCATGAAAAATAATCTGAATCCAAGACTACTCTACCCAGCAAGGGTATCATTCAAAATAGAAGGTCAAATAAAGAGCTTCCCAGACCAAAAAAAAGGCTAAGGGAATACATTAGCATCAATAAAGCACTGCAAGAAAGTTAGGACTGCTGTAATTAGTAGGAAAAATAGGAAGAAAAAAATAACCACATTAAACAAAAATGGCAATAAATAAGTACATATCAATTATCACCTTAAATGTAAATCAACTGAATGCTCTGATATAAAGACACAGAGTAGCCGATTAGATAAGAAAGCATGACTCATAAATATGTTGTTTATACGAGACCCACCTCACAACAAAAGACTTACATAGGTTAAACGTGAAGGGATGGAAAAAAAATCTTCCAAGCAAACAAAAAGAAAAAGAAAAAAAAAAAAAAGCTGGGGTAACAATACTCATATCTAATAAAATTAGATTTCAAAATGAAGCCCATGACTAGAGACAAAGAAGCCCACTACATAATATTGAAAGGATCTAGCCAAACAGGAAGATATAACCTTGGTAAACATATATGTACCCAATATAGGTGCACCAAAATATCTTAAAAATCTTTTGGAGGACGTAAAAGGAGAGTGACAGCAATACAATCATAGCAGGTTACTTCAACACACCGCTGAAATCACTGGATAAATCCTCTAGACAAAACATTAGCAAGGAAACAGAGACTCTAAATGAAGCACTGGGACAAAGGAATTTAGTAGATATCTACAGAGAATTATACCCCAAAACTACAGAATTCACATTCTTCACTAATGCACATTGAATATTCTTAAAGATAGAGCACATTTTAGGACACAAATTAAGTCTCTACAAGTTTAAGAAGATTGAAACTATATGAAGCATCTTCTCAGATCACAATAGCATGAAACTAGAAATCAACTGCAACAAGAACAAGCAAAGACATTTGAACACATGAAGGCTAAATAGCATATTATTAAACAATGAATAGTTTACCGAGGAGATCAAAGAACAAATTAAAAATTTCCTGGAAACTAATTAAAATGAACACACAACACCACAAAATCTATGGGATGCAGTGAAAGCAGTTCTGAGGAGAAAATTCATAGTACTACAGGCCTACCTCAAGAAGCAAGAAAATTTCTAATTGACTATCTAACCTCACAATTTAAAGAACTAGAAACCAAACAATAAGAAATCCCCAGATCAAGTAGAAGGAAGAAAATAGTAAAGATCAGAGCAGAAGTAAATGAAATGGAGACAAAAAAAAAGAAAAAAAGAAAAAAAACACAAACAAACAAAATTTTAAAGAACCAATGAAACAAAGAACTGTTTTGGGTTTTTTTTGTAAAGATAAATAAGAGTGATGAACCCATAGGTAGACACACCAAGAAACAAAGAGAGAATTCAAATACACAAATTAGAAATGAAAGAGAGATGTAACAACTGAGACCACAGAAATACAAAGGATCGTTAACAAATACTATGAAAAATTATATGGGAACAAATTCGACAATCTGAGCAAAATGGACAAATTACTAGAAACACATAGTCTGCCAAGGAAGAGATAGAAAATTTGAACAGAACAATAACAACTAAGAAAATTGAATATGTATTCAAGACTCTCCCAGCAAACAAAAGCCCACACCTGGATGGCTTCAAGGGGAAGGAAGTTTTACCGAACATTCAAAGAAGAACTAACATCCATTCTACTCAAACTATTTCAAAAAATTCGAGAAGAAGGAAGACTTTCAAACTTGTTTTATGAGGCCAGCATAATTTTAATTCCCAAACCAGAAAAAGACACTACAAAGAAAGAAAACTACAGGCAAATACCCCTGATGAATACAGATGCCAAAATTCTAAACAAAATACTAGCAAATCGAATCCAGCAATATATCAAATAACCATTCACCATGACCAAGTGAGATCCATCCTAGGGATGCAAGGCTGGTACAATATTCACAAATCACTAAATGTGATACACCACATAAACCAAATGAAGAACAAAAACTACATGATCATATCAATAGATGCCAAAAAAAGCCTTTGACAAAATCCAACATCCATTTTTGATAAAAATGCTCAGCAATGTGGGAATAGAGGGATCATATCTAGACATAATAAAGGACATAATGAAAGACCTACAGCCATCATACTGAATGGGAAAAAACTAAAAGTATTTTACTTAAGAACAGAAACAAGATAGGGATGCCCACTTTTGCCACTCTTATTTAACATAGTACTGCAAGTCTTAGCCACAGCAATCAGACAGGAAGAGAAAATGAAGGAGATCCAAGTTGGAAAGGAGGAAGTGAAACTGTCATTATTTTCAGATGACATGATATTGTATAGAGAAAACCCTAAAGACTCCAGCAAAAACTTACTAGACTTAATAAATGAATTTGGCAAAGTAGCAGGATACAAAAGTAATGTCAATAAATTGATGGCATTCTATTACACCAATGATCAACTCACAGAAATAGAAACTAAAAAAATGATCACATTTACCATCATTTAAGGAATAAACTTAACCAAAAAAGTAAAGGACCTATTTGCAGAAAACTACATGACATTGAAAAATAAAACAGAGAAAGATATAAAAAAGTGGAAGCACATACCTTGTTCATGGATTGGAAGAATTTATGTCATTAAAATATCCATATTACCCAAAGAAATCTATATATTTAATTAAATCCCCATCAAAACACCAACAATATATTTCACAGAACTGGAACAAATAATTCAAAAGTTTATATGGAACCAATAAAAACCCTGAATAGCCACAGAAATCTTGAAAAAGACTGACAAAGTAGGTGGGATCACAATACCAGATATCAGGTTGTACTACAAAGCTACTATAATCAAAACAGCCAGATACTGGCAAAAAAACAAGCATATAGACCAGTGGAACAGAACAGAGATTATGCTAAAAATAGATTATGCTAAATAGACCCAAGAGATTATGCTCAACTAATATTTGACCAAGAAGGTAAGAGCATAAAATGGAGTAAAGACAGCCTCTTTAATATATGGTGTTGGGAACATTGGACAGATACATGCAAAAAAAAATGAAACTAGTCCATCAACTTACACTATACAGAAGAATAAACTACAAATAAATAAGGGACTTAAATGTGACTCGTGAATCCGTAAAAATCCTAGAAACAAATGTAGGCAACAAAATTTTGGAAATCATACACAGCAGAATTTTCACTGATACATCACCTAAAAAATAGAAACAAACAAACAAAAAAAAACATGTGCGACTCCATCAAACTAAAAGCTTCTGCACAATAAAAGACATAATCATCAAAATGGAAAGGGAATCCACCATATGGGAAAGCATAATTAACAATGATACATCAGATAATGGTTTTATTTCCAAAATATATAGAGTACTCATACAACTCAACAAAAGGAAGACAAAGAACCCAATTAAAAATGGGGAGAGGAGCTGAATAGATACCTCTCCAAACAGGACATGCAAATGGCCAGGAGACATACGAAGAAATGTTCAACATCACTAATCATCTTAGAAATGAAAATTAAAACAACAATGAGGTATCACCTCACACCTGTCAGAATGGCTGCCATCAAAAATCATCAATCAACAAGTGTTGGCGAGGGTGTAGAGAAAAGGAGACTCTAGTACATTACTGGTGGGAATGCAGACTGGCACAGCCACTATGGAAAACAATATGGTATAACCTCAAAAATTAAAAATTGAACTTCCATTTGACCCATTGATTTCACTTCTAGGAATATAGACTAAGAAGCCTGAAACACCAATCAGAAAGACTATATGTATCCCCATTTTCATAGCAGCACCATTTATAATGCCTAAGATCTGGAAATACCTCAAGTGTCCATCTGTAGAGAATGGATAAAAAAACTTTTGGTACATATACACAATGGAGTACATTACAGGTCTAAGAAAGAAAGATCTGTTATCCTTTGAGACAACATGGAGGGACCTGGAGAGCATCATCCTAAGCAAAACAAGTCAAGCAGAAAAAGACAAATATCACATGATCTCACTTATATGTGGAATATAATAAACGTAACAATCTGGTTAATAGGGTAGACTCAGAGATATGAAAGTATGGTACAAATTGACAACTCTCAGAAGAGAGAGTTGTGGGGGAGGAAAGACATAAACTCCAGAACTTATATGCATGTACGCATAACTGATGGACACGGACATCAAAGCCGGGTATAAGGTGGGGGGGATGGGGAGAAGGGTGTCAATGGGAAAAAAAAGGAGAAACAACTGTAACAAAAATAAATTATAAAATAGAAAAAAATGAAGGTCATAAATCGAGACAAAGAAGGCCACTACGTAATATTGAAAGGATTTATTCAACAGGAAGATATGTCCTTTGTAAACACATGCACACAATAAGAAGAACCACAGTATATTAAAAATATTTTGGGGGACTTCAAAAGAGAAATCCACAAAATACAATAATATCAGGGGACATCAACACCTAACTGACATCACCAGATAGATGCTCTAGACAAAAAAATTAACAAGAAAACAGAGTCTCTAAATGATGCACTAAATAAAATGGATTTGATAGATATTTACAGAGAATTATACCCCAAAACTACAGAATTCACATTCTTCTCAAGTGCACATGGAACATTCTCAAAGATAGAACACTGTTCAGGCACAAATTAAGTCTCTCCAAGTTCAAGAAGATTGAAATCATATCAAGCATCTTCTCAGATTACAATGACATGAAACTAGAAATCAATTGCAATTAGAACATGCAAAGACATTGGAACACATGGAGGCTAAATAGCATGTTATTAAATAATAACTGGGTTGCCATGAGAATCAAGGAAAAAATTTAAAAATTCCTGGAAACCAATGAAAATGAACACACAACAACACAAATTCTAGGGGATGCAGTAAAAACAGTTCTGAGAGGGAAGTTCATACCACTACAGGCCTACCTGAAGAAACAAACAAACAAAAAATGTATAACTGGTTATCTACCCTCACAACCTAAAGAACTAGAAAGCAAGCAAAAATAAAGTCTTAGAGCAAGTAGAAGGAAAGAAATAGTTAACTTTAGATCTGAAGTAAACAACATAGAAACTAAGAAAAAACAATTCAGATGATCAATGAAACAAAGAGTTTGTTTTTTGAAAAGATAAACACGATTGATGGGCCCTTAGCTAGACTCACTAAGAAACAAAGAGAGAGAACCCACATATACAAAATCAGAAATGAAAGAGGAGAAGTATCAACTGACACCACAGAAATACAAAGGATTGTTAACGAATACTATGAAAAATTATACTGCAACAAATTGGACAATCTAAGTGAAATGGACAAATTTCTAGAAACACATAGTTTTCCAAAACTGAACCAGGAAGAGATAGAAAACTTGAACAGACCAATAACAACTAAGGTAATTAAAGATGTAATCAAGACTCTCCCAGCAAACAAAAGTCCAGGTCTAGACATCTTCACAGGGACTTTTACCAAACATTCAAAGAAGAACTAACACTCATTATTCTCAAATTACTACAAAAAATTAATAAAAAAAGACTTACAAATTTGTTTTATGAGGCCAGAATAATTCTAATTTCAAAGCTAAAGACATTACAAAAAAAAAAAAAAAACTACAGTAAAATATTCCTGATGAACATGGATGCCAATATCTTTAACAAAATACTAGCAAATTGCATCCAGCAATACATTAAGAAAATTATTCTTCATGACCAAATGGGATTCATCCCAGGGATGCAAGGCTAGTACAACATTTAGAAATCAATAAATGTAATGTACCATATAAACAAAATAAAATACCATATAAACAAAATAAAATAGATGCTGAAAAATCATTTGACAAAACCCAGCACCCATTTCTGATTAAAACGCTCAGCAATGTAGAAACAGAGGGATAATATCTAGACATAATAAAGGCCATATATGAAAAACCTACAAACAACATCATACGCAACAAGTAAGAAATAAATGTATGTTCCTTAAGAACAGGAAAAAGACAGGTATGCTCACTTTTACCACTCTTACTTAACATAGTACTGGAAGTCTTAGTCACAGCAATCAGACATGAAGAAAAAATCAAAAGATCCAAATTGGAAAGGAGAAACTGAAACTTTAATTATTCATTGATCACAAGATCGCATAGATAGAAAACCTTAAAGTCTCCATCAAAAATTTGCTAAATTTAATAAAGAAGTTTGGTAAGGTAGTAGTATACAAAATTAACATCAAGAAATTGACAGCATTCTTATACACCAAAAATGAACTCACAAAAAGAGAATCTCAAAAACAATCCCATTTACCATCCCAGCAAAAAAATTAAAATACCTAGGAATAAACTTAACCAAAAAAATAAAAAGAGTTATTTGCAGAAAACTAAAGAACATTGAAAAGAGAAATAGAGAAAGATAAAAATAAATAAATAAAAAAAAACATGGAAGCACATGACTTGTTTATGGATTGGAAAAATTAACACCATTAAAATGTCCATATTACCCAAAGCAATCAATAGATTAAATAAAATCTCCATTAAAATACCAAAGATATATTTCACAGAACTAGAATAAATACTGCAACAGTTTATACAAAACCAAAAAACCCCAAATAGTCAAAGCAATCTTGAAAAAGAATGACAGAATAGGTGGGATCACAAAACCAAATATCAGGTTATACTGCAAAGCCACTGTAATCAAAACAGCCTTGTACTGTGACAAGAACAGGCAAATAAATCAATGAAACAGAACAGAGAAAATGGAAATTTAATTAAGATATTATGCTCAATTAATATTTAACAAAGTTGGCAAGTGCTTACAGTGGAGTCAAGACTGCCTCTTTAATAAATGGTGTTGAAAAAACTTGGACAGCTACATGCAAAAAATAAAACTAAACCACCAATTTACACCATACATGAAAATAAACTCAAAATAGTTTAAAGACTTAAATTTAAATCATGAATATTTATAAATCCTAGAAGAAAATGTAGAAAAAACATTTTAGACATAATATGTAGCAGAATTTTTATTGATATATCACCTAAGGCAAGAGAAACAAACAAAAAAATAAACACATGAGACTACATCAAACTAAAAAGCTTTTTTTTTTTTTTTTTTTTTTTTTTGCACAGCAAAAGAAACAACCATCAAAATGTGAAGAGAACCCACTGTATGGGAGAGCATATTTGCCAATGATACATCAGCTAAGGGGTTAATTTCCAAAATATATAGAGTGTTCATACAATTCAACAAAAGGAAGACAAAGAACCCATTTATAAATTGGGCAGATGACTTAAGTAGACAGCTCTCCAAACAGGACATACAAATGTCCAAGAGACGTGTGAAGAAACGCTTAATGTTACAAATCATCAGAGAGACACAAATCAAAACAACTATGAGGTATCACCTCACACCTGTCAGAATGGCTGCCATCCACAAATCATCATACAACAAGTGCTAGTGATGTTGTGGAGAAAAGGGGACTTTAGTACACTGCTAGTGTGAATGCAGACTGGTGCAGCCACTCTGGAAAACACTATGATGTTTCCTTAAAAAATTAAAAATCGATCTGCCATTTGACCCAGTGATTCCACTTCTAGGAATATATCCTAAGAAGCAAGAAACACCAATCAGAAAGAATACATGTACCCCTATGTTTATAGCAGCATTATTTACAATCGCTGAGATTCAGAAGGAGCGTAAGTGTCCATCAATAGATGAGTGGATAAAAAATCTGTGGTACAGATATACAATGGAATATGATGCAGCTGTAAGAAACAAAGATCTCATATCCTCTGAGACGACTCTGAGACGACATGGAGGGATCTTGATAGTGTTATTCTGAGTGAAATAAGCCAATCAGAGTATAATAAATACCACATGATGTCACATATTTGTGGAATATAATAAACAAGGTGGGTTGATGAATGAAATAGACCCAGATATATAGAAAGAAATATGGTTCAGAATAACAAACTTCAAATTAGGGGCATGGGTGGGAGGGATGAGATGAAGTAAAGAACTTATATGCATGCACGCATAACCAATAGGCATAGACATCATGCTTAGGGGGCGAGGGGGCAGGATTGGTGAGTGAGTATCTAGGGTGGGAAAAGGAGAAACATCTGTACCAAAAATAAATTAATAAAAATTGGAAAAAAAAATGTACCTTAAAACAAAAATGAGAACTCAACAACCTAAAATCTAAGAAATGCAGAAAAAGCAGTCTTAAGAAGGGAATTCATAGCATTAGTGGCCTACCTCAAGAAACAATAATTTAAAGTAATCCAATTTTACATTTAAAGGAACTAGAAAAAGAATAATATACAAAGCCGAAGGTTAGTAGGAGAAGAAAATAATAATGATTAGAGCAGAAATAAGTAATATAGAAAGTAAAATAATAAAAATACAGAAGGTCAGTGAAACCAAGAGCTGGTTCTTTGAAAAGATAAAAAAATGATTAACTTTTAATTAGACTCATCAAGAAAAAGAGAGAGAAGACTCAAATAAATAAAATCAGAAATAAATAAGGAAAAGTAACAACTAAAAACAGAAATAAAAAGGATTGTGACAAAATATCATGAGTAACTATATGAGAGTCTGAACAAAATGGATAAATTTCTAAAAACATACAATCTCCAAAACTGAATCAGGAAAAATCAGAAAGTCTGAATAGACCTATTTCAACTAATAAAATTGAAGCGATAATTTCTTAAAATCCCAATCAACGAAGTCCTGGACTGGATGGCTTTACAGGTGAATTTTATCAAACATTCCAATACAAGCCGACCCCTATGCTCCTCAAACTTCCAAAATATGCAAAAAAGGTGGAAAACTCCCAGGCTCATTTTATGAGGTCAGCTAGAGAAAAATGCAACAACAACATATATGCACCAATATCCCTGGTGAACATAAATACTAAAATTCTCAACAAAGCCCTGGCCAGTGGTGACTTAGTAGTTAGAGCATTGGTCCATACACTGAAGGGCATATATCTGGTTTGCAGGTTCAATCCGTGGCTCCAGTCAAGGTGCACGCGGGCACCACCAAATCAATGGGTCTCTCTTACATTGATGTTTCTCTCTCTCTCTCTCTCTCTCTCTCATCTTCTTCTCTCTCCCTTCCACTATCTCTAAAACTCAATAGAAAAATATTCTTGGGTGAATATTAACAACAACAAAAATCCTCAATAAAATATTACCAAAAGAATCTAGCAATACATTGATAAGATCAATCATACACCATGATCTAGTGGGATTTATTAATATCTACAAATTAAAAAAAAAAAACATACTGTAATACACTATATAAACAAAATAAAGAATAAAGGTTGCACGATCATATCAATAGACCCAGAAATTGCTTTTGATAAAATCAGCACATATTTATGATAATAACTATCAGCAAAGTGAAAATAAAAGAAACATAACTCAATATGATGAAGGCCATATATGACAACCCCACAACAAATATCATACTCAGTGGGCAAAAACTAAAATTGTTTTCCTAAAAATCAGAAACAAATCACATATGGCCATTTTCACCACTCTTACCCAACATAGTACTTACAGCCCTAATTATAGCAATCATTAAAAAAGAAGAAATAAAAAGCATCTAAATTGGAAAGGAAGTAGTAAAACAGTCACTATTTGCAGATGACATAATACTGTGTACTGAGAACTCTAAAACTCCACCAAACCACTACTAGAATTGTTAAATAAATTCAGTAAAGTAGCAAGATACAAAATAAATATCTAGTAATTGCTTGTATTTTTAGACACCGATAATAATCTACCAGAAAGGGAAACTAAGAAAACAATCCCATTTATAATTGCATCAGGAAAATACAAACAAACAAACAAAAAATTCCTGGGAGTAAATTTAAGCAAAGATATAAAGGAGCTTTACTTGGAATATTATAAAACATTGATGAAAAAATTGAAAAAGATACAAATAAGTGGAAGCATAATCTGTGTTTATGGATAGGAAGAATTAACATCATTAAAATGTCCATACTACTAAAGGCAATTTATAGATTCAATGCAATTCCTATGAAGATACTAATGGTATATTTCACAGAACTAGAACAAATATTCCAAATATTTGTATAAAACCATAAAAGACCCTGAATAGCATCTTGAGGAAGAAAAATCAAAGTTGGAAGAATCATGTTACCTGATATCAAACTATACTACAAGGCCACAATAATCAAAACAGCATAGTACTGGCATAAAAACAGACATATAGATAAATGCAACAAAATAGAGAGCCTAGAAATGAACCCAAACATATATGATCAATCAATATCTGACAAAGTAGGCAATGACATACAATAGGGTAATCATCGTCTATTCAATATACAGTGTTGAGAAAATTGGACAAACACATGCAAAAAAGAAAACTAGACTACCTTCTTACACCATGAAGAATAAACTGAAAATATATTAAAGACTTAAATATAAGACTTGAACCTTAAAAGTCGTAGAAGAAAATATAGGCAACAAAATCTTGGACATTTCTTATAATTTTTTTTTTTTTTCTGATATGTCTCCTCAGACAAGGAAAACAAAAGAAAAACTAAATAAATGGGATTACACCAAACTAAAAATATTTTGCAAAGCAAAGAAAACCATTAACAAAATAAAAAGACACCCCACTGAATGGGAGAACATGTTTTTCAACGATACGTCTGATAAGTATTTAATATCCAAAATGCATAAAGAACTTATTCAATTCAACCAAAAAAAATCAAACAATCAAATTAAAAATGATCAATAAATCTGAATAGACACTTTTACAAAGAAGACATATGAATGACCACTAAATATATGAAAAAAATTCTCAGCATCACTAATTATCAGAGAAATGAAAATTGAAATAGAGCCTCACAACTCTTAGAATGGTATCATCAATAAATTGACAAACAAGTGTTGGCAAGGATGTGGAGAAAATGACACCATATGCACTGTTGATGGAAATGTAGATTGATACAGCCACTGAGGAAAACAGTATTAAGTTTCCTCAAAAATTAAAAATGGAATCGCCTTATGACCCAGAGATTCCACTTCTGGGACTACATCTGAAGAATCCCACAACACTGATTCAAAAGACATATGCACCCTTATGTTTACTGCAGTGTGATTTATAATAGCCAAGATTTGTAAGCAACTCATGTGCCCATCAGTAGATGAATGGATCAAAAAGCTGTGGTACATTTACACAATGCAATACAACTCAGCCATAAAATGAAGGAAATCTTACTTTTTGCAACACCGTGAATGAACCTGGAGGGTATTATGCTAAGTAAAATAAGCCAGTCAGAGAAAGACAAATAACATTTGATTTCACTTTTATGTAGAATCTACTGAACAAAACAAACAAACAAAATAGAAACATATTCTTAGATTGTGGGAGACTATTTGCATGGCATCCATTTTGTTAAAATCTGCTCTGCCATCTCCTGCCCCAAGGCAGGATATCTCTGTATACAATGTTTCTGCATTCCTTTAAGTAACCATTTACTCAGCCAGTTATGCTCTGTTTATCTTTTGTTCCACCCATGATATTTACATGATATTTACTTGAAATTGTTTGGGGGTGGTTGCCACAAACTTATCGCTTGGCAACAAATGTTCTTGTTTTTCTGCTTCTTGCCCTATATATACTGTGGATCTCCCCAGAATAAATGAGACTTGATCAGAGCCCTGTCTTGTCTCCATTTCTCCTGTCTCTTGTCCCTCCTCATCTTCACTCCCCGTCTAGAGTCCTCTTTGCTTGACCTTCGGAACAGGTTAATAGATAAAGAAAACTGTCAGCTGTCAGAGGGAAGAGGGCTAGAGGACTGGGTGAAAAATTGAGGGGATTAAAAAAACTCATAGAGACAGATAATAGTATGGTCATTACAAAAAAAAATAGGACTGGAGGGAAATATAAGAGGGAAAAGGAAGACAAATGGTGATGGAAAGAGACTTGGCTGCAGATGGCGAACACACAATACAATATACATATGATATGTTATTGAACCACACACGTGAAAATTATATAATTGTATTAACTGATATCATTCCAAAAAAGTTTAACATATATTTTTTAAAAAACTGGTTATTTGTTGAATCCAACTTTTCTCAATTACCATTTTTATTATATATAATAACTTGTCAAGATTAGATTAATTTTAAGAACTTTACTGTTATGATTGTTGTCTAGCTGTGGGTCTTTTGGGGTTTATCTTGCTTGGGACTCTCCGGGTTTTCTGAACTTGTGTGACTTTTTCCTTCACCAGTTTAGGGAAGTTTTCTGTTATTATTTCTTCAAATAGGTTCTCTATTCCTGTCTCCGAGTCTTCTCCTTCCGGTACCCCTATAATGCAAATGTTGTGTTTTTTGGTTTAGTTTTGTTTTGTTGTTGTTCCACAGCTCCCTTAAACTCTTCTCCTGCTTTTTATATTTATTTTTTCCTACTTGCTACTCTATTTGGGTGTTTTTTCTACCTTATCTGCTATGTCACTGATTTGGTCTTTAGCTTCTTCTAATCTACTGTTAAACCCTTCTAAGGTATTTTTCATAACAATTATGTCATTCTTTATTTTCTCTTGATTTTTATGCATAGCTTCTATCTTTTTTCTTAAGCTGAAATAGTTCCCAGTGAGCTCTTCACAATTCTTATTAAGTTGCTTGTAGTTCTCACCAAATTGTTTGAGCATCCTTAAAATTATTGCTTTGAATTCTTTATCTGACAAGTTGCTTTCTTCCATTTCCTGTAGATCCTATTCTGGTGATTCTTCTTTTTTTCTTTCCTTTAGGTGTTGTTTCTTTGTCTCCCCATTTTAGCAGTCTGGTAGCTCTAGACCTGGTGAGGAATGTTGGGATGTGTAGGCAGCCCACTGTGTGACAAATAAGGCTGCTGTGCAATAAGAAAGAGCTCTTATCTTTTGAAATGACATGGGAGGACCTAGAGAGCATTATGCTATGTGAAACAAACCAAGCAGAGAAAGACAAATATCACATGATCTCACTTATTTGTGGAATATAATGAACTAAGTAAACTGATGAACAAAATACACCCAGAGACATAGAATATTTTGCTCACCTACAAATATTCCTGGAAAATATCACTAAAAATAAAGTTCAAAGTATTTCATTTGTATTTTAATTCAATATGTACAGAAAACCACATATCATAATTGTATAGGTTGAATTATTTTCACACACCTGACATACATTTGTAACTTGTACATATAAACACACGTAACAGAGCCCCAATATCCAGAAACCTTCTTGTAGGCTCCAATCCACTTACTACCACTCCAAGAATAACCACTATTCTAATTTCTAACTTGATAAATTAATTCTGCCTCTTAAAATAGAGCATGGGTTCAGGTTCATTAGATTAATTATATTTCAGATTCATACTATATGTTCAAATTGAAGAAACTCAATGATTTTCTTCAGAGTAGAATTAAACTTCTTGAATATTCTGGTTATACAGTCTTGGCCAAATTGCTTAACCTCTCTGATATTCAGTTGCTTCATCTTTACAATTGAAATAATAATATTTATTTCACAGACTTGTGAATAGGAAATACTTTATACACTCATGTATGTATATATTTTAGATATATATTTTCTCTCTATAAAAATATTTATATAATAAATTTATGTAGACATATATATAGATAGATTCTATAATGTGTAGCAACAAACATAGACATTCAAATCATAGTTATTGTTGTTAACTAAAGTTGGAGTACTTAGAACACTAATATATATTTTAAATTATTATTATTAATTAAAACCATTACTACATAAACCTATTTGTTAAGAAAGAGAATGTTTATAATTTTCAAATAAGAACACTATGTTTTTATTGAATCTCGTTATAAACACTAACATAATAAATATAATGTTTTTGAATGATTGATACACCTGTTATACATTTCCTTTTGCAATTAGAGTTATTCATTTTAGAGTGTTTGCAGGTTTATTTTCTGTATAATGGTGGCTAAAAAATTCCTCACACTAAATTGAAAGTGTATTAATAAACTGTAAGCACATTCATAATTCATATAAAGATGTATATGAAAATACATTAGTGGTTCTCAGATTTTTAAAAAATTTTTTCTTTATTGATATTAGTGAGAGAGAGAGGAAGGGAGAGGGAGAGAGAGATAGTAACATCGATGAGAGAGAACATCGACTGGCCATCTCCTGCATGCCCCCCACTGGGGTTCAGGCCGACAACCTGGGCATGTGTCCTGACCAGGAATAGAACTGGTGACCTCTTGGTGCATGGGTTGATGCTCAACTACTGAGCCACACCACCTGTAGAGTTCTTAGATATTTTAGGAAAATATCTGTGGCCATGGCTGGGTAGATCAATTGGTTAGAATGTCACCTAAAATATCTAAGAACTCTACAGGTGGTGCTGGTTCAATTTCCAGTAAAGACACACACAAGAATGCATAAATAAGTGAAACAACAAAATCAATCTCTCTCTCTCAAAAAATCAATAAATAAAGATAACAACAAGATAAGACCAGAGTAAGTAGAAGGAAGAAAATAGTAAAGATCAACAGAAAATCAATGACATAGACACTAAAAATCAATACAGTAGATCAATGAAACCAAGATCTGGTTCTTTGAAAAGATAAACAAATTTGATGAAACTTTAGCCAGACTCATCAAGAAACAAAAAGACAGAACACAAATAAATACAATAAAAAATAAAACAGGTGAAGAAACAACTGACATCACAGAAATATAAAAGGACTGTAAGAAAATATTCCGAACAACTATATGCCAATAAATTCAAGAACCTGGGAGGAATGAGTAAATTTCCTGAAACACACAATCTGCCAAAATTCAATCAGGAAGAATCAGAAAACCTGAATAGAACAACTAATGAAATTGAAGCAGTAATAAAAAATATTCTAAGCAAACGAAAGTCCTGGACTGTATGGCTTCACAGGGAGTTTTGACCAAACATTCAAAGATGTACTAACACCTATCCTATTCAAACTATTCCAAAAAATTCAAGGGAAAGGAAAGCTTCTAAGCTAGCATTATCCTAATACCAAAACCAGATAAAGACACTACAAATAGCCCAGGCCAGTGTGGCTCAGTTAGTTGGGTGTTATCCATGCACCAAAAGGTTACTGGTTCAATTTGCAGTCAAGGCACATACTCGGGTTTCAGGTTCAATCCATGGTTGAAACCTGTGAAGGTGGCAGCCAGCCGACTGATGTTTCACACTCACATCCATGCTTCTCTCTCTCTCTCTCTTCCTCTCACTTCCTCTCTTTCTAAAAACAATTGAAAAACATTTAAAAGATACTAAAAAGAAAAAAAAATTACAGGCCAATATACATGATGAACATAAATGCTAAAATCCTCAACAAAATATTAGCAATACATTACAAAGATCATAAATAATGACAAAGTGGGATTTATTCCTGGATGTAAGACTGGTGCTGTATTCACAAAACAATAAATGTGATAAATTACATAAACAAAATGAAGGATAAAAATCAAATGATCATATCAAAAATTCATAAAAACATTCAACAAAATTCAGCATGCATTTTTAATAAAACTCAGGCATAAAAACATAGGCAGTAAAATCTCAGACATCTCACGTAGCGGAATTTTCACTGATACAATGCCTAAAACAAGAGAAACAAAGAAATATTAATAAATGAGACTACATCAAACTAAAAAGCTTTTGCACAGCAAAAGAAACCATCATCAAAATGAGAACAGAACCTACTGTATGAGAGAACATATTTGCCAATGAAATATCTGATAAGGGGCTAATTTTCAAAATATAAAAAAAATAGTAAAACAACACAAAGAAGACAGATAATCCAATTATAAGCTTGTGGCATACAGAGTCTTGAAATACAAATCAGAAATAATATAGGCATATTTATATTCGTATCGTATTGTTGCAATATTATTTACAAAACCAAGACCTGGAAACAGCTCAAATGCCCTTCAGTAGATAAGTGAATAAATAAGCTGTGGGACATTTACAAAATAAAATACTATGTGGCTGTAAAAAAGTAGAATGGTTTACTCTTGCAACAGCATAGATAAAACTGGAGATTTTTATGCTAAGCAAAATAAGTCAGTTAGAGAAAGAATAATATCACATGATATCACTTATATGTGTAATCTAATAAACATAAGAAACTGATGAACAAAATAGGTCCATATATCCAAGGGAATGTGTATGAGCAGGATGGGAAGAGATTAAACAAAAAACTTACTGTATACATGTATAGCCCATGAACACAGACAATTTTGTGGTGAAGTCCTTGGATAGGGCTGGGATGGGTGGAGGCAGGCAAAGGGCGAAAATGGGGGACATCAGTAATACTGTCAACAATAAAAAAAAATCAATAAATTTTGAATAATTTTAGTGTCTGAATAAAGCAATGAACCATGAAAGTTACTTTTCATTTTTTAATTTTTGATATTATTGTGATTATATCAGAAAATTAGTCTTTTCTCACGTTTAAGTAATAGCCATTGAGAATGAATTTATAATTCTATTTATATTAACAGGTATGGAACTTAAAAATGGGGATGTGTTTCAGTTATACAAATATATAGTAAAAAGCATGTGTTACTTGTTTGTTTGGTTGTTGTTTAGTTTTGCTCTGTTTTCCTTATATCACATGATTTACTATTTCAAAGCCCTATTTCACTAAAGTACTAGAAGTCAATGCACTTATTCATATAGACCTATCTTTTTTCAACAATTTCACTGAGGTGTAATTTATATACTATACAATTCACTTATTTTAAGTGTGCAACAATTATTTTTAGTATGTGTAGTGCATTATGCACATATTACTACAACCCACTTTAGAACATTTTATTACCACAAAGAGATCCATCATTATTTTTTCTGGTCAATCACTATTTTTAATTCCAGATGTAGCAACAAGTGATATACATTTTGTTTCTACAGATTTACAATTTCTGGGCACTTAATATAAATGGTGTAATACAGAAAAAGATGGCAGCAGGCAGGACCAGAGTGTAGGTGAGTGTGTGAGTGTGTGAGAGAGTGTGAGTGAATGTGAGCATAGAAAGACCAACCTTGAGCATTGCAGAGACATGTGGCAGAAGGTTCCTGTGCTGTGGACCAAAAGCAGGTGGCTATGTGGTAAGTGGCAAGACAGCAAACTTTCCCCAGTACAGCCAGGAGGCCCTGCCATTTCGGAAGATCCGGGTCTTCCCTGGCAGGAAGAAATGGGGAGCAGCTGGGGTTCAGCAACCTGAGTCCCCTAGAGCACCCTGCACCATCCATCCAGTTTACTCAGCAGTGTTGGCACAGTCAGCACATAGTAGGTGCCTGCAGCAGTAGCCGAAACCAGCCAGGAGACAGAGCTCTATCCCCAACAGCAGTGGTGGCTGGCCCAAGCCTGCAGCACTGCAGCCCACAGGTTCCAGGCTCTTGGTGGTGCAGCATCCAGCCCTGGCTCCAGGCCCCCAGTGGCCTGGAGGCCAGCCCAGGCTCTAGGCTGTGGTGGCACGCAGCCTGCCCAAGCTCCAGGCCTGCAGTGGTGTGTAGCCCACCCAGGTTCCAGACTTGTGGCAGTGCTGAGGCCAGCCCAGGCTCCAGGCCTGCAGTGATGCAGCAGCCTTCCCAGGCTCAAGGCAGCCCACCCAGGCTCCCGGGAGCACTAGCACCATCTTGGGAGCCTGGCACCTCCCTCCACAGCAACAGTGGGAGGGAGTAGAGCTCCACCCCCAACAGGCATTAGCAGCTCAGACTGGCAGCTGAAACTATCCCCAGTGGCATCAGCAAAGGCTGATCCAGAGTAGTGCCCCAGACCAAGCAGCAGGGCTAGGGCAGCTGAGACCTGCCCCTGACAACTGCAGCAGTAGAGTTAGAATGGAGCCCCTCCCCACAGCAGCAGCAAAATCCCAGGTACAGAGCATCCTCAGCCCACAACAGCAGTAAAGGATTGGGACCTGAGAGCACCCCCTGGCTGCAGCAGCAGCAGCAGCAGCAGCAGCAGCAGCACAGCAAACTGAAAGCTGACACTCACTTCCAACAGCAACTGATCAGGAGCTGAGCCCAACCAGGCAGCAGAGTTCCCCAACAGCACACCAGGGGGACCCACCCACCCCAACAGTGTACCAGAGGAACCCACCCACCCCAGAAGTGCACCAGTGAACCCACGAACCCCAGAAGTGTACCAAATAAACCCACGAACCCCAGCAAGACACCAGTTGGACCCACATGCCTCAGCAGCATATGACAGGGACCCACAAACCCCAGCAGAATTCCAGTAAAACCCTCACACCCCAACAGTGTACCAGTGGAACCCCACACACCCCATAAGCATATCAGCATGTCCCATACACCCCAGCTGGGCACCAGACAGACCCGCTCACCCCAGGCAGCAGGAGCACATATTGGCAGCTAATACCCATCCCCAGCAGCATCAGCAGAATCTGTTCAAGAGCAGTGCCCCAGCCCAAGAAGCACTGAGTCTCAGGGAGCTGAGACTTGCATGACAGACCAATTCCAGCAGCCAGGTGTCAACCCTCTAGGATCCACAGCAAACAAGAGTAGCCATACACCAAAACAGTCTGGGAGGCACAGCAGCCTTAATTGATTCACACCAACCTGCCTACACATTCCAACATCCCTCACCAGGTTTAAAACTACCAGATTGCTAACAAGGTGAGAGAAAGAAACAACACCCAAATGAATAAAAAAAATTAAAAAAAAAAAAAAAGAGGAATCACCAGAAAAACTAAAAGAAGGCAAATTGTCAGATAAATAATTCAAACCAATGATTATAAGGGTTCTCAAACAATTTGGTGAGAACTAAATGGTGTAATACAGTAGTATCCTAGTAGGTCAAGTTGATTTATAATGTTGAATCCTATGATCTTGCTGATTTTCTGTCTAAGTGTTATATTTATTAATGAGAGTTGGGTATTGAGGTTTCATAGTCTGACTACTAAATTATATATTTCTTTCTTAATTTCTATCACTTTTTGCTTTATGTGTTTTGGGGCACTGTTTCACATAGACTTTTAAAATTATATTTTGTGGAATTAGTACTTCCAGATGAGTAGAGTAACGACCACAAAAAATAAAATAAAATTTACTCATCAATGATGACAACAAAATCACAGGAAAATTTGTGAAAATCAATATTTTCATAACTCTGGAAATTAGCTAAAAGCCTGAGAAAATCTGAAGAACATTTATTCAGAAAAGAAGACTGAATCTCAACAAGAATGGTGATAATTTTTGTATTTTAATTTGCCGTATTTTTATCCACCACCCTCTGATTCTCTGCTAGACTTAAAAACCAATATCGCAATCAGGTTAGCTATGAAAATCAGTACACTAGTGGACATAACCAATTTAGAGTTCTTGACAATCCCCATCCAAAGAGAATTGTTACTGTTCAACCTGTTCGGCAACTCCCTAAAAGCTCCATTTTCAGTGCTTGCTTTTATTTGACCTGGCTCAGAACTCAGTCTGCATGAACATTGCTAGCATGTTGAAAATAATCAGCTGCAACAGTTCGATAGCTCAGTTGCCTGAGATAGCAATACTAGTTGAGCTAACTAGTAACTAATCAAAGATTTAAAGGAAGTAACTGGGAATCAGATTTGTGCAAAGGATTTTTCAAAGGTCCAACATATTCCTGAGAATATAGAAGGCCACATACATGCATTGAGCTGTTTGCATAACCAAGAAAAACCTGAGAAGGCCTTAATCTCTTATCTCTGGTTGATCTTGAGTCTCTATACAAGCAGAAAATGAATAATAAGGCAAAGTTGCAAATCTCCTGCCTAAGCATTGGAAGTGTATCTCAATACACATATAGGCCATTGGTATGGATAAAAGAATTATTAGTTCTATCAATTTAAGTATATCTCTGTTTCATCACTTGCTGACTACTAAGGCAGATGTGCAGCGATTTCAGTGACCACTCACAACAGTGAATACAGACTTTACAGAATCATTCAAGGACATTACAGAACAAACAGGAGAGGAACAAATACTGATTTATAAATTGGCAACATTATTATAGATGAAAGAAGGTGAGGGGATTAACCAAAGAATATATATGCATAACCCATAGACACAGACAATAGTGTGGTGATGGCCAGAGGGAAAGAGAGGTGAGGGCTTAGTGGAGGTGGGCAAAAGAAGGAAAATGGGTGCAATAGTGTCGACAAAAAGATGAATTTATTTTTTTAAATGCCCAGTTTTTTAAAAAAAAATATGAAGCATGCAAAAAAAACCAAAGAAGTATGGCCCATAATAAGGAAACACAAATGAATGTGAATTGTCTTAAGGAACCACAGATTTTGGATATACTAGGCAGACATCAAATGAGTTGTTATAAATATGTTAAAAAATTAAAGGAAAAAATGTCTAGATAAAAAATATGAGACTCATGTTTCACCAAATAAAGCATGTCAATAAATACATAGAAAGTATATAAAAATAAATAAAATAATTCTGGAGTTGAAATGTACAACAACTGAAATAAAAAAATGCACTAAAGTAATTTAATATCAGATTTAAGCAGGCAAAAGAATCAGTAAATTTGAGATAGGTCAAATGAAATTATCCCATCTGAGGAAGAGAAAAATAACAGAACTAAGTAAATGAACAGAAACTAATAAACCTTTAGGATGCCATGTAGAATATCAATATAATCATAATGGGAATTCAAGAAGATGAGAGCGAGAAATAGGTAAAAGGAATATCTGAAGAAATGCTGTAAAGTTTCCAAATTTTATTAAAAAGTAATATATGCAAATCCAATAGGCTCACTGAACCGCCACCAGGATAAATTCAAAGGGATGCAAACCTGAACACATGACAACTAAACTGTTGAAAGATAGAAAAGAGAAAATTTAAAGTAACAAGAGTGAATTAACTCATTATGTAGAAAAGTTATTTAATAAACCTAATATTGCAACTTTTCATTAGAAACTATGGAGATCAGAAAGCAGGAGAGTGGAATATTCTGTGTACTGAAACACTGTCATCCATGAATTCTATATCTAGAAAATTAGCCATCAAAAGTGAAAGAGTTGGAAATATCTCATAAGAAAGAAAGATCTCTTATCCTTTGAGACGACATGGAGGGACCTGGAAAGTATTATCCTAAGTAAAAGAAGCCAAGCAGAAAAAGACAAATACCACATGATCTCACTTATATATGGAATATAATGAACATAACAGTCTAAGGAATACGGTAGACCCAGAAACATGGAAGTAGGGCACAGACTGACATCTGTCAGAAGAGGGGGTGGGGAGGGTGGGAAGAGATAAACCACAGAATTTATATGCATGTATACATAACCAATAGACATGGACAACAAAGCCGGGAACGGGGCAGGTGTGGGGTGGGGAGGGGGGTGCCAATGGGGTAAAAAAGGAGAAACATCTGTAACAAAAAAATAAATAAAAAAATTAAAAAAATTGCTAGAAAAAGAAATGCAAAGTGATATTTAGATAGTCATTCCTATAAATAACAACTCTGAGCACTAACACTAAAAAATGTTTTAAAATTTAAATATAGTTGGTATACGTCTGACCACTTGTTTATAGTTTAATCTGTATTGTGGTTTTCTTTTTGTTCAATCAATAGCTTTAACATATTTTAACATCTTTGTTTTTTAAACAACAAACATAATTATTTAAAAAAATGATTTAAAATTTGAAAAAAAAAAGTGAAAGAGAATTTAAGACATTCTCTAATATACATAAACTGAAGGAATTTGTTTCTCACATGCTGGCTCTAGTAGAAATACTACAGGGAGTGCTTTAAGATGCGATGAAAAGACTCTAGACAATAATTTAAGCTCACACATAGAAATATACAGTACTAGTATAGGTAAGTACATTGTTACATTTTGGCACATATTGAACACATTATAAATACAGGGTATCCCAAAAAATGTACACAGGGTACTGTAGATTCTATTACATTTTAAAAATTAAATGTATTTTAATAAACATTGGCTTTATAATTATTTAAAGTGTACAAATTTTTGGGATACCTATATATTTTTCTTTGTAACTCTTTTCTTCTAAAATCTGCTTTAAAAGATAAATACATAAAACAATAATTGAGAATCTTCATTGATGGTCTTAAAATATATAAAATGTATTTTGTATTATAATAATAGCATAAAATGGTTATAATATAATACCACATATTGTAGCAAATTTTTTTTATACTATTAAAATTAAATAAGTATTAATCCAAACTTTATTGTCTTAAGCTAAGCTATTAGTTGTAATCCTAGGGCAAATACTAAGAAAGTAACTCCACAAAATATGTTAAAAAAAAATGAAGGATTTAAAATGGTGTACTAGATAATATATATTTAACACAAAAGAAGTTGATAATGGGGGAATCAAAGAACATATAGAAAGCAAATAGAGAAATGGCAGGAATCAATCTTGTCAGTTATAGCATTAAATGAAAATAGACTAACACTACAAGCAAAAAAAAAAAAACAGAGTGGAACAGATTTTAAAAATTATTCAAATATATACTGTCTAATAGGAGTACACTTCAAATTTAAAAACATAGGTAAGTTAAAATTAAGAAGATGAAAAAATGAAAAAGAATAAGATGAAAACTAACTCAAGAAAGCTGCAGTGATTATATTAATAAAAGACAAAATAAACAATAAGAATTTGCACTAGAAATCTTGAGGAAGCTAAATAGCATGTATAAGGGCATCAGCACCATGAGTAAAGATATAAAAATGTTGAAAACCAACCAAATGGAAATGAAGAATGACATAGCAGGTATAAAGAACACATTGGAAAAACTAATCAGCAGAGTAAAGAAAGCTGAGGACTGGATCAGTGAATTAGAAGACAGAGTAAGAAAAATCAACCAATCAGAAAACCGAAAGAAAAAATTAATTAAAAAACAGGAAGACAGCTTAAGAGAACTGTGGGACAACTGGAAACATAATAACATTTGCATTATATGAGTCACCGAAGAGGAAGAAAATGGGGAAGGGTTGGTGAATATATTTGAAGAAATGTGACAGAAAACTTTTCTAACTTGGTGAAGGAAGAAGGCATTCAAGTTCAGGAAGAACAGAGAATCCTAAGTAAGAAGAACCCAAACAGGCCCACATCAAGACACATAGTAATTAAAGTGACAAAAATTAAAGACAAAGAGAGAATCCTAAAGGCAGCAAGAGATAAGCAACAGATTACCTACAAAGGAACCCCCATAAGGCTCTTAGCTGACTTCTCAGCAGAAACACCACAGGCTAGCAAGGAATGGCATGAAATAATCAAGGTTATGAAAAACAAGGATCGGAATCCAAGACTACTCTATCCAGCAAGGCTATCATTCAAAATAGAAGGTCAAATAAGGAGCTTTCCAGACAAAAAAAAAGAAAAAGGCTAAGGGAATATATTAGCAACAATCCAGCACTGTAAGATATACTAAAAGGACTGCTGTAATTAGTAGAAGAAACAGGAAGAACAATAGAACCACACTAAACAAAAATGGCAATAAATAAGTACATATCAATTATTACCTTAAATGTAAATAGATTGAACGCTCTGATAAAAAGACACAGAGTAGCTGACTGGATGAAAAAGCATCGATATATGTTGTTTCCAAGAGACCCACCTCGCAACAAAAGACTCACATTGGTTGAAAGTGAAGGGATGGAAAAAATTCTTCCAGGCAAATGGAAAAAAAATAAAGCTGGGATAGTGATACTCATATCTGATAAATTAGATTTCAAAATGAAGGCCATAACTAGAAACAAAGAAGGCCACTACATAATATTGAAAGGATCTATCCAACAGGAAGATAGAACATTGCTAAACATATATGCCCCAAATATATGAGCACCAAAATATATTAAAATTTTTCTGGAGGACTTCAAAAAAAATAAATAAACAGCAATACAATCATAGCAGGAGACTGCAACACCATGCTGACACCACTGGGTAAATCCTCTAGACAAAAAATTAACAAGGAAACACAGACTCTAAATGAAATGCTAGATTAAATGGATTTAATAGATATCTACGGAGAATTACACACCAAAACTGCAGAATTCAAGGACCAGAGAGAGGGTGAGTATGTGAGAGAGTGAGCAACTGTGTGAGAGAGTGTGAGTGGATACAAAGGTGGACAACCAAACCCTAGCACTGTAGAGACAAGAAGCAGAAAGTTCCTGTGCTGTGGAAAGGAGCACCCTACTACCACAGCAAGCGGCCCTTCTGGGGGCTTGTCCCTGCTCCACAGGGAGGTCCCACCATTTTGGAAGATCCCAGGTCTTCCCTGGGAGGAGGCAGTGGGAACAGATAGGGCCCAGCAACCTGAATCCACCAGCACACCTGAAACCATAGGACCAGTGGACACTCTGTGACAACACAGACCAGTGCACAGTAGTGGAGCTCCCAAGGTGCCTGTCACAAAAGCCACAGACAGCCCGGAGCCCAGCACCATCCCCCATAGTAGCAGCCTGATCAGAGTCCAGATATATCTCCATAAACAGAGGCTGGGGAGCAGACATCCATCTCCAGGCAACAGAAGCACAGACCAACAGATGATACCCATCCATAAACTACAGCAAAAGCTGAGTAGCAGTTGAGCCCCATGGGGCAGCAGCACTCCCCAGCCTCCAGTGGCAGAAACTGGGGCTCCACAGAGGCCTGTGTGGTCCAGTAGATCACAAGTACAGTGGAAAGCCAGAGCCTGAGAGGAACTGGTGCTATCCAGCTGCCTGCCTGCAGAAACAAATGTGCAGGGGTACCAGAGAGTCCTGTGTGACCCAGCAGGGACTGTGTGATCCAGTTACCCACAGGACGTACAGTGTGCTGAAGTACTAGAGAGACTTGAGTGACCCAACAGAGACTATGCCATCTAGTTACCCTCAGGGCCTGTGGGGTGCTGAAGCACCAGAGAGGCCAGTGCAACCCAGAAGAGACTGTGCCATCCCGTTACCCACAGAACCTGAATGGTGCTGAAGCACCTGAGAGGCCTGTGGGACCCAGCAGCCCATAACATAGGCATAGAGCCAGGTCGCTAAAGGGACTGTATGATCCAGTTACCCACTGGACCTGCAGGGTGCAGGGGCACCAGAAAGGCCTGTGCAACCCAGGTGTGCATAAGGTAGACATAGAGGATGTGAAAATGCAGGTGGAGTGAATAGAAGCTACACAGATGAATTCCCAGGACCATACGGGAATTACAACTAAAATAAAGACAAATATTCAGAAAAAAAGCAACAGAAAAGCAGCAGGACAGGACCATATAACCAGAAATACTGGTTGGGTCTGCGGAGGTGCCAGAGGGTGGTGGGCTGGGAGCCCACTAACAGAAGCATTCTTAGGTGTGAGCAGCACCCTTAGGGAATAAAGACCTAGCCCACTCCACAGAGAGCCTGGACAGAGCACTAAAATAACCAGCTAAAATAGCCACAGCCACTCACCTGGGGACTAAGGCAGAGGGAGGGCAGACTGGGCTGCAACTCTATGAGAACACATGGGACTTGTAGGGCACTCAGAGTTTTTGCTGAATTGTGGCCACAAAGGATGATGGCTAGTGTGCTCCTTGCTATAAGGAAAAGCAGCACCCCCCCCCCCCCGAGAAGATTCAGCCTTTCCCAGGAGAGGCAAATAAATGCAAAATGAGCCTCATTAATAACCAGCATCTATCCCACCCTCAGGAAATTCTGTTTTGCAGAACACCATGGCTACATTCCAAAGCACTGAGCAAATGAGACTACTAGCCACCAGGAAAAAGCTAATGGATAACTGAACCTTCCCTGGACTTACAAATCTACTCAGGAAAATAAGACTTGACAGAGGTGTTTAACGTAGGCCCACCCAGTAGAGGGAGCCACAAACAGCAGCACACCAACACCCACATGAAAAATTTGGCAGGCTTCAAAACCCACTGAGATAGCCAAAATGGTAAAACAAAGAAACAAATCCCAAATGAAAGAACAAGGAAACTCTATCAAAGATGAGATAAATGAAATGCAGCTGAGCAAATTATCAAAGGTAGAGTTCAAAGCCATGATCTGGAGGAAGCTCATCAGCATGAGTAAGAACATCAGCACCATGAGCAAAGATATAGAAACATTGAAAACCAATCAAGTAGAAATAAAAAATGACATTGCAGAAAATAAGAACATGTTGGAAAGACTAACCAGCACAGTAGAGGAAGCTGAGGACTGGATCAGGGAATTAGAAGACAGGGTAGAATAAATCAACCAATCAGAAAACCAAAAAAAAAAAAAAACAAAAAAAAACAATTAAAAAACAGGAAGACAGCTTAAGAGAACTGTGGGACAACTGAAAACATAATAACATTCGGATCATAGGAGTCCCCAAAGAAAAAGAAAATGGGCAATTGTTAGAGAATATATTTGAAGAAATGGTGACAGAAAACTTTCCTAACTTGGTGAAGGAAGAAGGCATTCAAGTTCAGGAAGCACAGAGAACCCCAAGTAAGAAAAACCCAAACAGGCCCACACCAAGACACATACTAATTAAAATGACAAAAAATTAAAGACAAAAAGAGAGAATCCTAAAGGCAGCAAAAGATAAGCAACAGCTTACCTACAAAGGAAACCCCCAAAGGCTCTCAGCTGACTTCTCAACAGAAACACTACAGGCCAGAAGGGAGTGGCATGAAGTAATCAAGGTCATGAAGAACAAGGATCTGAATCCCAGTCTACTCTGTCCAGCAAGGCTATAATTCAAAATAGAAGGTCAAATAAAGAACTTTCCAGACAAAATAAATAAATAAATAAATAAAAGGCTAAGGGAATATATTAACACCAAACCAGCTCTTCAAAATATGGTAAAAGGACTACTGTAATTAGTAGAAGAAATAGAAAAAAAGATATAACCACACTAAACAAAAATGGCAATAAATAAGTACATATCACTTATCACCTTAAATGTGAATGGTTTGAATGCTCTGATAAAACGACACACGGTAGCTGACTGAATAAGAAAGCATGACTCATATATGTTGTTTACAAGAAACCCACCTCACAACAAAAGACTCTCATAGGTTGAAAGTGAAGGGATGGAAAAAAAGTCCTTCAAGCAAACAGAAAACAAAAAAAAAAGCTGGGGTAGCAATACTCATATCTGATAAAAATAGATTTCAAAATGAAGGCCATAATTAGAGACAAAGAAAGCTAGTAAATAATATCGAAGGTATCTATTCAACAGGAAGATATAACCTTGATAAACATATATGCACCCAATATAGGAGCAACAACATATATTAAAAATCATTTGCAGGACTTCAACGGAGAAATCAACAGCAATAAAATCATAGTAGGGGAGGTCAATACCCCACAGGCATCACTGGATAGATCTTCTAGACAAAAAATTAACAAGGAAACACAGATTCTAAATGAAGCGCTACATCAAATGGATTTAATAGATATCTACAGAGAATTACACCCCAAAACTGTAAAATTCACATTCTTCTCAAGTGCACATGGGGTATTCTCAAAGATAGACCATATGTTAGGGCAAAAACTAAGTCTCTACAAGTTTAAGAAGATTGAAATCATATCAAGCATCTTCTCAGATCACAATGACATGAAACTAGAAATCAATAGCAACAAGAACATGCAAAGACATTTAAACACATGGAGGCTAAATAGTTTGTTATTAAATGAATAATTTACTGAGGAGATCAATGAAGAATTTAAAACCTTCCTGGAAACCAATGAAAATGAACACATAACAACACAAAATTTGGGGGATGCAGCGAAAGCAGTTCTGAGAGTGTAGATTGTATGTAGGTTTATTCTGCACAGGGATGGACTCACACAAAGGTTAACAAGGATATTCTGCATACAGATGCCTTCGATTGCTGCTCAACCCTTAAGAACAATTCAGAGCTTGTCCTGCACACAGGCTTGCTCCTCCTCCTTGCCTGCAAACAGGAAGAACCAGTTGTTCTTAAGAACAGTGCTAACCTTTGAATGGGGGTTGATAAGAACCAGCAGGGGTGATAATTAGATTAGTTATCTTGAAAGGAGCTGGGACCAAGGCGACCTATCTCCTTGGCTATAAAAGTAAAGGGCTGCAGGACTTCCAGGTTTCAGTCTTGTCTGTCTTTGTGTGTGTTTGTGTTTTTTGTTCATTTCGTAGGCCCTCACCACAACAGAGAGGGAAGTTCCTAACACTATAGGCCTGCCTCAAGAAACAAGAAAAGTTCTAATAGACTGTCTAACCTCACAACTTAAATAACTAGAAAGCAAACAAAAAGAAAACCCCAGAGCAAGTAGAAGGAAGAGAATAGTAAAGATCTCAGCAGAAATAAATGACATGGAGAGCACAAAAACTATTCAAGGGATCAATTAAACAAAGACATGTTTCTTTGAAAAGAGAAACTAGATTGATGGATCCTTAGCTAGACTCACCAAGAAACAAAGAGAACTCAAATACACAAAATCATAAATGAAAGAGGAGAAGTAATACCTGACACCACAGAAACACAAAAAATTGTTAACAAATATTATGAACATTCATACGGCAACAAATTTGACAATCTAAGTGAAATGGACAAATTTCTAGAAACACATAGTCTCCCAAACCCAAATCTGGAAGAGGTAGAAAACTTGAACAGACCAATAACAACAAAGGAAATTGAAGATGTAATTAACACTCTCCCAGCATACAAAAGCCCAGGATCAGATGGCTTCATGGGGGAGGGGGGGGTTATTGAACACTCAAAGAAGAACTAACACCCATTCTTTTCAAACAATTTTAGAAAATTCTAGAAGAAGAAAGACTTCCAAACTCATTTCATGAGGCCAGCATAATTCTAATTCCAAAAGCAGAAAAAGACACTACAAAGAAAGGAAACTACAGGCCAATATCCCTGATGAACATAGATGCCAAAATTCTGAATAAAACACTAACAAATCGGATACAGCAATACACCAAAAAAATTATTCTCCTTGATCAAGTGGGATTCATCCCAGGGATGCAAGGCTGGTACAATATTTGCAAATCACTAAATGTGATACACCACATAAGCAAAATGAAAGATAAAAATCATATGATCATATCAATAGACCCTGAAAAAACATTTGACTAAATACAGCACCCATTTCTGATAAAAACGCTCAGCGATTTGGAAATAGAGGGATCATATCTCGACATAATATAGCCATATATGAAAGACCTACAGCCAGTATCATACTCAATGAACAAAAACTAAAAGCATTTTCCTTAAGAACAGGAACAAGGCAAGGATGCCCATTTTCACCACTCCTATTTAACATAGTACTGGAAGTCTTAGCCACGGCAATCAGACAGGAAGAAAAAACAAATGGGATCCAAATTGGAAAGAAAGAAATGAAATTGTCATTATTTGCAGATGACATGATACTATACATAGATAACCCCAAAGACTCCATTAAAAATCTACTAGTCTTAATAAATAAATTTGGTAAAGTAGTAGGATACAAAATTAACGTCAAGAAATTAACGGCTTTCTTATACACTATTGATAAACTCACGGAAAGAGAAACTAAAAACTCACCTTTTCTATTGCAGCAAAAAAATTAAGATACTTAGGAATAAACTTAACCAAAGAAATAAAGGACCTATTTGCAGAAAATTACAGTACATTTAAAAATGAAATAGAGTAAGTTATAAGAAAGTGGTAGCACATCCCTTGTTCATGGATTGTAAGAATTAACATCATTAAAACATCCATACTACCCAAAGCAATCTATAGATTCAATGCAATCCCCATCACAATACCAATGACATTATTCATAGAACTAAAACAAATACTTCAAAAGTTCATATGGAACCAAAAAAGACCTCGAATATCCACAGCAATCTTGAAAAAGAATAACAAAATAGGTGCGATCACAAAATCAAATATCGGGTTATACTGCAAAGCCACTGTAATCAAAACAGCCTGGTACTGGCACAAGAACAGGCACATAGATCAATGGAATAGAATAGAGAACCCAGAAATGGACCAAAAACATTATACTCAATTAATGTTTTACAAAGGTGGCAAGAGCATACAATGGAGTGAATACAGTCTCTTTAATAAATGGTGTTGGGAAAACTGGACAGCTACATGCAAAAAAATGAAAATAGACCTTCAACGTACACTATTCAGAAGAATAAACTCAAAATAGATAAAATACGTAAATGTAACTCATAAATTCATAAAAGTCCTAGAAGAAAATGTAGGCATCAAAATTTCAGACATCATATGCAGCAGTATTTTCACTGATACATCACCTGAGGCAATAGAAACAAACAAACAAAAAATGAAAACATGGGACTGTGTCAAATTAAAAAGCTTCTTCACAGCAAAAGAAACCACCACCAAAATGGAAAGGGAACCCACTCTCTGGGAGGGCATAATTGCCAATGATGTATCAGATAAGGGGTTAATTTCCAAAATATATAGAGTGCTCTTACAGTTCAACTAAAGGAAGACAAAGAACCCAATCAAAAAATGGGCAAAGAAACTAAAAAGAAACTTCTGCAAACATGGCATACAAATGGCTAAGAGACATATGAAGAAATGTTCAACATAACTAATCATCAGAGAGATTCAAATTAAAACAACAATGAGGTATCACCTCACACCTGTCAGAATGGCCGCCATCAACAAATCATCAAACATGTTGGTGAGGGTGTGGAGAAAAGGGGACTCTAGTACACTGCTGGTGGGAATGCAGACTGGTGCAGCCACAATGGAAAACACTATGGTGATACCTCAAAAAATTAAAAATTGAACTTCCATTTGACCCAGTGATCCCAATTCTAGGAATATACCCTAAGAAGCCTGAAACACCAATCAGAAAGAATATATGTACCCCCATGTTGGTAGCAGCACTATCTACAATAGCTAAGATCTGGAAACAGCCCAAATGTCTATCAGTAGAGGAATGGATAAAAAAGCTGTGGTACATATGCACAATGGCATACTGTGCAGGTGTAAAAAGAAAGAGCTCTTATCTTTTGAGATGACATGGAAGGACCTCAAAAGTATTATCCTAAGTGAAGCAAGCCAAACAGAGAAAGATAAGTATCATATGATCTCACTTATTTGTGGAATATAATGAACATACCAGTCTGAAGATTAGGGTAGTCCCAGAGATGTGGAAGTAGGGTACAGACTGACAATTCCCTGAAAAGTGGGTGTGGGGGAAAGATAAACCACAGAACTTATATGCATGTTGCATGCCTATTGGACATGGACAACAAAGCAGGGGATAGGTTGGGGAGGGAAGGGTAGGAGGGTGTCAATGGAGTAAAAGGAGAAACATCTGTAACAAAAATATATTAATTAATAAATAAAAGAATTTGCACTAGAATCAAAGAATATTTTATGATGAGAAAAGGGTAAATCCATGAAGAAGACATAACAATTAAAAACTTATAGGCACTTAACAGAAATCTGAGTGAACTGAATGGAAAACATAAACAATTCAACAATAAAATTTGGTGATCTCAACACTCAACTTTAAGGTGTATCACATATTTATAAATGCAAAAATTCTCGACTAAATACTACCAAACTAAATTCAGCAAAATTGAATAGGATTACACACCATGGTCACTTGGGATTTTTCGTAGGAAAATGCAAGGTTAGCTCAACATTAAAATATCTATCAATGTAAACACCATATTAGTAGAATAAAGGAAAAGCAACACTTGACAATCTATCAGTGGTTCTCAACCTGTGGGTTGCGACCACTTTAGGGGTCAAATGACACTTTCACAGGGGTTGCCTAAGATTAACATTAGCAAAATTACAGTTATCAAGTAGCAATTAAAATAATTTTATCATTGGGTGTCATCACAACACGAGGAACTGTGTTAAAGGGTTGCAGCATTAGGAATGTTGAGAACCACTGAATACATGAACACTTGTCACAATACAACATCCTTTCATTATAAAAACATTCAAACTAATAATGGAAATAAACTTCCTCAACTGGATAAAGGCCAGCTTAAAAAAAAAAACATAGTAAACATCATACTTAATTGTGAAAAATTGAATATTTTTCTCCTAATATCAGGATCAAAATAAAAGTGACTATTGTCACTGCTTTCTTTGCAAAATCGTGCTGAAGGCCCCCATCAGAGCTATGGGCAACAAAAAGTTATAAAAAGGGGTCATTGGGTTCAAGGAGATGGTATAAGTAAGTTAGGGTCACAGCATGCTCGATGTCAAAGGTCATATTAAGGACATTTGGATTTATTCCAAGAACAATGAGAATACAGAAGAAAGTGACATTAGATGGAAAAGGCATTCTTTTGTATTTTGCTATTCAAAAATATAATGCATTCCTTTGAATTTTAGTAAACCACATGTTTAAATTCTAAAATGCTGAAATATTTTAAAATTTAAAGTGACATTTCTGATTGTGTCCATCATACTATAGGTTTAAAATCTGATTTGAATAGAGAAACATTCAAAAACTATTTCTCTTTTTGTCATTTCTAAAAACATATTCTCTATGAAATAAAGATCCCTGGGAAATTCTCACCTCCCCATTTTAATTTAAATTGAAAATATAATATCTTGTCAGAGAATATCTACTTTGATTATTTTTTTCATCCGGTGCCCAGAATTCTCTATTGAATATTATGCTGTGAGGGTTAATTTCAACATGCTTAGTATTGGCCTCGACTATTTTACTGAAATAAGAAATATACCTTCCTGGCAACTGATCCCTTGTTAAGGCATGTAATTGTTTTCTGATCACCCTGGGTCCATGGAGTTTAAGGGAGATGTGTCTCTGCTTTTCACCATTATTAATTGTTTCTTAACAGAGAGATTGATGACTTGTACCTTGTCTCACTGAGGACCACAGAGTCTCTGCCATTAGGGCTGATCACATTGTAAGAATGGGTCTTAAAAAAAGGGAATATAATTAGAAATTTGTTTTTGCTTCTCCTGACCTAATACTGAGACATCCTTTGTGATTAATTTATTAACTTTAATGTGGTTTCTATATTGTATCATATTTCTGCAGTAATAATACCATATGTTTGTAAGCATTGTCATTTTGGGTCCCACTGTTATTTGTTTCCAATGGAACCTTAGCTAACTGTCATTTTTAATGAAGGTACCTATTTTTCTATGGCATGATTTCAAACTCCTCAGTACAATTAACAAGGTTCTTCCCAATATGTTCCAATTTCTCTCTCCAAATGGGTAAGTGTCCCTTCTGCTCGCTTTCACCCAATACAACTTTATTTCCTCCTTTTTATTGTCATAGAAACATCCCACCATTGTAATACTATTGAATTGAATCATGACTATCTTAATATTTTTGTGCCCACCAATCCTTAACAAATTATCTGACACACAGAAAGTGTTCAATTAATTTTTGATGAGTGGATACATGTGTAAAGTGTGTTCTTATGTTTGACTTATTGCTCCTGAAATAACGTTGCTGCAATAATAAATAGCACATGGTAACTAAAACAATGTGTTTGGAGATGCATATGAAAGCATTAAAAAAATAATATTTCTGGCTATCTGCTTGACCTTGCTACTATTCATAACTGGTTCTACTACCATCTATTTCTGTCCCGTTGTTCATTTATTACAATAATTTAACTTGGTCATCACACACAGCAGAAGGTTTCATTGAGCTGCAGTGGAAATATGGCTCTAATTGTGCCAGGGGTGGTTAAATGAATTATAATGTGATATTACCCAGGGGCTCAGCCTAAATATACTGAACAAACAGCTGATCTGAAAGAAGAGTACAATGGAAATTTTAAACAATTAACCCAAGCGGGACTTGGTAAGTATGTTTCTATAGATAACACTTGCAAAATTTAAAAAATTAATTATTGAAAACCTTCAGCCAAATTTGTTTTAATCCCTCTAAGATGCAGAGCATTACAGTTTTTCTCAGCAATTAGACTTTGAATTAGACTTTCATGTTCATGTAAAGTACTAAAATGAAATGGAAATTTATACAGTCACTTTTGTAAGAATAATTTCAAGACATTAACCTGGCTAAAAAATGACTACATTCAGCCAATGAACGCAGTCTGAAAGTTATGATTTGATACAATCATTGACAAATAAGCTATGCTACATTTTAAAAAATGTCGTTTATTCCTGTCTCACAGCAATCAAATTTTTAAACTAGTGGAGCTACTAACAATCAAATAGTTTTAACCCTCTGCAAAACAACAACAACAAACATATTTGCAAACAAACTACTGTGTTGAGTTAGTATATCAGAGGAGATTTAAATTAATAGTGCTGCTGCAGAAAGCATAATAGGCAATGGTGCTAATAAAATTTATTTCTATCCATAAATCAAGGACTTGCTGAGAAAGTTACTTTTTCATCTTTTGAGTTAACTCAGGTGTGTTTATTACATTAATACTACATTTTAAAAATCACAGTCCAGTTTTACTAAGTACAATTCTTGCAGTTTTCATAATGTGTTCCACAGAAATATGCACATGCATTTTCCCTTTGAATTTCTGAAATATGGAAATTTAATTTCATCTCTATCTTTAGTAATTTAGAGATATTATTTCTCAGTACATAGAGCAATTATAACAATAAGGTGTTTTTTTTTTGTTTGTTTGTTTTTTGTTTTTTTTTACGACATGGTGCTAGTTCTCTTATTTTCAAGTAATGGGAAAAGTATACCAAACCACTTGAATATTTTATTTCTAATACACACAACATATATGTACTATACATTTTTAATACAAATATAGTTAACCATGGCTATTTTACTTCTGTTATATAAACAGCCAACCTAAAAATTTCACAATTGTTTATAAGAGGACACTTCACCTCTGTCATTTAATTTTTTCTAATCAGAAGCTGGGTTAGTCCCTTCTTCTTCCAGTGCATACCACTCTTCAACATCTATAATGCTGAATCCAAACGATCACTGCATTCACCTGCCATTTGTACTGAGGAAACTTCCACAGAGAAAAGAGCATTTCTCCTATCTTTTGTTGTTGAATTACCATCACTTAGAAAAAGCCTAATAAATGAAAGCTACTTTTTAAATGCTTGAATGAAATTGATTATTAAACTAATAATTAAATGTAAAACCTTATACATTGATTATAAGTTTAAGTATATTTGTAAGAGTTATGTCACAATATTCGACGTGTAGAACTGGGTATAAAATTAAACATAAAGAGATGAAATAAGCTTCATGTTACAATTACAATTTTGGGTGATTTTTGACCCAGAGCATACGGAAATTCATTATTTTTATTTCAATTACATTGACTTATTTCTCCAACAATAGATTATTGAAATTCCTTCATTATCTGATAACTTTTTGAAAGTAGGTATAAATGTAAATTTAAGAAAACAATATTTCAATAATACTCACTATTTTATATTTACTATGGGTAGTTCTAAAGAATCTATAACTTTTATAAATGTCTTAAACAACTGAAGAATATCTTTACTTCTTGCAAACATCATGAAGTCTTATTTTATTTTTCTTCACAAACATTTTATTAATTTATTTTTGTTACAGATGTTTCTTCTTTCTCCCCCACTGAATACCCCTCCCCTCCCTCCATGCCCCACCTTTGTTGTCCATGTCCATTGTTCATGCAAACATGCATATAAGTTCTGTGGTTTATCTCTGCCCCACCACCCCGTCTTCTGGGGATTGTCAGTCTGTACCCCACTTAAACGTCTCTGGGACTACCCCATTCCTCAGATTGTTATGTTCATTATATTCCACAAATAAGTGAGATCATATACTTGTCTTTTTCTGTTTGGCTTGTATCACTTAGAATAATACTTTCCAAGTCCCTCCATGTAGTCTCAAAAGATAAGATATCTTTCTTTCTTACAACTGCATAGTACTCCATTGTGTATATGTACCACAGCTTTTTCACCCATTTGTCTACTGATGGACACGTGGGCTGTTTCCAGAACTTAGCTATTGTAAATAGTACTGCTACAAACATGGGGGTACACATATTCTTTCTGATTGGTGTGTCATGCTTCTTAGGGTATATTCCTAGAAGTGGGCTCACTGAGAAATGGAAGTTCAATTTTTAATTTTTTGAGGTTACACCATATTGTTTTCCACAGTGGCTGCACCAGTCTGCATTCCCACCAGCAGTGTACTGGAGTCCCCTTTTCTCCACACCCTCGCCAACATATGTTGTTTGATGATTTGTTGATGGCGGCCATTCTGACAGGTGTGAGGTGCTACCTCATTGTTGTTTTATAATTTGCATCTCTCTGATGATTAGTGATGTTGAGCATTTCTTCATATGTCTCTTAGCCACTTGTATGTCCTATGAGGTGTCTATTTAGTTCCCCTGCCCATTTTTTAATTGGGTTCTTTGTCTTCCTTTTTTGAGTTGTATGAACACTCTATATATATTGGAAATTAACCCTTTATCTGTTATATCATTGGCAATTATGCTCTCCCATACAGTGGGTAGTCTTTCCGTTTTAATGATTGTATCTTTCGCTGTGCAGAAGCTTTTGAGTTTGATGTAGTCCCATATGCTCATTTTCTGCATTGTTTCTATTGCCTTAGGTAATGTGTCAGTGAAACTTCTGCTGCGTATGATGTCTGAAATTTGTTGCCTACAGTTTCTTCAAGAATTTTTATGGATTCAAAAGTCACATTTAAGTCTTTTATTCATTTTGAGTTTATTCTTCTGTAGGGTGTAAGTTGATGGTCTAGTTTCATTTTTCTGCATGTAGCTGTCCAATTTTCCCAACACCATTTATTAAAGAGGCTGTTCTTAAACCACTGTATGGTCTTGCCACCTTTGTCAATTATTAATTGAGCATATTACCTTGGTTCCATTTCTGGGCTCTCTGTTCTGTTCCACTGGTCTATATGTCTGTTCTTGTGCCAGTACCAGGCTGTTTTGATTACAGTGGATTTGTAGTATAACCTGAAATCTGGTAATGTGATCCCTCCAACTTTGTTCTTCTTTTCAAGATTGCGGTGGCTAATTAGGGACTTTTTTGGTTCCATATTGACTTTTGAAGTACTTGTTCTAATTCTGTGAAGAATGCCGTTGGTATTTTGATGGGGATTGCATTGAATCTATAGATTGCTTTGGGTAATATGGACATTTTTATGATGTTAATTCTCCCAATTCGTGAACAGGGTATGTGCTTCCACTTTCTTATATCTTCCTCTATTTCTTATATCAATGACCTGTAGTTTTCTGTGAATAGGTCCTTTATTTCTTTGGTTAATTTTATTCCTAGGTATCTTAATTTTTTTGCCGCAATGGTAAATGAGATTGTTTTCTTAGTTTCTCTTTCTGTGAGTTCATCATTGGTGTATAAGAATGCCATCAATTTCTTGATGTTAATTTTGTATTCTGCTACTTTACCAAATTTATTTATTAAATCTAGAAAATGTTTGATGCAGTCTTTGGGGTTTTCTACATATAGTATCATGTCATCTGTGAATAGTGACAGTTTCACTTCCTCCTTTCCAATTTGGATCCCTTTTATTTTTTTTCTTCCTGTCTGATTGCTGTGGCTAAGACCTCCAGTATGATGTTAAGTAATAGTGGCGAAAGGGGGCATCTTTGCCTTGTTCCTGTTCTTAAGGAAAATGCTTTTAGTTTTTGCTCATTGGGAATGATGTTGGCTGTAGGTCTTTCACATATGGCCTTTGTTATGTCTAGATATGATCCCTCTATTCCCACATTGCTGAGCGTTTTTATTAGAAATGGATGCTGGATTTTGTTGAAGGCTTTTTCTGCATCTATTGGCATGACCATGTGGTTTTTATTCTTCATTTTATTTATGTGGTGTATCATGTTTATTGATTTGCTAATACAGTACGAGCCTTGCATCCCTGGGATGAATCGCACATGGTCACGGTGGATAAATTTTTTGGTGTATTGCTGGATCTGATTTGCTAGTATTTTGTTCGGGATTTTGGCATCTATGTTCATCAGGGATATTGGCCTGTAGTTTTTTTTTTTTTTCTTTGTAGTGTTCTTTTCTGGTTTTGGAATTAGAATTATGCTGGCTTTATAAAACGAGTTTGGAAGTCTTCCTTCTTCTTGAATTTTTTGAAATAGTTTGAGGAGAATGGATGTTAGTTCTTCTTTGAATGTTCGGTAAATCTCCCCTGTGAAGCCATCCGGGCCTGGGCTTTTGTTTGCTAGGAGAGTCTTGATTACGTCTTCAATTTCTTTTGTTGTTATTGGTCTGTTCGGTTTTCTATCTCACCTGGTCCAGTTTTGGGAGACTATATGCTTATAAAAATTTGTCCATTTCGCTTAGATTGTCGAATTTGTTGCCATATAATTGTTCATAGTAGTTAACAATCTTTGTATTTCTGTGGTGTCAGTTGTTATTTCTCCTCTTTCATTTCTGATTTTGTATATTTGGGTTCTCTCTCTTTGTTTCTTGGTGAGGCTAGCTAAGGGTCCATCAATCTGGTTTATCATTTTGAAATACAAGCTCTTTTTTTCATTGATCCTTTGAATTTTTTTTTCTCTCTAGTTCTTTAATTTGTGAGATTAGATAGTCTATTAGAGATTTTATTGGTTTTTGAGGTAGTGCTATGAACTTCCCTCTCAGAACTGCTTTCGCTGCATCCCATAGATATTGTGTTGTTGTGTCTTCATTTTCATTGGTTTCCAGGAAGTTTTTAATTTCTTCTTTGATCTTCTTGGGAACACATGCAGTGTTTAATAACATGCAATTTAGCTTCCATGTGTTCAAATGTCTTTGCATGTTCTTGTTACAATTGATTTCTAGTTTCATGCCATTGTGATCTGAGAAGATGCTTGATATAATTTCAGTCTTCTTGAACTTGTAGAGACTTAGTTTGTGTCCTAACATGTGGTCTTTCTTTGAGAATGTGCCATATGCACTTGAGAATAATATGAATTCTGTAGTTTTGGAGTGTAATTCTCTGTAGATATCTATTAAATCCATTTGGTCTAGTGCTTCATTTAGAGTCTGTTTCCTTGCTAATTTTTTGTCTAGAGCATCTATCCAGTGATGCTAGCGGAGTGTTGAAGTCCCCTGCTATGATTGTATTGCTATCGATTTCTCCTTTCAAGTCCTCCAGAAGATTTTTATTATATTTTGGTGCTCCTATATTGGGTGCATATATGTTTATCAAGGTTATATCCTCCTGTTGGACACATACTTTCAATACTATGTAGTGGACTTTTTTGTCTCTAGTTACGACCTTCATTATGAAATCTATTTTATTAGATATGAGTATTGCTACCCCAGCTTTTTTTTTTTTTTCCTTTCTGTTTGCTTGAAAGATTTTTTCCCATCTCTTCACTTTCAATCTATGTGAATCTTTTTTGTGAAGTGAGTCTCTTGTAAACAACACATAGCTTTTTTATCCAATCAGCCACTCTGTGTCTTTTTATGGGAGCATTCAATCCATTTACATTTAAGGTGATTATTGATATGTGCTTATTTATTGCCATTTTTGTTTAGTGTGGTTCTATTTTTCTTCCTATTTTTCCTGCTAATTACAGCAGTCCTTTTAACGTTTTTGCAGTGCTTGTTTCATTCTAATGTATTCCCTTAGCCTTTTTTTTTTTTTTTCTTTTCTGAGAAGCTCTTTATTTACCTTCTATTTTGAATGATATCCTTGCTGGGTTGAGTAGTCTTGGATTCAGATCCTTGTTCTTCATGACCTTGATTACCTCATGCCATTCCCTTCTGGCCTGTAGTGTTTCTGTTGAGTAGTCAGCTGAGAGCCTTATGCAGTTTCCTTAGTAGGTATCCTGTTGCTTCTCTTTTGCTGCTTTTAAGATTCTCGCTTTGCCTTGAATTTTTGGTACTTTGATTACTATGTGTCTTGGTGTGGGCCTGTTTGGACTCTTCTTACTTGGGGCTCTCTGTGCTTCTTTAACTTGAGTGCCTTCTTCCTTCACCAAATTAGGGAAGTTTTCTGTCACTATTTCTTTGAATATATTCTCTACCCCTTCCTCATTTTCTTCTTCTTTGGGTACTCCTATGATTTGAATGTTATTATGTTTCCAGTTGTCCCACAGGTCTCTTAAGCTGTTTTCCTGTTTTTTAATTATTTTTTCCTTTTGGTTTTCTAATTGGTTGATTTTTTTCTACCCTATCTTCTAATTCACTGATCCGGTCCTCAGCTTCCTCTACTCTGCTATGTAGAGTTTCCAAAGTGTTTTTTATTTCTGATATGTCATTCTTCATGTCTTCTTTGTGGTTTTTAATTTCCAACTGGTTCATTTTCAACTTTTGTGTCTTTACTCACGGTGCTCTTGTCCTTATACATGCTGTTGAGCTTCCTGAAGATCATGGCTCTGAATTCTAGTTCTGTTAACTTGCGTAACTGCACTTCATTTATCCCATCTTCAGTAGAGGTCTCTTGTTCTTTCATTTGGCTTTTGTTTTTTTCACCATTTTATCTATCACAGTGGGCTTTGGAGTCTGCCAAATTTGCCCTGTGGGTGTTGGTGTTCTGCTGTTTTTGGCTCCCTTTCCTGGGTTTGGATGAGGACCCACTTTAAACACCACTGTCATGTCTTAACTTTCCTGGTTAGAGTTGGTAGCCCAGGGAATGGTAGTTTTCTTTTAGCTTTTTTGCCTAAAGGCTATTAGTAGAGGTCACCTGAAGAACCTTGGTTTCTGAGTTGCCTGAAAAACTCCCTCAGGTGCTCAGTGTAAGAAGATTTCTGGAGGGTGGAGCAGAGGCTGGTTGTTAATGTGCCTCAATTAGCATTTCAATGGTCACCTGGTTGGGTTGAATCTCCGAGGGAGGGGCCTCCACCTCTCCCCAGGGCCCTGTGAAGGAGTAAGATGACCACAGCCCTGCATGTCTGCACTCAGCACAAGCTCTGAGCACCCTCCAAATCCCGAGTATCCCCACACAGTTCCAGTCCAGTTTTCCCTCCCTCTGCCAGAGCCCAAGGTGAGTGGCTGCTGCCAATTTAGCCTCTGTCCAGGCTCTGCGCTGTGGAGCCGCCTGTGCCTTTAACCCGAGGGCACCACTCCCAGCTAATTGCAGCTAAGGTTGAGGCAGCTCCCCTCCAAGGGCCAAGAACCCAGCCGAGGTCACACGACCCAGCTGAGGCCACAGGTCCCAGCCGAGGTCTCAGCCGAGTCAGCCACTGGTCCCAGCTGGGGCCACAGGTCCCAGCCAGGGCTGCTGGTCCCAGCCGAGGCCGCAGCAGGTCCCAGCCAGGGCTGCAGATCCCAAACCAGTCCGCTGTGGACCACCAGCTCCTGGCCCCCGCTTGCGTCCTTGCAAGCCTACCAGGATTGAGTCAGTGTCCCTGGTTATGTGGTCCTCCAAGCTGCCTTTTGGTTGCTCCTTCCTGATGTTTTGTCTTTATTTTCGTTGTAATCCAGTTTGGTCCTGGGAGATGGTCTGTGTATCTTCCATTCACTCCGCTGCCATTTTTTTTTTTCCCCAGAAGTCTTATTTTTAAGTACTGACTGCATGTGCATAAAAGTCTGTATTGGTTATCACAAGTATACATTTTAGAGTGAACTGGAAGTGATAATCTTAAGGTATATTAGGTAGAATAATGCCTCTCTCACCCTAAATATATTCATGTCTTAACCCTCAAAACTGAACATTCTATGGTACATAGCAAGTTAAACTCTGAAGTTGGAATTTAGGTTAATAACTTTAAATATAGTGAGTTATGCTGGATTATACAAGTGGATTCCAAGTGATCACATTGGCCCTTAAAAGTGAGAAAAGGAGGCTGACGTGTCAGAGATATGTGTTGGAAGGATAGCAAGAGCAATTCAAAGTGGAGGAGTGACTCAGCCCAGTATGACTGACCTTGAAGATTGAGGCAATAAGCTATAAATCAAGTAACATGGTGATCTCTGGAAATAGGAATGGCCCTCAGCTGACAGGCAGCAAGGGAACAAGATCCTAATTCTTACAACCACAATGAACTGAATTTTTCAAAAATATGAATACAATTGAAAGAGGTCTCTCTCCTGGAGCCTCCAGAAAGGAGCACAGCCTTATCAATGCCTTGATTTTAACCCAATGAGAACCATGTCAGACTATAGAACTGTAAGAAAATAAATTTAGATTATTTTAAGTAACTCAATTTGTGGTGATTTATTAAGGGAGTAATGGAAAACTAATACAGTTGGCCTATGTTGAGGGAAGAATAATAATAGTTTTTACTTATTGATCATTTATTATGAGAAAGCAACGTTAAATATATTATCTCATTTAATCATAAAAATATCTTCATGTGTTTACATGAGGAAATTGAGGCACATAAAGTCTGAATAATTGTCCAAACTCAGCCAACTAGTAAACAGAAGATCCTAGATTATCCAAACAGGCTGTCAGCTCTGGGCCATCTTTTAACCCGCATGCTACTCTGCTTCTCAATAAGACTATAGGAACTATAAAAACAAAAACAAAAACAAAAACTATGTTAACTTGATGCTAAAATTATAAAAACAGTCATTTATCGCAGTTATAATTTATAATTATCTACATGGACATGTTCAAAGTATCTACTATGTAGCTCTCTATTGAGATTTGTATATTCTATGGAAATATGCTTAGAAATAATGTACTTTGAAGTTTGGGTAAAAATATAAAATATATTATTTTTCTGGGAGTAAGACACTAACATATATTCAAGTGCTTGCTGTGAACATAGTATAATATTTTGTATTTTATATGCATCATCTTTACTCCTTGATAATCCTATGATGTAGGCTTTATTATATAGCTTTATTTTTCAGATTAAGAGTCTGAGTTTTAGAAACATTTTTTTGAAAATCAAACCACCTTGGTAAAAAAAAGTAGCAGAAGAGAACTTAGTATCCAGGAATGCGACACTCCAAACTATGCTTCTTTCTTATGGATGAATCAGGGTGAAATGCCACCTAGTAAAATCTTACCTGTGTTATAGAATTGGATAATAATTCAATGTTTTCATAGTATGGCTACAGAATTGATTAATGAGATAGTACAGCATGTATAATGCCCTTAATATGGTAGTGATTTATGGTTCTTTATCCAGAAGCCCCAGTGCAATAGGCCTACCATTTCTGGTCTTGTTACCTGCTCTGGCATTTCAGGCTGTCTCTAGACAGGCTGTGCTCCCAAGAGAACTCTGAGAAATTGTGTCACATAAGGATGAAGGTGGAAGGTAGGAGTGTGGCAGGGATCCAAATAATCATCCCCACTGAGTCCCCATCATTGTTAATTCCCTCAGGTGTTTTTGTATACCTTTATATACTTCCTTTTGACTACATTTTTACCTACTAATTGCTATTTCTAATGTTTACCCTCTTGGCTTTGAGTGGAAAGTTATTTCCACCCATTCATCAAACATAAGTTATATCTCCTCCTTGGTTACTTACTGAACTCCAAATCAAATGTTAGTTTGTTTCCTTGTCCCAACCTCATTATATTACCTTATGAAAAAATAGACAAATGAATAATTTTATCCTGTATTATTCAGTTGTAGGGTAACTAACAATATACTCTCCATACAAATCATATTTTTAAAAGTATTTCTCAGGTCCTTGGATGAACTGCATATCTAACTTATTTAAAACACTGAATATTATTGTAACCATATGTATTTCAAAGACACTTTAAAAAGCTTTACTTAAAGTTGTTAAGAATTCTCAAAACCATTAACATAAACCTAGCTTAAATATTTCTTAAAAGCACATATCTGACATAGCAGAAAATTTTAGATGAGAAGATTCCTTCATCATGAATACTTTTGTTAGATTTGTTTAAATAAATGGTCTATAAATTTCTTCAGGAAAGGTAAAACATCAACTAAATATCTTGTTGTTGTTTTTTTTGCTTACCCCAGAGTTCAAAAAATAAATAAAATGCTTTAGATATAACATACTTGGATTTTCTGAATAACTTTTATACCATCATTCTTTTCATTGCCTTAATTTAAAGACAGTATGGTGATAGCCAGAGGGAAGGAGGTTGGGGGCTGGGTGTAGGTGGGCAAATGGGGGATGGGGACATCTGTAATAGCGTCAACAATAAAAATAAAATAAGAATTAAAGATTACTTCTTGGTCTTCTGCTAATGAAGTGGGATTCTACTGATGTATACATTACCTTTTTCACATGGAAATAACTTTCATTTGGAGCAAGCTGAAAGGATAACAGATTTTAACAATATTCCTCAACTGAGAATTTGGTCTACATTTGCAAATTATGAAGTATGTAAACACAAAACAAAACAAACAGCTGGATAGTTTATAGACAAAATTACAATATAGCATTTTAGTTGTTTTCTAGGACAGATGAAGCCATAACATTAAGTAACATCTAGATCTGAATGGTACATCTCAATTACTGTATAACACCAGTCATAATATTATACATAAAAATATTATATTTTTGTGTTTTATTTTTTTAGGTTCTTCACTAATATGCCAACATACATTGATTTTATTTATACTATTATTCTATTAAGCCAATTTACATGGACATTTTAAAAGTGAGAGCATTAGCTACGTCAGCCTAATAGTAAGCAATTTAATCACCCACATTTCCTATCCACCCTTCAAGACCACTGAATAATCTGATTATGTTGGTGTTGTGCAAAAATAGTTTAGATTTTTGTCTATAATTAGATGTGAATTAATTATTTCATTTCACCTCATTAGTTAGTATAACTGTTTCTAGTCATTGTAGAAGATAGCTTGTAGAAAGAATTTCACCTAAAGATTGGAAGAGTACTTCTCACTGTTTATTTTGTAAGTTCATTTTTTCAGATGGGTGTGACTCAGTTGGTTGAGCATTTGTCCTATGCACCTAGAGTTCTCAGGTTCAATTCCAGGTCAGGGCACATGTCTAGGTTTCAGGCTAAATTCCCAGTAGGGGGGCATTCTGGAAGCAGTAGATTGATGTTTCTCTCTCTCCATCTCCCTTCTACTTTCTCTAAAAATTCATAAAAACATATTTTTAAAAAAGAAAGCTTACAGTGATTCTATGCATCCACTTCACATAATTTATGGAAACAACTAGATAGAAATAATTTTTATTTGTTGCTGAAGAATTAATATTATTTATTTTTTTAATAATGACTATATTCAGTAAAATGTTGATGTGGTTTAATAAACTGATTTTATATTTTTCTGCTTAATTGAAATATAATTGGCAAATAAAAATTGGATGTATTTGGGATGTGCACCACAATTATATATGTATAAATTATTACCACAATCAAATTAATTAACACATCCACCATCTCATATAATTACCTTTCTTTTGTGGTGAAAACACATTAAGATCTAAGCTCTTAGCAAATTTCAAGTATAAAGTACAGTAAAATTAACTATAGTCACCGTGCTGTAAATTAGATCCCCAGAATTTATTCATATTCTAATTGACCAACATCTGTGTATTTTCCCTAATCCTCAGCAACAAGCAACCACCATTCTACTTTCTATTCCTGTGAGTTTGACTTTTCTAGATTCCACTTATCAGTGAGCTCATAACAGTATTTATTTTTCTCTGTCTGGCTTATTTCACTTAGCATAATGCCCTTCAGGTTCAAACATGTTGTTGCAAATGGCAAGATTTTCTTATTTTTAATGGCTCAATAATATTTTATTATATATCACATTTTCTTCATTCATTTATCCATCAGTGGACATTTACATTGTTATTATGTCATGGCTATTGTGAATAATGCTGCAATGAACATGGGAATGCAAATATCTCTTTGAGATATTGATTTTATTTCCCTTGGATAGATACCTATACGTGAAATTGCAGTATCACATGGAAGTTCTATTTGTAATGTTTTGAAGAATCTCCATATTGTCAACCAGATGGTTGCACCAATTTACATTCCTACCAACAATGCCAAAGTGTTCCGTTACCCATACATGCTCACTAACACTTGTTATTTCTTGTCTTTTTCATAGTAGCTATATGAACAGGTGTGAAGAAATACCTCAATGTGGGTTTGATTTGTATTTCCCTGATGATTAGTGAATAAGGAACTCATGCAACTCAAAAACAAATTACCTGATTTTAAAAATGGGCAAAGGATTAAAATACACATTTTTTCCAAGTATACATACATATGACAAAAAGTATATGAAAAGGTGATCAACACCACTAATTATAAAATGTAATAATGTTAGCTTAGTATGTCTGTTTATTCAGGTTTATTAAATATATATATATATATATATATATATATATATATATATATAGAGAGAGAGAGAGAGAGAGAGAGATAAAATTATTAAAAAGTATCCTCTCCAGAGTAATCTATGTGTCCTTCAAAAAAATAATAATTGCACAAAATCCAAGTTGTATAGAATTAATCAAATTCCACATTTGGTTTATCTTTCATTAACTTGATTGGCATTATGAAGTGATGACATTACAAATACTTGAATGATCACATTATTAAGAATGAGTTGCCACCCTGGCCAGTGTAGCTCAGTGGTTAGAGTGTTTGCTGGCATGCCAAAGAATTGAACGTTCCATTCCCAGTCCAGGTCACGTACCTGAACCTGAGTTGCAGGGTTGATCCCCGGACTCAGTCAGGGTTTGTTCATGAGGCAGCCAATCAATGTCTCTCTCTCTCTCTCTCTCTCTCTCTCTCTCTCTCTCTCTCCCTCTCTCTCCCCCTCTCTCCTCCCTCCCTCCTTCCTTTCTACTCTCTCTAAAAAAATCAATGAAACAATAACACAAAAGAGTTACCCATTAGTGCAACGTGTTCTGCAAGCAGTATAGTTCTGTGATAAGCAGTACCGTTTAATGAGATAGGCAGCATCTCTTAAAGAATGCTGCCTGGACTACAAATTTCATGGAATGCTAATGGATATTACATGCAAAAAAAAATGTGCTGCAGGTTTATCCTCTGTTTTAAAGAGATTATATTCCTGCAATATTGCTCAAAATTTTAATGTACTATTTTCATTATAAATCCATAAGCATATGATATGCCATGAAGAATTTCTCAAACTTATTTGGCTATAGAACTCTTTGTTTCACAAAGCATTTTTAAAAATAAGTGACCCATGGATCCATATTTTATTTTGAAATACTGGCTTATGCATAGTTGAAACAGCAGCTAAAAGTGGAAAAGGCAAAAATCATAACTGAATACAAAAACAAAACTAAATAAGCAACCACTGAGCATTCTAGGAATAACTTGGTGCCTACCACAGTGCTAGATACATAGAATATATGGTTCTAGAATAAAATGGCGGCAGAGGGAATGGAAGCTACACAAACCATCTCCCAGAACCAAACTGGAATTACAATGAAAATAAAGACAAATCATCAGGAAGGGGCAAACGAAAGGCATCTTGGAGGACCACATAACCAGGGACACTGACTCAATCCTGGTAGGCTTGCGAGGATGCGAGAGGGAGGCAGACTCAGCTGGGCCCTGTGCCCTCGGCTGGAACCTGTTGCAGCCTTGGCTGGGACCTGTTGCAGCCTTGGCTGGGACCTGTTGCAGCCTTGGCTGGGACCTGTTGCAGCCTTGGCTGGGACCTGTTGCAGCCTTGGCTGGGACCTGCAGCCCCGGCTGGGACCTGCTGCGGCCTCAGCTGGGCCCTGTGCCCTTGGCTGGGACTTGCTGGGGCCTCTGCTAGGACCAGCGGCCTTGGCAGGGATCAGCGGCTGCCTTGGCTGGGTCTTGAAGCCTTGGCTGAGTCCTGCGACATCGGCTGGGTGCTACACCCTTGGCTGGGAGCTGCTGCAGCCAGGGCCACACTTATCTGGGAGCAGCACCTTCGGGTTAAAGTCCCAGGCGGCTCCACGGTGCAGAGTCGGACAGAGGCTAAATAGGCAGGAGCCACTCACCTTCGGCTCCAGCAGAGGGAGGGCAAACTGAACTGGAACTGTGTGAAGATACTCAGGATTTGGAGGGTGCTCAGAGCTTGTGTTAAGTGCAGCCACACAGGACTGTGGTCATTTTACACTTTCCCAGGGCCTTGGGGAGAGGCGGCCGCCCTTCCCTCGGAGAATCAACCCAACCAGGTGACCATTCAAATGCTAATTGAGGCCTATTATGAACCAACATCTGCCCCACCCACAGGAAATCCTCTTACACTGAGCACCTGAGGGAGTTTTTCATTCAACTTAGAAACCAAGGTTCTTCCAGTGACCTCTACTAATAGACTTCAGGAAGAAAGCTAGAGGATAACTACCATTCCCTGGGCTACCAACTCTAACCAGGAAAGTTAAGACATGACAGTGGTGTTTAAAGTGGGTCCTCATCCAAACCCAGGACAGGGAGCCACAAACAGCAGAACACCAACACCCACAGGGCAAATTTGGCAGACTCCAAAGCCCACTGTGATAGATAAAATGGTGAAAAACAAGAAACAAAAGCCAAATGAAAGAACAAGAGACCTCCACCAAAGACGAGATGAATGAGGTGCAGTTAAGCAAGTTAACAGAACTAGAATTCAGAGCCATGATCTTGAGGAAGCTCAACAGCATGTATAAGGACATGAGCACCATGAGTAAAGACATAGAAATGTTGAAAATAAACCAGTTGGAAATTAAAAACCACGAAAAAGACATGAAGAATGACATATCAAAAAAAAAAAAAAAAAAAAAAAACACAATGGAAAGTCTACATAGCAGAGTAGAGGATGCTGAGGACCGGATCTGTGTATTAGAAGATACGGTAGGAAAAAATCAACCAATCAGAAAACCAAAAGGAAAAAATAATTAAAAAACAGGAAAACAGCTTAAGAGAACTGTGGGACAACTGGAAATGTAATAACATTCACATCACAGGAGTCCCCAAAGAAGAAAATGAGCAAGGGTTAGAGAATATATTTGAAGAAATAGTGACAGAAAACTTCCCTAATTTGGTGAAGGAAGAACGCATTCAGTTCAAGAAGCACAGAGAGTACCAAGTATGAAGAATCCAAACAGGACCACACCAAGACACATAGTAATCAAACTGCCAAAAATTCAAGACAAAGAGAGAATCTTAAAAGCAGCAAGAGAGCCCTGGCCGGTTTGGCTCAGCGGTTAGAGCGTCGGCCTGCGGTCCTGAGAGACCCGGGTTCGGTTCCCGCTAAGGGCATGTACCTCGGTTGCAGTTTGTCCCCGGCCCTGGTCGGTTGTGCGGGTGGCAGCCACTCGATGTGTCCCTTTCACATCGATGTTTCTCTCTCTCTCTCTGTTCCTCTCTCTCCCTCCCACTCTACCTGAGCAAAAAATGGAAAAATGTCCTCGGGTGAGGATAAAAAAAAAAAAAAGCAGCAAGAGGCAAGAGATAAGCAATAGGTTTCCTACACAGGAAACACCGTAAGGCACTCAGCTGACTTCTCAACAGAAACACTACAGGCCAGAAAGGAATGGCATGAGGTAATCAAGGTTATCATTCAAAATAGAAGGTCAAATAAAGAGCTTCTCAGACAAAAGAGCTGAGGGAAGACATTAACACCAATCCAGCACTGCAAGAAATGTTAAAAGGACTGCTGTAATTAGCAGGAGAAATAGGAAGAAAAATAGAACCACACTAAACAAAAATGGCAATAAATAAGTACATATCATTAATCACCTTAAATGTAAATGGATTGAAAGCTCCCATAAAAAGACACAGAGTAGCTGATTGGATAAGAAAGCATAACTCATCTATATGTTGTTTACAAGAGACCCACCTCACAATAAAAGACTCACATAGGTTGAAAGTGAAGGGATGGAAAAAAATCTACCAAGCAAACGGAAAGGAAAAAAAAAAAGCAGGGGTAGCAATACTCATATCTGATAAAATAGATTTCAAAATGAAGGTGGTACCTAGAGACAAAAAAGGCCACTACATACTATTGAAAGGATCTATCCAACAGGAAGATGTAACCTTGATAAACATATATGCACCCAATATAGGAGCACCGAAATATAATAAAAATCTTCTGCAGGATATCAAAGGAGAAATCGATAGCAATACAATCATAGCAGGGGACTTCTACACCCCACTGACATCACTGGATAGATCCTCTAGACAAAAATATTAGTCAGGAAATAGAGACTCTAAATGAAGCACTAGACTAAATGGATTTAATAGATATCTACAGAGAATTGCACACCAAAACTACAGAATTCACATTCTTCTCCATTGAACATGGGACATTCTCAAAGATAGACCACATGTTAGGACACAAACTAAGTCTCTACCAGTTCAAGAAGACTGAAATCATATCAAGCATCTTCTCAGATTACAATGGCATGAAACTAGAAATCAATTGCAACAAGAACATGCAAAGATATTTGAAAACATGGAAGCTAAATTGCATTTTATTAAACAATGAATGGGTTCCCGAGGCGATCAAGGAAGAAATTAAAAACTTCCTGGAAAACAATGAAAATGAAGACACAATAACACAAAATCTATAGAATGCAGCGAAAGCAGTTCTGAGAGGGAAGTTCATAGCACTACCGGCCTACCTCAAAAAACAAGAAAAATCTCTAATAGACTATCTAATCTCACAACTTAAAGATCTGGAGAGCAAACAAACAAACAAACAAACAAAACCTAGAGCAAGTAGAAGGAAGGAAATAGTAAAGATCAGAGCAGAAATAAATGACATAGAGTCCAAAAAAACAATTCAAAGGATCAATGAAACAAAGAGCTGGTTTCTCAAAAAGATAAACAAAATTTATGGACCCTTAGCTAGACTCACCAAGAAACAAAGAGAGAGAACCAAAATACACAAAATCAGAAATGAAAGAGGAGAAATAACAACTGATACCACAGCCATACAAATGATCATTGACAAGTACTATGAACAATTCTATGGCAACAAATTCAAAAATCTAAGCAAAATGAAAAAATTTCTAGAAACACATAGTCTCCCAAAACTGGAAGATATAGAAAACTTGAACAGACCAAGAACAACAGAAGTAACTGAAGACGTAATCAAGACTCTCCTAGCAAACACATCCCAGGCCCCGATGGCTTCACGGGGTAGATTTACCGAACATTCAAAGAAGAACTAACACCAATTCTCCTCAAACTATTTCAAAAAATTCAAGAAGAAGGAAGACTTCCAAACTCGTTTTATGAAGCCAGCATAATTCTAATTCCAAAACCAGAAAAGAACACTACAAAGAAAAAAAAAAAACTACAGGCCAATATCCATGATGAACATAGATGCCAAAATCCTGAACAAAATACTAGCAAATCAGATCCAGCAATACACCAAAAAATGTATCCCCCATGACCAAGTGGGATTCATCCCAGGGATGCCAGGCTCATACAATATTTGCAAATCAATAAACGTGATATACCACATAAATAAAATGAAGAATAAAAACCACATGATCATGTCAATGGATGTCGAAAAAGCCTTCGACAAAATCCAGCATCCATTTCTGATAAAAACACTCAGCAATGTGAGAATAGAGGGATCATATCTCGACATAATAAAGGCCATATATGAAAGACCTACAGCCAACATCATTCTTAATTGGCAAATCTAAAAGCATTTCCCTTAAGAACAGAAACAAGGCAAGGATGCCCACTTTCACCACTCTTACTTAACAGAGTACTTGAGATCTTAGCCACAGCAATCAGACAGGAAGAAAGAATAAAAGGGATCCAAATTGGAAAGGAGGAAGTGAATCTGTCATTATTTGCAGATGACATGATACTATATGTAGAAAACCCCAAAGACTCCATCAAAAGTTGACTAGACTTAATAAATGAAATTGGCAAATTAGCAGGATACAAAATTAACGTTAAGAAATTGATGGCATTTTTATACACCAATGATGAACTCAAAGAAAGAGAAACTAAGAAAACAATCCCATTTACCACTGTGGCAAAAAAATTAAGATACCTAGGAATAAAATTAACCAAAGAAATAAAGAACCTATTCGGAGAAACTACAGGTCATTGAAAAAAGAAATAGAGGAAGATATAAAAAAGTGGAAGCACATACCCTGTTCATGGATTTGGAGAATTAACATCATTAAATGTCCTTATTACCCAAAGCAATCTATAGATTCTACGCAATCCCCATCAAAATACCAATGGCATACTTCACAGAATTAGAACAAGTACTTCAAAAGTTCATATAGAACCAAATGTCCCTAAATAGACACAGCAATCTTGAAAAGAAGAACAAAGTTGGAGGGATCACATTACCAGACTTCAGGTTATACTACAAAGCCACTGTAATCAGAACAGCCTGGTACTGGCACAAGAACAGGCATATAGACCAGTGGAACAGAACAGAGAATCCAGAAATGAACCCAAGGCAATATGCTTAATTAGTATTTGACAAAGGTGGCAAGATCACTCAGTGGAGTAAGGACAGCCTGTTTAATAAATGGTGTTGTGAAAATTGAACAGCTACATGCAGAAAAATGAAAGTAGACCATCAGCTTACACCCTACACAAAAATAAACTCAAAATGGATAAAAGACTTAAATGTGACTCATGAATCCATAAAAATCCTTGAAGAAACTGTAGGCAATAACATTTAAGACATCATACGCAGCAGATTTTTGACTGACACATCGCCTAAGGCAATAGAAACAAAGGAGAGAATGAACATATGGGACTACATCAAACTCAAAAGCTTATTCACAGCGAAAGATACAATCATTAAAATGGGAAGGCTACCCACTGAATGGGAGATCATAATTGCCAATGATATATCAGATAAGAGGTTCATTTCCAATATATATAGAGTGCTCATACAACTCCACAAAAGGAAGACAAAGAACCCAATTAAAAAATGGACAGAGAAACTAAATAGACACCTCTCCAAACAGGACATACAAGTGGCTAAGAGACATATGAAGAAATGCTCAACATCACTAATCATCAGAGAGTTGCAAATTAAAACACAATGAGGTATCACCTCACACCTGTCAGAATGGCCGCCATCAACAAATCATCAAACAACAAGTGTTTGCGAGGGTGTGGAGAAAAGGGGACCCTAGTACACTGCTGGTGGGAATGCAGACTGGTGCAGCCACTATGGAAAACAATATGGTGTTACCTCAAAAATATTAAAAATTGAACTTCCATTTGACCCAGTGATCCCACTTCTAGGAATATACCCTAAGAATCCTGAAACACCAATCAGAAAGAACATATGTCCCCCCATGTTTGTAGCAGCACTATCTACAATAGCTAAAATTTGGAAACTGCCCAAGTGTCCATGAGTACACGAATGGATAAAAAAGCTGTGGTACATATACACAATGGAGTACTATCCAGCTGTAAGAAAGAAAGATCTCTTATCTTTTAAGACTACATGGAAGGACCTGGAAAGTATTATCCTAAGAGAAATCAGCCAAACAGAGAAAGAGAAGTATCATATGATCTCACTTATTTGTGGAATATTATGAACGTAACAGTCTAAGAAATGGGGTAGTCCCAGAGATGTGAAAGTGGGGTACAGACTGACAATCTCCAGAAGATTGGGTGATGGGGGAGAGATAAACCACAGAACTTACATGCATGTATGCATGAACAATGGACATGAACAGCAAAGCTGGGGACGGGGCAGGGAGGGAGGAGGAAGGGGGAATCAGTGGTGGAAAAAGGAGAAGCATCTGTAACAAAAATTAATTAATAAAAAAAATAGAAAATAAATTGATAAACTGGACTTCACACAAAAAAAAGAAAATAGAATATGTGGTTCTAAATATTTATAAAGTAAATTAAAATGTGAATATATAATTGAATTAATCTTAGAATAACTTTTCTATTGTGATTAGAACTATACATTTAAGAAATCAAAGTTCAGTGTTATAGTGAAAAAAATATTAGTTTTGCAATTAAACATATACCAAACCTAACTCTAAAACTATATGCCTCAGGAAAGTTATTTAATAATTCCTATTAATCATCCTGAGATTTAGTTTATTCGTCCATTGCAAATAATGCTATCTAATTTGCAACTTTTCCATAAAGATTAAATATAATATTACCCTTTAAAGTTGCTTGGCACAAATTACTTATTCAATAAGCCTTGGATTCCTTCCCTCCCAAGGGGATTGAACTTTAGTTCCAAATTATCATGTAGAAAAATTTTACAGGTATAGGATCCACTGTGAGTCTAAATCCAGTCCCCATTCACACACTTGCCAGCTGTGTAATCCTTAATATCTCTAAGCTTTGGTTCTTTATACATAAAACAAGTATGAAAAATACCAAGCTTGAAGCGTGTTTTGATGATGAAAATATAAAGTGCCTAGCAGCTTGTACTATTTAGGCCCTCATAGTTAATAAGCATTATTCCTAATTTCTGAGAGACTCTGCAGTGGAAACCTTATATAATAAGCAGCCAACCACATACTATGAAAGTCTTTAAGAACTCACGTAGCTCATAATTTGTAGATGACAGGTTTCCAACCCACAGAGTCTATTAAAGATGAATAAATAAAAAGATTATGAGTACATAAACAAAGAGGTAACAAACTTTTTTTGTTGACCTTGCAGAAAATTCACTACCATTCAGAATGTAGTCAAATTTGAATCCATTTCTCTCTTTTACTAATCTAATGAATAATATGAAGTTTAGAAAATCTAGTAATCATAATTAGATGAATTGAGACCAAAAACAGGGAGTTAGGTAAAAGCAAGCAAGGAAATGTGATGATAATTATAAAGCTATAATTCAGACTTAGGTCATATTTTTTCTCTACCTTTTCTCCTGGACTTCCGAAATTTTTGTGTTTTTTAAAATATGTATTGTTTTCTTCTCCTTCAAAGCAAGTCCTATTAAATAATATCACATTCCTCTCTGCACAAACACACACACATGCACACACTTTTATTATAGCATAATATAAAATAGATTTTATTTAGTATCTATCAGGTTTGAAAAAACATATTAAGAGATTGACACTTTCTCAGCTACTCTGTTGACCACAAGGCAAATTCCTTCAATTGAGTTATTAAGTACAGGAAATACACTTTTACAATTACAAAGATGACAGACTTTTAACTAGAGTGGCACCAGTACAGCACTATGATTTTACTTTTTGTCTAATTCTGACAAGAACCTCTGTAAATTATGGTTAATGGCACTCTGGGGGCTTCAATATTTTTGAGAGGGACAACATAAGTCAGTGATCTTCTGGTGAGTATCCAGTACACATGTCAGAGAATGAGGAAAGAAAAGAGATGGCATTTTCCTCAAATGCCACTAGTCAGAGCAGTACTGAGAACGAGACAGAAATATTGAGAACAAAACAATGGCCAGTGGCACAGCACTGCATGGAAAATTTTCTGGCAGTCTTGTTAGTTTAGCTGCAATGTCAACTGTGGGTTGTCATAGATTTATCATAACTTTTTTTTTTCTATTAATCCCTTAAACTTTTTTCTGGTCACACACTTTCCCTGACTATAAAGGACAACGGGCTCTAGGGAATAAGAGAATATATTACTATTAATATTTGAGTTATTGTATTCACTAGAATCATTCTTCCTAACTATCCTTACCTCACTGATGTAGTGATGTCTTATTCTCTGACAGAAGTTAAAAATAAAACATATTATAAGGTAATTGAATAGTTATCTACATATTTTTTTCTTGAATGTCTTCCAAATTAGAATATAACTTCAAGTAAACTTGGTTGGCACTCTGCCCACAATAGGGATAGGCAAGGTGAGAAGGTGAGAAGCCTGGGAGCTTGGTGTTCAGAACAAATTTGTTGGTATAGAAATAATTCCTCATATCACCTTCCTCCTCTCAGAAACAACCAAAGAATGGGTACCTTAGGATTCAAATAGTAAATTTTTCTAATTTGAGTAATTGTTTTTAAAGCGCAATACGAAACTTTTTTTGAAATTGTGTTTTCTTTCTTCAAGTTCATGTCTTACTGAAAGAAATTAAGTGATACTTTAAATTTCTAGAGGATATAGGGATAATGATTGAGAGAGCATAGGAGGATTGAGATGTTCATAATGTTTTATTAATTTGTATGCTAGTGACATGAATAGACTCACACTGTGATCATTAATTGAACTGTATCTGTATGATTTAGGCACTTTTGTGAATATGTACTATATATCAAAAAAAATCAAATAATCTAATTGCATTGTAGAAATAACAATGGAAGTTTAGACAGCAAAATTGTACAAGGAAAACATTTAAAACCACAGCCAATTGGTAATACAAACATAACTTTATTTTCTAGATATTTATAGAATAATTCTCATTGGAGACTTGAAAATTATTTATTTCCTGATAGACTGGTGTTATTATGTCTTTAACACTGGCTCTGTTTAAATTCTATAACTTAGTCTCATGAGTTGGGTGAATGTCTCAGATAAAGTGTTAAGTAACGCCAGGTTTTTGCACTGCCAATCCTTACAAGAGCCAGAGGGCATAGGACATATAATTTATGTTAGCATTTCTTAACTTCTCTATCATTACATAGCTGTGTGTTACAAGTAATTTGTTACTGAGCAAAGTTAAAATTCAAAGTCTTATGGTTTACTCATTCTTACAATTATGCTATCCTCTTCAGTGTACCTATTCTTACCCTTTCTCAAGTAGAAGAGAAAGAGATAAAACACATTAGAAATCATACATAATTGACAGACTATTTTATGTATTTAATTGCCCATAACTGAAATCAGAATCTGTCTATGGAAATGTCCTGAGTATGAAATCTTTATCTATCTTGTGAGACACAATGAAAAATTGTTGACAACTACTGCTTTAAATCATACCAAGAGACTGTATTTGGGGCCTGGCCTTGGGAAATAGAAAAAAGAGCTATGTTAGAGTGTTGACTCCAATCTATATTTTCCTTATTAATGTTATTATGAAAGCCATGTCCCACATCTTGATAGAAAACCCAGCTGTGTTCTCATGTCATTAGTAAAGTCATAGAGATCCCTTCCATAGTGATCTGTCATCCAAATTCTTGAAATATCTGAAAAAAAGAATCAAGGACAGAAGAGTACAAGACTAAATGATGGTACTCTGAGTAAGTATATGTGTATGCCAAATTTATATAGATGAATTCAATTAATGTATGAAAGGGGAAATAATGGAACAGTCAGTATTACGTTTATATTTCTATAATGAGAGATAATTTTTAACTTATATAATGTAAGTTTGACTTGCATCCGGCATTGATTGTGTCTATATGCCTGCTCTGAAATCTCATACATGCAAAAATCAAACATACCCACAGATGTTCAAATGTAATTTGAGTTTACACAGGCCTCACCAGTTCCTTGGAATAGACCTTCAGTTATGAGTAGACTATAAATTCTATGAAGGTAGGGACTATTTATTTATTTATAAAACCTATAGAAGAAAAATCAAAGAGAGCAAGTCCTTTCTCCCTCACTAAAAAAGTGTTTTTCAGAATGCTAGACATAACTATTTTGTAGGTCACAAACCAAATTTATTGGGCCATGGTAAATGTGTTTAAATGAAATGAAAGTAAATTGAATGTCAAGTGTATCACATAAGTGACCATAAGTATTTTCTTCATAAAATATTTTTAAGTTAAACTTTTCAGATGTGTACACACACACACACACACACACACACACACACTGAGTTTATTGGGGTGACATTGGTTAACAAGGTTAACAAAACCATACAAGTTTCCAGTGTTATAACTCAACAAAACATCATCTGTGTACTTCATCATGGGCCCATTGTTCAAAGTAAAGTCTTTTTCTATCCTCATTGATCCCCCCTTTGACCATCACCCTTTTCCTCTGGCTACCACCATACTGCTGTCTGGGTCTATGTTTGATATAAATATCTATGTATCTATCTATCTATGTATCTATCTATCTGTTGTTGTATCTATGTATCTATCTGCTGTTTGTTTGTTTTTTGCTTAATCTCTTCACCATTATTTCTGTTCCATGTACTATGTATCTATGCTTCTGTTTCTATTTTGTTAAATTATTTTGTTTATTAGATTCACCTATAAAACATTATATGGTATTTGTTTTTCTCTGACTGGCTTATTTCACTTAGCATAATATTTTCCAGATTCATTCATGTTGTTGCAAAAGGTTAATTTTTTTTTTCCTTTTTTATGGCCAACTAGTATTCTATTGTGTAAATGCACCACAGCTTTTTTGTTCACTCATCTACTGATGGAAACTTGGGCTGTTTCCTGATGTTAGCTATTGTAAATAATGTTGCAATAAAGATAGGGATGGATATATTCTTTCAAATTAATGTTTTGTGTTTCTTTGAATATATTTCCACAAGTAAGATCACTGGGTCAGAAGGTAGTTCCACTTTATTTTTTTGAGGTAACCCCATATTGTTTTCCATAGTGGCTATACCAATCTGCATTCCTAAAAACAGTGCAAGAGGGTTCTCTTTTCTCCACATCCTCACCAACACTTGTTCTTTGTTGATTCACTGATGACAGCCATTCTGATAGGTGTGAGATGATATCTCATTGTGGTTTTAATTTGCATTTCTTTGATGATTAGTGACATTGAACATCTTTTCATATTATCTATTGTCCATCTGTATGTCCCCTTTGGAGACCTGTCTATTCAGATCCTTTGCCCATTTTTAAATTGAATTGTTTGTGGGTTTTTTGGTTTTGAGATTTATGAGTTGAATAAGTTCTTTATAAATTTTGGAATTAACCCTTTATCAGATATATCATTGATGAAAATGTCCTTCTATTATGTGGGTTGTTTTTCATTTTGTTGATGATTTTGTTTGCTGTACAAAATCATTTTAGTTTGATGTCGTTCCCTTTGTTTATCTTCTTTTTTGTTTCCCTTGCCAGATGAGAGCAATATCAGAAAAAATATTGCTACATGAAATTTTACTGCTTGTTTTCTTCTAGGAGTTTTACAGCTTTGAGTTTAACATTTAAGTCTTTAATCCATTGCAAGTTTATTCTTGTATACAGTGTTAGAAGGCAGTCTAGTCTCATTTTGCATGTATGTGTCGAGTTTTCTCAGTTCCATTTATTGAATAGCCTGTCTTTAGCCCACTGTATGTTCTTGCCTCCTTTGTCAAATATTTGACCATAAAGTTGTGGGTTTATTTCTGGGCTCTCTGTTCTGTTTCATTGATCTGTGTGCCTGCTCTTATACCAGACCTATGGTGCTTTGATTACTATAGCCTTATAGTATAGTTTAATATCAAGTAGCATGATAACTCCAACTTTTTTCTTCTTTCTCAAGATTGCTGAGGCTATTAATGGTCTTTTGTGGTTCCATATAAGTTTTTGGAATATTTGCTCTAGATCTGAGAAATAAGCCTTTGGTATTTTAATAGGAATTGTGTTGAATATATAGTTGCTCTTGGTATTTTGGACATTTTAATGATGTTCATTATTTTTATCTATATACACTGTATATCCTTCCACCTATTTTCATCTTCCTCTATTTCTTTCTTTAATGCCCTATAATTTTCCAAGTGCGTATCTTTTACCTCCTTGGTTAAATTTATTCCTAGGTACCTCTTTTTTGTTGTTGTTGCTGTAGTAAATGGAATTGTTTTATTAATTTCTCCTTCTGATAGTTCATTATTGGTGTATAAATTTTGTAAATATTCACAAATTGGTGACCAATTTGTGAATATTAATATTGTATTCTGTCACCTTATTGAATTCATTTATCAGTTCTAGTGTTTTGGTGGATTCTTTAGGGTTTTCTATATTCAATGTGATGTCATCTTCAAATAATGACAGTTTTATTTTCTCCTTTCCAATTAGGATATATTTTATTTCTTCTTTGAGTCTGATTGCTGTGGCTATAACATTCAGTACTATGTTGAATAAGAGTGGTGAATCCAGACATCTTTATCCTGCTCCTGATCATAAGGGTAACAATTGTAGTTTTTTCTCATTGAGTATATTTGCTGAGTGTTTGTCTTATATAACCCTTATTATGTTGAGGTATGTTTCTACCACCACTTTGCTGAGAGTTTCAATCATAAATGGGTGCTGATTTTATCAAGTGGTTTCTTCAGCATCTATTGATATGCTCATGTAATTTTTATCCTTTATTTTGCTAATGTAATGTATCACATTTATTGATTTGCAAATTTTGTACCAACCTTGCATCCCCAGATTAAATCTCACTTGATTATATTTTATGATCTTTTTAATGTATTGCTGGAGGTGGTTTGCTAATATTTTGCTGAGGATTTTAGCATCTATTTTCATCAGAAATATTAGCATATAATTTTTATTGTTTGCAGTGTCTTTACCTGGTTTTGAAATTAGGATAGTGCTAGCCTTGTAAAATGAGCTTGAGAGTTTTCCCTACGCTTGAATTTTTTGAAATATTTTTAGAAGGAAAGGTGTTATTTTTCTTTGAATATTTGCTGAAATTTGCCTGTGAAGTCATCCTGTCCAAGACTTTTGTTTGCTGGGAGAATTTTTATTACTGCTTCAAATTCATTAGTCAATTCAAATTTTCCAATTTTTTTCTTATTCAGTTTTGGAAGATTTTATGTTTATAAGAATTTATCCTTTTTTTTTTTTTAGTTTTGTTAATTTCCACTTGCACAGGAAATTTTTTTAATCCCTTCACTTTAAGCCTGTGTGTATATTTGTGTATATTTTTTCTGAGGTGGGTCACTGGTAGCATATGAACAGGTCATGTTTTCATATCTATTCCACTACCCTATGCCTTTTGATTGAAGCATTTAATTGGTTCACATTTAAACTAGTCATTGATAGGAGCTAGAAAAGTGGTGGTAGAGTGAACGGAAGATACACACACCATCTCCCAGAACCAAACTGGAATTACAACTAAAATAAAGACAAATCATCAGGAAAAAAAAATAATAATAAAAAGCAGCTGGAAAAATAGCGGTATAACCAGGGATGGAAAGAGAACATCAAATCTAGCCTGGTAGGAACTGCAGAGACATGAAAGACAGCAGGCTGGGACCCACGGACAATGAATGAGGCTGTTGAGGTTGTAAGCAATTCCCTCAAATTAAATTCCAAGCTGGCTCTAAAGTAAGGATTGCCTGGACAAAGAAATAATTTAGCTATAGCCACTCAGGTTAGGCTCTGACAGAGGGAGGGCAAACTGGACTGGAACTGTGTGGACAGACTGAGAAGTTGGGAGAGCAGGAAGGGCACTGGTAGTTTTGTGCTGAATCACTCAATCATAGAACAGTAGTGATCTTAATCAACGAGGACCATTCCAGAGCATTGGGGAGAAGCAACAGCTCCTCCCTCAGGAACATAACACCACCTTGCCAGGCCAGAGAAAAGCAAATTAAGGATCATCAACAGCTAGAGGTATTCAGCAAGCATTTGCCCTACTCACTGGAAATTTGCTTTCCTTGAACACCTGAGGGATTTTTTTAATGACCTGAGGGCTACAACCAATGGCTCATCAAGTAACTGAGACTAATATCTAGCAGGCAAAAGCTAGAGAAAAAAATGAACCTTTGATTGGCCTGCAAATCTACCCAGGAAAGTGAGACTTGGCAGTGGTACTTAATGTTGGTGCTCTCACAATCACTCAAACCCAGTAGAGGGAGCCACAATCAGTGGAACACCAACACCTACAGGGAAAATTTGGCAGCTTCCAAAACACACTGAGACAGCCAAAATGGTGAAACAAAGAAACAAATCCCAAATGAAAGAACAAGACAATTCTACACACAATTCTACAAAAGAAGAGATAAATGAAATGAATTTAAGCAAGTTATCAGAGGTAGAGTTCAGCGCCATGATCTTGAGGAAGCACAATAGCATGAGTAAAGAGCTCCACACCATAAGTAAAAATATAGAAACATTGAAAATCAACCAACTGGAAATAAAAAACCACTAAGCAGAAATGAATAATGACATAGCAGAAATAGAGAACACATTGGAAGTAATAATCAGCAGAGTAGAGGAAGCAGAGGACCAGATTTTTGAATTAAAAGACAGAGTAGAAAAAAAAAAAAATCACTCAATCAGAAAACCTAAAAAAAAAATTAAAAAAACAAAGACAGCCTATGAGAACTGTGGGACAAAACAAAATGTAACAACATCTGCATCATAGGAGTTCCAGAAGAAGAAGAAAATGAGCAAGGGTTAGAGAATATATTTGAAGAAATAGTTACAGAAAACATTCCTAAATTGGTGAAGGAAAAAAGCATACAAGTTCAAGAAGCAGAGAGAACCCTAAGTAAGAAGAACCTAAATAGGCCCAAACCAAGACACATAATAATCACAATGCCAAAAATTAAAGACAAAGAGACAATCATAAAGGCAGCAAGACATAAGCAACAGGTTACCTATAAAGGAACCCCCATAAGGCTCTCAGCTGACTTACCAACACAAACACTACAGATCAGAAGGTAATGTCATGAAGTAATCAAGGTCATGAAAAACAAGGATCTGAATCCAAGACTATTCTATCCAGCAAGGCTATCATCCAAAATATAAGGTGAGCCCTGGCTGGTTCGGCTCAGCAGTTAGAGCATCGGCCTGCTAAGGACACGTACCTCGGTTGCAGTTTGTCCCCGGCCCTGGTTGGTCATGTGGTTGGCAGCCACTCGATGTGTCCCTTTCACGTTGATGTTTCTCTCTCTCTCTCTTCCTCTCTCTCCCTCTCACTCTATCTGAACAAAAAAAATGGAAAAATGTCCTCGAGTGAGGAATATATATATATATATATATATATATATATATATAGTGAAATAAAGAGCTTCCCAGTCAAAAATTAAAATAAAAGGCAAAAAAGCTGAGGGAATATATTAGCACCAAACAAGCACTGCAAGAAATGTTAAAAGGACTGCTGTAATTAGCAGAAGAAAGAAAAAAATATATATATAACCACAGTAAACAAAAATGACAATAAATAAGTACATATCAATAATAACTGGGGTTTCCAAGATGTGATGGGCAGGACATGAGCATGGGTGAGTGTGTAAGAGTGTGAGAGAGAGTGTGATTGAATGTGAGCATGAACAACCAACCTTGAGCAGTGCAGAGACATGGAGCAAAAGGTTCCTGTGCTGTGGATGAAAAGCAGATGGCTACATGGTAAGCGGCACGTCAGCAAACTTTTTTCAGCACTGCCGGGAGGCCCTGCCATTGTGGAGGATCCCAGGTCTTCCCTGGGAGGAGGAAAGGGGAGCGGCAGGGGCCCAGCAACCTGAGGCCATTAGAGCACCCTGCACTAACCATCCAGTGAACTCAGCTGTGTTGGCACGGTCAGCACACAGTAGGTGCCTGCAGCAGTAGCTGATCCCAGCCAGGAGCTGAGCCCCACCCCCAACATCAGCAGCAGCTCACCCAGGCGGCCCCTGGCAGCTCTCAGCCAGCCTAGGCTCCAGGCCTGCTGAGGCACACAGGCCAGCCCAGGACACAGGCCCCAAGCCTGTGACAGCACACAGCCCACCCAGGCTCCAGGCCCACTGAGGTGCACGGGGCAGCCTAAGCCACATGTCCCAAGCCCGGGGCAGCCTGCAGCCTGCACAGGCTCCAGGCCCACATTAGCATGCATCCAGCCCAGGCTCCAAGCCTGCCCAAGCTCCAGGCCTGCTGCACCGCAGCAGCTCACCCAGGCTCAAGGCAACCTGCCAGGCTCACAGGGGCACTAGCACCAGGTTGGGAGCCCAGCACTGCCCCCCACAGCAACAGTGACTGGCAGGAGTAGAGCCCCATGCCCAACAGGCATTAGCAGCTCAGACTAGCAGCTGAAACCACCCTCAGCAGCATCAGCAAGGGCTGATCAACAGCGGTACCCCAGATCAAGCAGCGGAGCTAAGGCAGCTGAGACCTGCACCTGACAACTGCAGCAATGGAGCCCCTCTCCCCAGCAGCAGCAAAATCGCAGCAGCAGGTGTGGAGCATTCTCAGTTCCCAACAACAGTAAAGGATTGGGACCTGAGAGCTGTAGAGCAGCAGCAGTAGCAGTAGCAATAGCAATAACAGTGTGAACCAAGAGCTGACACTCGCCCCCAGCAGCAACTGATCAGGAGCTGAGGCCCACAGCAGCAGGGTTCCCCAACATCACACCAGTGAGACTGACCCAACCCAGCAGCGTATCAGAGGGACCCACTTACCCCAGAAGTGCACTAGTAGAACCCACGAACCCCAGCACCATACCAACAAAACCCACAAACCCCAGCAGGACACTTACTGGACCCACATGCCCCAGAAGCATACCAGAGGGACCCACGAATCCCAGTAGTGTACTAGTGGAACCCCACACACCCCAGCAACATACCAGCAGGTCCCAGACACCCCAGCAGGGCACCAGACAAACCCATGCACCCCAGTCAGCAGCAGCACATATCAGCAACTAGGACCCATCCCCTGCAGCATCAGCAGAAGCCAATCAAGAGCGGTGTCCCAGCCTAAGCAGCAGTGAGTCTCAGGGAGCCAAGATATGCGTGACAAACCAATTTCAGCCTCTCAGCCACCAGGTGTCAGCCCTCCAGTACTCACAGCAGACAAGAGGATCCATACACCAAAACACGCTGGGAGGCACAGCAGCCTTAATTGATATACACCAACCTGCCAACACATTCCAACATCCATCACTGTGCTTAGAACTATCAGATTACTAAAATGGTGAGACAAAGAAACAACACCCCCCCCCCAAAAAAAGAGAAATAACCAAAAAAGGAACTACAGAAACTAGAAGAAAGAAATTTGTCAGATAAAGAATTCAAAGCAGTGATTATAAGGGTGTTCAAACAATTTGGTGAGGACTACAAGCAACTTAATAAGAATTATGAAGAGCTCACTGGGAACTACTTTAGATTAAAAATAGAGGTAGAAGCTTGCATAAAAATCAAGAGAAAATAAAGAATAACATAGCTGATATGAAAAATATATTAGAAGGGTTCAATAGTAGATTAGAAGAAGCTGATGTCCAAATCAGCAACTTAGAAGACAAGGTAGAGAAAAACACTCAAATAGAGCAGCAAATGGGAAAAAAAAAGTTTAAAAAGCAGGAGGAGAATTTAAGGGAGCTGTGGGATAATACAAAATGTAACAACGGTACAAGAAGGAGAAGAATCAAAGAAAGGAGTAGAGAACGTGTTTAAAGAAAGAGTGGTGGAAAATTTTCCTATACTGGTAAAGAAAAAAGTCACACAAGTCCAGGAAACACAGAGTCCCAAGCAAGATGAACCCCCAAAGACCCACAGCTAGACACATCATAATAAAAATGTCAAACATTAAAGACAAAGAAAAAATCTTAAAGGAAACAAGAGAGACAGAAAGTTACCTAAAAAAGGAACTCCCATTAGACTGTCAATAGAAACTCAATAGAAACTCTGCAGGCCAGAAATGAGTGGCATGAAGTGTACAAAGTAATGTAAGGCAAGGGTCTGAATCCAAGACCTCTCTATCCAGCAAGGCTCTTAATCAAAATTGAAGGAGAAATAAATAACTTCATGGATAAAAAGAAGCTAAAGGAATTTACCACCACCAAACCAGCACTGCAAGAAGTGCTAAAGGTACTGTTGTAAGAAGCAGAAGAAAATGAGAGAGAGAAAGAGAAACACAGGCATAAAAATAATGCAGCTATCTATCAATAATAACCTTAAATGTAAATGGCTTAAATAACTCTAACAAAAGACATAGGCTAGTTAATTGGATAAAAACACTATATATATATATATATATATATATATATATATATATATATATATATAGTCGCCTACAAGAAACTCACCTCACAACAAAAGACTCACACAGGATGAAAGTGAAAAGATGAAAAAAATTTACCATGGAAAATAAAATGGTGTAGCAATACTCATATCTGAAAAGACAGACTTCAAAACGAGGGCCATAATGAGACAAAGAAGGACAAATAATATTATAAAGATCAATGCAACAAGAGAATATAACCTTGGTAAACATATATGCACCAAATATGGGAGCTCCAAAATATATTAAAAAAACTTTTGTAGGACTTCAAAGAAGACATCAATAGGAATATGATCTTAGTGTGTGATTTTAACATGCCACTAACAGATCTTCCAGACAAAAACTTAACAAGGACATGGAGTTCTCAAGTGACAACCAAGGTCAGTAGGACTTAATTGATGTTTACAGAACATTTTATCCGAAAGCTGCACAATATACATTTTTCTGAAGTGAACACAAGACATTTTCAAAGATAGACCACATGTTAGGACACAAACTAGGTCTCTACAAATTTTTAAAAAATGAAATCATACAAAGCAACTTCTCAGATCACAATGACATGAAACTAGAACTCAATTGTAACAAAAACACACAAAAACATTTAAACACTTGGAGGCTAAATTACATATTAACCAATGAATGGGTTACCAACGCAATCATGGAAGAAATTAAAAACTTCCTGAAAACCAATGAAAATGAACACACAACACAAAATCTATGGGATACAGCAAAAACAGTCCTGTGAGGAAAGTTCATAGCACTACAGGCCTACTTAAAGAAACAAGGAAAATTTCTAATTGACTCTCTAATCCTACAACTTAAAGATCTAGAAAGAAAACTAAAAGAAAAGCCCAGAGCAAGTAGAAGGAAAAAATAGTGAAGGTCAGAGCAGAAATGAATGATATAGAGACTAAAAAAGCAGTTCAAAAGAGCAATGAAACAAAAAGCTGGTTCTTTAAAAAGATAAACAAGACTGATGGAGCGTTAACCAGACTCACCAAAAAAGTCAAAAGAGAAGACCTAAATAAACAAAATCAGAAACAAAAGAGGAGAAGTAACAACTGACACCACAGAAATACAAAGGATCACTGAAACATAGTATGAACAATTATATACCAACAAATTGGACAATCTAGGTGAAATAGACAAATTTCTAGAAACACACAGTCTCCCAAAACTGAACCAGGAAGAGATAGAAACCTTGAACAGACCAATAACAACAAAGAAAATTGAAGATATAATTAAGAAACTCCCAACAAGCAAAAGGCCAGGCCCGGATGGCTTCACGGGGGAGTTTTACTGAACATTCAAAAAAGATCTAATACCCATTCCTCTCAAACTATTTCAGAAAATTCAAGAACATGGGAGACTTTCAATCTCATTTTATGAAGCCAGCATAATCCTAATTCCAAAACCAGATAAAAACAAAGAATAAAAACTAAAGTCCAATATCTCTGATGAATACAGATGCCAAAATCCTTAAGAAAATATTAGCAAATCAAAACCAGCAATACATCAAAAAAATATATATATATACACCATGACCAAGTGGGATTCATCCCAGGGTTGCAAGAATTCTAAAATATTTAAAAATTAATAAATGTGATGAACCACATAAACAAAATGAAAGGTAAAAACCATACAATTATATCAATAGGTGCTAACAAAGAATTCAACAAAATCCAGCACCCATTTCTCATAAAAACACTAAGCAATGTGGAAATAGAGGGATCATATCTCAACATAATAAAGACCATATATGAAAAACCTACAGCTAACATCATACTCAATGAGCAAAAACTAAAAATATTTTCCTTAAGAGTGGAAACAAGACAGGACTGTCCACTTTTGCCACTCTTATTTAATATAGTATTGGAAGTGATAGCCATCACAAATTAAACATGAAAAAAATAAAATAAATGGAATCCAAATTGCTAAGGAGGAAGTAAAACTGTCATTATTTGCAGATGACATGATATTGTATATAGAAAACACTAAAGACAGTAGATGAGTGAATTAAGAAGCTGTGGTACATGTGCACAATGGAATACTATGCAACTGTAAGAAAGAAAGATCACTTATCCTTTGAGATGGCATGGAAGGACCTGGAGAGTATTATGCTAAGCGAAACAAGCCAAGCCAAGAAAGACAAATATCACATGATCTCACTTATTTGTGGAATATAATGAACTAAACAAACTGCTGAACAAAATTAACCCAGAGACATGGAGGTGCAGTACAGACTGACAAGCCTGAGAGGAGGAGGAATTTGTGGGAAAGAGATAAACCACAGAACTTACATGCATGTAGGCATGTAGGCATGACCAATGAACATAGACAATAAAGCTGGGGATGGGGCAGGGGGAAAGGTGAGGAGTGTGTCAATGGGGGAAAAATGTGAAACATCTGTAACAAAAACAAATTACTAAATAAAAATTTTAAAAAAATACTATGCTTAATAAATGAATTTGGCAAAGAACAGAATACAAAATTAATGTCAAGAAATTGATGACACTTTTATACACCAACAACGAGCTCACAGAAACAGAAACTAAAAAAGAAAAAAAATCCCATTTACCATCATGGCAAAAAAAATAAGATACCTAGGAAAAAACTTAACTGAAGAAGTAAAGGACTTATTTGTAGAAACTAAAGGTCACTGATAAAAGAAATAGAGGAAGATATAAAAAAGTGGAAGCATATACCTTGTTCACGGATTGGAAGAATTAACATCATTAAAATGTCCATACTACCCAAAGTTATATATAGATTCAATGCAATCCTCATAAAAAAACCAACGATATAATTCAGAGAACTAAAAGAAATACTCCAAAATATTATATGGAAACAAAAATGATACTGAATAGATGCAGTAATCTTGAAAAAGAAGAACAAAGTAGGAGGAATTACATTACCAGAAATCAGGTTATACTACAAAGCCATTGTAATCAAAACAGCCTGGTACTGGCACAAGAACAGGCACATTGATCAATGAAATAGAACAGAGAACCCAGAAATTAACCCAAGACATTATGTTCAATTAATATTTAACAGAGTTGGCAAGAGCATACAGTGTAGTCGAGACAGCCTCTTCAATAAATGGTGTTGGAAAAATTGGACAGCTATATGGAAAAAAATGAAGCTAGACCACCAACTTACACCATACACAAGAACAAACTCAAAATGGATAAAAGACTTAAATGTGATGTCTGATTTGATAAAAATCTTAGAAGAATATGCAAGCAACAAAATTTCAGACATCATATGCAGCAAAATTTTCACTGATACATCACCTAAGGCAACAGAAACAAAGGAAAAAATGAACACATGGGACGATATCAAACTAAAAACTTCTTCACAGCAAAATAAACAACCATCAAAATGGAAAGGGAACTCACTGTACGGAAGAGCATAATTGCCCATGATAAATCAGATAAGGTGCTAATTTCCAAAATATATAGGGTACTCACACAACTCAACAAAAGAAAGACAAAGAACCCAATTAAAAAATGGGAAGAGGACCTAAAGAGACACCCCTCCAAATAGGATATAAAAATGGCCAAGAGACATATGAAAAAATGCTCAAAATAACTAATCATCAGAGAGATGCAAATTAAAACAACAATGAGGGATCTCAGAATGGCGTTCACCAGAAAATCATCAAACAACCAGTGCTGGCAAGGGTGTGGAGAAAAGGAGACCCTAGTACACTGCTGGTGGCAATGCAGACTGGTACAGCCACTAACACTATGGCGTTACCTCAAAAAATTAAAAATTGAACTTCCATTTGATCTAGTGATTCCACTTCTAGGAATATACCCTAAGAAGCCTGAAAAACCAATCAGAAAGGATATATGCACCCCTATGTTCATAGCAGCTCTATTTACAATAGCTAAGATCTGGAAACAGCCCAAGTGTCCATCAGTAGATGAGTGGATGTAAAAACTGTGGCACATATACAGAATGGAGTACTATGCACCTGTAAGAAAGATCTTTTTATCCTTTGATACCACATGGAGAGATCTGGAAAGTATTATCCTAAGTAGAACAAGCCAAACAGAAAAATACAAATATCACATGATCTCACTTATTTCTGGAATATAATTAACTAAACAAACTGATGAACAAACAGACCCAGAGTCTTAGTAGTAGGATACAGTCTGACAGTCCTCAGAAGGGGGGATAGGGAAGGGATAATCCACAGAACTTATAGCCATGTGTATGCATAACCGATGGAAATAGACAACAAAGTTGTGGACAGGGTGGGAGGAGATGGGGAAGTGGGTGTCAATGGAGGAAAAAAGAAGAAACATCTGTAACAAAAATAAATTAATGAAAAAAGAATAACTTTAAATGTAAATTGAGTAAGTTCTGCCATCAAAAGATTCAGAGTAACTGTATGGATAAGAAAGCATGACTTATATACATGTTGTTTTCATGAGACCCATCTCAAAATAAAAGTCTCACACAGGTTGAAAGTAATGGGATGTAAAAAAATCTTCTAAGCAAAAGAAAAATAAAAAAGAGATGGGGTACCCATACTCATATTGAACAAAATAGACATCAGAATGAAGACCATAAGTAGAGAAATAAAAGGCCACTATATAATATTGAAAGGATCTATCCAACAGGAAGATATAACCTTGGTAAAGATATATGCACCAAATATAGGAGGACCAAGATACATTAAAAAAATTCAGGAGGATTTTAAGTAAGAAATTAAGAGCAATACAAGCGTAGCAGGGAACTTCAACACCCAATTGAAATCACAGTATAAATACTCTAGAAATAAAATTAGCAAGGAAACTGAAACTCTAAATAATACATTAGATCAAATAGATTTAATAGATATTTACAGAGAATTACAACCCAAAACTGCAGAATTCACATTCTTCTCAAGTGCTCATGGGAAATTCTCAAAGATAGACCACATGTTAAGACACAAACTAAGTCTCTATAAGTTTAAGAAGATGGAATCATATCAAGCATCTTGTCAGATCACAATGGCATGAAACTATAAATCAATTACAATGAAAACACACAAAAATATTCAACACATGGAGACTAAGTAGCATGTTATCAAACAATGAAAGGATATCAAGGAATAAAAAAAACTTGCTGGAAACAAATGAAAATGAGCACACTACAACACAAAATTGATGGGATGCAGCTAAAGCAGTTCAGAAGGGGAAGTTCATAGTACTACAGGCTTACCTAAAAAATCCAGGAAAATGGATATTTTACTATCTAACCTCACTACTTAAAGAACTAGAAAGCAAGCAAAAAGAAAAACCCAGAGCAAGTAGAAAAAAGGAAAGATTAAAGATCAGTGCAGAAAGAAAGGACATAGAAAAAAAAAATTCAATATATCAATGAAACAAAGAGATGGTTTTTTGAAAGATAAACAAGATTTATGGACCCTTAGCCAGACTCACCAAAAAAAATAAAATAAAATAAAAAAGAGAGAGAGAGAGGACCCAAATAAACAAAATCAGAAATGAAAGGGAAGTAACAACTGACACCACAGAAACACAAAGTTTTATTAAAAAATACTATAAACAATTAGATGCAAACCAATTGGACAATATAGGAGAAATAAACAGATTTCTAGAATCACACAGTCTCCCAAAATTTAATTGGGAAAATATAGAAAACTTTAACTGACCAATAACAAGTAAGTAAATTGAATATGTAATAAAGAAAGTCCCAGCAAACAAAAGCCCGGGCCCAGACCGCTTCATGGGGGAGTTTTATCAAGCATCCAAAGAAGAACTAACACCTGTTCTCAAACTATTCCAAAAAATTTACGAAAAAGTAAGATTTCCAAACTTGTTTTATGAGGCCAGCATAATTCTAATTCCAAAATCTGAGAAAGACATACACACACACACACACACACACACACACACACAAAACAAACAAACAAACAAACAAAAAATTAAAAAAATTGCAGGTCAGTATCTCTGATAAACATAGATGTCAAAACCCTTAACAAGTTATTAGCAAATCAGATTCAGCAATACATTGAAAAAAATTATTCATCATGACCCAGTAGGATTCCTCCCGGGGATGCAAGGCTCATACAATATTTATAAATCAATAAATGTGATATACCACATAAACAAAATGAAAGTTGAAGCATATGATCCTATTGAAAGATGCTGAAAAATCATTTGACAAAATCCAGCACCCACTTCAAATAATAATAAAAAAAAGCTTAGCAATGTGTGAATAGAGGGATAGTATTTGAACATAATAAAGGCCATATGAGAATAACCTACAGCCAGCATCATACTCAATGAATATATACTAAAAGCATTTCCCTTAAGAACAGGAACAAGACAAGGATGCCCAATTTCACCACTCTTATTTAACATAGTACTGGAAGTCTTAGCCACAGAAATTAGATATCAAAAAATAAATAAATGGGATCCAAATTGGAAAGAAGAAAGTGAAACTGTAATTATTCACAGATGACATGACATTGTACATAGAAAACGCTGAAGATGCCATAACAAATTTACTAGATTTGATAAATAAATTTGGCAAAATAGCAGCATACAAAATTAGCATCACAAAATCAATAGTATTCTTATACACAAATAATAAACTCACAGAAAAAGAAACTAAGAAAACAATCCCATTTAACATTGTGTCCAAAATATAAAGATACTTAGGAATAAACTTAAGCAAAGAAGTAAATGACATATTCACAGAAAACTACAAGATATTGATAAAAGGAGAAGAGGAAGATATAAAAAAGTGGAAGCAGAGACCCTGTTCCTGGATTAGAAAAATTAACATCATTAAAAAGTGCATAATACTCAAAGCAATCTATAGTTTCAATGCAATCCTCATTGAAATATCAAAGACATATTTCACAGAACTTGAATAAATACTCCAAAAGTTTATATGGAACCAAAAAAAGCTCCAAATAGCCACTGAAATCTTGAAAAAGAAGAACAAAGTTGGAGGAATCACAATACCGAATATCAGGTTATGCTACAAACCCATTGTAATCAAAGCAGCCTGGTACTGACAAAAGAACAGGCATATAGATCAATAAAACAGAACAGAGAACCCAGAAAATGACCCAGACATTATGCTCAATTAATAATTGACAAAGGTGGCAAGAGCATACAATGGAGTAAAGACAGCCTCTTTCATAAATGGTGTTGGGAAAATTGGACAGATACATGCAAAAAAAAAATGAAACTAGACCACCGACTTACACTGTACACAAGAATAAATTCAAAATAGATAAATGAGCCCTGGCCGGTTTGGCTCAGCGGTTAGAGCGTCGGCCTGCGGTCCGGAGAGACCCGGGTTCGGTTCCCGCTAAGGGCACGTACTTCGGTTGCAGTTTGTCCCCGGCCCTGGTCGGTCGTGTGGGTGGCAGCCACTCGATGTGTCCCTTCACGTCGATGTTTCTCTCTCTCTCCCTTCCTCTCTCTCCCTCCCACTCTATCTGTACAAAACATGGAAAAATGTCCTCGGGTGAGGATAAAAAAAAAAAAAATAGATAAATGACTTAAACGTGACTCATGATTCTTTTAAAATTTTAGAAGAAAATGTAGGCAACATAATTTTCATGTATACAGCACTTGAGACAAGGGACAAAGGAAAATTAATACATGGAATTATTAATACATGGAATTATTAATACATGGAATTAATGTAGTTAATTAAACTTAAAAGCTTCTGCACAACAACAGAAACAAACATCAAAATGGAAAGGGAATCTAATATATGGGAGAACATAATTGCCGAAGATACATCAGATAAGGAGTTAATTTCTAAAATATATACTCATACAACTCAACAAAACACAAACAAAAAATCCAATTTAAAAATGGGCAGAGGGCCTGAAGAGGTACTTCTCCAAAGAGGGCATAAAAATGGCCAAGAGACATATGAAAAATGCTCAATGTTACTTATCAACAGAAAGGTGCAAATTAAAATAACTATGAGGTATCACTCACTTCACACTTGCCAGGATGGCTGCCATCAACAAATCATCACACAGTGCTGGTGAAGATGTGGAGGAGAGGTGACTGTAATACACTGCTAGTGAGAATGCAGATTGGTGCAGCAACTATGGAAAACAATATGGTGTTTCCCCCAAAAATTAAAAATGCCACTGCCATTTGACCTGGTGATCCTTCTTCTAGAAATATATCCAATGAAGCCTGAGGCACCAGTCAGAAATAATATATGTACCCCTATGTTGATAGCAGCACTATTAACAATGGCTAAGATCTGGAAACAGCCCAAGTGTCCATCAATAGATGAGTGGATAAAAAGCAGTGGTACATATACACAATGGAATTCTATACAGCTGTAAGAAAGAAATATCTCTTAACTTTTAAGATGACATGAGGGATCTGGAGAGTATTATGCCAAGTGAAATTAGCTAGTGAGAGAAAGACAAATACGATATGATCTTACTTATTTGTGGAATATAATGAACAAAATAAGCTGATGATCAGTATAGATCCAGAGACAATTGTGTGAGGGGGGAGGGATCGAGAGAAGCATAGCTAAGGGGTAAAAAGGAGATACATTTGTAACAAAATTAATTGTATTAGTAAAATAAAAAAATTAATAAGACAACTTTTTAAAATAAAAAAATGTAGAAATTGATTGCTAGACTTAGGTACCTCAAATGGAAGCGGGGGTGGGAAGAGATAAACCAAAAGAACTATATGCATATATGCATAAAAGATGGACACAGATAATAGTTTGGGGAAGGCAGGAGGGGCAGAAGTGGAGAGAAGGGATTAATGGGGGGAAAAAGGGTAAATATCTGTAATATTTTCAACAATAAAGAAAAGTTAAATTATTATTAATAAGTATTTATTTATTGCCACTTTATTCTTTATACCTTTGGTCCTCTCTTTCTTTATTTCTTTTCTTCTATCTGCTTCATCAAGAAAGCCCCTATTTTTTTTTTAACCTGTAATAATAGCTTATTTATTTATTTATTTATTTATTTATTTATTTATTTATTTATTTTAGTGACAGAGATACATTGCTTTTTTTTGTTCTACTTCTTTATGCATTCATTGGTTGATGTGCCCTGACTGAGGATCAAACCCACAAACTTGGTGTGTTAGGATGGTGCCCTAACTAACTGAGCTACCTGACCAGGGCACAATAATAGTAGTTTGAGGATTTGTTGATGGCCACTATTCTGGCAGGTGTGAGGTGATACCTCACAGTTGTTTTAATTTGCATCTCTCTGATGATTAGTGACCTTGAGCATTTCTTCATATGTCTCTTGCTCATTAGTATATCCTGTTTGGAGAGGTGTCTATTTAGGTCCTCTGCCCATTTTATAATTGAATTCTTTGTCTTCTTTTTGTTGAGTTGTATGGGCATACTATATATTTTGGAAATCAACCCCTTATCTGATGTATCATTGGCAATTATGGTCTCACACACAGTGGGTTTCCTTTCCATTTTAATGGTTGTTTCTTCTTCTGTACAGAAGTTTTTAAGTTTGATGTAGCCCCTGTGTTCATTTTTTCCTTTGTTTTTGTTGCCTTAGGTAATGTATCAGTGAAAATTAGGCTGTGTTTGATGTCTGAAATTTGTTGCCTACATTTTTTTCTAGGCTTTATATGGATTCAAGAGTCACATTAGTGCTTTATACATTTTGAGTTTATGCTTGTGTGTGGTGTAAGCTGATGATCTACTTTCATTTTTCTGCATGTATCTGTCCAATTTTCCCAACACCATTTATTAAAGAGGCTGTCTTTACTCCACTGTATGCTCTTTCCACCTTTGTCAAATATTAATTGAGCATAATGTCTTGGGTCAATTTCTTGGTTCTCTGTTCTGTTCCATTGATCTGTATGCTTGTTCTTGTGCCAGTATCAGGATGTTTTGATTAGAGTGGCTTTGTAGTATAACCTGATATCAGGTATTGTGATCCCTCTTACTTTGTTCTTTTTTTAAAGATTGCTCTGGCTATTCAGGATCTTTTTGGTTTCATATAAACTTTTGAATGATTTTTTTTTCTAGTTCTGTGAAATATGTAGTTGGGAATTGCATTGAATCTATAGATTGCTTTGGGTAGTATGGACTTTTTAAAGATGTTAATTTTTCCAATCCATGAACAAAATATATGCTTCTATTAATTTATATCTTCCACTATTTTATTTAATGTACTGTAGTTTTCTGCAAATAGGTCCTTTACTTTTTTAGTTAAGGTTATTCCTAGGTATCTTAATTTGTTTGCTGCAATGGTAAATGGGATTTTTTTTTCTTTCAGTTTCTCTTTCTGTGAGTTCATCATTGGTGTATAAGAATGCCGTCAATTTATTGATGTTTATCTTGTATTGTGCTATCTTGCCAAATTAGTTTATTAAATCTAGCAGATTTTTGATGGAGCCTTTAGGGTTTTCTATGTATATAATCATGTCATCTGCAAATAATGACAGTTTTACTTCCTCCATTCCAATTCGGATCCCTTATTTTCTTCATGACTGCTTGCTGTTGCTAAGATTTCCAGTACTGTACTAAATAAGAGTGGAAAAATTGGCATCCCTATCTTCTTCCTATTTTAGTTGTTGTCCATTGAGTATGATGTTGGATGTCAGTTTTTCCTATAGGACCTTCATTATGTCAAGATATAATCCCTCTATTCTCACATTGGTGAGCATTTTTATCAGAAATATATGTTGGATTTAGTTGAATGCTTTTTTAGCATCTATTGATATGACCATGTAATTTTTATCTTTCACTTTGTTTATGTGGTGTATCACATTTATTGATTTGTGGTTATTGTATCAGTCTTGCAAAGCTGGAATGAATCCCACATGGTCACGGCAAATAATTTTTATATTGCATTGCAGGATCTAATTTGCTACTGTTTTGTTAAGAATTTTGGCATCTCTGTTCATCAGGGATATTGGCGTGTAGTTTTTTTTTTTTTTCTTTTTTTTTTTCTTTGTAGTATTTTTTTCTGGTTTTGAAAATATAATTGTGCTGGCCTCATAAAAAGAGTTTGGAAGTCTTCCTTCTTCTTGAATTTTAAAAAATATTTTGAGTAGAATGAGTATTAATTCTTTTTTGAATGTTCAGTAAAACTCCCCGGTGAAGATGTCCGGGCCTAGGTTTTTGTTTGCTGGGAGAGTCTTGATTACATCTTCAATTTCTTTTGCTGTTATTGGTCTGTTCAGGTTTTCTATCTCTTCCCAGTTCAGTTATGGTAGACTATGTGTTTCTAGAAATTTGTCCATTTCACTTAGATTGTCGAATTTGTTGTCATATAATTATTCATAATATTTGTTAACAATCCTTTATATTTCTGTGGTGTTAGTTGTTATTTCTCCTCTTTCATTTCTGATTTTGTGTATTTGGTTTCTCTCTCTGTTTCTTGGTGAGTCTAGCTAAGGGTCCATCAATCTTGTTTATCTTTTCAAAGAACCAGCTCTTTGTTTCATTGATCCTTTGAATTGTTTTTTGTTTTTTTTGGTCTCCATGTCATTTATTTCTGCTCTAATCTTTATTATTTTGTTCCTTCTACTTACTCTGGGGTTTTCTTTTTGTTTGCTTTCTAGTTCTTTAAGTTGTGAGGTTAAATAGTCGATTAGAGATTTTTCTAGTTTCTTGAGGTAGGCATGTAGTGCTATGAACTTCCCTCTCAGAACTGCTTTTGCTGCATCCCATAGATTTTGTGTTGTGTGTTCATTTTCATTGGTTTTCAGGAAGTCTTTAATTTCTTCCTTGATCTCCATGGAAACCCATTCATTGTTCAAGAACATGCTATTTAGCCTCTATATTTTCAAATGTCTTGCCCTGGCTGGTTTGGCTCAGCGGTTGGAGCGTCGGCCTGCGGTACAGAGAGACCCGGGTTCGGTTCCCGCTAAGGGCACGTACCTCGGTTGCAGTTTGTCCCCGGCCCTGGTTGGTCGTGCGGGTGGCAGCCACTTGATGTGTCCCTTCACGTCGATGTTTCTCTCTCTCTCTCTTCCTCTCTCTCCCTCCCACTCTATCTGAACAAAAAATGGAAAAATGTCCTCGGGTGAGGATAAAAAACAAAAAAACAAAAAACAAATGTCTTTGCATGTTCTTGTTGCAATTGATTTCTAATTTCATGCCATTGCGATCTGAGAAGATGCTTGATATGATTTCAATCTTCTTGAACTTGTAGAGACTTAGTCTTTGCCCTAACATGTGGTCTATATTTGAGAATATCCCATGTGCACTTTAGAAGAATGTAAATTCTGCAGTTTTGGGGTGTAATTTCTGTATATATGTATTAAATCCATTTTATGCAGTGCATCATTTAGAGTCTCTGTTTCCTTATTAATTATTATTTTTGAGAGTCTATCCAGTGATGTCAGCGGGGTTTTGAGGTCCCCTGCTATAATTATATTGCTGTCAATTTCTCCTTTGACGTCTTCCAGAAGATTTTAAATGTATTTTTGTCCTCCCATATTGGAAGCATATGTTTTCCAAGGTTATATCTTTCTGTTGTATAGATTTTTTCAATAGTATGTAGTGGCCTACTTTGTGTCTAGTTATGGTCTTCATTTAGAAATCAGATATGAGTATTTATCAGATTTTATCAGATATGATCAGATATGATCAGATATGAGTATTGCTAACCCAGCTTTTTTTTTTTTTTTCCTTTCTATTAGCTAGGATGATCTCTTTTTTTTTTTTTTCATCCCTTCACTTTTAACCAATGTGAGTCTTTTGTTGTTGTTAGGTGGATCTCTTGTAAAGAACATGTATATGAGTCATGCTTTCTTATTCAATCAGCTACTCTGTGTCTTTTGATTGCAGCATTTAACCTGTTTACATTTAAAGTTATTATTGATATGTACTTATTTATTGCTGTTTTCATGTATTTTGGTTAAATTTTTCTTCCAGTAATTATGACAGCCTTTTAATATTTCTTGCAGTGGTAATTTTTGCCTATATATCCCCTTAGATTTTTTGTCTGGGAAGCTCTTTTTTTTCACCTTATATTTTGAATGATAGCCTTGCTGGATAGAGTAGTCTTGGATTCAGATTCTTGTTTTTCGTTATCATGATTAATTCATGCCATTGTCTTCTGGCCTGTAGTGTTTCTGTTGAGAAGTCAGCTAATAGCCTTATTGAAGTTTCTTGGTAGGTAACCTGTTGTTTATCTCTTGCTGCCTTTAGGATTCTCTCTTTGTCTTTAATTTTTGCCATTGTAATTGGTGTGTCCCTGTTTGGGTTCTTCTTTTTTTTTTTTTTTTAATCCTGACCGGAGGACATTTTTCCATTTTTTGCACAGAGTGGGAGGGAGAGAGAGGAAGAGAGAGAGAGAGGGAAACATCGATGTGAAAGGGACACATCGAGTGGCTGCCACCCGCACGACCAACCAGGGCCGGGAACAGACTGCAACCGAGGTACATGCCCTTAGCGGGAACCGAACCCGGGTCTCTCTGGACCGCAGGCGGATGCTCTAACCGCTGAACCAAACCGCCCAGGGCGTGTTTGGGTTCTTCTTACTTGGGGTTCTCACTGCTTCTTGAACACGAATGCCTTTTTTCTTCACCATGTTAGGGAAGTTTTCTGTCAGTATTTCTTCAAATACATTCTCTAACCTTTGCTCACTTTCTTCTTCTTTTGTAGCTTCTATGTTGTGAATGTTGTTACATTTCTGTTGTCCCACAGTTATCTTAAGATCGTTTTTTTTTCCTTTTGGTTTTCCGATTATTTTTTTTCTACCCTGTCTTCTAATTCACTGATCCAGTCCTCAGCTTCTTCTACTTTTCTGGTTACTTTTTCCAATGTTTTCAATATTTCTGTTATGTCTTTCTTCATTTCCACTTGGTTGGTTTTTTAGTGTTTCTATATATTTACTCATGGTTTTGAGCTTCTTACTCATGCTGTTGAGCTTCCTCAAAATCATACCTTTGATAACTTGCTTAACTGCATTTAATATATGTCATCTTCAGTATAATTCTCTTGTTCTTTCATTTAAAATTTGTTTCTTTGTTTCACCATTTTGGCTATTTCAGTGGGTTTTGGAGCCTGCCAAATTATTCCTGTGTTTGATGGTGTTCTGCTTTTTGTTGCTCCCTATACTGGGTTGGAATGAATGTAGGAGGAGCCATGTTAAACATTACTGTCAAGTCTTACTTTCCTGGGTAGATTTGCAATAATAAAATCATTATTAATGTATATTTATTTATTTTCCTTTTTTAATATAATTAATTTATTTGTTTTGTTACAGATGTTTCTCCTTTTGCCCCCACTAATACCCCACTCCCCCTCCATCCCTGCCCTATCCCAGACTTTGTTATCCATGACTGTTGCTCATGCATACATGCATATAAGTTCTGTGGTTTATCTCTCCTCCACCACCCCCTCTTCTGGAGATTGTTAGCCTGTACCCCACTTCCCCATTTCTGGGACTACCCCATTCCTCAGACTGTTATGTTCATTGTATTCCAAAAATAAGTAATGCCATGTGATATTTTTATTTCTCTGCTTATCTTGTTTTGCTTAGGATAATGCTCCCCTGGTTCCTCCATGTCGTCTCAAAGGATAAGAGATCTTTCTTACAGCTGCATAGATTTTGCCATTTTATTTTATATACCTTTGGTCATCTCTTTCTTTATTTTCTTTCTTCTTTCTGCTTCATCAAGAAAGCCCTTTTAAAAAGAAAATGTAAGCCCTTTATCATGTCTTGCGATGCTGGCTGGTGGTAATAAAATCCTTTAGCTTTTTGTGTTGTTGTTGTCTAGGAAGTTCTTCATTTCCCCTTCAATTTTAATTGATAGCCTTGCTAGAAAGATTAGTTTTGTTACAGGCCTTTGCTTTTCATTACTTTGAATATTGGATGCCACTCTCTTCTGCCCTGTAGTGTTTCCGTTGAGAAATCAGTTGGCACCCTTATTGGAGCTCCCTTGTAGATAACTGTCTTTCTCTTGTTACTTTTAATATTTTGTCTTTGCCTTTAACTTTTGTGTCTTGGTGTAGTCCTCTTTGGTTCATATTGATATGGATTCTCTGTGCTTCCTGAAGTTATCTTATTTATTTATTTTTCTTCAACAGGTTAGAACATTGTCTGTCATTATTTCTTCAAACAGGTTTTCAATCCTTTGTTCACTCTCTTCCATGTCTGGAACTCTTATGATGCAGATGTCATTATTCTTGATTTTGTCCTAGAGGTCCTTTAGAAGTTCTTTACCTTTTAAGTTTCTCTTTTTTTGTTGTTGCTTTGTTTGAGTATGTACTCCTTTTTTTTTTTTTTTTGTCTTCTAAATTGCTGATTCAATTCTCTGCTTCATCTAACCTGCTCCTGATTTCTTCTAGTGTGTTCTTCATTTCAGATATTGTATTCTTCATTTATTACTGGTTCTTCTTTATGGTTTCTATAACTTTTTATAATGTTTACTATCTTTTTCTTTAAATTCTCATTGAGATCATCCATTCTTCCCCTAAGTTCCTTGAGCATCCTTATAATCAATGCTTTAAACTCTACACCTGATATCTTGGTTACTTCCATTTCATTTAATTCTTTTTTTCTGGGGATTTTTCTTATTATTTCATTTGTGGCATATTTCTTATTCTCCCCATTTTTGTGCCTTTTTGTCTTTGACTCTACGTAATAGATAGATTCCCTATGATTTTCAAGCTTGTTCTGAGGGGTTTCTGATGTAGGTTCTTTGTGGCTTTCAGTGGTGCAATCTTCTAGATCACCTGAGCTAGATGCTCCAGAAATGTTTCTTGTGTGGGTTGTGTGCCCCCTCTTGTTATAGTTGAGTCTTGAATTATGTTGGCTTGTTCTTGGGTGGAGTTAACCCTCAGGCTGGCTGACTATAAGGATATATCTCTTTCACAGTACATGAGTCATGATTCAGGAGCTGTCTCCAAGTCTCAGTTGATCCTAGCATGTTCAGGTGCTTGCTGGGGTCCTACTTTGAGTGAGTAATTTCTGTGGCTAGTTGGGTCAAGCTCTGTTGTGGTTTGAAGCCCAATAATGGTTGTGTTGTGTTTGAGCCCACCTGTACATGGTTCTGGTGCAGGTTTGTGTGAGATTTGTGTAACTGTTCTTGGGTTACCTGTCTGGAGCTACCACACTCTTCACTGTTTGTGGCTATGTCTATTAGGTTTAGGTGTTCATGGGAGAGGCCAATCTGTGCACAAAGATTGGTTCCTGCAGCTCTGATCTGGGGACAGGTCAACAAAATCCCCAAGGCTCGCTAATGTAAATCTGTTGACTCTTCTGCCACCCCCTGAGGTTTCAAGAGCTTCCTCCAGAGCCTTTTTTAAGAAAGACTGTAAAGTGAGTCCTTGCTGGCTGCACCCCACAGCCCTTTCCACATGGCACAAGCTGAGTAAGATGGGGCTACCCAGTGGAAAGGATGAAATTAGTTGGTTCCCTAATTGGTGGCATTGTGGTCAGGCACTCAATGGGAAGAATGTGACCCCTACTCCAGAGCTATATCATTCATTCTCTGCTAGAGCCTCCAATCCTAGTTCTCCCAGGAGAAGCATACCACCAATTCAGGTTTGGCCCAGCCAGCTGGCACCATTGTAGGAGAAAACTCAGCATGTCAGGGACACTGGAACTTGTGGAATTAGATCAAGATAGTCTTCCACTGGGGGTGTTGCTGCCTGCGCCAGTAGAAGGGGAGAGAGTTCTAAACATTCTCTTTGCTGTTTAGCCATTTGTGCTTTGGCCCCATACTGGAGTCTCTGCAGGAGTCATGCTCTGAAGTTTCTAGTACTGAGTGGTGTTTCCTTCCCCACATGGATCTGAGCTCAGCAGCCCAAGTCTTGGAAAGATAGAACAAAACAGTCTCCCGTTGGTGGTAGTGCTGGCTAAGCCTGCAGGTGTGGGAGAAGACCGGACCCAGTTCCAAAGCCTCACAGTTAAATGTATGTCTGAGTTTCTGCCTATAATCTCTTTAGAGGGGGAGCACATCAAGGTTTTCTGTTGTGTGCAGCCAACAGTCTTTTCAGCTTAGCAGAGTGCTGTTACCAGTAAGTGGAGGACCAGGCTAGTGCATGCACAGGCCGATGCTATAAGAATAGGAGTGCCCAACCTTAGGAAGATAGTGCCTGAGGGCAGTGTGGGATAAGTACTGACTCAGGACCAGGACCTCAGTAGCTGACCCTCCAGATCTCTCTTTGGGGTCACAGCACCCAGGTTTTCTTTTTATGACTCCAATATGCCATGAGTCACCTTCCCTCTACTGAAACCCTGGGTGAGTGCTTGAGAACAATCTTCTGTATGTGGGCAATTCAGGAAAACACCTGGGATTCTAGCAGGCTCCCTCCTCTTCATGGCAGACAGAGCCCCCAGTGATTTTCACTGCTGGATGCTATTGACACTTCACTTCCCAGTGTTGGTGCAAGGGATTGAGGTTGAGACCCCACATTCTTCAAGGAGGACTTTTATAATCAATACCGCTCTGGCTTCTCAGCCACCTCAGGTAGGTGCAGGGGCTAGCCCTCTTCTTGTATCCATTCTTTACTCCATTCTCTGGGTAGCTTCTTCTAGAAATCCTCGGATATAATACTTCTGTTTATCTATACTTCAGTTGGTAATTCAGGTTGATTGCTCTATAATTTTATTGTAAATCTGGTTTGGCACTGGGAGGATGTGAGTGTACCTTTTACCTACTCCACAGCTATCTTGCAACTCCCAACTATAGATTTTTTTAAAAACAGAGATTTTAGATCACAGCAATTTCAAGCTTTAATTATAATTGCTACAGAGGATTCTGACACAATGCAAAAGAGACTGAAATCATCATGACAGAAGTAACTGTATCTGTTTCATTTATCACAGTGTTCATTAAATATTTACTTAAAAATGAATGAGAGGGTCTGTGGAGAAAAGGGGACTCTAGTGCACTGCTGGTGGGAATGCAGACTGGTGCAGCCACTATGGAAAACAATATGGTGTTACCTCAAAAAATTAAAAATTGAACTTCCATTTGACCCAGTGATTCCACTTCTAGGAATATACCCTAAGAAGGCTGAAACACCAATCAGAAAGAATATATGTACCCCCATGTTTGTAGCAGCACTATTTACAATTGCTAAGATCTGGAAACAGCCCCAGTGTCCATCAGTAGACGAATGGATAAAAAAAACTGTGGTACATATACACAATGGAGTACTACGCCGCTGCAAGAAAGAAAGATCTCTTATCCTTTGAGACTAAATGGAGGGACCTGGAAAGTATCATCCTAAGTGAAACAAGCCAAACAGAGAAAGAGAAGTATCATATGATCTCACTTATTTGTGGAATATAATGAACATAACAGTCTGAGGAATGGGGTAGTCCAAGAGATGCGGAAGTGGGGTACAGACTGACAATCCCCTAAAGAGGGGGTGGTGGGGGAGAGATAAACCAGAGAACTTATATGCATGTATGCATGAACAGTGGACATGGACAACAAACTGGGGAAAGGGCAGGGAGGGAGGGGGAGGGGGGAATCAGTGGGGGAAAAAGGAGAAACATCTGTAACAAAAATTAATTAATAAAAAAAAAGAATTTACGTTGGAAGAAAAAAAAATGAATGAGAGCTAGAATAGGGGACAAATGAAATGAAGACTGCACTGCACTTGCACTTGGAATTACTCTTTTTTACAATGGCCAAAGTTTCATCCCAATGTTAATTTTATGCTGAGTTCTTTCTTGCCTTACAGTAAGCTCTGTCCCAGAAAGCATTGCAGCTGTCAAACCAACAGATTTGTCACATCTGCCTTATTTTTTTTCACCACATATTTCTGATTCCCACATAGAATCAAGCTGAGATGTGCCTTATACTTACAAAAAAAATTTAAAACAATGTCAAAATATCACTGTTATGGGAAACAGATGCTCACTTCAATATGCCATCATGGATAGTGTGAGAACATTATTACAGTATGTTGCAAGTTCTCCCCTCCTGTCCTTTAAGTTACTGTTTATGAGCATTTAATTATGGTATGTCTTGGCCTTTTTAAAAAATGTATTCTTTTGCAAAACTTGTACCTTTATGTCTTTCACTAAATTTGGGGAAATTTCAGACATTTCCTCAAATATTTTTCTTTACCAATAGTTTTCTACCTCCTTTGGGGACTTCAGTGACATAAATATTAATAGTATTTGATATTATTCAGAAAAATCTGTTTATTTTTTTAAATATCTTTGTTTCTATTCTTCAAATTGGACAAGTTCTCTTCATCTATGTTCTATTACTGACTTTTTTCTATTAACTTCTGATACCATTGCAATAAACTGGTTATTCTTTAACAGGAAAGGAGTAAAGGGGAGACTACCTAATTTAACACTCTAGGTCTGTTCCTTGCTGCTCGATGGGGAAAAACATTGGACAAAGAAATTTTAGACGCATGTCCTATTAGGTATGAGTGACATGAGAAGTGCCTGCCTGTCCAGCACACCTGGGAGCAAGTCAGTGGCCAGAATAGATAGGTGAGGCCATTGCAAACATGTGAAACCTGAATATTTAATCTCTTAGATAAAGGAAAGTGGTCTCTCTCTCTCTCTCTCTCTCTCTCTCTCTTGCTCTCTGTCGCGCCGTCTGTGCTGGACACCCAGCTTATAAGACCCTCATGCCCTGCACTCACCACATGGCCCATGGACATGTAGGAACCCTACATTGGACTGATGGATTGAATATAGACTGATCCATATCTAAACCTGGCTGCATCATGAAGCAGACACTCTGGTCTCTGGCACTATTTCTAACTGTGCTGACTTTACAACTGCCCCTTTTCCAAGACTGGGTTAAGGGTACTGGGACATTGGAAACAAAGAAATGTAATTTCATGCCAATAAAAACCATTCATTCTCCCATGAAGACTTCTGAAAATACTTATTACAGTGGGACTCCAAGAACCTCCTGCTCATGAGTGTTAGAGGGATCTGGCTCCCTTATCTCTATGGTATCACTCCATTCTGATAAATATGTAAATTTTTATTTAAGGTATTATACCATTCAGCTCTAAAATTTCCACTTGGTTCTTTTTTCTATAGTTTCTATTTTCTGCTAAGAATTTCTACCTTGACATTCATTTCAAAGGTGTTTGCATCATAGAGGATAATCCTAATCCTATTAACTTCTTTAAAGTTTTTTTTGTTTTGTTTTGTTTTGTTTTTTTCCTGATAACCAACACATTTGGAGTTAACATCTGTTCAAAGTTTTGTTTTCTTAAGAATTGGTCAGGTTTCCGTTTTTGTTTACTTAGTTTTTTTTTGTTTTTTTGTTTTGTTTTGTTTAAATTAGCATAGGTACTTTTAATTTTATGTTACAAGACTCTGAGGGCCTGTTAAATTGCTCTGGAGAAAATGTATGGGCATTTGTTTTAGCAAACAATTGACTGAGTTAAGTTTATACCACCAGTTCTGTCTTTCTTTCTACAGGAGTTGATTCCAGTACAAATCCCAGGGGGCCTTTAATTTTGTTGCTCTGGTTAAAAAAATTGCATTTACTAAAAGTTGTAACTACCTGCACAGGTTCACACTTCACTGTGAATGGGCCTGTTCTGGGAGAGAAGCAGCAAGAGAATGAAGCGAAAAAATTAAATCACTGCAATACCTTCCATAATGCAGAATAGATGCTTCTTTACCCAAGGATATGGGTTTTCTCTTGAAGCCTCTTAAAGTTTTGACTGCCTACACCCTTTCATCTTTGACTTTTTGTGTGTGTGTATTTTGTCCACAGTTTTTCACTGTAATCAGCTGGAGTTATGTTTGCTTCACCTCAGGCTTATTTAACCTCCACCAACACCAGAAGTCTTCTCACCCTCTTTTTGAAAGTAGTAACATTTTTGAAGAGCTTATGCTTATCAAATACTTTTGCATGCAACCTAGTTGATACTATTCTGGTTTTACAGGTTTGGAGACATTAGGATCTTTATGATCTCACAGTTGGTCAAGAAAGCAATTAAAGATTATACAAAGGTTTTTAAAATTCGGTTGGTTTTCCCATTTGCTCTTGGAGAGAGAAGAAAATACCTCATAATTGTCAGCAAAAAAAACAAATACATCATATTCACTACTTTTTATGATTTGTCAAGTGGGAGAAGATGTTTGTTTTACAAATTACAAGTTTACTTTTTAACCTCATCCTCCATCTCTTCCATTTCAGCTTCCTCCTCCCTTCCCACCTCCCCCTTTTTACTGACCTAAATTCAATCCACAGGGAAATATAAGAATCCTTAACTTTCTTTCTAACTTTTAGAGTAAATTTTCTTGTCTGAAAACCACAATTCTCATTTACATGGGAAATTATTTAGCCAAATGAATATTCCTGACCCATTCTATAAAAACAGAATTTTTTGAAGGACTAATTTCTGCATATTAAAATTGATGAGGCTCTGAAAAGATCTCATAATTATAAACTTAAATTTGCACATTTGTTCTGGCCGGTGTGGCTCAGTGGACTGTGTCCTCCCATGAACTGAGAGGGTCCGGTTCAATTCCGGGTCAGGGCACATGCCCAGGTTGCTGGCTGGATCCCCAGTGGGAGGTGTGCAGGAAGCAGCCAATCAATGTTTCTCTCTTATATAAATGTGTCTATCTCTCTCTTCTTTCCTCTCTCTCTAAAATATCAATAAAAACAAAGTTTTAAAATAATAAAAATAAATAAATTTGCACATTTACAATCTTATTAAATTGGCTTAAGTTTTTAAATGAAGTATAAAAGACATCTAAAAGTGCAAAAATATTGTATAGTTCAAGAAATTATCACATTAGTTTACACCTATGTGGGAAACAGAAAACTTTCTTCTTACAACCTTAATTTTTCTGGTTGATCAAATCATTTAAATCACATACATACAACAGATTAACTAACAGGAGAAAATCAAGTTTTATTATAGAGAATTCACATAAAGATAAAAATTCCAAAAGATGGTGGGGCAAAATAATGTATAAATGTCACTCTGGATTAAGAACAATTCATAGGTAGATGAGAAACAGCAAACATTTGATAAATAAATTCTTGCTGAACCACCAGAAATAGTGGGACACAGAGTGGAATCTAACAGACAGACTTTGCTTGAATCCTCCCTGTCTGCCATACTTAATTCATATGTGCTAAAGTGAATATGTTAAGGTTTTATTCCTGAAGCAGGTTGTTATATCTGAATTCACTTAGAAAAGGGGGAGGTAAAAAACAAAAACAAAAACAAAAACAAAAAAACAGAAAAACTAACAAAAAAAAATCTCCTCTTGAGTTTGTTGGGCTTTATTTTCAGCTAGAAATAATCTGCATGCCGTGGTGTTACATACCAGGAAGTCTCTTTCTGGATCCCAACACGCATATAACTACTATTCAGGTTAAGAAATAGAACACTGCCAGGACACAGTGATTTGACTTTTACTGTGTAAGAATCTGTATAAAAGGAGATGGAGTATCTATATGTGATTGTCCTTCATAGCTTTTAAGTCCAAGTAAATGCATAAATAACTTGATTTTCCCCATAAATGTCTTCCTAAATATTGGGTATAAGTGATTTTACTGAATAAAAAGCCTTTAAATATAGTAAGCAAGACAATGGGATTATTTTAAAGCTGTTGTGAATCTTTTGTAACAGGGAAGTTCTCTTTACAAAATAAGTAACCACCCCTAATTTATCTGTTTTAAAACTGGATTTGAGTACTCTAAGTTTCCTTAAAGTAGGGTACCTATATATTTCTACTAAGTCACAAAAACCTTTGGTAGCTTTTTTGGAATTAGACATTTTATATTATTAAAACCTGAGCCTGTAGGGTCTAGTAGGATATAGAAGGACTGATTTTTAAAAAAATTCTTGTCTATACCACTTGAGAAGTGATTGCAAGTATCTTCACTTTAAACCTTCCTACACAAAGTATCAAATTGGATTCTGTCTTTTTCCTAAGTTTGTGTTTATATATTTCAGTTAATATTTGAACATATAGTGTAACTCTGAATAGAAGTATTATTGCACATTTCATTTTAGTAAATTAATGTCAGTCGCAGAGAATTCTGAAGTTTTTCTCATGCGTATGATTTCTACTGAGAATGTAGCACTCACTGTCTGAGAAATGTATTTAATTGCCTCATGCTTTAGTAGGGTAGCATAAAAATCTGCATTAAAAATATTATCTGATTCAGGAAGATGGCAACAGGCAGGACCTGAGGGAGGGTGAGTGTGTGAGAGAGTGAGAAAGTGTGTGAGAGAGTGTGAGTGGACATGAAGGTGGATGACCAAACCCAAGCAGTGCAGAGCCACAGAGCAGAAAGTTTCTGTGCTGTGGATCTGAGCAGATGGCTACCATGGTAAGTGGCTCTTAAAGGCACTATTTACTGTGCCACAGGAGGTCCCACCATTTTGGAAGATCCTGGGACTTCCATGGGAGAAGGCAGTGGGAGTGGCTAGGGCCCAGCAACCTGAGCCCACCAGCGCACCTGGCACCATCGTACCAGAGGACACACTGTGTCAAACAAAAACCAATGCACAGTAGTGGAGCTCCCAAGGTGCTGGTCATGAAAGCTGCAGACACCCTGGAGCCCAGCACCATCCCCCATAGTAGCAGCCCAATCAGAGTCAAGATATATACCCCCAGAAACAGAGGCTGGGGAGCAGACATCCATCCCCAGGCAACAGAAGCACAGACCAGCAACTGAGACCCATCTTCAAAAACTATAGCAGAAACTAAGCAGGAGTTGAGCCCAAAGGGTAGCAGCACTCCCCAGCCGCCAGCTGCAGGACCTGGGGTTCCACAGAGGCCTGTGCAGACCAGTAGCTACACAGAGCAGTGGAAAACCAGGACCCCAGAGAGACTGGTGTGATCCAGCTGCCTGCCCACTGGAACTGCAGGGTCAGGGACACAAGAGAGGGTTGGCAACCCAGCAGGAACTGTGCAATCTAGTTACGCATGGGGCCTGTGGGGTGATGAAGCATCAGAGAGGCCTGCATGACCAAGTAGGGACTGTGCCATCCAGTTACACGTGGGACCTGCAGGGTGCTGAAGCACCAGTGAGGCCTGTGTGACCCAGCACCCCATAATATTGGCACAGAGCTGGGTCCCCAAGGGACTGTGCCATCCAGGTACCCACAAGACCTGCAGGGTGCAGGGGCACCAGAAAAGCCTGTGCTACCAAGCTGCACATAAGAGAGGCTTAGAGGATGAGAAAATGGAGGTTGAATGAATAGAAGCTACACAGAAGATCTCCCAGGACCAAACAGAAATTACAACTAAAATAAAGACAAATCCTCAGAAAAAAAGCAACAGAAAAGAAGCAATAAAAGACCATATAACCAAGGACACTGGTAGGATCTGCCAAGGCATGTGAGGGTGGCGGGCTGGGAGCCCACTAAAAGCATCAGACAGCTGTGAGGAGCGCCTTTTGGGAATAAAAACCAAGCCTGCTCAGCAGAACAGAGAACCAAGACTGACCACTAGAATAGCCATTGCCACTCACCTGGGGACTACAGCAGAGGGAAGGCAGACTGGGCTGAAACTCTTTGGGGAAACTCAGAATTTGGAGGGCACTACGAGTTTTTGCTGAGTTGTGGCCAGAAAGGACTGTGCCAGTGTGCTCTTTCCCAGAGCTGTGGGGAAAAGCAGCAGCCCTCTGCCCTCTAGGAGATTCAGCCTTTCCCAAGAGAGGCAAAGCATTGCAAATTGAGGCTCATTAACAACCAGCTTTTATCTCACACTCTGGAAATTCTCTTATGCAGAACCACAAGGCTACATTCCAAGGCACTGAGTAACTGAGATTACTAGCCACCAGGAAAAATGTAGAGGATAACTGAACCTTTCCTGGGCTTAAAAATCTATTCAGGAAAGTAAGACTTGACAGTGGTGCTTAACGTGGGCCCACCTAGATTCATCAAAACCCAGTAGAGTAAGACACAAACAGCAGAACACCAACACCCACAGGAAAAATTTGGCAGACTCCAAAACCCACTGAGATAGCCAAAATGGTAAAACAAAGAAACAATACCCAAACAAAAGAAAAAGAGGACTCTGTCGAATATGAGATAAATAAAATGCAACTAAGCAAAATATCAGAGATATAGTTCAGAGCCATGATCTTGAGGAAGCTCAACAGTATGACTAAGGACATAAGCACCATGACTAAAAATACAGAAACATTGAAAATCAACCAAGTGGAACTAAAGAATGATATAGCAGAAATGAAGAACACATTGAAAAGATTAACCAGCAGAGTAGAAGAAGCTGAGGACTGGATCAGTGAATTAGATAACAGGGTAGAAAAAATCAACCAATCAGAAAACCAAAAGACAAAAACTATAAAAAAACAAAACAAAACAGGAAGACAGCTTAAAGAACTGTGGGATAACAGAAAATGTAATAATATTTGAATCATAGGAGTCCTCGAAGAGGAAAAAAGTGAGCAAGGGTTAGAGAATATATTTGAAGAAATAGTGACAGAAAACTTTCCTAATTTGGTGAAGGAAGAATGCATTCAAGTTCAAGAAGCACACAGAGCCCCAAGTAAGAAGAATCCAAACAGGCCCACACAGAGACACATAGTAATTAAAATGCCAAAAATTAAAGACAAACAGAGAATTCTAAAGGCAGCAAGAGACAAGAAACAGGTTACCTACACAGGAAACTCCATAAGGCTCTCAGCTGACTTCTCAACAGAGACACTACAGGCCAGAAAGCAGTGGCATGAAGTAAGCAAGATAAAGAAAAAAACAGGATCTGAATCCAAGGCTACTCTATCCAGCAATACTATCATTCAAAATAGAAAGTCAAATAAAGAGCTTCCCAGACAAAAAAATGGCTAAGGGAATATATTAAGCTCAAATCAGCACTGCAAGATATGCTAAAAGGATTGCAGTAATTAGCAGAAGAAATAGAAAGAATAATAGAACCACACTAAACAAAAATGGCAATAAATAAATACAGATCAATTATCACCTTAAATGTGAATGGTTTGAATACTCTGATAAAAAAACAAAACAAAAAACATAGAGTAGCTGACTGGATACAAAAGTATGACTCACATACATGTTGTTTACAAAACACACACCTCACCACAAAAGACTCACATGGATTGAAAGTGAAGGGATGGAAAAAATTATTTCAAGCAAACAGAAAGCAAAAAAAAAAAAAATAAGCTGGGGTAGCAATAATCATATCTGATTAAGCAGATTTCAAAATAAAGGGCATGACTTCCGGTCAAGATGGCTGCATAGGTAAACACGGTATAGCGTCCTCCCACAACCACATCAAAGTTACAACTAAACTACAGAACAACCATCATTCAAAACCGCCTGAAATCAAGCTGAATGGAAGTCTTACAACTATGGAATTAAAAAAAAAAAAAAGCAGCTACATCCAGACTGGTAGGATGGGCGGCGCAGCGGCGGCGCAGCGGTGGCGCAGCGGTGGTGCGCGGTGGCGAGATGGGCTGGTCCCACACCCAAGCGTGGCAGATAAAAATCAGGAGGATCCTGTGGCTGGGAAGGTCCTTCCTGAGGACTGAGGGGTCCCCGTCCCACACCAGGTGCCCTGTTCAGGGCTCCAGTGCCAGGAAGAGAAGTCCCCATAACTTCTGGCTGGAAAAACCAGCGGAAACTGAGGCTCAGGGAAGCTGAAGCGGCTGCAGCCCCAGGCAGCTCCCTAAAGGGCCTGCACACGGACTTATCGTACTCTCTCCCTCTAAGCTCCAAGGGGAGGCAGCTCGAGGGGCGCCAGAGACATACAGGGAAGAACTGAGCTGTTTGGCACTGGAGCGAGGGCTGGAGAGGGGGCTTCCTCGGGGACAAACGTGCTGTAAGGGGCCTTTGTTCCTTTGGTGAGCACTTCCCGGGGGCTGTATATCTGGGACTCCAGCAACCTGGCTCACACTGGTAGCCCTGCCCTGCTGACTCCCTGAGGCCCCACCCCGCCCCACACAACTTTCAAGCCCACCCAAGCTGTTGCCACTTGCTTAACCATAGGATTGGCCTGTCTTGGATCCTGCTTCAGGTTTTTCCTAAATTCTTTCAAACGAGCAGCATCTGGTCTCAGAGAGCCCCATATCTCTCATTAAGTAATACACAGAAACAAACACAGGGAGGCAGCCAAAATGAGGATACAAAGAAACAGGTCCCAAATGAAAGAACAGAACAAAACCCCAATAAAAGAACTAAGAGAAAGGGAGATAAGCAACCTAACAGATACTGAGTTCAAAATACTGCTTATAAGGATGCTCAATGAACTTAGTGAGAACCTCAGTGAACTTAGGGAGGGCCTCAAGAGCATAACAATGTACCAGTTAGAAATCATGGATACACAGTTAAAGGAGGCATTAACTGAAATAAAGAATAATTTACACAGCTTCAATAATAGAGTATGTAAATCCAAGGAGCAAACCATCAATTTGGAATATAAGGAAGCAAAAAATCCCCAATCAGAACAGCAAAAAGAAAAAAGAATCCAAAAAAATGAGGATAGTGTAAGGAGCCTCTGGGACAACTTCAAGCGTGCCAACATTCGCATCTTGGGGGTGCCCGAAGGAGAAGAGAGAGAACAAGAAATTGAAAACCTGTTTGAAACAATAATGGCAGAAAACTTTCCTAACTTGGTGAAGGAAACAGACATACAAGTCCAGGAAGCACAGAGAGTCCCAAACAAGATGAATCCCAAGAGGCCCACACCAAGACACATTATCATCAAAATGCAAAAGGTTCAAGACAAAGAGAGAATCTTAAAAGCAGCAAGAGAAAGGCAGCTAGTTACCTACAATGGAGTACCCATTAGGCTGTCAGCTGATTTCTCAAAAGAAACTTTGCAGGCCAGAAGGGAGTGGCAAGAAATGTACAGAGTGATGAAAACCAAGAACCTACAACCAAAATTACTCTATCCTGCAAAGATGTCATTTAGAATCAATGGACATATAAAAACTTTCCCAGACAAGAAAAAAATTAAAGGAGTTCATCACTACCAAACCGTTATTATATGAAATGATGAAGGGTCTTTTTGAAGAAAAAGATAAAATGTATGAACAAACAAAATGGCAATGAATACATATCTATCAACAATGGAATCTACAAACAAAATGAACAGGAAGAACAGACGCATTCTCATAGATACAGAGAACATTTTGTTGTTTGCCAGTTGGGAAGGGGGTTGGGGGAATGGGTGAAAAAGGTGAAGGGATTAAGAAGCACAAATTCATTGCTAGACTGACAAACCTCAAAGGGAAAGGGGTTGGGGGGGTGGGAAGAAATAAACCAAAGAACTTATATGCATAACCAATGGACACAGACAATAGAGTGGGAAAAGGTGGGAGGGGGGCGGGAGGGGGGAGGAGGGGGTCAATGGGGGAAAAATGTGGAACATCTGTAATACATTTTACATCCAACAATAAAGATTTGAAAAAATAAATAAATAAATAAAAATAAATAAATAAAAATGAAAAAAAAAAAATAAAGGCCATAATTAGAGACAAAGCTGGCCACTACATAATATTAAAAGAAAAATCTATCCAACAGGAAGATATAACCTTGGTAAACATATATGCATGAATATAGGAGTGCCAACATATATTAAAAATCTCTTGGAGGACTTTAAAGGAGAAATCAACAGAAATACAATCATAGCAGGGGACTTCAATACCCCGCTGACATCACTGGATTGATCTGCTAAACAAAAAATTAACAAGGAAACACAGATTCTACATGAAGTACTAGAACAAATGGATTTAATAGATATCTACAGAGAATTACACCTCAAAAGTACAGAGTTCACATTCTTCTCAGGTAAACATAGGACATTCTAAAAGATAGACTACATGATAGAGCACAAACTAAGTCTCTACAAGTTCAAGAATATTGAAATCATATCAATATTTTTCTCAGATAAGAGTAGTATGCAACTAGAAATCAATTGCAATGACATTTGAAAACATGGAGGATAAATAGCATGTTATTGAAAAATGAATGGGTTACCATGGAGATCAAGGAGGAAATTAAAAACTTCCTGGAAACCAATGAAAATGAACACACTAGCCTTGGCCGGTTTGGCTCAGCGGTTGGAGCATCGGCCTGCGGTACAGAGAGACCCGGGTTCGGGTTCCCGCTAAGGGCACGTACCTCGGTTACAGTTTGTCCCCGGCCCTGGTTTGTCGTGCGGGTGGCTGCCACTCAATGTGTCCCTTCACGTCGATGTCTCTCTCTCTCTCTCTTCCTCTCTCTCCCTCCCGCTCTATCTGAACAAAGAATGGAAAAATGTCCTCGGGTGAGGATAAAAAAAAAAAAAAAGAAAGAAAATGAACACACTACAACACTAATCTATGGGATGCCCCAAAAGCAGTTCTGAGAGGGAAGTTCATAGCACAACAGGCCTACCTCAAGAAACTAGAAAAATCTCTAATAGACCATCTAACCTCTCAACTTAAATAACTAAAAAGCAAACAAAAAGAAAATCCCAGCGCAAGTAGAAGGAATGAAATAGTAAAGATCAGAGTCGAAATAAATGGCACGGAGACCAAAAACACAATTTAAAGGATCAATAAAACAAAGAGCTGGTTCTTTGAAAAGATAAACAAGATTGATAGAACCTTAGCTAGACTCACCAAGAAACAAAGAAAGAGGACCTAAATACACAAAATTGGAAATGAAAGTGAAGATATAATAACTGACACCACAAAATACAAAGGAACGTTAAACATATTATGAACAATTATTCGGCAACATATTCGACAATCTAAGAGAAATAGACAAATGTCTAGAAACACACAGTCTCCCAAAACTAAACCGGGAAGAGATAGAAAACATGAACAGACCAATAACAACAAAAGAAATTGAAGATGCAATCAAGAATCTCCCAGCAAACAAAAGCCTAGGGCAGGACAGCTTCTTGGGGGAACTTTACCGAACATTCAAAGAATAACTAATACCCATTCTCCTCAAACTGTTTCAAAAAATTCAAGAAGAAAGCATACTTCCAAACTCATTTTATGAGGCCAGCATAATTCTAATTCCAAAACCAGTAAAAGACACTACCAAAAAAATATATATATACAGAACAATATCCCTGATGAACATAGATGCCAAAATCCTGACCAAAATACTAGCAAATCAAATCTAGTAATACATCAAAAAAATTATTCACCATGACCAAGTGGAATTCATCCAAGAAATGCAAGGCTGGTACAGTATTCACAAGTCAATGAATGTGATACACCACATACAAAAATGAAAGATAAAAATCATATGATCAAATCAATAGACTCTAAAAAAGCGTTCGACAAAATCCAGCACCCAATTCTGATAAAACCATTCAGCAATCTGGGAATAGAGAGATTATATCTCAATACAAGAAAGGCCATATATGAAAGACCTACAGACAACATCATACTCTAAGGGCAAAAGGTAAAAGCATTTCCCTTAAGAACAAGAACAAGACAAGAATGCCCACTTTCGCCACTCTTATTTAACATAGTATTGGAAGTCTTAGCCACAACCACCAGATGGGAAGAAAAAATAAAAGAAATCCAAATTGGAAAGGAGAAAGTGAAACAGTCATTATTCGCAGATGAAATGATACTATATGTAGAAATCACCAAAGACTCCATCAAAAATTTACTAGACTTAATAAATGAATTTGGCAAAGTAGCAGAATACAAAATAAATGTCAAGGAAATTGATGGCATTCTTATACTCACAGAAGGAGAATCTAAGTAAACAATCCCACTTACCATCATGGCAAATAATAATAATAATAATAATAAGATATGTAGGAATAAACTTATCCAAAGAAACAAAGGACCTATTAGCAGAAAACTACAGGTCATTGAAAAAGAAATAGAGAAAGATATAAAAAGTGGAAGCACATATCTTGTTCATGGATTGGAAGAATTAAAATATTTAAAATGTCCACAATACCCAAAGCAATCTATAGATATAAGGCCATCCCCAACAAAATACCTATGACATACTTCACAGAACTAGAACAAATACTTCAAAAGTTCATATGGAACCAAAAAAGACCTCGAATAGCCACAGCAATCTTGAAAAAGAAGAACAAAGTTGGAGGAATCACATTACCAGATTTCAGGTTATACTACAATCAACACAGCCTGGTAGTGGCACAAGAACAGGCATATTGACCAGTGGAACAGAACAGAGAACCCAGAAATAGACCCAAGGCAATATGCTTAATTAAGGTTTGACAAAGGTGGCCAGAGCATACAGTGGATGGAGTAAAGACAGCCTCTTTAATAAATGGTGTTGGGAGAATTGGACAGCTACATGCAAAAAAATGAAACTAGACCATCAATTTACACCCTACACAAGAATAAACTCAAAATGGATAAAAGACTTAAATGTGGCCCATGAATCCATAAAAATCCTAGAAGAAACTGTAGGCAGCAAAATTTCAGACAATACGCAGCAGAATTTTCACTGATACATCACCTAAGGCAACAGAAACAAAGGAAAAATGAACATATGTGACTACATCAAACTCAAATGCTTCTGCACAGCAAAAGTTACAATCATCAAAATGGAAAGGCAACCCACTCTATGGGAGAGCATAATTGCCAGTGATATATCAGATAAGGGTTTAATTTCCAATGTATATAGAGTGCTCCTACAACTCCACAAAAGGAAGACAAAGAACCCAATTAAAAAATGGGCAGAGGAGCTGAATAGACACCTCTCCAAACAGGACATACAAATGGCCAAGAGACATATGAAGAAATGCTCAACATCACTAATCATCAGAGAGATGCAAATTAAAACAACAATGAGGTATCACCTCACACCTGTCAGAATGGCCTCCATCAACAAATCATCAAACAAGTGTTGGCGAGGGTGTGGAGAAAAGTGAACTCTAGTACACTGCTGGTGGGAATGCAGACTGATGCAGCCACTATGGAAAACAATATGGTGTTACCTCAAATAATTAAAAATTGAAATTATATTTCACCCAGTGGTCCCACTTCTAGGAATATACCCTAAGAATCCTGAAACTCCAATCGGAAAGTATATATGTACCCCCATGTTGGTAGCAGCACTATTTACAATAGCTAAGATCTGGAAACAGCCCAAATGTCCATCAGTAGACAAATGGATAAAAAAGCTATGGTACATATACACAATGGAGTACTATGCAGGTGTAAGAAAGATCTCTTATCCTTTAAGACTACATGGAAGAACCTGGAAAGTATTATCCTAAGCGAAACAAGTCAAACAGAGAAAGACAAGTATCATATGATCTCACTTTTTTTTTGGAATATAATGAACATAACAGTCTGAGGAATAGGGTAGTCTCAGAGACATGGAATTGGGGTACAGAGTAACAATCTCCAGAAGAGGTGGTGGGGGAGAGGTAAACCACAGAACTTATATGTATGTGTGCATGAACAATGAACATGGACAACAGAGCTGGGAGGTAAGTGGAGGAGGGTGTCAATGGAGGAAAAGGAGAAACTTCTGTAACAAAAATAAATGAATTAATTAAAGGAAATACTCTAGATTTGGTAATATTGATAAAGGAGTTTAGTTTGAATAACTTAGAGGTTATTTCTAGTTAATAAAATGAAATTATTTTAAACTTAATAAATGCAAATAGTTGAAGAGAAAAATAAATAAATAAATGTCATTTGCAGTTTTATAATAAAACATTTAATTGTTTTTAGAAACAATTACTTGAATATTATAGTGTATTTCAGAAATATTTTCTTAATTTTTAAAGTAAAATTATCAATGTAACTGCTCAAAGTAAAAAAGAAAAACTTGAGTTTAAAATAAAAAGTGAAAGATTAAAAAAAAACAAAAGAGATTGAAACTGTGTCAGTTCTCTGTGCACCTATTGCATATTCACAAATAAATGTGCAATAGCCTTCATTAAATTTGATAACTTTTCCTTAAATTAAATTGCTTTTATCAATTGAAACTAAAAGTAGTTTCACAATTTTTTTTTGTCATTGAAGATGGCATTTACCCCCTTTTTTAAAATAATCAATTAATTTTATTTTTGTTACAAGTGTTTCTCCAAAACCTGGGTGTCCCCACAGAGTTCCAGCCCAGTCTGTCCTCCCTCTGCAGTAGCCCCCAGGTGAGTGTCTGTGGCTATTTTAGTGCTCAGTCTGGGCTCTCTACACTGTGGAGTGGGCTTGGTCTTTATTTCCCAAGGATGCTGCTCACAGCTAAAACTGTTGCTGTCCCTGGGCTTTCATCCCACCACCCTCTAGAGCCACTGCAGATCCTACCAATGTCCTTGGTTATATGATCCTGTGGGTAAATGAATTGCACAGTCCATTTGGGGACCTGACTATTTGCCTATGTTATGGGCTGCTGGGTTGCACAGGCCTCTTTGGTGCTTCAGCACCCCAGAGATCTCATGGGTAACTGGATGGCACTCTTCCTTCTGGGTCACACAGACCTCTCTGGTGCTTCAGCACCCAGCAGGTCCTCAGGGTAACTAGATGGCATAGTCCTTGCTGGGTTGCACAGGCCTCTCTGGTGCCCCAGCACCCTGCAGTTCCAGCTAGTGGGCAGCTGGATTGCACCACTCCCCAATCATTATTTTCCAAATTAATATTATTTTATCAAACTCTAATATCTAGTATAAACAATTACTCAGCAAAACCATTGAGAACAAAATCACCTTACTAAAATAAGCTCTAAATGACCAAGAATTCCAAGTCAAATTTTAGCACTCCTTTTCAAATTCATTTCTAATATTGCTAATTTAACAATATGTCCCTATGAATGATTTAGGGTGAGGGAAACCACCTTTCATTTTGCATAAAATAAGAACATATATGTGCCCTGGCCAGTTTGGCTCAGCGGTTGAGCGTTGGCCTGTGGACTAGAGAGTCCCGGGTTCGGTTCCTGCTAGGGGCACATACCACACACACACAAAAATAAATTAAAAAAAAAAAAAAAAGAACATATATGTTGGAAGCTGTGTAGTATCTTAGTGGCCTTGTGGCAAGGACATTACAAAAATGTGACTGGGAATAAAGGGCAATTAAAATAACGGGATCTTCTATTAACAAAATTCCTTCAGTTCTTTGTCATCTCATAGTTTTGTTCTCATTATCTGTTTCTCACCCTTGCATCTTCCCTTGTTTCTGTGTTCATTCATCCTGGCTTGGATCATTTAAGCTTACCCAAAACTCACACTATTCATTGACTCTGTGCCAATGTTCATTCGTGATGACTGCATTTACCCTTAACACCTGACAGTAAATTCAATAATTTACCATTTACCCCTGTCATCCACTACCAATCTTGTTCATCCTGGCATCCCAAGTTTCATTCTTTACCATTCTCCTTGGCATCAAATTTTACTGAACAGGTGTTTACTCCTTTCCTTTTACCACCGTTTTAAAGATAACTTTGACCTATTTATATCTTAAAAGAATGGATGCATTTAGCTCTTCCTGCACTATTTTGTAGAAGATGCTAACCTATGATATTTTAACCTGAATATATTTCATTTGGATTAGAGTAAGTTACTGATGAGGCCTAGGTGGCAAGTGGAATCCTCATATAGACCTATTAATCTCTCTTGGAAAAAAGTGTGTGTTTTTGCTGATGTACAATTGATCTTCATTATCTATCTTTTCATTAGAAAGAGAAACAATAACTTTGAATCAATAAGACCTATCTTAACGTGTAGAATTCAAAGTGTCATCTTTATATTGTTGGACAAAAAAATTAAAGCTTCTAGCTGAGCTTTCAAGATAGAATAAATCAGATATTAGGTAATGTTCAAATTGAACAGTATTCCTTACGTAAAGGAATAAGTGGGGTAAGGTTACTAGCCTGAAACCTGAAAAACAGATATGAAAAATATGATGAAGCCTAGAATTTAAACTAAGAATTTACTGCCACAAAACAGAGGCAAAATACTTTAGAAGGTACCAGTAAGCAAAGGCACACTCAAAATATCATGACTAGAGACATGGAATACCTATGGAGAACAAAGAACATAGGGCCTTTAAATACTGTCACATATTGTAAGTTGGTAATCTTTCTGAAAAGACATTTTGCAAAAGCCACAAAATGTTAAGATGTTATGCTCTAATAATCATTACCACAGGGAAATAATGAACAAAGATGTTTATTAAATTATCATTTGTATTTATAAAAAATTATAAAAAAATATTTGTTATAAATATTACACATATGTTATTTAAATGATATTAAATGATTGCACACATGGTTATTTAAATGATGTTACACACATGTTATATAACCATTAAAACAGTATAATCCTTTAATAACATAGAAAAATATTAAATGAACAATATGCAAGATTTATGCACACTATGTTTGCTACCAGGCAAATACATTTTGTGAAAACTGAATCAGAATATTCCAAACCCATAATCATTCATTAGGGTTCAGCACCTGTAGCTTATTTCTTGCTGAACTTTCTATACTATCATTCATATATTTTAGCATAAGTTTTAAAAGCTGCCTGTACTATTGGTGCCTCCACATGATCTTTACCTGGACATAACTGTACAGCAAGGTGAACACATTTGGCCCACTGCTTTTGTAGTTCTTCAGACGTCATAGAAGAGACAATATTAAAATCAATGAACTATAAAAAGTCTTGGTATTATCTAATAATTATGATACAGTCTATATGTAACCTTTTTTTTTTTTTTTTTTTTTTTGCCAGAATCCTTCCAAGAGCATTTATTATGCCAATTGCCTCTGTTTCTGCTTGACTGTGGTATGGAAATCTGTCATATTAAAAGTCACAACATTTCCTTTATTTATCCAGTAAGGTAGTTGAATTTCTATTGCTTAAGTCTTTATGGTGTCTTCATCATCCAACTTCATGAAAAACTACACTGTGCATGGAATGCTATCAAGTATTTTACATTCATTATTATTTAACTCTCATAACAACCTTATGAAAAATATAGTCTTCTCATTAATAGAAAATAAACTAAAGCTCAAGTAAATAAATAAATTTATTTAAAATTACACAATCTGGTAGAACTATTTTATAAAAGCCAGAAATGCCTGAGTTCTAAATCAGTATTCTTTCTAATGCATCATACTGGCTTTTTCTTCGTAAGTATCCCTTAATTCTCTCTTCATCTTCATTCATTTACCAAGCATCTACTATGTGATAGACACTGTGCTAAACTCAGAAGATACACAGATAAATAAAACAGTTTCATTCTCAATGCAGTTTAGTCTATTCTGTACTTTGCCTCTAATTCATTCACAAATTATCTATGAACACTTGTGTGACAGATACTTTTTATAAGAAAAATAAAATGTAACATAAACTAAAACATTGCTTAATTATAACATAAAACTGTAAAATGTATGGTGTCACAATAAAGACAGATATGTAAATTGAGCAATTATAATGGCAAACAAAGTTTTTCAAATAAATTAGTAATGCTTAAGAGTAATAAAACATATCACAGAGAAATAATTTTAAAAGAAAATACTAGATGAGATTCCCTTAACATTGATGGCAATTCCAAGTAGGCAAGCCTACAGGCAAACAGTATTAATGCTCATATCAATGACATGTCATAATGTTTTTTACAGCTAAACACAGCCAACCAATCAACGCTCACAGAGTGACTTTAATTCTGCCACTTAGTCTCCTTATCTCATGCTCCTTTCCTTGCTTCCTTCAAACATTTGTCTCAGCCGTTAACCTTACTTTCAGCAAAATAGATAACAGACCTTATAAAAACAGAAGTCTAACTTTCCAACATATATAATTCTCTTACTGTAATTTGTTATGAGAAAATGTGTATTTTTAGCTCCATATTTAAAAAAAATTATAAATAATAATTTTTCAAAAGAGCAGATAAGATGTATGTTTGTATCCTTTGTCTCATTACCAGAAAAAAAAAAAAAGAAAAAAAAAACAGGCTGAAGAGTATGAGTTTAAATCTCTTATTTGCACACAGCTGGCTACATGTGGAAAACCTCATCAATAGCAGCAGGCCATAATGTTTTTTGTTTGTTTGCCTTTTGGTACATGCCCCTAGTGGGAACCGGACCTAGGACTCTCTGGTCTGCAGGCCGAGGCTCCAACCCTGAGCCAAACCGGCCAGGGCCATATTTTTTTTTTATTATCATATGGAAAACACACAATTTTAATGTTTTTCAGAATTGTTTCAATAACAAATGTATTGTCATGGTGCTGAATAACAGAAGCATATATTAATCTGTCTCTCCTGTATTTGAATGTTAAAAAATGAGTCTGTCTTACTTTTTCTTGCTTGTTCTTGCTCTTGCTTTCTTGATCTTCATTATATTATGGCTAATTTAGCAGACAACATACAAATGAACTGTCAGAAGAAATAGCTAGCTTAAATATTTAGGTAATTTGATAAAGGACTATAGAAATGATTATTATTCCAACTTTTTAAATAATGTAGGACCACTTTGTTATAATGTTTACTTCTCAAAATGTCATTGATAACAGATCTGCTAATATAAAACTCCAGTCAGAATTGGATTATTCTGCTTATTTTCTCTATTTTACTGTTTTTGAATCAGTCATAACTTTTCATGTTAAATGTAACCACCTTATATTACACTGAAATAGTGTCTATACTAGTCTGACATAAAAATTTAGCAATGAGAGATACTTCAATGTCTTGTAAAGAGCTTCAGATTTTGAGACAGTTTTGGTTTCAAATACTGCTTCTACCATCACCAGCTGTTCTTAGGCAACTGTGCCAGAGATGTGCAATGGCTGTTTTTACTTCTTGTTTACTCATTTGAGGAAAAATACGAAAAAAAAAATGATTAAAAAAATGATTTTATGAAGGATAACTGCATTTTGTTACTATTAGAAACACATGGTTGTTTTTATTGTATTGAAGTTCAGATATGTATAGAAGAATGTTAATGGATGCTGAATAGCTAAAAAGGTGGCTGTGCCAGTTATGAAGCCATTATCTTTAACTTTCAAATCATCCTTCTTTGTTCTTTGTGATGCTAGTGCCAGGACTCTGAAAACTATGTTTCTATTTTGCCAGCTGGCTATTTTTTTCAGCTCTGCAAATATGGTGCATGACTGGGAAAAGGCTGGAGGAGAAAGAAAAAACATGCTCCTTCCTGCTTCATCTCTGTTGGCTTCATGTTGATTTCTTATTCCTTTGAGTCTCACACCTCTCCCCAACAAGCTTCTGCATCCTGGAAGCAACAGGTCTTTCCCATGGTAGCAGTTGAATCCGCTATGCCATTTTTCCAACACTTACTAAACCAGCCTTATTTAACCTGCTTCCCCTTCCCCCAGAGTCACCAGTGCCCCCTCTTCAGAGGTCTGAGAATCGGCACTGTGGAGACCTTCCTCTAATTTCTAATTTTATTAATTCCAACCTCTTCTGTTTTCAGCTCTAGATGTGATAGCTCTTTTCTGTAGTTACTAACTCTATGATAATTCAGTCATCTCATTTTATTTTTTCAGTTATCAATTTTAAAATTTTATACTTGGTTAATTATTCCTTATATTACATTTTATATGCTCAAATAACTACTGTGGTTTTTGTCCCCTGACTGGACCCTGAATGTTACAGGAAGTACTACATTTTTCAGAAATTATTTCTTCATGGTACCCCAAGAACTCCACTTCCACCAGTAACATAAACAGGGATAATAATACAGGAAGTTGCCCAACTGGTGTGGCTCAGTGGCTGAGCATCAACCCATGTACCAAGAGGTCGCTGGTTTGATTCCTGGTCAGGGCACATGTTCAGGTTGTGGGCCAAATCCTTACTGGGGGGCATACAGGAGGCAGCCAATTGATATACTCTCCCACGATATTTCTATTTCTCCCTCTCCATTCCTCTCTTTCTAACATCAATTAAATTTTTTTAATAGTGCAGGAAGTCCTCATTATTCAAGAGTAATTGGCATCAAGCGAATACACTTTAATAAAGTGCCAAAAGTACATTGCAAATTGTAAAAAGAAAAGCAATATTTAATTGGGTTGGATGTTTTAAAAAATAAACAAAATTATATAAAGAATTATCTTACATTTAACAAAATTGTATTTATAATTAGAAATATGCATTACCCATGATAAGGGGTTAATTTCCAATATATATAGAGTGCTCATACAACTCCACAAAAGGAAGACAAAGAACCCAATTAAAAAATGGTCAGAGGAACTAAATAGACACCTCTCCAAACAGGACATACAAGTGGCTAAGAGACATATGAAGAAATGCTCAACATCACTAATCATCAGAGAGATGTAAATTAAAACAACAATGAGGTATCACCTCACACCTGTCAGAATGGCCGCCATCAACAAATCATCAAACAACAAGTGTTGGCGAGGGTGTGGAGAAAAGGGGACTCCAGTACACTGCTGGTGGGAATGCAGACTGGTGCAGCCACTATGGATAACAATATGGTGTTACCTCAAAAAATTAAAAAATTGAACTGCAATTAGACCTAGTGATCCACTTCTAGGAATATACCCTAAGAAGCCTAAAACACCAATCATAAAGAATATATGTACCCCCATGTTTGTAGCAGCACTCTTTTCAATAGCTAAGATCTGGAAACAGCCCAAGTGTCCATCAGTAGGCGAATGGATCAAAAAGCAGTGGTACATATACACAATGGAGTACTACTCAGCTGTAAGAAAGAAAGATCTCTTATCCTTTGAGACTACATGGAGGGACCTGGAAAGTATCATCCTATGTAAAACAAGCCAAACAGAGAAAGACAAGTATCATATGATCTCACTTATGTGTGGAATATAATGAACATAACAGTCTGAGTAATGTGGTACTCCCAAGGACGTGGATGTGGGGTACAGACTGACAATCCCCAGAAGAGGGGGTGGTGGGGGAGAGATAAACCACAGAACTTATATGCATGTATGCATGAACAATGGACATGGACAACAAAGCTGGGGACAGGACAGGGAGGAAGGGGGAGGGGGAATCAGTGGTGGAAAAAGGAGAAACATGTGTAACAAAAATTAATTAATAAAAAAAAATAAAGGCACAAACTACAGAAAAAGAAAAGAAATATGCATTACTTAGACCAAAGACTGTTTTTATATTGATTTTGACATTTCTTATATGTGTGTGTATAATTTTTCTGGAAAATTGTATAATAATATTATATTATACCTTAACTTTATTTTTTACTTTGTTTAAATACTTATTAACAGGATAATTTTTTAGAAAAAAAATAAAGAGCTTCCTCAGTTTCTCAAAGAATTCTCTCTTCATCATTCTGATCAATATTCTATTATTGAATTATTAAGTAGTCTATCTCTAGACGATTCACATTTGTCATTGGTTTCAAAGTAACATTCACTATCATTTTCATTCATTTCTTGAAATTTTGCATCTTTTTTAAGTTTACAATTTTATATTGTAATAAATTTGAATATATCTGTGTTAAAATATTGGATAACGAACAAGAAATAATGAAAACAGAGGAACGTTAGTATTTAACATGGAGAATTAAGTGTATATTAATTTTATGCTGTTAATTAGTAATTTTTTTTTTTGCATTTTGATTATATTAACTTCTCAAAAAATCTTATAATTGCTGAGAGTAACATGATGAATGCCTGGCTAGTAAAGTTTAACTATATATATACCTGGTGGGATTGTTGTGACTAAAGAGATCATGCATAAAAAGTGTTTATCACAGAGTCTAATCACAGTTGGTTGTAATAGCTACAATTGTTAAATTTCAACAGTTTAGTTGAATAAATGTGTATTTTATCATATTTTTTATTCTTTATGGCTTATGCTGCATCTTCCTTGCAGAAAATATTAGCATGGATTTTTATGCTTATCAATACTATCAGTACATTCTTATCAAAATTTTACTTCCTGTGATGCATAGAAGTATTTATAGCAACAACCCTTCTCTGCAACAGTCTTATAAATAACAATGATTTAGAGAAGATAGTGGTGGAATGGGTGAAATCAATAAACACCTCTTCCGGGTGCCAAACTGGAGTTACAGCTAAAATTTAGAGCAATTAACCTGAATTAACAACAGAAGAACACCAGAACAGGAATATTATATGTAAGGACTGAAAAAATAAAAGCTGCACAGAAACTGGTAAGAAGGGTGGAGACGCAGAACAGGCTGGTCCCTGCACCCAGGGTCAATTGCTATGAAGTAGAAGAAATATTGTGGCTGTAAAAACCACCCCAGTAGGAAAGTGGAGTCTCAATCCCATGCCAGTACCCCAATCCAGAACATCATGGCTTAGAGGAAGAGATTGAATAACATTTGTCAGCCAAAATAAGTGGGGACTTTGTCCACTGGGAAGAGGAGGGGATCTGCTTGAACCCCAAGTGATCTCCTTAAAAGCTAACACACAGGGACTCATCTCAGGAATTCACCAGGGGTTCTGGTAAAGGGAAGGAGACTCAGATGATACAGAAACCATAAGGAGATCTGGGTGGCTTAGTACTGAAGATTGGGAAGGTATGATTCTGAGGTTCCAGTCCTGAGCCAACATTCCACACCACCCTCAGATGCCATTTGCCAGGGTTCAGACCTTCTATTTTTACAGCAACAGCTGGAGAAAGTACACTAACCTTGTCCTCCAAATACAGGTGACAAAACTCGGCCAACCTTGAGTCCAGCGTAAAGAACTGTTGGCCATACACAAAAGAGACCTGAGGTGCACTTTTTTTATTCTAGAGAGTCTATAGGCAGTCTCAGACAAACATTGAACTGAGTGGCTTGGAAATAAAAAACAATCTTCCCCCTTCTCCCACGGATTAGGCAGGCAATATCCCCAAAGGAAGGTGCCCTAGTCAGGGCCTCAGGTAGCAGGCAGCTTCAGAGCTGGGGGAGGCTGTAATTGCAAGCCACCTTTCAGGATCTCTGGTGGAGTGACAGTAAGTTAGAAAGTAAATGGCTAACTTCCAGGCTGAGGACCTGCACCACCCCTAGGAAAGGGCTCCCAGGATTTGCATTCCCAAAATCTGCTGGCACCACCTGCCAAGTAAGTATTGCTGGAGGAAAGGAGTGCAAATCAGAACTGAGACATTTGGAGCCATGCCCTTGGAGGACTCCATTAGGTCATCTGACAGTGAACTGAAGAGATAGAATGGGGTGACAAGCTCTTCCCCTCCCAAGAGCCGATGCCACCCCAACAGAATGGTGCAGCCTCGATTTATTCTTCGAGGCTTCACTTTCGCCTTCCTGCAGCTGCAGCCTTGCAAGGTAAAGGGATCACAACTCAGAACTGGGAAATCTGGTACAATACTTTGGAGCCTCACTTCAGGAGCTTTGATGGGGCACCAATGTGTTAGAAGGTGAGCAGCTAGCTCCCATTTCAAGGGCCAAAGGTCTGTGCCACCCCCAACATAAGGTTACCTGGATTTACATTCCAAAAATCTGCTGGCATTGCCTGACAAGTGCAGTCACACAGGGGGAAGGAAGAACAAATCAGACTAACATTTGGAGCCCCCCCCCCCAAAGATCTCCATCAGAGTATCTGGCAGTGAGCTGCAGAGATAGAAAGTGGTGATAAGTTACTCCCCCAAAGAACTGTAACCACCCCAAGTGGAAAGGGCAGCCTTGATTTATTACTTCAAGCACCACCTGCACCCTCTAGCAGGTGCAACATTGCAGAAGAAAGAGGTCACGACTCAGAACTGAAATATCTAGGATGATCCCCTCAGATAGTCTCTTCAGAACTCTGGTGTGGTGCAGCTGAGCTAGAAGGAGAGCAGATAGCTCCCCTCTCCAGGGCTGTGGACCTGCACCACCCCAATCAAAGGGTGTATTGGAATTGCATTCCCAGATCCTGTTGGTCTCACTCTGTTAAACTCATATCTGCTGAAGGAAGGGGACACAAATTAGAGCTTGGACATTGGATATGACTTCTTTGGAGCACTCTATCAGGGCCTCTGGAAATATGGTGAAAAGATAAAAGGAGGATAGCATCTCTCTCTCCTCTTTAGGGTCAACACCAAACCAAGCAGAGTGTGAAGTCTTGTTTTTATCCTCTAAGCCCCACTGGCAAATCCCTGCTTATGCAACCTCACAGGGGGAAGGGGACACAACTCAGAATTTGGACATCTGTTGTGACCCCCTCAGATCCTCCCCTCAGGGTCTCATGAAGAGCACCAACTACTAAGAAGGCAAAAGCTACCATGCCTACCAAGAGCCAAGGGCCAACACCACCCCAATCAAAGGGCAGATTGGGTTTGCATTCCCAAATCCGGTTGGCACAACCCTGCTAAACACATATCTGTAGTGGTAAGAGGGTTCAACTCAGAGCTGTGACAGTTGATGCAAACTCCTCAGAGCCCCCATCAGGTCCTCTGTCAGTGTACTGCAGAGAAAGAAGGAGGTGAACAGTTCTCTCTCTCCTCTGAAGAATTGTTGTCACATCAAGCAGAGAAAGCAACCTTGATCTGTTCTTCCATAGCTCGTCAACACTTTCTGTTGGTACAGCCATAAAGAAAAAAGGGCACACAACTCAGAACTGGGACATTGGTTCTGAATCCATGAGAGCTGCCCTTCAAGGTTCCTGGCAGAGCACTGCAGAGCTAGAAGGTAAGCAGCTAGTTTTCCTTTCAATGGCTGAGGGCAGGTGCCACCCTTAAAAAGGGCATATTGGATTTGCATTCCCAAATACTGCTAGCCCCATTCTGCTAAACATATTTCTTTGGGATGAATATTGATGCCACCCACAAATGGGTCAACAGCAATCAGCCCCAATTACAACAGGAGGGCCCACATAACTGATACAAGGGACACTTCTAGAACATCCATCTCAGGAGATCAAGGAGTTTACACCACTGGGTCCCACAGGACACTTACTACATTAGGTAACCCCACATAGACATGGAGTCATAGTAGTTTTATCTAACACAGAGAAACAAACACAAATAGACAGCTAAAATGGGATGGCAAAGGAACAAACCCCAAATGAGAGAAAAGAAATCTCCAGAAAAAGAACTAAATGAGATGAAAGTAATCCATTTATCAGAGTTCAAGATAATGGTTATAAGGATGCTCAAACAACTTAGTGAGGACATAAGGAACTTAATGAGAACAACATCAACATGAAAAGGAGATGAAAACTTTGAATGAATAAGAACCAGCTTGAAATGAAGAATAGCATATCTGACATCAAAAATACCCTAAAAGGAATTAAAAGTAGTCTGGACAAAGCATAGGATAGAATCAGTGATGTGGAAGACAAGGTAAAAACAACAACAACAACAACAGAAAACACCTAAACAGAGCCACAGGAAGAAGAAGAAGAAAAAGAAGAAGAAGAAGAAGAAGAAGAAGAAGAAGAAGAAGAAGAAGAAGAAGAAGAAGAAGAAGAAGAAGAAGAAGAAGAACAACAACAACAACAACAACAACAACAACGAGAATAGTTTAAAGAAACCCTGAAACAACATGAAACATAAGAAGTTCTGCATCACAGAAGTACTAGAAGGAGAAAAAAGCAAGCAAGAGATAGAGAATTTGTTTGAAGAAATAATCACAGAAAAGTTTTCTAACATAATAAAAGAAAAATTACAACAGTTTAAGAAGCACAGACAGTCCCAATCAAAATGAACCCAAACAGATTCATGCCAAGACACATCATAATTAAAATGGCCAAGGCTAAGGACAAAGAGATAATCTTAAAGGCAGCAAGAAAGAGGCAGTTAGTAAATTACAATGAAAGCCCATAAGTCTGTCAGTGGACTTCTAAACAGAAACACTTTAGGCCAGAAAGGATTAGCATAAAGTATTCAAAGTAATGAAAAGCAAGAACCTGCAACCAAGACTGCTCTATCTACCAAGGCTATATTTGAAAATTAAAGGCAAAATAAAGACCCTCCCAGACAAAAGAAAGCAAAATAGTTCAGTACCACCAATCCAGTACTGCAATAAATACTTAAGGGACTGCTTTAAGAAGAAGAAGAAATAGAGAGAGAAAGAAACTCATGCATAAAGAAAACAAATGTTGGCCCTGGCTGGTTTGGCTCAGCGGTAGAACATCAGCCTGCAGTCCAGGGAGGCCCGGGTTCGGTTCCCGCTAAAGGCGTGTACCTCGGTTGTGGTTTGTCTCTGGCCCTAGTTGGGTCGTGCGGGGGGCAACCACTCGATGTGTCCCTTTCACATCGATCTCTCTCTCTCTCTCTCTCTCTCTCTCCCTCCCTCCCCACTCTATCTGAACAAAAAATGAAAAAGTGTCCTCAGGTGAGGATAAAAAAAAGAAAAAAAAATGTCATTACAAAAGTATATATCAGTGATAACATTAAATGTAAATGGATTAAATATTCCAATAAAAAGACATAGAGTAGCTGAATGGATAAGAAAACATGACCTATATATATATGTTGTCTACAAGAGAGTCACTTCAGAACAAAAGATTTACACAGGCTGAAAATTAAGGGATGGGAAAATTTATTCCATGCAAATGGAAATGAAAAGAAGCTGGGATAGCCATACTCATATCTGATAAAATAGACTTCAAAACAAAGATCATCACCAAAGACAAAAGAGATCACTATATAATATAAAAAGGATCAATCTAACAAGATAATATAACTCTTATAAAATATATATGCACCCAATATAGGAGCACCTAAATATATAAAATATGTCTTAGTGGAATTTCAGGGGAAGATCAATAGCAATATAGTCATGGTAGGAGAATTTAACAACACACTGTCATCATTGGATAGGTCAATGAGACAAAGAAAAAAAAAATTTAACAAGAAAAAAGAGACCTTAAATGACACACTAGATCTAATGGATTAATTAATTCATTCATTCATTTTATCCTCACCTAAGAACATTTTTTAAATTATTTTTTTCTTTATTGATTTTAGATAGAGAGGAAAGGGTAGAGAGAGAGAGAGATAGAAACATCAATGAGAAAGAACATCGACTGGCCGCCTCCTCCATGTCCCCCACTGGGAATCAGGCCAACAAACTGGGCATATGCCCTGACCGGAAATCAAACCGGCAACCTTTTGGTGCATGGGTCGATGCTCAACCAGTGAGCTACATGGGCCGGGTCCCAAGTACATTTTTGCTTTTCTCTTCAGATAGAGAGGGAGAGAGAAAGAAAGAGAGAGAGAGAGAGAGAGAGAGAGAGAAATATCGATGTGAGAGAGACACATTGAGTGGATGCCACCCACATGAACCCAACTGGGGCCAGAGACAAATTGCAACCGAGGTATGTGCTCTTAGTAAGAACCAAACCTGGGACTCTCTGGTCCACAGGCTGACGCTCTAACTGCTGAACCAAACCGGCCAGGGCTAGATCTAATAGATTTAATTGATATTTATAGAACATTTCTTCCCAAAGCATCAGAATATATATTACACCCCAAAATTGCAGAATTCACATTCTTCTCAAGTGCACATGAGACATTCTCAAAGATAGACCACATGTTAAGACACAAAACAATTTTCTACAAGTTCAAGAAGATTGAAATCATGTCAAGCATCTTCTCAGATCACAATGTCATGAAACTAGAAATAACCCACTATAAAAAACAAACAAACAAAAAAAAAAACTCAAAAGTATTCAAACACATGGAGGCTAATGAGTTATTAAATAATGAATGAGTTACTAATGAAATCAAGGAAACAATGAATGGGTTACTAATGAGATAAAAAATAAAAAATAAACTTTCTGGAATTTAATGAAAATGAATACACAACAACCCAAAATCTGTGGGACACAGAGAAAGCTGTCTTGAGAGGAAAGTTCATAGTATTGCAGTCCTACCTCAAGAAACAAGAAAAAGCACTAATAAACTATTTAACACCACACCTAAAGAAATTAAAAATTGAAGAGCAAGAAAACCCCAGAATAAGTAGAGATAGGATATAATAAAGATCAGAGAAAAAATAAATGATATAGTGTTTAAAAAGAGAATACAAAAGATCAATGAAACCAAGAGTTGTTTCTTTGAAAAGATAAACAAGATTGATGAACCCTTAGCCAGATTCATCATGAAACAGAGAGAGGACCCAAATAAACAAAAGCAAAAAAAAAAAAAAAAAAGGTGATATATCAACTGACACTACAGAAATTCAAAGAATTATAAGAAAATACTATGAACAACTGTATGGCAACAAACTGGACAACCTGGGAAAAATTGACAAATTCCTAGAAGGATAAAAAAAAAAATCTTACTTTTAAAACTTTGTGTATGTGTGTGTCTATGTTTAACTCCAATTCATCTCTTATGATTGCTTGTTCTACAGTATTTTATTTATTTATTTATTTATTTATTTATTTATTTATTTATTTATTTATTTATTTATATAAAAATTCCCTAATGTTCTGTTACATGGAATACCTATGTTTCCCAGTGAGGTATCTCTTCTGATTCTTGATAATTTATTTTGTTTAAATTGGAGTGTATTTTCACATAGTGATTCTTTTCTTTTTATTAAAAAAAAATCTCACATCTGAATATTTATGGTTAATCATTGTTTTGGCATAGTAAATTAGAAATTGAAATAGTTTCTACAAGAAAAATTGTATAAATCTTTTCATGCATCTTTCAGATCTAGATCGAAAGAAGGGATATAATTTATAATTATTGTACATTTATATTGTTAGTGACTTCATAGTCTACAGGGATTGAGAAAATATCCACAGCCCTGAACAAATTTAGTAGGAAACTTTGCTACTGTGCTACTTATTAAATACAAACAAGCCTAAAACCAAGCCTACAATAATCAGCTTCCCTGTATCAAGAACAAGTCATGGCACCTGTCAGCCTCCTTCTTTTTGATGCTGCCTGTAGCCTTGACTTTTGGCTTCTAGTAAGCCCTGTTAGTTAAGTAAATCTCACTTCTGCCCAGGTGTAATTGTAGGTCAAGGTTCTGCACATAAATCGAGATTAGGTAGCATTAGTGTGGTGTGACCTTCAATGATCTTTGGCCCACTTTAGCATTTCAACCTTCTTTAAACTTTAAGAAGCACCACTGGAGTTCCCACAATATATTTCTCAGATTTATTATTTTGTCACAGGAGGTATTTTTTTCTTTAGAGATTATTTTTATTTTTTGTTTGTTTTATTAATCCTCACCCAATGATATTTTTTCCATTGATTTTTTTTAGAGAGAGTGGAAGGAATGGAGAGGGACAGGGAGACCCACAGACACACACACACACACACACACACACAGAAATCCATGTGAGACACATCAATTAGTTACCTCCAGCATGTACCCCAACCAGGACCAGGGATTGAACCTGCAACCCAGGTACTTGCCCTTGCCTGGGAATCAAACACATGACCCTTTGGTGCATAGGCCAACTTTCTAACCCCAGAGTGACACTAGCCAGGTCAGAGCTCTATTATTTTCTTTACCTGGTCTCTCCTTGTTTTAACTAACAGGAAATTCTCAACATTTGTGGTACATCGATTAGCAGGTTTCTATCTTGTTTTTACAACTTTAGTCTTTTTAGTGGGAATATAGAGAATTACTGTGCTTTGATCACAAATTTTACTGGAAGGAATTCCCTTCACTTCTTCTAGGCTTCCCTTCTACTTAATTTATTTTGAAATGTTAAATTGTTAAGAAAAATTTAGGACTATGCAGCAACTAATATTCTGGTATTTTATTAAAATAAAATTACCCTGGTAAGGTGACCCATTAAGGCATTATCAGACATTGTGATACCGGTGTAATTTAATCTAGTTAAAAATAACTGGAAAGGAGAAAAAGAAGGTCGAATATCATGGGTATGCCAATTGTGTAGCTTTTTCAGGAAGCTGCAGTTCAGACACACGCCTAGTAAAGTCTGGGTGACATAAGGAAGGTACTTGCTTGTTAGTCACACCTGGGAAAAGTTCACTGGCTAGAGAAGGCATGATCACTGCAAGCATGAGAAGATTTGAATATTTAGTCATCTAAATAAAGGGGCCTTCTCTCTTTCTCTCTTGGCTCCTGGCTGGTGGGAGTTCTCATGCTCCTATATTCACCCACATACTTCATAACCATGTGGAGCCCACACAATGGATGCATGGACTGAAACTAGCTTAATGCTACACTGGACCCAGCTCCACCCTAAAATGGAAACTCTGGAAACTGGTTTTGTGTCTAGTTCTGTTGAATTCCTAGCTATACATCTTTTAGGACTCGATTAAGGAAAATAAAACTTTGAAAACCCAGGAATATAATTCCACTCAAATAAAAATCACTCATTCTTCTGTATGAGTCTCAGAAAATTATTTTTCTCAAGTTATTGTAAGGACCTCACTCCCACTATCAACAAAGAAAGATCATCCATGCATTTCTTTGATAACAATTATACTCCTTTTAAAATTCAACAAATATTTATTCATAAAAAGAAATAAAATTCAACCCATTCTCTAAAGGTACCCACAAATATAAGTATAATTATTGTCATTTAAGAGGAAGAGAAATTCGTTTTAGTTAAAGATTATTGACAATAAATATGTGATATGATGAGCAAGTATATAAACAATAACAAATTCAGTTCAACTCCAGTTAGAGTATTCTTACCAGGGGCAGCATGAGGATTCTGAATCTACAAATCAAGGCACAAAAAAATAAATAAAAAATAGGTTACCAAAATGAAGACTGGGAAAATAGGGATTGGAAGGGTAAATGGAAGACACTGTGCTGACTCACAATATTAACTAGATTTGGATTAACTTCTGTTTTTGTTTTTGTTTTTTTTTTTCTTTTTAGCATGAGCCTTTATTCTACAGTGTTTCCAGTACTTTAAGATTAAGATGTTTTCTTAAAGATGTTCTAGTTAGTATTGTTGTAACCCAGGAGATCGACCAAACTCAGACGCCTAGATGGGGTTTAATAAAAGGAGTTTATTGAGCTAAGTCTGCAGGCACCTGCAGTATGTCCCACACAGGAATAACTGCAGCCCCAGAGAGCTAAAATGGCTCCTTTTTATAGGATTTTGTAAGGGCGGTGCTACGTGCAAGCAAGCATGTTACAGAAGCGGAATTTAGCAGTTAGTTAATTACTTGTTACTCAGTTTCCCAGAAATCTCAAAGGTCAAGATGTTTTCAATAGATTATCCCTGGCACCGACCCCACGATTACTCAAGGGTTAGTTATTACCCCAGGGTTAGCGATTACTTAGGGATTAGTTAGTGAAGAATGTTCTTCAGTAAATGAGTAAACTGACAACCCCTTTGGTTGTCGTGAAGGCCTCTGGGAGTTTGGGTCAATGGCACTCAGTTATAACATCCCCCACTTCTTCTGGTGAATTAATCAAATCCTTGATTTATATTAGTCATGGATTAGGGGTAAGTGTTAGTAATGTTGCTGTTGGGCTAGTACCATAAGCTTAATTGATTGAACCCGCTCCTTGACAAATGCAGTGATTCTGTTAAGGATGATAGGTCCGCAGGCTAAGGCTATGAATAAGAGGAGGAGCGGACCCACTAGAGCTGTGAGGAGGGTGGTCAGCCAGGGAGACCAATTGAACATACTCTCATACCATGAGGTAGAGGTATGTTCTTCTCTCTATCTATCTCGTAATCACTTTTGCAGCTCTTGCATAAATTGTCTGATGATACCTGAGTGGTTAGCATAGAAACAACAGGTCTCTCCTAGGGCAGCACAGAGGCCTCCCTGTTTGAGGAAGAGCAGATCTAGACCTCTGCGATTTTGGAGGGCCACTTCAGCTAGGGAGTCAACCTGTTTTTCAAGGTATATGACTTGGGTTTGGAGTAATTCAACATCACGGGAAAACGTGGCTGACAGCTCATGAAGGGCAAGGTCATTCTTAATGAAGGCTGCCGCCCCTAGGGCAGTGGAGCCAGCAATACCCAGGGTAGCCAGTACAGGGATCAGAATGGGTACATGTTTCTGGAGTCTAGTATGATAGTCTGAGGCTAGAAAATGAGCTGCACCTGTGGGCCCTGCATATAGGTATACCTGGGGAACTATATAGATAACAACACAAAGATCTGAATGATTCCTGGGGCTAATGCAACGGTGGATACCTGATAAGCATGCAAATCAAGTCCCGCTAGGTGCAATCAGAGTCCATGGGGTTGAGCCTTCGGCTCGCAGAGAGGTGTTGGTCAGACAGTTGTCCTTGTATGACGAAGCTTGGAGGTCGAGGTTTCCAAGGATGAAGCAGGTCCCCTGTCCTTGAAGATATCCTAGGGTGAGCTTGCCGGCTCGGGCACAGTTGGCAAGGGTTCCTTCCCCAGGCGAGTCTGAGTCACTAAAAGTTTGGTTCATGGGGGCTAGAGTACCCGTGACATTTGCCCCAATACCAACATAGTAGGGTGGTGCTGGATCTACACAGAGCCAGCAGTCTTCGGTGGTGTTAGGTTGAGAACTATTTAAGAGGGAGAAAACAGAATCTGACATGGTTATAAGCGAGTTGCTAAAGGAATTGAGGGGGTGTGGCGTTGGCACCTGAGGGGGCCCAAAAGCTGGAGCTGGTGCCCTATTCCGGCTCTCTAGAGACTCTGTGGGTATTACTGGGTTGAGAATGTGGTTTGGTCCGATAGGAAGCCATGGGGGTAGACCCCTGGCAGGGTTGGGCGGGTCCCTCCGAGAAGGAACCCAGGGAAGTCGCTGGATGGTGAATAAAGTACCAATGTCGTATCCAGTGAGATATAGTCTCAATCCCCATGTTTTTCCAGTAAGCCAGACTGAGTTTAGAGGCTGTTTTGTAGTAATAGTGGTGGGGTTACAAGTTTGGTTCTTGCAAGTAGGGTCTATTCGATCTTGTCCCTTGTGGGTATGGGGTGTGCGGTCCTGCAAGAGAGTTATATCATCATCATAGCCACCCCCTGGTGACCATCCAAGGGCTAGGGTCTCACAACCCCAGGCCTTACAATAAAATTTTCCCGGTCCACCACATGTAGCACTCATATGCCTGGGGAATGGGTTCTTAGGACAACAATAATGCTGAATGCTCCATAAGACATGGTTAAGGTGTCCCAGGTTACAGACTGAAGTTTTACTTGCTGAGCCAAAGCGAGTTATTGGTTGGGTTGTGTGATGGGAACCAAATTCTCCATGACAGAGGTTGTCATCGAAGAATTGTGAAAAGTCAGTCTGAAGGGTTACTTGGGAGGTTTGGAAGGTCTCATTGATGGCTAGCCTAGAGCCATCTCTAGTCCTGGTGAGGACCCAGGTATGTTTAGTTGGAATGCTGCAGAAGGTAGGGACCCACAACAAACTCAAGAGGATGCAGTAAACTTGAGTTTTAGAGGGTCGGTGGGATCCTTGAAAAGAGCCCATTTCTTTGGGATCTGATCAGGGTGTGCTTTCTTTTCCTGGGTGTGGTGAATCCACAGTCTGTTATTAGACACCTTAAAGGCTGTGGGGGTTTTCAGAATTACCAAGTGGGGCCCATCCCAGGTAGGTTCGAGAGTGTCCTTGTTAAACTTCTTGATCCAAATCCAGTCACCAGGCTCAATGTCCAGTGGGGGTGGTTCCGCTTCTGTGGGTTGTTTTCTTTCCTTGGCTGAGAGGTGGGCCTCTCTTCTGATGACTTTGATGGCCTGCAAAGACTTGAGAAGACCCTGGTTAGATAATTTGCCTATGTGGTCATAGTGAATCTTAGGGATAATAGGTGGTGCTCTCCCATAGATGATTTCATAAGGGGTAAGGTTCTTGAGATATGGGGTGCATCGGGTGCGCAACAGAGCAAATGGCAAGAGGTTTACCCAATTATCACCGGTTTCAATCTTAAGTTTGGTAAGTGTCTCCTTAAGGGTTCTATTCATTCTCTCTACCTGACCTGAGCTTTGGGGTCTATAGGCACAATGTAATTTCCAGCCTATTCTGAGAGCTTCTGCTATTAATTTGGAAATTTTGGCTATGAAAGCCAGCCCATTGTCTGACCCCGGTACTAAGGGCAGGCCAAATCTAAGAATGATCCCAGTTAGGAAATATCTGGCAACTATGTTAGCAGTCTCATACTTGTGGCAAAAGCCTCAGTCCATCCTGAGTAGATGTCAACAAAAACTAGTAAGTACTTAAATCCAAATTTGCTGGTTGAAATCTCAGTAAAATCAAGTTCCCAATGCTCACCTGGTTCATGCCCTCTGATTCGGACCCCAAGTCCATGGGGTCGGGGAGGCCCTGGATTTACCTGTGCACAGACAGAACATCGGGTAACCTCCGAAGTGGCTATAGTCTTTAGATCTGGAATATAGAAGTGTCTACTGACTAGAGAAATTAATTTTGATGTGCCTAGGTGAGTACTATAGTGGAGATCTCTAATGAGAGCAATTCCCAAGGCTTTGGGGAGAAGTAGTCTTCCGTCGGGGAGCCGATGCCAGTTCCCCTTCTCTGTTGAACAATTTAACTTCTTTCCCAGGATGAGCTCCTCTTCATTGTAGGATGGCGAGGAGGGCAATTCCTACAGGAGGGGAAGAGCAGGGAGTATTTCTATAGGTTTTACCTCAGTTAGGGCAATTTGTTTAGCAGTCCAGTCTGCTAGGTCATTTCCTTCTTTTGTCTGACTAGGCTTGGTTTCGTGCCCTCTGCAGTGAACAATGGCTACAGCCTTAGGTTGCCAGATGGCTGCTAAGAGATTGAGTATTTCTTCTCTATTTTTAATTTATTTCCCAGCTGATGTGAGGAGCCCCCTTTCTCGGTATAGGGCTCCATGCACATGAGCAGTTGCAAAGGCATAGCGGCTGTCAGTGTAGATGTTGACCCTCTTGCCTTTTGCCCAATTGAGTGCCTGTGTCAGGGCAATCAGTTCTGCTTTCTGTGCAGAAGTTCCATGGGGCAAAGCCTGACCCCAGATTATCTGTAAGTTGGTGACTACTGCTGCCCCGGCATACCGAGTTCCATCCTTGATGAAACTGCTCCCATCAGTATAAAGGTCATAGTCAGGGTTGGCTATTTGCTCGTCTTTGAGGTCCGGTCTGGTTCCCTCTATGGAGTCTAGTAATGAGTGGCAATCGTGGAGCAGTTCTCCTTGATTCCCGTCAGGGAGTAAGGGAGCCAGGTTGAGGGCAGTAGACTTAGAGAAGGTAACCTGTGGTGGGTTCAATAATAGTACCTGATATTGAGTGAGGCTAGAGTTGGAAATCCATCTGTCAGGAGGAGACCTGAGTAAGGCTTCAGTGGTGTGGCCTCCGATGATTTGGAGGTCCTGGCTTAAGGTCAGCTTCTGTGCCTCCTTGACAAGGAGAGAAGTTGCAGCTATTGCTCTCATGCAGGACGGCCAGCCTGCAGCAACAGGGTCAAGCTGTTTGGAGAGATAAGCAATTGGGCGTTTCCATGGTCCCAGAGCCTGGGTTAGGACTCCTTTTGCTATGCCTTTGAGTTCTGCAATAAAAAGCTGGAAAGGTTTGGTGGTATCTGGCAAGGCAAGGGCAGGGGCTGAGGCAAGCGCCTGTTTAAGTCTTTCAAAAGCCTCTTCCTCCTTTTCAGTCCAAGTTAAATCAGGTTCCTTTCCCCCCGTACATGAATAGAGGGGTCTTGCAATTTCTGAAAACCCTAGAATCCAGTCTGCAATATCCAACCATGCCTAGAAATTCTCATACCTGCCTTTTGGTGGTTGGCCTTGGGACCCCAAGGGTTGCTTGGATTCTTCCTGAGGATAAGGTGTGTTTCCCTTCCTCTAAATGGTAACCCAAGTAGGTGGCTTTATTGACACAGATTTGGGCTTTTCTCATGGATACCCGGTACCCAAGTTTGCCTAACTCAATGAGAAGGACTCGAGTGGCAGTAAGGCATTCATCAGAGGTCCGGGCAGCTAGGAGTAGGTCATCTACATATTGGAGCAGGGTTACCTGTGGGTGACTGTCTCAGAAGATGAGGAGGTCCCGGCTCAGGGATTTGTCAAAAATGGTGGGAGAGTTCTTGAAGCCCTGAGGGAGTCTGGTCCAGGTAAGCTGGCCTGAGAAACCCCCTTCAGGGTCTGTCCATTCAAAGGCAAAGATGCATTGGCTCTTCGCAGCAAGCGGCAGGGTGAAGAAGGCATCTTTGAGGTCCAGGACTGAGTAGTAAACCTTGTCTGGAGGTAAAAGACTCAGGAGGGTATATGGGTTAGGCACAGTAGGGTGGATAGACTCAACCCTTTTGTTTACCTCCCACAAATCCTGAACTGGCCTATAATCTTCTGTTCCCGGTTTCTTCATGGGCAACAGTGGGGTGTTCCAGGAGGACTCACACAAAATTAAAATGCCTGCATCTCTCAGCCTCTTAATATGTTTGGCAATCCCTTCCTTGGCCTTTTGGGGAATTGGGTATTGTCTGACTTGAATGGGAGTAGCAGTGCTGGCCAATTGCACAATGATAGGGGGCTGGTGAGAGGCTAGCCCTGGTGGGTTTGTTTCAGCCCAAACTTCAGGGATCTGTAAGGCTAATTTGGTCAAGATATTTTGTGAGTTACTTTCCCCAGTGGGAGGTGATATTTCCTCTTAAAGGAGATATTCCTCAGAGAGGGGTACTGTAACCATGATAGTGGAAGGTTGTTGGTTCCCTAAGCTTAGAGTTGTGCTATTGTCTTGAAAAGTTATAGTTGCTTTCAGCTTTCGCAGCAGGTTTCTGCCAAGCAATGGGTAGGAGCAGTCGGGCATTACGAGGAAGGAGTAAGTGATAGAGCCCTTCCAGAGATCAGTGATTCTGGCCTTAGTCCATGGGTATGATTTTGGCTTTCTTGTCACCCCTATAATCAATGTCTTTTGGGAGGAGAGCTTTCCAGAGGCCTGCTGCAGGACTGAATAGGTGGCCCCCGTGTCGACAAGAAAGTCAGTTCGTTTTCCCTCGACCGTCAGGGTTACCATGGGTTCCTGGGGGCCTAAATTGATGGAACCCTGACCCCTCCTAATCTTCCTCAGTCTCTATGAGTAAGTGTGCAGTGGTTTCTTGTGCTTTTCTTGCCATTAGCTTGGGGCAATCTTTCTTCCAGTGTCCCATAGCCTTGCAGAAGGCGCATTGATTTTTCTTAAGTTGGGGTCTACTTTTAGATGGTTCCTTATTCCCCTGATAGGTGGCTAGTGGTCCCTTGTTAGGGGTTGCTAGCAAGATTCGAGACAATTGCCTAGTTTGCTCCTTAATGGGATCTTCCTGGTTCTAAAAAACTTTCTGAGCTATTTCAAGTAACTCACTTCTATTCTTTCCCCCTAAAACCTTCTATTTCTGCAATTTCTTTCTGATGTCTGTGAGACGAAGGCCATGTTGACCATCCGTCTATTCCCATCTGCATTCGGGTCTAAGGGGATAAAAGTTCTGTAGGCCTCTAATAATCTTTCTAAAAAGGCTGTGGGAGATTCATCCTTCCCTTGCATAGTGGCTGCTACTTTTGCTAAATTGGTGGGTTTCTTAGCAGCGCCCCTTAGACCCCAGAGGAGGTTTTGGTGATAAGTGCGTAACCTCTGCATCCCCTCCCCAGTGTTTGGATCCCATTCTGGGGATTGTTGAGGCAGTTTATCATCTAAGCCCTCGGGGCCAGTGTCATCCCCGACCACAGCCTTAATTGCCTCAGCGCATATCCTCTCCTTCTCCTCTAAGGTGAACAAAGTTTGTGAAATCTGTTGACAGTCGTCCCAAGTGGGTTGGTGGGTCTGGAATACAGACTCCAATAAACTGATCAGAGCTTGTGGTTGCTCCGAGAAAGGGTGGTTCTGTTGTTTCCAATTATATAAATCACTAGTTGAAAAAGGGACATAGATCATACGTGTCGGGCCCATAGTGCCGGGTGCGGCGGGCACCTCTCGTAATGGGAGCATTGGGACTGAGGTGTCCGGTTCCTGGGCCAGTTGAAAAGGGGTGCCGTCCTGTTTATGTGAGGGACTTAAAAGTCTGGCATTGTCAGCCAGGCCTGGGGCTCTTGCCTCAGGCTCCTCTGAGGGTGTCTTAGCCATCCCGCCCGAGGCATTTCCTGCATAGGGCGGGGGCGTCATTACTTCTAGGAGCCATTCCTCAGAATCCCCTGGGAGGACTGGATATAACCAGGGTTTGGGTGCTTTCCCAGGGGATTCTGGTTGGCTCTCCTTGGTTTCCCACCGCGGTCGCTCCTTTGGGGCTGCAACCATGATGGTATGGTTTCCTACCTTAGCTTTCATTCCCTTTTGGGGCTCCTCCCTTCCGCATTTTGTTATATAGGGAGGCTTGTCTAATACTATGTCAATCCAGACATCTATATATACCCGTTGATCTGGGTGAGGGACCCTATAAACAACCAAACACACGGCGAAGAGGAGGTTAGGGTCAAAACTCCCCTTCGAGGGCCCTGGCCAGTTTGGCTCAGCAGTTAGAGCATCGGCCTGCAGTCCGGAGAGACCCGGGTTTGGTTCCTGCTAAGGGCACGTACTTCGGTTGCAGTTTGTCCCCGGCCCTGGTTGGTCGTGCGGGTGTCAGCCACTCGATGTGTCCCTTCACGTCGATGTTTCTCTCTCTCTCTCCCTTCCTCTCTCTCCCTCCCACTCTATCTGTACAAAAAATGAAAAAAATATCCTCGGGTGAGGATTAAAAAAAAAAAAAACTCCCCTCCGAGGGCCATTCCACCCCAAAGGTTGGCCACTCTAGTTCACATAGCTTCCTCAGGAAGCCAGGGTCTGCTGGCTTCCCATAATTACAGGACGTTTTGAGAAAATCGGAAAAGTTAGAGAGCAGACATTCAAGGGCGATTGGTTTCCTGGATGGTCCTTGACCCATGGCATCTCTCCTGAAAGTGAAACAGTTAGAGCAGCAAGAGAGGCTGAACATACAAGAACACGAAATCAGAAGACAAACAAGAACTATCACTGAGACTAGTCTTACACCCTCATGGAATACACACATCTTCAAAGTGAAGCACCTAGGCTTCCAAAATCAGAAGTTAGCGTCTTGACTCTGATTAGAGGCAGACAGTGCACGGCGTCCCACCTGTACAGCCTCGCCAAATGCTCCGGAGCCAAAGACACAAAGAAACAAATGGATCGATCCACTTACCAAGACCACGTGGCGTGAAGACCCTAAGCTGAATCTGGCCGCAGTCAGAAAATCAAATTTGTAGAGGAGAGGATGGAGGCGCCTCGCCGTGTGCCTAAGGAGGTCAACCCCTCTTAGAGGGGGACCTCAAGGTGATCTCACTGGGGCCTCCAAATGTTGTAACCCAGGAGATCGACAGAACTCAGACGCCGAGATGGGGTTTAATAAAAGGAATTTATTGAGCTAAGTCTGCAGGCACCTGCAGTATGTCCCACACCGGAATAACTGCGGCCCCAGAGAGCTAAAATGGCTCCTTTTTATAGGATTTTGTAAGGGCGGTGCTACATGCAAGCAAGCATGTTACAGAAGCGGAATTTAGCAGTTAGTTAATTTCCTGTTACTCAATTTCCCAGACATCTCAAAGGTCAAGATGTTTTCAATAGATTATCCCTGGCACCGACTCCAGGATTACTCAAAGGTTAGTTATTACCGCAGGGTTAGCGATTACTTAGGGATTAGTTAGTGAAGAATGTTCTTCAGTAAATGAGTAAACTGACAACCCCTTTGGTTGTTGTGAAGGCCTCTGGGAGTTTGGGTCAATGGCACTGAGTTATAACAGTATTTGAGCATATACACAAAGATCAATGCATGCCTAATGTAGTTATTTACCTGCTGAACAAAGATTTTGTATTGACTCCCATGTGGCTGCCCTCTAGCAGTGGTGCCTCAAGTCCTTCTCATACTTCAAATCTCTCTGACTTCAACTTCTGCCCCATCTTTCCTATTATTTTGTCTTCTTTTTATGCTTTTAAGGGCGCATGTGGATATGGATACAAAGGGGCCACATACTAAACCTGACAAGCTCAGGGAAGGCCTTTGTGGCGACCTTACAAACTCAGAGACCTAAAATAATCACAAAGTATGGTCTAAAATTATAACTTTTAACTAAAAGCAGTTTACAGAGGGAAGTCATGTCCTAGGCTAGACTCTTCCCTGACAAAAGTCAATCTTCACCTTAACTGAACCCATTATCTTTTGCATTTTTAATAACATACTTTTGGAATGTAAGGGTAACTTCCCTTTTTTCTGGACCACACTGAGCACAACAAATGTTCCATAGCACAGACCATAAAACCCCTCATTGTTTTTTTGTTTGTTTGTTTGTTTTCTTTTTTATTAATTAATATATTTATTTTTATTACAGATGATTTTCCATTTCCTCACACTGATTCACACCTCCTCCTCCCTCCCCACCCTCTCCCCAGCTTTGTTGTCCATGTCCATTGTTCATACATGCATACAAGTTCTGTGGTTAATCCCTCTGCCACCACCCCCTCTTCTGGGGATTGTCAGTCTGTACCCAACTCCTACATCTCTGGGACTACCCCTTTAGTCAGACTGTTATATTCATTATATTCCACAAATAAGTGAGATCATATGATACTTGTCTTTCTCTGTTGGGCTTGTTTTGCTTAGGATAACACTTTATAGGTCCCTCCATGTTGTCTCAAAGGATAAGAGATCTTTCTTTCCTACAGCTGCATAGTACTCCATCATGAATATGTACCATGGCTTTGTTATCCATTCATCTACTCATGGACATTGGGGCTGTTTCCAGATCTTACCTATTGTAAATGGTGCTGCTACAAACATGAGAGTACATATATTGTTTATGATTGGTGTTTCAGGCTTCTTAGGGTATATTTTTAGAAGTGGGATCACTGGGTCAAACGGCAATTCAATTTTTAATTTTTTGAGGTAACTCCATAGTGTTTTCCATAGTGACTGCATCAGTCTGCATTGCCACCAGCAGTGTACTAGAGTCCCCTTTTCTCCACACCCTTGCCAACACTTGTTTGATGATTAGCTGATGGCTGACATTCTGACAGGTGTGAGGTGATACCTCATTGTTGTTTTAATTTGCATCTCTCTGATGATTAGTGATGTTGAGCATTTCTTCATATGTCTCTTAGCCATTTCTATGTCCTACTTAGAGAGGTGTCTATTTAGTTCCTCTGCCCATGTTTTAATTGGGTTCTTTGTCTTTTTTTTTGTTGAGTTGTATAAGCACATTATATATATTGAAAAATAACCTGTTATCTGTATATCATTGGCAATGATGCTCTCCCATAGAGTGGGTTGCATTTTCATTTTGATGATTGTATCTTTAGCTGTGCAGAAGCTTTTGAGTTTGATGTAATCCTATGTGTTCATTTTCTCCTTTGTTTCTGTTGGCTTAGGTGATGTATCAGTGAAAATTCTGCTGCGTATGATATCTGAAATATTGTTGCCTACAGTTTCTTCTAGGATTTTTATGGATTCATGAGTCACATTTAAGTTTTTTATCCATTTTGAGTTTATTCTTGTGTATGGTGTAAATTTATGGCCAGGTTTCATTTTTTTGCATTTAGCTGTCCAATCTTCTAAACATCATTTATTAAAGAGGCTGTCTTTACTCCATCCACTGTATGCTCTTGCCACCTTTGTCAAATATTAATTGAGCATATTGCCTTGGGTCCATTTTGGGGTTATTTGTTTGGTTCCACTGGTCTATATGCCTGTTTTTGTGCCAGTACCAGGCTGTGTTGATTACAGTGGCTTTGTAATATAACCTAAAATCCGTTAATGTGATCGCTCCTACTTTGTTCTTCTTTTTTCAAGATTGATGTGGCTATTTGAGGTCGTTTTTGGTTCCATATGCATTTTTGAAGTATTTGTTCTAGTTCTGTGAAGTATGTCGTTGGTATTTTGATGGGGATAGCATTGAATCTATAGATTGCTTTGGGTACTATGGATATTAAAATGATGTTAATTCTTCCAAACCATGAACAAGGTATGTGCTTCCACTTTTTTATATGGTGCTGGATTTTGTCAAATGCTTTTTCAGCATCTATTGATATGATCATATGATTTTTATCATTCTTTTTGCTTATGTTTTGTATCACATTTATTGATTTGCATGTAATGTATGAGCCTTGCACCCCTGGAATGAAACCCACTTGGTCCTGGTGAATAATTTTTTGATGTGTTTCTGGATTCAATTTGCTAGTATTTTGTTCAGGATTTTGGCATCTATGTTCATCAAGGATATTGGTCTGTAGTTTTCTTTCTTTGTAGTGTCTTTTACTGGTTTTGGAATTAGAATTACGCTGGCCTCATAAAACAAGTTTAAAAGTCTTCCTTCTTTTTAAATTGTTTGAAATAGTTTGAGGAGAATGGGTATTAGTTCTTCTATGAATGTTTGGTAAAATTTCCCGTGAAGCCGTCCGGGCCTCGGCTTTTGTTTGCTGAGAGAGTCTTGATTACATCTTCCATTTTCTTATTTTGTTATTGGTCTGTTCAAGTGTTCTATCTCTTCCCATTTCAGTTTTGAGAGACTATGTGTTTCTAGAATTTTGTCCATTTTACTTAGGTTGTTGAATTTGTTGCCATATAATTGTTCATAATATTTGTTAATGATCCTTTGTATTTCTTTTTTGTCAGTTATTATTTCTTCTCTGTCATTTCTGATTTTGTGTATTTGGGTTCTCTCTCTTTGTTTCTTGGTGAGTCTCACTATGGGTTCATCAATCTTGATTATCTTTTCAAAGAACAAGCTCTTTGCTTCATTGATCCTTTGAATTATGTTTTTGGTCTCCATGTCATTTATTTCTTCTCTGAACTTTACTATATTTTTCCTGCTACTTGTTCTGGGGTTTTCTTTTTGTTTACTTTTTAGTTCTTTAAGTTGTAAGATGAGATAGTCTATTAGAAAAATTTCTTCCTTGTTGAGGTAGGCCTGTAGTGTTATGTACTTCCCTTTCAAAACTGCTTTTGTAGCATCCCTTACATTCTGTATTGTTGTGTGTTCATTTTCATTGATTTCCAGGAAGGTTTTAATTTCTTCCATGATCTCCATGGTAAACCTTTTATTGTTCAATAACATGCTATTTAGCCTCTATGTTTTCAAATGCCTTTGCATGTTCTTGTTGCAATTGATTTCTAATTTCATGCCATTGTGATCTGAGAAGATGCATGATATGATTTCAATCTTCTTGAACTTGTAGAGATTTAGTTTCTGCCCAAACATGTGGTCTATGTTTGAGAATGTTTCATGTGCACTTGAGAAGAATGTGAATTCTGCAGTTTTGGGGTCTAATTCTCTGTAGATATCAATTAAATTCATTTGATCCAGAGCTTCATTTATAGTTCGTGTTTCCTTGTTAATTTTTTGTATAGGTGATCTATTCAGTGATGTCAGTGGGATATTCCAGTCCCCTGCTATGACTGTATTTTTTATTTTTGTTGATTTCTCCTTTGAAGTCCTCCAAGAGATTTTTAATATCGGTGCTCCTATATTGAGTGCATATATGTATACCAAGGTTATACCATCCTGTTGGATAGACCTGTAAGTGGACTTCTTTGTCTCTAGTTATGCCCTTCATTTTATAATCTACTTCATCATATATGAGTATTGCTACCCAGCTTTTTTTTTTTTTAGTTTTGGTTTCTGTTTTCTTGAAAGGTTTTTTTCCATCCCTTCACTTTCAACCTATGTGAGTCTTTTGTTGTGAGGTTGGTCTCTTGTAAACAATATACATGTGTGTCATGCTTTCTTATCCAGTCAGCTAATCTTTGTGTTTTTATCGGAGCATTCAAACCATTTACATTTAAGGTGATAATTGATATGTACTTATTTATTGCAGATTTTGTTTAGTGTGGTTATTTTTATAGGTGGCTTTAGCCTGGTGAGAAATAACCGGAGTTTTACCTCCACTTGGAATTTGAAAAGTAACATCCTTCAGCTGTAAATAAGGAGAAGCTAAAGATTCCTTTTATCCCATAAAAATGTGACTGTTAAGAATATATGTACTGCACCTGGCTAACTCTCTGTCACAAACTTGCTAATTAGTGCTTGTTTAACCCTGATTATAAAAGGGCTGAAAGTCTGCTATGGGGTGCTGCAGTTGTCCTCTGTAAAGGTTGGCTGCAGTCCCTGTGCAGGTAATAAAGCTCCTAATATTCAAAATTACTTTGTGTCCCAGTGAAGTTGATTCTCCTGGGTTACAACAGTTATATTTCTTCTACTAATTACAGCAGTCCTTTTAGCATATCTTGCAGTTCTGGTTTGGGTTAATATATTCCCTTAGCCTTTTTTTTTTTTTTTTGGTCTGGAAAGCTTTTTATTTGACCTTCTATTTTGAACGATAGCCTTGCTGTATGGAGTAGTTTTGGATTCAGATCCTTATTTTTCATGACCTCGATTACATCATGCCACTCTCTTCTGGCCTGTAGTGTTTCTGTTGAGAAGTCAGAGGAGAGCCTTATGAGGTTTTCTTTGTAGGTAACATGTTGCTTATTTCTTGCTGCCTTTAGGATTCTATCATGGTGTTTAATTTTGTCATTTTAATTGCTATGTGTCTTGGTGTGGGCCTGTTTGAGTTCTTCTTACTTGGGGCTCTCTGTGCTTCTTTTTTTTTTTAATTATCCTTACTCAAGGACATTTTTCCATTTTTTTGTTCAGATAGAGTGGAAGGGAGAGAGAGAAAGAGAGAGAGAGAAAGATCGATGTGAAAGGGACACATCGAGTGGCTGCCACCCGCATGACCAGCCAGAGCTGGGGACAAACTGCAACCGAGGTACATGCCCTTAGCCGGAACCGAACCCGGGTCTCTCTGGACCACAGGCCGACGCTCTAACAGCTGAGCCAAACTGGCCAGGGTTCTCTGTGCTTCTTAAACCTGAATGCCTTTTTCCTTCACCAAGTTAGGAAAGTTTGTTTTTTTTTTAGGAATTTTTATTTATTTTTTTGTTACAGATATTTTACCTTTTTACCCCATTGGCACCCCCCACCCTACCCCCCCTCCACCCTCTCCCCGGGTTAGTTGTCCATGTCCATTGGTCATGCAAACATGCATATAAGTTCTGTGGTTTATCTCTTCCCACCCCTCACCCCCCATCCCCTCTTCTGAGAGATGTCAGTCTGTGCCCTACTTCCATGTGTCTGGGTCTACTGTATTCCTCAGACTGTTATGTTCATTATATTCCGTATATAAGTGAGATCATGTGGTATTTGTCTTTTTCTGCTTGGCTTCTTTCACTTAGGATAATACTTTCCAGGTCCCTCCATGTCGTCTCAAAGGATAAGAGATCTTTCTTTCTTACCGCTGCATAGTACTCCATTGTGTATATGTACCACAGCTTTTTTATCCATTCATCTACTGGTGGACACTTGGGCTGTTTCCAGATCTTAGCTATTGTAAATAGTGCTGCTATGAACATGGGGGTACATATATTCTTCCTGATTGGTGTTTCAGGCTTCTTAGGGTATATTCCCAGCAGTGGGATCACTGGGTCAAATGGAAGTTCAATTTTTAATTTTTTGAGGTAGCACCATATTGTTTTCCATAGTGGCTGCACCAGTCTGCATTCCCACCAGCAGTGTATTAGAGTCCCCTTTTCTCCACACCCTCGCCAACACTTGTTGTTTGATGATTTGTTGATGGCGGCCATTCTGAAGGTGTGAGTTGATACCTTATTGTTGTTTTAATTTGCATCTCTCTGATGATTAGTGATGTTGAGCATTTCTTCATATGTCTCTTGGCCATTTGTATGTCCTGTTTGGAGAAGTGTCTATTCAGCTCCTCTGCCCATTTTTTAATTGGGTTCTTTGCCTTCCTTTTGTGGAGTTGTATGAGCACTCTATATATATTGGAAATTAACCCCTTATCTGATACATCATTGGCAATGATGTTCTCCCATACAGTGGGTTGCCTTTCCATTTTGATGATTGTTTCTTTTGCTGTGCAGAAGCTGTTTAGTTTGATGTAGTCCCATGTGTTCATTTTCTCCTTTATTTCTGTTGCCTTAGGTGATGTATCAGTGAAAATTCTGCTCCGTATGATGTCCGAAATTTTGTTGCCTACATTTTCTTCTAGAATTTTTATGGAGTCACGGGTCACATTTAAGTTTTTTATTCATTTTGAGTTTATTTTTGTGTATGGTGTAAGTTGATGGTCTAGTTTTATTTTTTTGCATGTAGCTGTCCAATTTTCCCAACACCATTTATTAAAGAGGCTGTCTTTACTCCACTGTATGCTCTTGCCACCTTTGTCAAATATTAATTGAGCGTATTGCCTTGGGTCCATTTCTGGGTTTTCAGTTCTGTTCCACTGGTCTATATGCCTGTTCTTGTGCCAGTACCAGGCTGTTTTGGTTACAGTCGCTTTGTAGTATAACCTGATATCTGGTATTGTGATCCCACCTACTTTGTTCTTCTTCTTCAAGATTGCTGTGGCTATTCGAGGTCTTTTTTGGTTCCATATGAACTTTTGAAGTATTTGTTCTAGTTCTATGAAATATGTCGTTGGTATTTTGATGGGGATTGCATTGAATCTATAGATTGCTTTGTGTAGTATGCACATTTTAATGAAGTTAATTCTTCCAATCCATGAACAGGGTATGTGCTTCCACTTTTTTATATCTTCCTCTATTTCTTTTTTCAATGACCTGTAGTTTTCTGCAAATAGGTCCTTTACTTCTTTGGTTAAGTTTATTCCTATGTATCGTAATTTTTTTGGAGCGATGGTAAATGGGATTGTTTTTTCAGTTTCTCTTTCTGTGAGTTCATCATTGATGTACAAGAATGCCGTCGATATCTTGACGTTAATTTTGTATCCTGCTACTTTGCCAAATTCATTTATTAAGTCTAATAGATCTTTGATGGAGTCTTTAGTGTTTTCTATGTACAATATCATGTCATCTGCAAATAATGACAGTTTCACTTCCTCCTTTCCAATTTGGATCCCTTTTATTTTTTCTTCATGTCTGATTGCTGTGGCTAAGACTTCCAGTACAATGTTAAATAAGAGTGGCGAAAGTGGACATCCCTGTCTTGTTCCTGTTCTTAATGGAAATTTTTTTTAGTTTCTGTCCATTGAGTATGATGTTGGCTGTAGGTCTTTCATATATGGCCTTTATTATGTCGAGACATGATCCCTCTATTCCTACATTGCTGAGCATTTTTATCAGAAATGGATGCTGGATTTTGTCGAATGCTTTTTCAGCATCTATTGATATGATCATGTGGTTTTTATTCTTCATTTTGTTGATGTGGTGTATCACGTTTATTGATTTGCGAATATTGTACCAGCCTTGCATCCCTGGAACGAATCCCACTTGGTCATGGTGAATAATTTTTTTGATGTACATCTGGATCCGATTTGCTAATATTTTGTTCAGGATTTTGGCGACTATGTTCATCAGGGATATTGGCCTGTAGTTTTCTTTCTTCGTAGTGTCTTTTTCTGGTTTTGGAATTAGAATTATGCTGGCCTCATAGAATGTGGTTGGAAGTCTTCCTTCTTCTTGAATTTTTTGAAATAGTTTGAGGAGAATGGGTGTTATTTCTTTTTTGAATGTTCGGTAAAACTCCCCCGTGAAACCATCTGGTCCTGGGCTTTTGTTTGCTGGGAGAGTCTTGATTACCTCTTCAATTTCCTTGGTTGTTATTGGTCTGTTCAAGTTTTCTATCTCTTCCCGGTTCAGTTTTGGGAGACTGTGTGTTTCTAGAAATTTGTCCATTTCGCTTAGATTTTCGAATTTGTTGCCATATAGTTGTTCATAGTAGTTGTTAACGATCTTTTGTATTTCCGTGGTGTTGGTTGTTACTTCTCCTCTTTCATTTCTGATTTTGTGTATTTGGGTTCTCTCTCTTTGTTTCTTGGTGAGTCTAGCTAAGGGTCCGTCAATCTTGTTTATCTTTTCGAAAAACCAGCTCTTTGTTTCATTGATCCTTTGAATTGTTTTTTTGGTCTCTATGTCATTTATTTCTGCTCTGATCTTTACTATTTCCTCCCTTCTACTTGCTCTGGGGTTTTCTTTTTGTTTGCTTTCTAATTCTTTAAGTTGTGAGGTTAGACAGTCAATTAGAAATTTTTCTTGTTTTTTGAGGTAGGCCTGTAGTGCTATGAACTTCCCTCTCAGAACTGCTTTCGCTGCATCCCATAGATTTTGTGTTGTTGTGTGTTCATTTTCATTGGTTTCCAGGAAGTTTTTAATTTCTTCCTTGATCTCGTCGGTGACCCATTCATTGTTTAATAACATGCTATTTAACCTCCATGTGTTGAAATGTCTTTGCGTGTTCTTGTTGCAATTGATTTCTAGTTTCATGCCATTGTGATCTGAGAAGATGCTTGATATGATTTCAATCGTCTTGAACTTGTAGAGATTTAATTTGTGTCCTATCATGTGGTCTATCTTTGAGAATGTCCCATGTGCACTTGAGAAGAATGTGTATTCTGTAGTTTTGAGATGCAATTCTCTGTAGATATCTATTAAATCCATTTGGTCTTGTGCTTCATTTAGAGTCTCTGTTTCCTTGCTAATTTTTTGCCTAGAGGATCTATCCAGTGCTGTCAACGGGGTGTTGAAGTCCCCTGCTATGATTGTATTGTTGTCGATTTCTCCTTGGAAGTCCTCCAGAAGATTTTTAATATATTTTGGTGCTCCTATATTGGGTGCATATATGTTTATCAAGGTTATATCTTCCTGTTGGATAGATCCTTTCAATATTATGTAGTGGCCGTCTTTGTCTCTAGTTATGGTCTTCATTTTGAAATCTATTTTATCAGATATGAGAATTGCTACCCCAGCTTTTTTTTGCTTTCCATTTGCTTGGAAAAATTTTTTCCATCCCTTCACTTTCAACCTATGTGAGTCTTTTGTTGAGAGGTGGGTCTCTTGTAAACAACATATAGAAGAGTCATGCTTTCTTATCCAATCAGCTACTCTGTGTCTCTTTATGGGAGCATTCAATCCATTAACGTTTAAGGTGATTATTGATATGTACTTATTTATTGCCATTTTTGTTTAGTATGGTTCTATTTTTCTTCCCATTTCTACTGCTAATTATAGCAGTCCTTTTAACATTTCTTGCAGTGCTGGTTTGGTGCTAATGTATTCCCTTAGCCTTTTTTTGTCTGGTAAGCTCTTTATTTGACTTTCTATTTTGAATGATAGCCTTGCTGGGTAGAGTAGTCTTGGATTCAGATTCTTGTTTTTCATGACTTTGATTACTTCATGCCATTCCCTTCTGGCCTGTAGTGTTTCTTGTGAGAAGTCAGCTGAGAGCCTTATGGGGTTTCCTTTGTAGGTAACCTGTTGCTTATCTCTTGCTGCTTTTAGGATTCTCTCTTTGTCTTTAATTTTTGGCATTTTAATTACTATGTGTCTTGGTGTGGGCCTGTTTGGGTTCTTCTTACTTGGGACTCTCTGTGCTTCTTGAACTTGAATGCCTTCTTCCTTCACCAAATTAGGGAAGTTTTCTCTCACTATTTTTTTGAATATATTCTCTATCCCTTGCTCATTTTCTTCTTCTTCGGGGACTCCTATGATGTGAATATTATTACGTTTCCAGTTGTCCCATAGTTCTCTTAAGCTGTCTTCCTGTTTTTTAATCGTTTTTTCCTTTTGTTTTTCTGATTGGTTGATTTTTTCTACCCTGTCTTCTAATTCACTGATCCGGTCCTCAGCTTCCCCTACTCTGCTTTTTAAACCTTCCAATGTGTTTTTCATTTCGGATATGTCATTTTTTATCTCTTCTTGTTGGTTTTTCATTTCCAATTGGCTTATTTTCAGTGTCTCTATGTCCTTACTCATGCTGTTCAGCTTCCTCAAGATCATGGCTCTGAATTCTAGCTCTGTTAACATGCCTAATTGCTCCACATTGATCTCATCTTCGGTGGAGGTGTCTTGCTCTTTCATTTGGCTTCTGTTTCTGTGTTTCACCATTTTGGCTATCACTGTGGGCTTTGGAGCCTGTCAAGTTCTCCCTGTGGGTGTTGGTGTTCTGCTGTTTGTGGCTCCCTCTCCTGGGTTTAGATGAGCGAGGGAGGACCCACGTTGAACACCACTGTCAAGTCTTACTTTCCTGGTTAAAGTTGCCAGCCCAGGAAACGTACTGTTATCCTCTAGCTTTTTGCCTGGAGGCTAGCAGTCTAGGTTACTTGATGAGTTTTGGGTTGTCCGTTGATTGAAAAACTCCCTCTGGTGCTCAGCCAAGGGGCTTTCAGGAGGGTGGGGCAGATGCTGTTTGTTAGTGAGCTTCAATTAGCACTTCAATGGCCCACAGGGTGGGGTTGGATCTCCGAGGGAGGGGCTGCTGCCTCTCCTCAGAGCCTTGGGAAGGAGCAATGTGGCCACCGTCCTGAGTGGCTGCACTCAGCCAAAGCTCTGAGCGCCCTCCAAACCCCGATTGTCCCGACTCAGTTCCAGTCCAGTCCGCCCTCCCTCCGCCGGAGCCCAAGGTGAGTGGCTGTGGCTGTTTCAGCCTCTGTCCCGGCTCTGCGCTGTGGGGCCGCCTGGGAGTGTAACCTGAGGGCGCCGCTCCCAGCTGAGGCCGCCGCCGAGCTGCAGACCGTGGGCTCCCAGCCCCGTCTAGCGCCTTCGCAAGCCTACCGGGATCGAGTCGGTGTCCCTTATTGTATGGTCCTCGCAAGCTGCTTTTCTGTTGTTTTTTCCCGTCGATTTGTCTGTGTTATAGTTGTAATTCCAGTTTGGTTCTGGGAGATGGTCTGTGTAGCTCCGTTCACTCCGCTGCCATTTTTCGGTCTTCAAGTTAGGAATGTTTTTTGTCACTATTTCTTCAAATATATTCTCTAACCCTTGCCCATTTTTTCCTCTTCTGGGACTTCTATGATGCGAATGTTATTACATTTCCAGTTGTCCCATAGTTCTCTTAAGCTGTATTACTGTTTTTTAATTATTTTTTTTTTCTTTTGGTTTTCTGATTGGTTGATTTTTTTCTACCCTGTCTTCTAATTCACTGATCCAGTCCTCAGCTTCCTCTACTCTGTTGGTTAGTCCTGCCAATGTGTTTTTTTATTTCTGCTATGTCATTTTTCCTTTCCACTTGGTGGGTTTTAAATGTTTCTATATCTTGATTCATGGTGTTGATGTCCTTACTCATGCTGTTGAACTTCCTCAAGACCATGGCTCTGAACTCTACCTCTGATAATTTGCTTAGCTGCATTTCATTGATCTCATCTGCGATAGAGTTCTCTTGTTCTTTCATTTAGGATTTGTTTCTTTGTCGCACCATTTTGGATATCTCAGTGGGTTTTGGAGCCTGCCAAATTTTTCCTTTGGGTGTTGGTGTTCTACTGTTTGTGGCTCCCTTTACTGGGTTTGAATGAGCCTGGGTGGGCCCACGTTATACACCACTGTCAAGTGTTAATTTCCTGGGTAGATTTGCAAGCCCAGGAAAGGTTCAGTTATCCTCTAGCTTTTTCCTGGAGGCTAGTAGTCTCAGTTTCTCAGTGCCTTGGAATGTAGCCCTGGTGTTCTGCATAAGAGGATTTCCAGAGGGTGGAATGGATCCTGGTTGTTAATGTGCCTCATTTCATTTCTTTGCCTAACCTGGGAAAGGCTGAATCTCAGAGGTGGTGGTGGGGGTGCTGCTTTTCCCCACAGCTCAGGAAGGATCACACTGGCCCCCGTCCTTTGTGGCCGCAACTCAGCAAAAACTCTGAGTGCTCTCTAAATCCAGGGTGTCCCCACAGAGTTCCAGCCCTGCCTGCACTTCCTCTGCTATAGCCCCCAGGTTAGTGGCTGTGGCTATTTTAGCACTCTGTCCTAGCTCTCTGTGCTGTGGAGCAGGCTTGTTCTTTATTCCCCAAGGGTGCTGCTCATACCTAAGACTGCTGCTGTCTGTGGGCTCCCAGTCTGCCACCCTCTAGCACCTCTGCAGATTCTACTAGTGTCCCTGGTTATATGGTCCTATCCTGTTGCTTTTCTATTGCTTTTTTTCAGAAGATTTGTCTGTATTATAGTTGTAATTCCCATTTGGTCCTGGGAGATCTTCTGTGTAGCTTCTATTCACTCCACCTCCACTTTCACATCCTCTAAACCTATCTTGTGTGCAGCTGGGTCACACAGGCCACTCTGGTGCTTTAGCACCCCTAAGTTCCTGAAGTTAACTGAATGGCACACTCCTTGCTGGGTCATGGAGGTATCTCTGGTGCTTCAGCACCCCACGGGCCCATGGGTAACTAGATTGAGCAGACCCTGCTGGATGGCACAAGCTCCTCTGGTGCTCCAGCACCAGGCATGTCTGAGGGTAACTAGATCGCACAGTCCCTGCTGGGTTACATAGGTGTCTCCGGTGTTTTAGCACCCTGCAGGTCCTGGGGGCAACTAGATTGCACTGTCTCTGCTGGGTTGCACAGGCCTCTCTGGTACTCCCAGCACCAGGCAATTCCTGAGGGTGAGCAGCTGGATTGCACCAGTGTCTCTTGGGCTCAGGCTTCCCACTGCTCTTGTGAGCTACTGGACTGCACAGACCTTTGTGGAGCCTCAGGTCCTGCTGCTGGTGACTGGGGAGTGCTGCTGCCCCTTGGGGCTGAACTCCTGCTCAGCTTTTGCTTTAGTTTTTGGGGATGGGTTTCAGCTTCTGGTCTGTGCTTCTGTTGCCTGGGGATGGATGTCTGCTCCCCAGCCTCTGTTGCTGGGGGTATATCTCCACTCTGATTAGGTTGCTACCATGGAGGATGGTGCTGGGCTCTGGGATATCTGAGGCTTCCATGACCAGCACCTTGGTAGCTCCACTACTGTGCACTGGTCTGTGTTGACACAGTGTGTCCACTGGTCCAATGGTGCCAGGTGTGCTGGTGGGCTCAGGTTGGTGGGCCCCAGCCACTTCCACTGCCTCCTCCCAGGGAAGACCAGGGATCTTCCAAAGCGGAGGGACCTCCCCATGGTGCAGGGAGAAGTGCTCTGAAGGGCTGCTTACTGTCGTAGCTGGCTGCTTCTGTCCACAACACAGGAACCTTATGCTCTGAGGCTCTATATTGCTCGGCTTTGGTTGTCCACCTTCACATCCACTCACACTCTCTCACACACTCACTCACTCTCTCTCACACACTCACTCTCTCACACACTCACCCTCCCTCAGGTCCTGCCTGTTGCCATGTTCCCCCTCATAGACTGCTCCTCATTGTTATTATTATCAAATGCTAAGTGTTGAGTTTTAACTGTCCTGTACCAAACTATGTGTGTGTGTGTGTGTGTGTGTGTGTATATATATATATATATATATATATATATATATATATATAAAATCATTTTACTTTTCATCCTGTCCTAGAGGTTTCTCCACTGTCTTTCTCCCACCTTCTCATCTATCACCAGTGGATTTAATGTAACCCACTTAGTTTTCTCTTTTAATTGTAATATATAAGATAAAGTGAATAACTGTCAATCTTGGGAGCATTTTCTCAATCCATTGAGATTTTTCTTTCTGACAGTTGTCGACATTTTGGCTCTAATGAATTTATAAAAATTCTGTAAAGGTGTGAATGTTTCTTACGTTGGCATGGATATTCCAGAATCCATGACAATTTTCCTATCTTAAAGTCAGCTGATTGGCAACCTTAATAACATCAGAAAGTCCCCTTTTAATCTAGGATTAAATAAACTGGTCAAGGGAATCTTGAAAAAGGGCATCTTTAGAATTCCATTTACAGCCAAGGTATTCAAGGCAGACTTACGAAAGGGAGAGACCTATGCTTCATTGCTTTGGTTGCTCTCTTCTTTACTTGTACTGTGTTTTTACACATTTTGCATTTATAAATATTATAGATTAGAGTCTGGCAAGTGTGGCTCAGCAGTTGAGTGTCAACCCATGCACCAAGAGGTCGCTGGTTCAATTCCCAATCAGGACACATGCCCAGGTTGTGGGTCTGATCCCTGGTGGGGGGGATGCAGGAGGTGGCCAATCGATGTTCTCTCTCATCAATGTTTCTCTCTCTCCCTCTTACTTTTTTTCTCTCTAAAATCAATAAAGGAAAAAATATATATACATTAGAAAAGTTGATGTTTTAACCTTGAACTGGCTGTATAAAACAGAGAAAGTCTTTTTCCCAAAAGTTTATTACTGAAAAAATAAAGTCCTGGAAATAATTAGCCTTTGAGTTTTGCACAATTTCTTATGATATGAAGTGCAAAAAAAGCCCTATTAAAATACCTCTGCAAGCTAATCATAAACAGACCCTTTAGAAATCTTAGAGATGTACATATTACAGAGAAATGGGTAAACAGAAATGTCAGCACTGGCACATGAAAGGGTAAAAATCTCATGGTAATGAGAGAGGCAGCTATTTCAAATAAAATGTCCCATTATGCTCTGCAATCCCTAATTAATTATGGTGAAGAACCAATGTTTACTATTTTCTAGCTTCCAGAAAAAAATTACCTTAAACAATAAGGTATGCTCTAAGAGAACTGTATACTAGTGATTTAAAGTGATCTAAGATATAGAGCAAGCTACATTGTCAACTAGCAGTTCCCAAAATGAAAAGGAATTCAGACAAATACATTTATTTTTAAATTATAGATCTCTAGAAATATAAGTACATCATTGAAACATTTCCTTTTTTATTTTTGTTCAGATAGAGTGGGAGGGGGAGAGAGAGAGAGTAATATCGACATGAAAGAGACACATTGAGTCACCCGCATGACCAACCAGGGCCAGGGACAAACTGACACCAAGGTATGCACCCTTAGTGGGAACCGAACCCGGATCTCTCTGGACCACAGGCTGACACTCTAACCAATGAGCAAAACTGGCCAGGGCACATTTCCTTTTTGTAATGTGTAAGATTCAAAATAAGTGCTTGGCTTCTTTAGACAGAATAATATAATTCATAGAACATAAGCTTTGATGTCAGATAAAATCAGGCCCAAACTTTTGCCTTCTCACTTTATAGTATAATAATTTACTAATCTTTTTGTTTAACTTTCTTCATCTATAAAATATGTATAGTGTTACCTACTTTGAAGCTTTTCTGAGCATTAAACAATATGTTAAATTCTTACTCAGTACTAGACACCTAGTAAGTGCTGAAATGGTAGCTTATAATTATCTACCCAAGCCTATGCAACATAAGCTGTGTTGCTACTAGCACATGAGGTGAATGTTGAAAGTGGTATCATGATATGATAATTTCCATTGTGAAAAATAAACCATTTCTCATGTCAATGGGGTAAAAAGGTAAAATATCTGTAACAAAAAATAAATAAAAATTCATAAATCAAAAAAATAAAAATAAAAAAATAAACCATTTCTCCTTCTCCACATCCTCCTCCTTACTGATGCTCCAAATACTATTGAAATAATTTTTAAAATTATGTCTATACCAATCTATATATTTTCCAAAAAGATAATCAGTGTCTCATGTTTTATTTATTTATTTATTTATTTATTTATTTATTTATTTATTTTTATCCTCTCCCGAGAACATTTTTCCAACTTTTTTTCAGATAGAGTTGGAGAGAGAGAGAAAGAGAAACATGGATGTGAAAGGGACACATCAAGTGGCTGCCACCAGCATAACCAACTAGGGCCAGGGAAAAACTACAACCAAGTTACGTGCACCTAGGGGGAACTGAACCCAGGTCTCCCTGGACCACCAGCTGATGCTCTAACTGCTGAGCTAAACTGGCCAGTGCAGTATCTCATTTTTTAAAGCAGAGTTCTAATATCATCAAGATTACAAAAGTTGTGCCCTGGCTGGTTTGGCTCAGTGGTGAGAGCATCTGCCTGTGGACCAGAGAGTCCCAGGTTTGATTTCCGCTAAGGGCACATACCTCGGTTGCAGTTTGTCCCAGGACCTGGTTGTTCATGCTGGTGGCAGCCACTCGATGTGTCCCTTTTACATCCATGTCTCTCTCTCTCCCTCCCACTCTATCTGAACAAAAAATGGAAAAATGTCCTTGAGTGAGAATAAAAAACTTAAAAATAAAAGAATGGTGGAGTAAGACAGGTTTGAGTGAGAGTCCTAGCTCCAACACTTACTGCTGTGTAAGTTATTTTGTCTCTGAATCTCAGACTTTTCATCGGTAGAATGAGGATAATTATAATAATTTGTTTTGGAGATCAATGAGATAATATCATTTCAGTTGCATTTAATGGGAAATCACTAAATGCTACTTCATTTTTTTGCACAAAACAAGTAAACAAAGTAGAATTACTATTCAAAAAAGGGCATATCATAAATATATAATTTATGACATTGACACATCCATACTATATTTTTAAGATAAATTAAGAAAGAATAGACCATTTAGTTATAAAAATATGTTTTGAGGATCTGATGTACAGCATGGTGACTGTCATTCATAATATAGTATTGTATACATGAAAGTTGCTGAGAGTAGATCTCAAGGATTCTCACCACAAACACACATATACACACACAAAGAGAACTATGTAAGGTTATTGTCGTAATCTTGGTGGTCTGTTCATAACATAAATATACATATATATATATAGTTTAAATATATATCATTATATTTGTCAATTATTTCTTAATAAAGTTAAAATTTGTTTATTAAAATGTTCATGGCAGCGTTATTTAAAGTAGCCAAGATATGGAAACAATCTAAGTGTCCATTGGTAGATGAACAAATTAAGAAGGTTTGGTACATATATACAATGGAATACTACTCAGCCATAAAAAAGAATGAAATCTTTCCATTTGCAATGGAAAGAGCAGCAGTTCTCAACCTGTGGGTCGTGACCCCTTTGGGGGTCAAATGACCCTTTCACAGGGATTGCCTAAGACCATCAGAAAACACATATTTCCAATGGCAATTCATAACAGTAGCAAAATTACAGTTATGAAGTAACAATAAAAATAATTTTATGATTGGGGGTCACCACAACATGAGGAACTATATTAAAGGGACGCAGCATTAAGATGGTTGAGAACCACTCACCTAGAGGGTATCGTGCTGAATGAAATAAGTCAGAAAAAGACAGGCAAATGCCATATGATTTCACTTACATGTGGAATCTTAAAAAAACAAACAAAATATAAATAAACTCAAAGATAGATATAACATTTTGATCTTTGCCAGATAGAAGAGATAGGAGGTGGAGGGCTGGGCAAAAAAAGTGAAAGGATTAAGTACAAATTGGCAGTTACAAAATAGTCATGGATAAAGAGCATAACAAATACAGTCAACAATATTGTAATAACTATGTATGGAGCCAGGTGGGTACTTGAAATATTGGGGGAATCACTTTGTATGTTATATAAATGTCTAACTACTAAGTTGCACACCTGAGAAAAATATAATATTGCATCAACTGTAATTAAAAAATTAAAAAATGAAAGATACCCCAAGTCTTTTGAGGTAAATATTTATGATGTTTTAGAGTGGATTTTGGCCAAAATTCAGGGGAAGAGAATTTTATTCATCTGTAGTTGGTCTAAAAAGACAGATTATTTTTATAAGGCAATGAATGAAAATTTAGGAACGATCAGAGATAGACACTGGTCAAAAGAGATTTCCACAAAATCCTTTGCTATTTAAGATAACATTAAACAACAATCAGATATTATCCACCTTGATTTCTCAGTTCTCTAATGATAAGTTTTCTCTACTATATGTATAATTATTTCAAATATCCAAACAGAGAATCAAAAGAGTCTCTTGTCTTTCCCTAAAAGTGATTTGTCTATAGAGAGTCATTATGGGCATGGCCTTCTCATTGCTTTGCTTTCACAAAACCTAATTCCCTTTTTTATGCCTAAATTGACTGTCAGTGAAGACACTCAATTATACCTTTTCCTCCACTAGGGCATTGAAAAAAAGATGTTTGTACAGATGTTTACAAATTAGTATGCATGTAAAAATGATCATGGTATAATGAAAGCCATAAAGCCTAAAGAACAGCTATGATCTCTTCCTGTTCTTATTTATAAGATAAATAAACTGTTTCTTGAAAGTGAAAAGGCCTTAACCTTGCTGTACCATGATATCTGAGTAATATTTCTAAATTCTTATGCATCCAGATAAAAAATCTAGTGTGCTGTGGGAAATACCCTTGAAAACACTTATTTTTTTTTAGATCATTCAAGATTCCGTGGAACAAAGAACAGCCAGTCATGCTTTGAACTTCTCTTGTTTTACTGGACTGTATGAATCATTTTTCTGGCCCAATTTACTATTTGTTCATCTTATAAATTGTTACAGAGTTACTTTGCTTTCTTACAGAGCAAATAATGCTTGAGTGTTTTATTCAAGAGTGGTTGTAGTGAGAGAAAAAAAAAGAGAGTGGCTTATTAGTAATTTTGGTTCTTTGTATTTCTACTTGTAACATTAGATGAGAAATATTTTTCACATAATACTAAGTAAAGAAATAACAGTATTCAAAATTGAGTACAGTACATGAACTCAACCTCCTAAAATCTGTAAGAATATGTAATAAAGAAAATATCCTCAAATACATTAATTTAAGGGTAGGCCTTAAGTGTTTTTTATTAATTTTTTTTCAGAACATAATCCATGTATAATTTTTTAAAAAGTTAGATAAACATTTAAGAAAAAATCTGGACATTGATCCCAAGACTTGTGTATCCCAAGACTTGGATGCCATACTTGTACTATGTCTGGAAGTGGCTGTATAGGAACTAAGCTACTTCTTAACTGTGATATGAAAGTAATGTGAGAATGTCCCTCTACATCAAATTAGTTTCTCCACAAATTTATATATAATGCCTGAGTCCTTACTTTATGACATTATTTTTCTGGACTGTAGATATTTTTCTTTGTTAAAGAAAAATGCATACTTTGTGAGGGGAAAACTATTCCATATATGTTAATAAAGGTTTATAGTTAAAACCTCCAAAACCAAACCAAACCATAAGATCCAATATATGAGATGATTTATTTAAAGTTTTTAATTGTAGGCAATGAAAACTGTTTCAGGACCATTTAGAAAAAAAAACATATTTTATTAAAATATAGTTGGTAGCTCATGAAATCAAAAGGAAAATAAACAAAAAATGATTTGGGGAATGAGAAGTAAAAAGGAAGCAAGGATACATTAGAGAATGTATCCTATTGGTAAGTGAAAAACAATGCCGGTCACACCAAATTCAAAATTTATATGGGTGACAATCCTAGACACATGCCCATCCCCTAGTGAAAGGGTAGGTTGGAGAAGTGGGTATTTTTATTTTTAATTTTTTTGGTGTGAAGTGGACTTCTTCTCCTTCCAAAATTTATACAGAAAGAAATTCATCAACATGGGAGTTCAGATGATACGTACCCAAAAGTAATAACAAAGGTTCACAGCAAAAGTGATGAGGACAGATCATAGCATGGTGATGTGAGACAGAGTTTTATGTGGGAGGGTACACTATATTTACATTCCTGGTATGTGGAATCAAAATAAATAGAGGTACTAGATATGATATAAGGATGAAATTTAAGTCAAGCCTGAGGAAATTAACATGAGGTTCTTCTGTAGATGATTATGCAAGTGTAATCTAATGAGAATATAGTTCAAAAAGACTTCCTGGGCTGCAGTGAGAAAAAGTTAGATCTAGGAAACAGAGACAAGAAGTGGGATATCAGAGTCTAGAAATTATCACTATTCTGCCTGTCAAAATTTTACCAGGCATGAATTGCATAAGGTGAAAACGTCTTATCCTCAGTTACTCCTACTCATTCTTACCTTATTGCTTTCCCCATTTTTCATCTACTGTCCAAATTTCACAAAACCATTTATTAAAAAGGCTGCATTTACTCCATTGTATGCTCTTGCCATCTTTGTCAAATATTAATTCAGCATAATGAACTGGGTTGACTTCTGGGTTCACTGTCCTGTTCCATTGATCTATATGCCTCTTCTTGTGCCAGTACCAGGATGTTACCATTGCAGTGGCTTTGTAGTATGATCTGATACCTGGTATTGTGATTCCTCCAACTTTATTCTTCTTTATCAAAATTGCAGTGGCTATTTGGAGTGTTTTTTGGTTCCAAAATTAAATGGTTTTTCTCTCCCCTACTATCCCTCTTCTGAAGATTGTCAATCTGTACTCCACTTCCACGTTTCTGGGACAAACCCATTCCTCAGACTGTTATGTTCATTATATAACATAGATAAGTGAGATCATATAATACTTGTTTTCTCTGGCTTGTTTCACCTAGGATCATACTTTGCAGGTCTCTCCATGCAATTTAAAAGGATAAGAGATCTTTCTTTCTTACAGCTGCATAGTACTCCATTGTGTATATGTACCACAGCTTTTCTATCCATTCATCTACATATGGACACTTGGGGTGTTTCCAGATCTTACCTATTGCAAATAGAACTGCTACAAACATGGGGGTACATATATTATTTATGATTGATGTTTCAAATTTCTTTTTTTTTTCCTTTTTTTTATTAGTAGTTTGTTCCATTTTATTTTTTTAATTTTTATTAATTAATTTTTGTTACAGATGTTTCTCCTTTTTCCCCCACTGATTCCCCCCTCCCTTGCCCTCCCTTCTCTTTCCCCAGTTTGTTGTCCATGTCCACTGCTCATGCAAACATGCATATAAGTTCTGTGGTTTGTCTCTCTCCCACCACCCCCCTCTTCTGGGGATTGTCAGTCTGTACCCCACTTCCACGTCTCTGGGACTACCCCATTCCTCAGACTGTTATGTTCATTACATTCACAAATAAGTGAGATCATATGAAACTTATCTTTCTCTGTTTGGCTTGTTTCACTTAGGATGATACTTTCCAGGTCTTTCCATGTTGTCTCAAAGGATAAGAGATCTATCTTTCTTACAGCTGCTTAGTACTCCATTGTGTATATGTACCACTGCTTTTTTATCCATTTGTCTACTGATGGACACTTGGGCTGTTTCCGGATCTTAGCTATTGTAAATAAGTGCTGCTATAAACATGGGGGTACATATATTCTTTCTGATTGGTGTTTCAGGCTTCTTAGGGTATATTCCTAGAAGTGTGATCACTGGGTCAAATGGAAGTTCAATTTTTAATTTTTTGAGGTAACACCATATTGTTTTCCATAGTGGCTGCACCAGTCTGCATTCCCACCAGGAGTGCACTAGAGTCCCCTTTTCTCCACACCCTCACCAACACTTGTTGTTTGATGATTTGTTGATTGTGGCCATTCTGACAGGTGTGAGGTGATACCTCATTGTTGTTTTTATTTGCATCTCTCTGATGATTAGTGATGATGAGCATTTCTTCATGTTTCTTAGCCATTTGTATGTCCTGTTTGGAGAGGTGTCTATTTAGTTCCTCTGCCCATTTTTTAATTGAATTATTTGTCTTCCTTTTGTGGAGTTGTATGGGCACTCTATATGTATTGGAAATTAACCCCTTATCTGATATATCATTAGCAATTATGCTCTCCCATACAGTGGGTAGCCTTTCCATTTTGACGATTGTATCTTTTGCTGTGCAGAAGCTTTTGAGTTTGATGTAGTCCCATGTGTTCATTTTCTTCTTTGTTTCTGTTGCCTTAGCTGATGAATCAGTGAAAATTCTGCTGCGTAAAATGTTGAAATTTTGTTGCCTACATTTTTTGCTAGGATTTTTATGGATTCATGAGTCACATTTAAGTCTTTTATCCATTTTGAGTTTATTTTTGTGTATGGTGTAAGTTGATGGTGTAGTTTCATTTTTCTTGCATGTAGCTGTCAATTTTTCCCAACACCATTAAAGAGGCTATCTTTTCATAATTGTGAGCTCTTGCTTACTTTGTCAAATGTTAATTGAGCATATTTTCTTGGGTCAATTACTGGGTTCTCTGTTCTGTTCCACTGGTCTATATGCCTGTTCTTCTGCCAGTAATATGCTGTTTTGATTACAGTCGCTTTGGAATATAACCTGATATCTGGTATTGTGATCCCACCTACCTTGTCCTATTTTTTTTTTTTTTTTCAAGATTGCTGTGGGTATTTGGGGTCTTTCTTTATTTTATATAAACTTTTGAAGCATTTGTTCTAGTTCTGTGAAGTATATCATTGGTATTTTGATGGGTATTGCATTGAATCTATCGATTGCTTTGGGTAATTTGAATAGTTTAATGATGTTAAATTTTCCATTCCATGAACAAGGTATGTGCTTCCACTTTTTTTGTATCTTCCTCTATTCCTTTTTTCAATGTCCTGTAGTTTTCTTCAAATAGGTTCTTTACTTCTTTGGTTAAATTTCTTCCTAGGTGTCTTAATTTTTTTGCTACGATGGTAAATGGGATTGTTTTTTCTGTTTCTTTTTCTCTGAGTTCATCATTGGTGTATAAGTATGTCATAGATTTCTTGACGTTAATTTTGTATCCTGCTGTTTTACCAAATTAATTTATTGAGTCTAGTAGATGTTTGATAGAGTCTTTAGGGTTTTTTGTGTATAATATCTTGTCATCTGCAAATAATGACAGTTTCACTTCCTCTTTTCCAATTTGGATCCCTTTTATTTTTTCTTCATGACTTAGTGCTGTGGCTAAGACTTCCAGTACTATGTTAAATGACAGTGGTGAAAGTCAGAATCCCTGTCTTGATCCTGTTACTAAGGGAAATGTTTTAGTGCCTGCCCATTGAGTATGATGTTGGCTGTAGGTCTTTCATATATGGCCTTTATTATGTCAAGGTATGATCTCTCGATTCCCATGTTGCTGAGCGTTTTCATCAGAAATGGATGCTGGATTTTTTCGAAGGCTTTTTCGGCATCTATTGATATGATCATGTGGTTTTTATTCTTTACTTTATTTATGTGGTGTATCACATTTATTGATTTGCGAAAATTGTACCAGCCTTGCATTCCTGTGATAAATCTCACTTTGTCATGGTGAATAATTTTTTTGATGTATTGCTGCATCTGATTTGTTAGTATCTTGTTCAGGATTTTGGCATCTATGGTGATCAGGGATATTGGCCTGTAGTTTTCCTTTTTTGCGGTGTCTTTTTCTGGTTTTGGAATTAGAATTATGCTGGCCTCATAAAACGAGTTTGGAAGTCTTCCTTCTTGAAATTTTTGAAATAGTTTGAGGAGAATGAGTATTACTTTTTCTTTGAATATTCAGTAAAATTTTCCCATGAAGCCATCCATGCCTGACCTTTTGTTTGCTGGGAGAGTCTTGACTACTGCTTCAATTTCCTTAGTTGTTATTGGTCTGTTCAAGTTTCTATCTCTTCCTGGTACAGTTTCAGGAGACTATGTGTTTCTAGAAATTTGTCCATTTTACTTAGATTGTCCAATTTGTTGCCATTTTATTGTTCATAGCAGTTGTTAATGATATTTTGTGTTTCTGTGGTGTCAGTTGTTACTTCTCTGTCATTTCTCATTTTGTGTATCTGGGTTATCTCTATTTGTTTCTTGGTGAGTCTATCTAAGGGTCCATCAATTTTGTTTATCTTTTTGAATAACCAGCTCTTTGTTTCATTGATCCTTTAATTTTTTTTTTTTTTGTCTCTATATCATTTATTTTCTCTCTGATCCTTACTATTTCTTACCTTCTATTTACTCTGGGTTTTTCTTTTTGTTTACTTTTTAATTTTTTGAATTGTGAGGTTAGATAGTCTATTAGAAATTTTTTTTTGTTTCTTGAAGTAGGCCTGTAGTGCTATGAACTTCCCTCTCAGAACTGCTTTTGCTGCATCCCATAGATTTTTTGCTGTTATCTGTACATTTTTATTGGTTTCCAGAAAGTTTTTAATTTCTTCCTTGATCACCTTGGTAATGAATTCATTGTTTAATAATATGCTATTTAACCTCAATGTGTTCAAATGTCTTTGTATGTTTTTGTTGCAATTGATTTCTTGTTTCATTCCATTGTGATATGCGAAGATGCTTGATATGCTTTCAGTCTTCTTGAACTTGTAGAAATTTAGTTTGTGTCCTATCATGACGTTTGTCTTTGAGAATATCCCATGTGCACTTGAGAAAAATGTGAATTTTGTAGTTTTGGGGTGTAATTCTCTGTAGATTTCTATTAAATCCATTTGGTCTAGTGCTTCATTTAGAGTCTCTGTTTCCTCACGAATTTGTTGTATAGAGTATCTAGCCAGTGATGTCAGCAGGGTATTGAAATCCCATGCTATGATTGTATTGCTGTCGATTTCTGCTTTGAAGTCCTCCAGAAGATTTTTAATATTTTGGTGCTCCTATATTAGGTTCATATATGTTTATCCAGGTTATATCTTTCTGTTGGATAGATATTTTCAATATTATGTAGTGGCCTACTTTGTCTCAAGTTATGGCCTTCATTTTGAAATCTATTTTATCAGATATGAGTATTGCTACCCAGCTTTTTTTTTTTTTTTGCTTGCTATTTGCATGGAGATTTTTTTTTCTATTCCTTGAGTTTCAACCCATGTGAGTCTCTAGTTATGAGGTGGGTATCTTGTAAACAACATATAGATGACTCATGCTTTCTTATCTAATCAGCTACTCGGTGTCTTTTTATCAGAGCATTCAGTCCATTTATATTTAAAGTGATTATTGATATTTACTTACTTATTGCCATTTTTGCTTTGTGTGGTTATATTTTTATTTATATTTCTCTTACTAATTACAGCAGTCCTTTTAAAATTTCTTGTAGTGCTGGTTTGGTGCTAATGTATTCCCTTAGCTTTTTTTTTTTTTTTGGTCTGGTAAGCTCTTTATTTGACCCTCTATTTTGCATGATAGCCTTGCTGGTAGAGTAGTCTTGGGTTCAGATTCTTGTTTTTCATGACTTTGATTACCTCATGCCATTCCCGTATGGCCTATAATGTTTCTGTTGAGAAGTCAACTGAGAGCCTTATGGGGTTTCCTTTGTAGGTAACCTGTTGCTTTTCTCTTGCTACTTTGGATTCTCTGTTTGTCTTTAATTTTGGCACTTTAACTACTATGTGTCTTGGTGTGGGCCTCTTTGGGTTCTTTTTACTTGGGCTCTCTGTGCTTCTTGAACTTGAATATCTTCTTCCTTCACCAAATTAGGGAAGTTTTCTGTCACTATTTCTTCAAATATATTCTCTAACCCTTGCTCGTTTTCTTCTCCTTTGGGGACTCCTATGATGTGAATGTTATTACGTTTCCAGTTCTCCCACAGTTCTCTTAAGCTGTCTTCCTGCTTTTTAATTTTTTTTTTTTTTCTTTTGGTTTTCTGATTGGTTGATTTTTTTTTCTACCATATCTTCTAATTCACTGATCCGGTCCTCAGCTTCCTCTACTCTGATATTTAGAATTTCCAATGTGTTCTTTATTTATGATATGTCATTTTTCATTTCTTCTTGGTGGTTTTTAATTTCCAACTGGTTGATTTTTAACATTTCTATGTCTTTACTCATGGTGCTCATGTCCTTACACATGCTGTTGAGATTCCTCAAGATCATGGTTCTGAATTCTAGTTCTGTTAACTTGCTTAACTGCACCTCATTTATCTCATCTTCGGTAGAGGTCTCTTGTTCTTTTATTTGGCTTTTGTTTCTGTGTTTCACCATTTTGGCTATCACAGTGGGCTTTGGATTCTGCCAAATATTTCTGTGGGTGTTGGTATTCTACTGTTTGTGGCTCCCTCCCCTGGGTTTTGATGAGGCTGGGAGGACCCATTTTAAACCCCACTGTCAAGTCTTAATTTCCGGTTTACAGTTGCTAGCCCTTGGAATGGTAGTTGTCCTCTAGATTTTTTGCCTGGAGTCTATTAGTAGAGGTCACCCGAAGAACCTTGGTTTCTGAGCTGAATAAAAAACTCCCTTAGGTGCTCAGTGTAAGAGGATTTCTGGAGGGTGGGTAGATGCTGGTTGTTAATGTGCCTCAATTAGCATTTTAATGGCCACTGGGTGGGGTTGAATCTCTGAGGGAGGGGCTGCCGCCTCTCCCCAGGGCCCTGGGAAAGAGTAAGATGACCACAGTCCTGCATGGCTTCAACTCAGCAAAAGCTCTGAGGGCCCTCCAAGTCCCAAGTGTCCCCACACAGTTCCATTCCAGTCTGCCCTCCCTCTGCCAGAGCCCAATGTGAGTGGCTGCTGTTAATTTAGCCTCTGTCCTGGCTCTGTGCTGTGGAGCCTCTTGGGACTTTAACCCAAGGGTGCAGTTCCCAGCTAAGGGTGCTGCTCTCGGCTAAGGCCATATCTCCAGGCTGGCGGAGGCTGTGGCATCTCCCAGCCGAGGCCGCAGCTCCCAGCCAATGTTGCAGGTCTCAGCTGGGGCTGCAGGTCCCAGCCTAGGGCGCAGGTCCCAGCCCAGGCCACTGTGGACTGTGGGCTCCTGGTCCCCTCTCATGTTTTTGCAAGCCTACCAGGATTGAGTCAGTGTCCCTGGTTATGTGGTCCTCCAAGCTGCTTTTCTGTTGCCTTCTCCTGATGATTTGTCTTTATTTTCATTGTAATTCCATTTTGGTCCTGGGAGATGGTCTGTGTAGCTTCCATTCACTGCGCCGCCATTTTCCTCTCCCAATATGTTCTTAATTACTGTTCTACCATTCTTCATTTCCACTTGGTTGGTTTTCTATGTTTCTATATCTTTACTCATGGTGCTCATGTCCTTACTCATGCTGTTGAGCTTCCTCAAGGTCATGGCTCTAAATTTTTTTTTTTTTTTAAATCTGAAAATTTTTGAAAATTTGCTTAGCTGCATTTCATTTATCCGATCTTCAACAGAGTTTGCTTGTTCTTTCATTTGGGGTTTGTTTCTTTTTTTTCACCATTTTGGCTATCTCAGTGGGTTTTGGAGCCTGCCAAATTTTTCCTTTGGGTGTTGGTGGTCTGCTATTTGTGGCTCCCTCTCCTGGGTTTGGATGAGCCCGGGTGGGCCCACGTTAGACACCACTGTCAACTCTTACTTTCCTGTGTAGATATGCAAGCCTAGGAAAGGTTTAGTTATCCTCTAGCTTTTTCCTGGAGTCTAATAGTCTCAGTTACTCAGTGCCTTAGAATGTAGGCCTGATGTTCTGCATAAGAGGATTTCCAGAGTGTGGGATAGATGCTGGTTGTTAATGAACCTCAATTTGTGTTTCTTTGCCTGACCTGGGAAAGGCTGAATCTCTGAGAGGGAGGGTCTGCTGCTTTTCCCTACAGCTCTGGGAAGGATCACACTTGCCACTGTTTTTTGTGGCTGCATCTCAGGAAAATCTCTGAGTGCCCTCCACATCCCAGGTGTCCTAACAGAGTTCCAGTCTATTCTGCCCTCCCTTGCTGTAGCCCCCAGTTTAGTGGCTGTGGCTATTTCAGCACTCTGTCCAGGCTCTCTGTGCTGGGGAGTGGGCTTGGTCTTTATTCCCGAATGGCGCTGCTCACAGCTAAGACTGCTGCTGTCCGTGGACTCCCAGCCCACCACCCACTTGTGCCTCTGTAGATCCTACCAGTGTCCCTGGTTATATGGTCCTGTCCTACTGCTTTTCTGTGGCTTTTTTCTGAGGATTTATTTTAGTTGTAATTCCTATCTGGTCCTGGGAGATTGTCTGTGTAGCTTCTATTCACTCTGCCTCCATGTTCACATCCTGTAAGCCTGTCTTGTGTGCAGCTGAGTTTCACAGACCTCTCTGGTGCTTCAACACCCCACAGTTCCCATGGGTAACTGGATGGTACAGTCCCTGCTAAGTCGCACAGGCCTCTCCTGTGCTTCAGCACTGCACAGGTCTTCTGGGTAACTGGATTGCACAGTCCCTGCTGCGTAGCACAGACCTCTCTACTGCCCCCACACCCTGCTGTTCCTGTGGGCGGGCAGCTGGATCACACCTGTTTCTCTTGGGCTCAGGCTTTCCACTGCTCTTGTGTGCTAATAAACAGCACAGGCCTCTGTGGAGCCCAGGTCCTGCTGCTGGCTCTGTGGAGTGTTGCTACCCCTTGGGTCTCAACTCCTGCTCAGCTTTTGCTGTAATTTTTGGGATGGGTCTCAGCTGCTGGTCTGTGCTTCTGTTGCCTGGGGATGGATATCTGTTCCCCAGCCTCTGTTTCTAGGGTATATCTTGACTCTGATTGGGCTGCTACTATGGGAGATGGTGCTGGGCTCTGGGTTGTGTGAGGCTTCCATTATCAGCACCTTGGAAGCTCCACTACTGGGCACTGGTCTGTGTTGACACAGAGTGTCCACTGGTTCGATGTTGCCACGTGTGCTTGTGGGCTCAGGTTGCTGGGTCCTAGTCACTCCCAATGTCTCTTCCTAGGAAGACCTGGGATCTTCCAAAATGGTGGGTCCTCCCTGCTGTGCAGGGAGAAGCGACCTGAAGGTCCACTTACTGCAGTATCCACCTGCTCTGTCCACAACACAGGAACTTTCTGCTCCATAGCTCTGCACTGCTCTGGCTTGGTCGTCCACTTTTGTGTCCACTCACACTCTCTCACACACTCGCTCACTCTCTGACATACTCACCCTCCCTCCGGTCCTGCCCACCACCATCTTCACCTTCTATTTTGAATCATAGCCTTGCTGGATATACTAGAATTGGATTCAGATCATTGTTTTTTATTATCTTGAATACTATATGCCATTTCCTTCTGACCTGTAGTGTTTCTGTTGAGAAATTATCTAATAGTCTTATGGAGGTTTCTTTGTAAGGTAATCTGTTGCTTATTTCTTGCTACCTTTAAGATTCTCCTTTTGTCTTTAATTTATGACATTTTAATTTTGATGTGTCTTGATGTGGGATTCTTTGGGTTATTCTTACTTGGGGCTCACTGTGCTTCTTGAACTGGTATACCTTTATCCTCCATTATGTTAGGAATATTTTCTGTCACTATTTCTTCAATTTTATTCTCTAAACCTTGTTCACTTTCTCCCTCTCATACTTCTATGATGCAGATGTTGTTATGTTTCATGTTGTCCCACAGTTATCTTAAACTGTCTTCCTCTTTTTTAATTGTTTTTTTATTTTGGTTCTCCTTTGGGTGAATTTTTCTACCCTGTCTTGTGATTCACTGATCTGATCCTCGGCTTCCTCTGCTGGTTATTCCTTCCAATGTGTTCTTTATTTCTTCTATGTCATTCCTCATTTCTACTTGGTGGTTTTTCATTTCCACTTAGTTGATTTTCATTGTTTCTATGTCTTTATTCATGGTTTTGAACTTCCTCATAATCTTTACTCTGAACTCTGACTCTGATAATTTGATTATTTCCATTTCATGTATCTCTTCTTCTGTAGAATTCTCTTGGTCTTTCATTTGGGATTTGTTTCTTGTTTCAATTTTTTTGGCTGTCTCAGTGGGTTTTCTAGTCTGCCAAATTTACCCTGTGGGTGTTGGTTGGCTGCTAACTGTGGTTTCCTCTCCTAGGTTTGTATGAGTGTGAATGGCCCATGTTAAGCAACACTGCCTAGTCTGGCTCTCCTTTGTAGTTTCACAGGCCATGCAAAGATTCAGTTTTCCTCTAGCTATTGCCTGCTGGGTATCAGTCTCAGTTACTTAATGAGCCTCTTTATTGCCCTCAACTGAAGAGAATATTTCTCAGATGAACAGGGTAGGGGATTTCCAGTTGTTGCAGCTATTGCTTTCCCCTGGGTTAAAGTTGCTTGATAAGAAAGTGGTTTCTGTGGTGTGCATTATTGGCTTAATGCAGGAGACCAGGACTCTGCTTTCACATCTCTGTCCCCAGAGCCACAGGATGATGTTAAATTTGAGGGACTGGCAGCTCCTTCTCCTCAAGCTAAAATACTCTGATGGGGCTATTTGACCGATATGGCTACTGAAACCATGGGGGAGGTGCTAAGCATAAGAACTCAGGCCTCTGCCTTTACAACTCAGTCCTTAGTCACTGAGAGCCCAGACCAAGTTTCAAATTTTTCTGAAGCATTTTTTTCCTCCTCCTTGCTGATAGTCTCTAGCTGTTAATGAGTTTCAGCTTTTATTTATTCCATAGTGTGGTGTTAAGTTCCTGAGGGAGGGGCCAATTGCTTCTCCTTGGGAATCTGGGAAGGGGCTCTTTGAGTAAGATGGGTACTGACCTATAAGGAAGTGATTCGGCATAAAACTTCTGATGGCCTCTTTCCCAGCTCCCTCCCCAGTGCCATGAACCACCCCACTCTTCACATAGTTCCAGTCAGTCCACCCTCCCTCTGCCAGAGCCCAAGGCTGTAGCTGATTTAGTGCCCTACCCTTCAGGAATGTGCCAATTTTCTCCATGCCTCTCCATGTCAGACAGAACTTCTGCACTGGTGTTTTTCTCAACCAACTATTATGTGGGCACCTTCCCTGTTCCACCACTGTGTGTTGGGGAGCTGCCAGTTTGTGCTGGGAAATCAGCTTGGGGTTTCAATCCCTGACCTCTCAGAGGGAACTGCTCATAGCTATGATAGCCTTCAGCTACTGCCTGTAGGCAACCAGCCAGCCCTCTGCAGCTCCTGCCAGGCTCAATTGGGGGTCTTCTTTATATCCCTGGTTATAAGGGTTCTCTCCAACTGCTCTTCAGTGTTTTTTTTTTTTTTTTTTCCTGATGAATTATCTTTATTTTAGTTATAAGTCAGGTTTGGTCTTGGGATACGGCCTGCGTAGCTTCCATTCACCTTGCTGTGATTTTAAATTTCCTCCTTATATATTTTATAAACCCTCATTTTCATAAAAATGAAATACATAATGTCAAATATTATTACTCTTACTATATTTATATAGGATATTTAGTCCTTCATATATATCTACTTATCATATTAACTATAATATGTCAGATCTAGTGTGCTGTGGGAAGATTTGGGGATGGGGAGGTTAAAAATATTATAATTAAATACCACCTTCCCATATACTCCAATCATAGCTCCTTCAAATTTTACCAGCTGAATATTTTCCTAAATCAAAACTATCAATAACATTCCTTTCTTGTTTTGCTTAGATAAAACATATCAATTTCACCCTCTATAGAAAATGTAGGTTGGCATGCCTTAATATAGACATTTTAGCCTCTGGCATATCTTTGTATTAGTGAATGATGGCTTTATCATCCAGTAGCTAGGGCATATTCTTGGTAGAGCAGTATTCTGTAAGCTTGTAGTGTAGATTTATTTCATGTATACATTATCGGTGATATCATTGTAGGTCAAATGTCCAGCAAAGGTCAGAGAGTCATTTTATTGCTGATCTAGTTTAACACTAAAGCTGCTAAAAATAATACCCAAGGTGGATAAGGGAGGCCCAAATATTCTTCCCGTGAGGAAAGTATATTCTTTCATTCTCAGTATATGAGAATTGCCCATGCTTAGAGAAGGTAAAAACCATCTCATCCCAAGCTAAAAAATTCTAATGGAAGCCAAAAGGAGCATTTCCCAACTATTTGCTTTATTATTGATGATAACAGCCATGTAGAAATTTTTTAAATGTGGGATATAAATTATGGCAATATAAAAATAAACAATGGCATTATCTGTTCTAACCCTCTTCCATTAGGCTAAACATTTTATGATGAATGATTGTCTATTGTCTTGAAGTAGTCAAAAAGCATATAATGCATTTTAGTATTTTATGGATATTTTCTGTTTATTTAAAAGTCATATTTCTTATTTTCACTTAAGTGAGTCTATTCTTGTTTGATAATACATGGACATTTTCTTAGAAGATTTTTATGATATTAGGGATGTTAATTTAATCAGTCATTGATTCTTCATTCTGTATGCTAAGCAACCTTAATTTCTTTAACATTTCTAAAACAATATATTGCCTATTATGCCAATTATTTATGTAAATCACTGAAAAAATCATCAGTTTCTTCATATCTTTTAGAAATAGACAACAAAAGCTTTGCATAAGATATAGAGAGACTACAATATTCAAAGAAAGAATGGATCTAGAACATGGTTACACAGGTAAAAACGTGGTAGATCTGGTAACCAGAGTAATAAAATAAGCTGGCAAGAATTTTAATGAAAAAAATTTAAATAGCATATAGTACTGTTTTAATAAAATAATACACTACTATATACTATACTATTCCCAACAACAGGGCCAACATGATGTGTTTTTTTGTTTGTTTGTTTTGCTTTCCAATTTTTATTAATTTATTTTTGAGACAGATGTTTCTCCTTTACCCCCCCAGACACCCTCCTCCCCATCCCACATCTCCACACCCCTAGCATTGTTGTCTAGGTGCATTGGTTATGCATACATGCAAGTATGTTCTTTGGTTTATCTCATCAAACATGATGTTTTTTATTATAGCAGTAAAACTTCTTTTACAAGTCCAGCATAATTCTAATTCCAAAACCAGAAAAAGACACTACAAAGAAAGAAAACTACAGGCCAATATCCCTGATGAACATAGATGCCAAAATCCTTAACAAAATACTAGCAAATCAAATCTAGCAATATATCAAAAAAATTATTCACCATGACCAAGTGGGATTGATCCCAGGGATGCAAGACTGGTACAATATTCACAAATTAATAAATGTGATACACTACATAAAAAATATGAAGAATCAAACCACATGATCATATTAACAGAAGCTGAAAAAGCATTTGACAAAATCCAGCACCCATTTCTGATAAAAAATGCTCAGCAACGTGGGGATAGAGGGATCATATTTCAACATAATAAAGGCCATATATGAAAAACCTACAGCCAACATCATACTCAAATGGGAAAAACAAAAAACAAACAAACAAAAAAAACTAAAACCATTTTAATTAAGAACAGGAACAAGACAGGGAGGCCCACTTCTGCAAATCTTATTTAACATAGTACTGGAAGTCTCAACCACAGCAATCAGACAGGAAGAAAAAATAAAAGGGATCCAAATCAGAAAGGAGGAAGTGAAACTGTCATCATTTGCAGAGGACATGATACTATACATAAAAACTCCTAACGACTCCATCAACAATCTACTAAACTTAATAAATGAATTTGGCAAAGTAACAGGATACAAAATTAGCATCAAGAAATTGATGGCATTCTTATATACCAATGATGAACTCACAAAGAGAGAAACTTAAAAACCAATCCTATTTACCATCATGGTAAAAAAAATTAAGATACCCAGGAATAAACTTAACCAAAGAAGTGAAGGAACTATTTGCAGAAAACTAGAGGACATTAAATAAATAAATAAATAAATAAATAAATAAATAAATAAATAAATAGAAGAAGATATAAAAAAGTGGAAGCACATACCTTGTTCATGGATTAGAAGAACTAACATCATTAAAATGTCCATACTGCCCAAAGCAATCTATAGATTCAATGAAACCCCTATCAAAATATCAACGACATTTCACAGAACTAGAACAAACGCTTCAAAAGTTCATACAGAACAAAAAGACCCCGAATAGGCACAACAATCTTGAAAAAGAAGAACAAAGTTGGAGGGATCACATTACCAGAGTTCAGGTTATACTACAAAGCTACTGTAATCAAAACAGCCTGGCACTGGCAGAAGAACAGACATATAGATCAGTGGAACAAAACAGAGAACCCAGAAATTAACCAAAAACATTATGCTCAATTAATATTCGACAAAAGTGGCATACAGTGGTGTAAAGATGACCTCTTTAATAAATAGTGTTGAGAAATTGGACAGCTACATGCAAAAAAAATGAAACTATACGATCAACTTACAACATACACAAGAATAAACTCAAAATGGGTGAAAGACTTAAATGTGTCATGTGAATTCATAAAAATCCTAGAAGAAAATGTAGACAACAAAATATCAGACATCATATTCAGCAGAATTTTCACTGATGCATCACCTAAGGCAACAGAAACAGAGGAGAAAATGATCGCATGGGACTACATCAAACTTAAAAGCTTCTGCACAGCAATAGAAACAAGTGGCATAAAGCAATGGGAACCCACTGTATGGGAAAGCATAACTGTCAATGATACATTAGATGAGGGGTTAATTTCTAAAATATATAGAGTGCTCATACAGATCAAGAAAAGAAAGACAAAGAACCCAATTAAAAAATGGGCAGAGGAGCTAAATAGACACCTCTCCAAACAGGACAAATAAATGGCCAAGAGTCATATGAAGAAATGCTTAACATCACTAATCATCAGAGAGATGCAAATTAAAACAACAAAGAGGTATCACCTTACACCTGTCAGAATGGCTGCCAACAACAACATCAAACAGCAAGTATTTGAGAGAGTGTGGAGAAAAGGGGACTCTAGTACACTGCTGGTTGGAATGTAGACTGGTGCAGCCACTATGGAAAACACTATGGTGTTACCTCTAGAAACAAAAATTGAACTGCCATTTGGCACAGTCATCTCACTTCTAGGAATATACCCTAAGAAGCCTGAAACACCAATCAGAAAGAATATATATACCCCCATGTTCATAACAGCACTATTTACAATAGCTAAGATCTGGAAACAACCCAAGTATTCATCAGTAGAGGATTGGATAAAAAAGCTACAGTACATATACACAATGAGGCACTATGCAGCTGTTAGAAAGAAGGATCCCTTATCCTTTGACATGACATTGAGAGACCAGGAGAGTATTATCCTTAGTGAAACAAGCCAAGCAGAGAAAGACAAATATCACATGATCTCACTTATTTGTGGTATATAATGAACATAACAGTCTGAGGAACAGTGTAGACACAGAGATGTGGAAGTAGGGTACAGACTGACAATCCTCAAAAGAGGGGTCGGGGGGGATGGAAAAGATAAACCACAGAACTAATATGCATGTACGCATAACCGATGTACATGTACAAGAAAGCTGGGGATGGGGTGGGGGAGTGTGGGGAGGAGGGTGTCAATGGGGTCAAAAGGAGAAACATCTGTTACAAAAATAAATTTTAAAAAATTAACAATGGTGTGTATATATATATATATATATATATAGAGAGAGAGAGAGAGAGAGAGAGAGAAGAACATATTTCTTGAGGTGAAATCAAATTTAAAAATCATTATAGTTGTCTTATTGGAGTTGGCAACATTTTTATAATGCTATTGACTTATTCAAATATCAATTCTTACATAGTGGTCCTCAGTGTCAGGCTACTAGCTATTTCTTCTGTCATGGTAACCAAGTAGAAAATGAGCATGCCATGGTCATTGTAGTTATTGGCTAAGGCAGAGCAATAGATAACAGGACCGACATATATGGAACATCAAAGTTATGACAATGTTAAATAAACAGATAGCCAAGATAGTTTAAATCAATTGAATCAAGGTTTATTTTGAAGCTGAAGAGTGAAAGTTAAAAGTCTAATTCAATATTTATATCATATGTAGAAATTTAAAAAAGTCTTATAATATTGTCTTGAACCATTATAAAATAATTATAATAGTAGACATACTTTGTTCTTGATTTAAGTAGAACGTATCTAGTATTTCACCAATAAATAATCTGAATTTGCATGTGGGTATGTGTATGTGAACATATGTGATTTCATTTAGAATAAACGTAGCATTATATCAAAAGTTTGGTGTCAAAATATCGAAATATTTTTAGAATAATCTGGGTTGCCATCCATTATATGTAAAAAATGTATTTATGTATGTTGTATTAAAAAACAAAAAAAAACATGTGTTAAAATATTAACAAAAAAATCTCCAAACAGTACATACAAACAAAAGTCCTTATTCTTATCACAAAACAGTGAACTAGATAGTCTAAAGAAAAACAAAATTCTAGTGCAAAACACGCAGATGTTGTATAAAATATTAAAAATGTATTTTAAATATATTCTGATATCTTAAGAAAGAGAAATGCCCAAGGGCCACACAAGTTATGCAGGGAGTTGAAACAAGTGTAGTAAGTGAAATATGGGCTGCCCATGCCAGGAAGCTGGAGATCATGGATAAACAGCCTATCTCAACAAAAGGGAAAATTTAGACCTTAAGCTTGTGCAAGATGAGGCAAAGCTGAACAGAAAATCTCAGCAAAAATCCATATCTTTGAGTACACATCATTGTTGAAATGGTTTTGTGTGACTTTTGTTTTATTTGCTCTAATGAGAAGGTGAGATAATTATTTAACAAGAGGGTAAGATAAGTGGGTAATGACTACTTTAAAGTAGAGGAAGGAGTCCACTAACTCTTGACCCCATAATATATGGGACATAAAAAAAATTATTTTTCCCTTTATATACAATTTTCCCTTTATATATATATATATAATATACAAATATTCCAGTGAGAAGAAAATGACATGATATTATAGAACAACAGCTAATCCCAAATAAATTATCTTTGACTTTAGGATATTGTTTGATTATTATAATCAGACAGTCCACTCAGAGTTTTCCTCCCTAGTTAAAGTAACTCAGTAACTCAAAAAAACAATGAGAAATTGGAGGAGAAATACAAGTAAAGAAAGGTCTTATATGAATTATCCATACACAATAACTAAAAGTTTATTGTTTGCCTTAATTTCAGTCACGTTATTGATTAAGCCATCTATACCTTTTTCACTAAATGATGAAAACCAATATAAAATTTTTATTTTTCATTCTCTATAGACTTGTGATGTTTAAAATAGAAGATACAGCTATGTTAAAAAATGTAATTCTAATTTGTCTTTTTCTCTAATGTCAACATGAAGCATTTCCTCTATTTTATTATTTCTTGTTAATGATTAACTATGATTTTGCCCAGCCAGCACACATAGTAATTATTTTATCCAGTGATGGAATTCTTTCAGAGGGAATGAGGAAAATTGGATTTTTTGTTCAAAAGAAAAACCGCTGTGAGTACTTCTTTGATATATTTAATAAGAACAATAGCTAAAATGTCACTCAACTGCCACTATATACAATCAAGAAACTTTCAGAGGTTGTAAATAAAAAGTAGTTCTAAAGATTGACTTTGACATATACATAATAAGGGTCTGAATAGGGAACAAGGTCACTGCTGACTAAAGGGATCTTTTTACTCAGAAACTTTTTCCACTATAGAGACTTACCCCTCAAAAAGCTTTAGCTATATCACTTAGTACCATATCACCTATGTGCACATGTAATAATAAAATATAAACACAATAATTTGTATCTATTGTGATTAATATTGAAATATAACTAAATATAAATGTAAAACAAAAAGCAGCATAGAATAATGTCAGCATACCTGGCAGAGTAAGGACCTTCTAAAATTATCTCTTTAAAAGCAATTTAAAAATGGCAAAAATGACCGGAAATGACTTTTTCTGAAATTTAAAACTTGACCAAATGTTTGCAGCAATTCAAAAAGAGTTTATTCAAATTAAACAGATGACTCTCAGTAAGAGTAACAAGACTTGTGACATTTTAATTTGAGCAAATGTTTCTTGCCCTATTCCAATCCCCATATCTGGATTCTCAGTAGTTTTGAGAATCAACAGACCACAATCATCATGAAATCACCATAAAAATTTGCAGCCTTGCCATCACTAGAAGCAGCAGAATGCTGTTGGAGCTTCTTCAGAGCCTCATTTTCAAAGAATTCACATTATTTCCCTGGAACACCTGTAAAGCTGTCTTATTTGACCTGACATGTGGGTCATAAAAAGTAAACAGCCTTTTCCCCAAGGGGTATTTGTCAAAAATAATTGCAGGCAGTTGAGTAAATGCATGGCTGACTGCAGCAGTAGATAATAGTTGGGACACAGGCTGAAAAGGAAAAGCTGGAGAATGAGTTGTCTGTATAAGGCTTTGAAAGGTTTAGATATATTCCTGAACAGCTAGAAGGTCAGGCTCATATGTAGGACCGTGAGCATTTTATGCCTATGTGTATTCTCAAGAAAGACCTGAGAAAGTGCTAAGACCTCACCTCAGGCAGACACTGAGATTCTGTACAAGCAGGCAGTGAAGACTAAGCACAGTTGTCAACTTCCTGGCTGGGTGTTAGAAGTGTCTTCCAACATGCACACAGAGTCCCTAGACAAAGAATGGGAGACATATTAGTTCTAGGATATTAGGAAATCTTTGTATAATTAATTATATGATCACTAAGATAAGTGAAAAGATATTTCCCTGGCCACACATGATGAGGAATACCTCAGTCTCAGGAATCCATGATTCCTCTTGCATTCTTTATTTTTATTAACAAAACCATCAGTCAACCAATTGTTAGTGAGAAATCTGTGAATCATCTTTATTTTCTCTCAGTTACTTATTTCCCGAAAAATCCAATATATCTCTAAGTTCTATCTTCTGAATATATAAGATATACCCCACTTGCTATAGACATTTTTCCAGTTTCTTATTATTTTCAACCTGACCCATTAACAATATATGCCCTATTTAATTATTATCCTGTCATCAGTCTTTCTTTTTTATTCTATTCTTTATTTTCCCCCTAATGATTAAACATATACAATTGAATATATATTATATGCTTATTATATATTATATGTTATACATTATATGTTGTATATGTCATGTTTCATGTGTCATGTCATATTATATAATGAATTATATGTTATATGTTATGTGTTATATATCTGTATTTGTTTACTAAGGCTACTATAACAACCCCAAACTGGATGGCTTAAAACAACAGAAGTATATGTTTACAGTTATGGTGGCCAGAAGACCAAATCAAAGTGGTGGCAGGCCATACTTTTTATTAAGGCTCTAGGGAAGTATATTCCTTTACCTCATCTAACCATTAGTGGCTATTGGCATTCCTTGGTTAGTGGCAGCATAACTTCAATTTTTGACTCCATCTCTATGTGATTTTTTCCTCTGTGTGCCTATTTTTAAAATCTCTCTCTCTTTTCTCTTATAAGAATATCTGTCCTTGGATTTAGAGCCCAGCTGAAAACTAGTATGATCTCACCTTGAGATCCTTAAGTATATCTGCAAAGATCCTATTTCCAAATAAGGTCACATTCACAGGTGCCAGAGGGTTAAGACTTGGACATATCTTTTTGGCTGCTGCTCTTCAACCCACCATTATATATTTGTATATTCTTTAAAATTAATTTTATATATAGTTATTAATTTGCTTTAAAAAAATCTTTGCTTCAATAAATCCTTGATGCCTACATTAAAAAGTCCACTCATTCATTTATTCAACAGGCAATGTGCTAGGAACTGGAGCTATGACAGTGAGTCTGAAAGGTGCATTCCCTGCCTTCATGAATATTAGAGTCTAAAGAAAGTAAAACTAATAAGTAATTAAAATGTGATAGATATAAGGAGAAGAGACACTCATAATACCATGAAAATACTATGAAAAATTATTATTAGAAACACTTTCCCTAGTTAAACTTTTATGTTGAGGGTCACAATTTAAGAGACTGATCCTTCACTATCTGATCACAATTCACTTTTCTAAATTCACTAGTTCTCAGTCACCAAAATAAACTCCATTCTCTAATCATACTGATCTCTTTAAAGTTCTCTGAACACACCATTTCCTTCATTCCTCCTGAATTTATACATTCTCTTTATTTTGGGACATCTTTCCCCTCCTACACTTGTATATCAGGCAATCTAAATCTTCAAGTTTAAATCCAAATGCTACTATTTTTGTGCAGCCTAATCTCTCCACCATCTGGCCCCAGTTATGGTTTTCTTCCTCTGTACTCTCAAAGAAATTTCTGCATATTATTAGCAGTGATCTCAAAGTGCTATAATTATTTGCTATAAAAAAAAATGGGTTAAACATACCCATTTGTACAGACAATGAGTTCCTTAAAGATTCTAACTTAGGGCCCGGCTGATGAGGGTTAGTGGCTGAGCATCGACCTATGCAACAAGAGGTCACTGGTTCGATTCCCAGTCAAGGCATGTGCCTGGGTTGTGTGCTTGATCCCCAGTAGAGGGCTTGAAGGAGGCAGCCGATTAATGTTGATGTTTCTCTCATCCATGTTTCTATCTCTCTCCCTCTCTTCCTTCCTCTCTCTCTAAAAAAATCAATAAAAAAAAAATTTTTTTTAAGACCCTAACTTAGCTACTATGCAGCTGTAAGAAAGAAAGATCTCTTATCCTTTGAGATGACATGGAGGGAACTAAAAAGTATTATTGTAAGCAAAACAAGCCAAACAGAGAAAGACAAGTATCATATGATCTCAATTATTTGTGGAATATAATGAACATAACAGTCTGAGTAACAGGATAGTCCCAGAGACACGGATTTGGGGTACAGACTGACAATCCCCAGAAGAGGGGTTGGTGGGGGAGAGATAAACTACAGAACTTATATGCATGTATACATGAACAATGGACATGGACAACAAAGCTGGGGACAGGGTGGGGAAGGAGGGGGAGGGGAAATCAGTGGGGGGGGGAAACATCTGTAACAAAAATAAATAAATTAATTTAAAATAAATAATAAATAAATAAAAGAACTCCAACTTAGCATGATTCACATATACTAATTCAGGATTTGAAAGAGTGACATAAAAGTTCAAGACATACATAATAAATCAATGATGAATAAACAGAGCTAAAACAAAATATGAATACTTGTCCTACCTTTTATTGTATTTTATTTTATATCCTTTCTGTTACCTCCCCAAACACCAAATAACTACAGTAGGAATAACTTTTTGTCCACCATATTAACAATACTAAATAAGTGCAATGTATAGTGTTCGGTTTAAAGTGATGAGCCTTTGCGGTTAGAGCGTCCACCTGCGGTCCGGAGAGACCCGGGTTCGGTTCCCGCTAAGGGCATGTGCCTTGGCTGCAGTTTGTCCCCGGCCCTGGTTGGTCGTGCGGGTGGCAGCCACTCGATGTGTTCCTTTCACATCGATGTTTCCCTCTCTCTCTCTTCCTCTCTCTCCCTCCCACACTGTCTGTACAAAAAATGGAAAAATGTCCTCGGATGAGGATTAAAAAAATAAATAAATAAAAATAAAGTGATGAGCCTTTTATGTTTTGTTGGTACAAAAGTAAATTAGCAAATACTTTAAGAATTTTAAAACAGACCAGAAGATGGCCACAGTCAGGACCAGACGGAGGGTGTGTGAGTGAGAGAGTGAGTGAGTGTGTGAGAGAGTGTGAGTGAACGTGAAGGTGGACGACCAAACCCTAGCAGTGCAGAGACGCAGAGAAGAAGGTTCCTGTGCTGTGGACAGGAGCAGCCAGCTACCGCAGTAAGGAGCCCTTCAGGGCACTTCTCCCTGCTACATGAGGAGGTCCCACCATTTTGGAAGATCCTGGGTCTTCCCTAGGAGGAGGCTGTGGGAGCAGCTAGGGCCCAGTCACCTGAGCCCACCAGCGCACCTGGCACCATCGGACCAGTGGACACTCTGTGTCAACATAGACCAGTGAACAGAGTAGATCTCCCAAGGTGCCTGTCATGGAAGCCACAGACAGCCTGGATCCCAGCACCATCCCCCATAGTAGCAGCCCAATCACAGTCCAGATACACCCCCATCAACAGAGGCTGGGGAGCAGACATCCATCCCCAGGGAGCAGAAGCACAGACCAGCAGCTGAGACTCATTCCTAAAATCTACAGAAAAGCTGAGCAGGAGTTGAGCCCTACGGGGCAGCAGCACTTCCCAGCTGCCAGTGGCAGGACCTGGGGCTCCACAAGGCCTTTGCAGTCCAATAGCTTACAAGTGTAGTGGAAAGCCCTAGCCCGAGAGAGACTGGTACAATCCAGCTGCCTGCCAACAGAAATTGCAGGGTGCAGGGGCATCAGAGAGGCCTGTGCCAACCAGCAGAGACTGTGCCATCCAGTTACCCACGGGACCTGTGGGGTGCTGAAACACCAAAGAGGCCCCTGCAACTCAGAAAGGACTGTGCCATCCAATTACACATGCGACCCAGCAGGGACTGAGCGATCTAGTTACCCACAGGGCCTGTGGGGGGCTTCAGCACCAGACAGGACTGTGCGACCCAGGAGGGACTGTGTCATCCATTTTCCCACGGGACCTGTCTGGTGCTGAAGCACCAGAGAGGCCTGCGCAACACAGCAGGGACTGTGCCATCCAGTTACCCACTAGACCTGCATGGTGCTGGGCCCCAGAAAGGCCTGTGTGACCCAGCTGCACACAAGATAGACTTAAAAATGTGAAAAAGGAGGTAGAGTGAATAGAAGCCATGCAGATTATCTCTCAGTACCAAAGGAGAATTACAATAAAAATAAAGACAAATCCGCAGAGAGAAGCAACAGAAAAGCAGCAGGACAGGGCCATATAACGAGGGACACGTAGGATCTGCAGAGGCACGAGAGTTTGGTGGGCTGTTAGCCCACGGACAGCAGTAGTCTTAGCCGTGAGCAATGCTCTTGGGGAATAAAGACCAAACCCACTTCACAGCTCAGAGAGCCAGGACCGAGCACTAAAATAGCCACAGCCACTCACCTCGGGGCCAAGGCAGAGGGAGAGCAGACTGGGCTGGGACTCTGTGGGAACACCTGGGATTTGGAGAGCACTCAGAGTTTTTACTGAGTTGTGGCACAAAGGACAGTGGCCACTGTGCTCCTTACCTGAGCTGTGGGGAGAAGCAGCAGCCCACCCCTCAGAGATTCAGCCTTTCCCAAGTGAGGCATTGAAATGAAAATTGTAGCTCATAACTACCAGCATCTATCCCACCCTCTGGAAATCCTCTTATGCAGAACACCAGGGTTACATTCCAAGGCACTGAATAATTGAGACTACTAGCCACCAGGAAAAAGCTAGAGGATAACTGAAACTTATCTGGGCCTGCAAATCGCCCCAGGAAAGTAAGACATGACAGTGGTGTTTAACATGGGCCCATCCAGGCTCTTCTGAACCCAGTAGAGGGAGCCACAAACAGCAGAACACCAACACCCACAGGGAAAATTTGGCAGGCTCCAAAACCCACTGAGATAGCCAAAATGGTGAAACAAAGAAACAAATCTCAAATGAAAGAACAAGAGAACTCTATTGAAGATGAGATCAATGAAATGCAGCTAAACAAATTATCAGAGGTAGAGTTCAGAGCCATGATCTTGACAGGCATATCGATCAATGGGACAGAACAGAGAAAGTGGAAATTGACCCAAGACAATATGTTCAATTAATATTAGGCAAAGGTGTCAAGAAAATACAATGAAGTAAAGATAGCCTCTTCAACAAATGGTGTTAGGAATCTTGGACAGGTACATACAAAAAAATGAAACTAGACCAACAACTTATACCATACACAAGAATAAAATCAAAATGGATAAAAGACTTAAATGTGACTCATGAATCCATAAAAATCCTAGAATACAATGTAAGCAACAAAATTTCAGACATCATACACAGCAGAATTTTCCCTGGTACAACACCTAAGGCAAGAGGAACAAAAGAAAACATGAACACATGGGACTACATCAAACTAAAATGCATCTGCACAGCAAAAGAAACAACCATCAAAATGAAAAGGGAACCCATGATATGCTAGAGCATAACTGCCAATGATACAACAGATAAGGGGTTAATTTCCAATATATAGAGAGTGCTCATACAGCTCAACAAAAGGAAGACAAAGAGCCCAATTAAAAAATGGACAGATGACCTAAAGAGACACCTCTCCAAAGAGAACATACAAATGGCCAAGAGACATATGAATACATGCTGAATGTCACTAATCATGAAAGAGATGCAAATTCAAATGACTATGAGTTATCACCTCATACCTGCCAGAATGGCTGCCATCAACATATCATAAAACATCAACATATCATAAAACAACAAGTGCTGGTGAGGTTGTGGAGAAAAGGGGACTCTAGTACCCTGCTGGAGGGAATGCAGACTGGTGCAGCCCCTACGGAAAACAATATGGTGTTTCCTCAAAAAATTAAAAAATTTATCTGTCATTTGACCCAGTGATCCCATTTCTAGGAATATATCCCAAGAAACTTGAAACACCAATCAGAAGGAATATTTGTACCCCTATCTTCATAGCAGCACTATTTACAATTGCTAAGATATGGAAACAGCCCATGTGTCCATCCGTAGATGAGTGGATAAAAAAACTTTGGTATATATACACAATGGAATACTATGCAGCTGTAAGAAAGAAAATATTTTATCCTTATTTATGACATAGTGAGACCTGGAGAGCATCATGCTAAGCGAAATAAGCCAATCGGAGAAAGATAAGTACCACGTGATCTCACTTATTTGTGGAATATAATGAACAAAATATGTTAATGAACAAAATAGACCCGGAGACATAGAAAGGAGTAAAAATTGGACTGATAATCCTCAGATGGATGAGATAAGCCAAAGAACTTATATGCATGTATGCATAACCAGTGGACATAGACAACAATTCTGGGGGTGTGAGGGTGTGGGATGGGGAGAAGGGTGTCTAAAGAGGGCAAAGGGAAACATCTGTAACAAAAATAAATTAATAAAAATAAATAAATAAAATGTGTTCTAATAAACGGTTTCTATGGCTCATGACTGTATCTGTCATAAATAAACATTGCTGCAACAGGCTATTTTCTGAAAAATGAAAAAGAATTCCTGATGACTGAAATTATTTTTTCAATTTTTAAAATCCTTATTGTCTGACATATAATACATAACAATAAATGTTTACTGAACTGAAAAAAAAGCTGTTGTACATATATATAATTAAGTACTATTCAATTGTAAAAAAAAGAAGTATCTATTACCCTTTGAGACAGCAAGGAGGGACTTGGAGAGTATTATGTTAAGCAAAATAAGCCAGTCAGTCAGAGAAAAACAAGTAGCATATGATCTCACTTATATTTGTAATATAATAAGCAAAATAAATTGATAAATAAAATCAAAACAGAGTCAAGGAAACATGGAACAGACTGAAAAAACTCAGAGGGAAGTGGAAGGGGAGGTGGAAAGAGATTAACCAAAGAACTTACATGCATATATGTCTAACCCATGGACACAAACAATAGGATGTTAAAGGCCTGGAGCAGGATTGGAACTGGGAGGAGGGGGAAAATGGGGAAAAAAGAGGGGGACATTTGTAACTCTCAAAAATAAAGATTACAAAAAGATTATGGATCCAAAACTTTTATCTTCAAATATTTTTTTTCTTTATTGATTTTAGAGAGAGACGAAGGGAGAGGGAGAGAGATATAGAAATGTTGATGAAAGAGAACATCAATTGGCCGCCTCCTGCATGTCCCCCACTCAGGATCAGGCCCATAACCTGGGCATGTGCCCTGACTGGGAATCGAACTGCTGACTTCTTGGTGCATGGGTCGATGCTCAACCACTGAGCCACACTGGCCGAGCTACAAATATTTCAAAATCTTAAGGATATTACTCTTATTTACAAATTATTACAGATATGAAGGTTCTTAATTATTTTATGAAGTTAGAATAATCTGGATAAGAAAATCTGAAAGACACAGGCAACAAAGGAAGGAAATAAAACTTTTGCCTAATCTTGCTTAATAATATACTTCCATTTACATTCCCACCAACAGTGTACAAGGGTTCCAATTTTTCCACATCTTCACTGACACTTGTTTTCATGTGTGTGTGTGTGTGTGTGTTTAATAATGGGTATCCTAAAAGGTGTGAAGATACATTACATTGTGGTTTTGTTCGGTCACAACTTCCTGGGGCGCTTTCTAGGTTTACACCTGGAAACTTTGCCCCACAACCCTCCATATTCATGCGGTGCAAGGAGAAACTGAAGAAAGAGGCATACCACCCCAGATTCGTAGATGGAAGTTTAAATGAGTAAAATAATTCACTTAAAAAGTGTGTCTTGGGTGGCCATAAGATGGCTAGTTTTATGCACCCACCAGCTAAAATCTTAAAAGTTAATACAGAAACATTAACTGGGTTCAGTCACATACATAGGACGCCATAAGTAGGTTCAGTAACATACCCAATTCAGATAGTCTCAACATCTCATTTCTATCTCAAAGCTGTATCCTTGGAGAAGCTTCTGGGAGTGGGGAAAGCAACTGGACTGCTTATTCCAAGGATAAGGGATGGGATGAGAAGCCTCCAATTGCCCAATCCAGTTTGTGGGTTAACTGGCAGTCAGGGCTTTTTGATGACCTCCAACAGGTTTTCATTTGCAGGTCCCTGATGATCAATGATGTTGAGCTTCTTTTCATATACCTCTTGGCCACTTGTATGTCTTCTTTGAAGAGATGTCTGTTTATCCAAGTCTTTTGATTATTTTTTAATCAGATTTTTAAACTATTGTGTTGTGAGAGTTTCTCATATATTTTGAAGAGTAACTCCTTACCTACACATGGTTTGCAAATCTTTTTTCTCATTCTGTAGGTTGCATTTTTACTCCATTGTTTTCTTTTCTGTGCAGAAGCTCTTTAGTTTGATGTAGTCCCACTTGTTTATTTTTGCTTTGTTACTTGCGATTTTGGTGTCATGTCCATGAAATCATTGTCACAGTAAACATCATGAAACTTTTCTCCCATGTTTTCTATGAGCATCTTTGAAGTTTTAGATCATATGTTTAAATCTGTAATACATTTTGAGCTGATTCATTATTCTGCATGGAGTAACATAGGGGTCTGATTTTATGTGGCTACATAAGTATTAGCTCTTATTATTATCAATAAAAGTTCTCACATCTATAAATCAGAAAACATTATACAATCATTTCTATAGATGTGGAAAAGTTATTTGATAAAAATAACATTTCTCCACATGTGTAAAAATAACTTTCTAGATAATCTGAAAAATATTTTCTAAGCATGAATGCTCCATTTAGTAATAAACACTGGAAACATTCTGGTTGAAATTATATTTAATACTGTAATTTAAAAATTGTTATTGGTTGTTGATTTTCTGCACAGTGCTACAATATATTGAACAAAAATAAAAAGAATAATCATTGGAAAGAAGGCAAATTTATCATTATTTATGTCATATCACTATCTCCCTAGAATATTAATCAGTACCAACAAGAGAGATCAAAGAGCTAGTACAACAGCAAAATTAGACTAGAATTCTAATATACCAAAAACAATCACATGGAAAACAGGGTATTTAAAGAAGAAAAGAGTATTTAAACTAAAAAAAAAGTATAAAATGTTTGAGAATAATTTTTTAAAAAGAAATGTGATGGGTCTAAACAAACAAAAAAAGAACCTTTACTGAGTGAATAAAATAAATCAAAGGAGGTATTATATATCTGGATAGAAAGAGGCAGGAGTATAAATATATCATTTCTTCACAAATTAAATTACTAACTTAAGGCAATTCCAATGATAATTTCAGATGCATATCTTAATATGATAAGTGATTATACAATTCATCTATAAAAACAAGAAAACCTACAAAAATTGCATAAAGAAGCATATTAAAAAGGAAATTTCCTTTATTTTACATATATATGTACATACACATACACGCACATTAGGTAAAGATATTTGGCACTGGCACAGATTCAACAAATAGAGCATTAAAAGACAATAGCTAGCCAGGAGTACATACACTTCAATTTGGCAATTATACATCAATGGAATTATACTAAAGATATATTACAATACCATTAATAATCTGTTCTAAGAAATATTTTTTTGTTACAGTTTCATTTATAATAGCAAAACTTGCTTAACCACTTATTTGACCACCTCAGCATAAAATAATTATGGGAATCAGTAAATAAAATATGCTAAAAATATACTTTGTTGAGCTGTTATGTAGCTATTTAAAACTGTTTTTAAATAAAATTTACTGTTGTAAGCATAACAACCTAAGTTACAGGAATTAATAAATAAATTATGGTTCAACCCTATGATGGGCTGCTATGGAGTTGTTTACATTAGTGATTTTAAAGTTCATGATATGAGAAAAATTGATATAATTTTTAAAATAAGATATGATGGTACAATTAACTATGGCTTGTATTATGTAAATTTTTAAAAAATAAAAAAATTAATGCTCAACATGCACATATGTACATATGTACACACATGCACATGCATATAAACACATTAATACAGTTCAAAGGAAAATTAAATGACAAATGTGGATTTGTCAAATTATAAATGGGATATTTTTTATGCCTTAATCCACTAATTTTCCTAAAGTAACCAACTTCTATCATGAAAAATGTTATTGAAAAGTAATAACTTTTGCCCTGGCCGGTTTGGCTCAGCGGTTGGAGCGTCGGCCTGCGGTACAGAAAAGTAATAACTTTTAAATGGACCATATATATTTAAGAATATACAAAATGATAAAGGAAGTATCATAGATTAGTAGAAAAATATACAGCTGATTAGTAAATGGTTATGGAATCATTGCTCAACTGATAAAAGAAAATGAAAGCATTTCCTTTCCTTACACTTAAATTAACTACAATGTTTGAGGAACTTACTAGAAAAAATAAAGTTAAAAAATAGCTGGCAGAGAAAAAAGATAAATGTTTATCAGATCTCAGATAATAGGCCCAGATAAAATTTTCTAGATTAAAAACAAAGATGTCACAAAGGACATTTAAAGGAAGCATTTGATTACATAAGAATGTTAAATGCTGCTGGCCATATGCACATTAAAAAAATTAAAATAACCATTTTAGAAAAACACACAAACTAAAAATTTCTTAAAATTTAAAGATCAATAAAAGTTCTAAATTATTCACAGAATTAAAAATACAGAAAGACTAACAAGATGAAACTGTTTAACCTCACTAGTAAACTAAGAAATTCTAATTAAACAGAATTAAGATACTATGTTGCAATCGGCAAAATTTGAAAAACTTGTTCTCACTGTAATAAATAATACTTTGGGTGAGTAATGAAACAAACACTGTCATAATCTGCTAATGAAAGTATAAATTGGTAATATTTTATACCAAAGAACACTTTGACAGTTTACATAAAATAGTTCAAAAGAATCATTTTTGACCAAACTCTACTACCTATTTTTGAGTAATGGAGGAACTATATTTTGAGGCTATATAAACACCAATGGTTAGTCCAAAGGATTCATTAAGATATTGATATGTAACAGTGAAAAATTGGAAATTTTCTTAATTTCCAATAACTGGATATTGTACCACATTCTTCACGTAGACAATTATATAATGCTTTAAAAGATGCATAACAGTAATTATTAGTGTAATGAAAGTTTGCAAATTTATTTGAGATGTAGAAAGAATGCAAAACTATAATTTAATTGTGTAAAACACAAATAGTCGTTCCAAATAAAAAGTTGTATGTAAAATAATGGAATGAAATATAATAGTTGTTCTCTCAGCACCACAGAACTATGCTCCTTTATTTTTTATCTTCATAAATGTTCCCCATTTTCCAAAATTTTAGGAGAAAATTTTATTATAATTAGAGAAGAAAACAAAAGTTGTATATCTTTAACTTTTTAAATTATCTATTATTTTGAGTTTTCAGAGAAATCTCATTCTGTTTATCTTTCTTGTTAACCTAATAGTTGATTTGTATCTTACAGAAAGTGAATTTCTATTTTCTGAAAATTGTGTTTAAAACCACTATCACCCTATTTCAGATTCCATAGTTTGAATTTAACTAACCTAAAGTTTGTCTTTTAAAGGACAAAGAATAGAATTGTGTTTTCTGCCCCTATTGCCCTAAATGGGGAACATACTTGAATATTGAAACATTTCTTTACCCCTATTCATTTGATATTTTGAACTATTAAGGCACTTCTATCATTTTTATATGGTATTGACTTGCCATTCTCTGAACACACCATGCACTTTCATACTGTTATCAGTGCAAAAACCTAGTTATTATTTAACAGAAAAGGAATAAAGAGAAAAGTAACTAATTGAACACTTTGTCTACTTCCCATGTGGGGGGAAGGCCTGGACAAAGGAAGTTTACATGCATGCCCAGTGACTTCTGAGTGACAACGGAGGTGCCTACCTGTCCATCATACCTGGGATCCAGTCAGTGACCAAAATAGGTGTGGCCACTGCAAACATGGAAAATCTAAATATTTAATCTCCTAGACAAAGAAAAGCTGCCATTTTTGCTTCTGCTCTCTCTCTTGCTACTCAAGTCAGACTCCTGATTTGTAGGGCCATTCCCTGCACCTGCCATATGGCCTGAAGCTATGCGGGACCTATTCAATAAATTAATGGACTGAATCTGGACTAATCCTAATCTGCACAAAACTACATTATGAAACAGACACTCTGGACTTTGGCCTTATTTCTGGCCTTGCTAAACCCACCGCTACCCCTCTTCCAGGAATGGACTGAGGAACATGGGACTTTACAACTCCAGAAGTGTAATTCCACACCAATAAAAAAAACATCCATTCTCCTGTGGGAGTTTTATAAAATTTATTTTCTAAAGATGTCACAAGAACCTCCTGCCCACAAGTGTCTGAGGAATCTGGCCCCCTTTTCCCTCCAACAAATTGGTGAGCCAGCCAGGAGTGTAAACAGGAGAATGGACTCATGGACCATGTGGAAGGCAGACTTTCAGAGATGAAAGCTGACTAGGAATCTTGCTTGCAGCCAGAGTGGCAGATTGGGCATGACCTGCCACAAAGGGAACCACTCCTGCAGCTGCAGCCAAGGTTAAGATTTAGTTCTCTCTCCCTCTCCCTCTCCCTCTCCCTCTCCCTCTCCCTCTCCCTCTCCCTCTCCCTCTCCCTCTCCCTCTCCCTCTCCCTCTCCCTCTCCCTCTCCCTCTTCCCACCCCCCAGTTCCTGCCTGGATAATTCCTTCTCTTCTCTTTGTCTTTCACAACCTCAGACACTTCTGTTCCAGACTCAGGGACAACTTTGTGTGTGTGTGTTGGGGGGTGGCATCCAGCCACATCTCCAAACAAAGCTGTGGCTGGTGCCAAAGCCACTGAAGCTGCTGCACCAAGCCACCTAAACCACTGCAAATGGGTGTGCCCTAGCTGGTGCTTCCTCAGTGCCACCACCACAGCTGTCAGGCCTGGGAACACCCAGGGGGTGAAAAGGAGGTGTGCACACACTGAATGCCAGTCTCATGGGTTCTGTGTCTGGTGCTCATTCCTTTATTAAGATAAACTGTCTCACTGCTATCAAGCCTCTTAAGGTACCTAGGCTGTCATAAATATATAAAAACATGCCCTGGCCATTTTGGCTCAGTGGTTAGAGTGTCAGCCCGCAGACCAATGAGTTGTAGGTTTGATTCCAGTCAAGGGCATGGGCCACAGTTTCACTTCCTCCCCAGCCCTGGTCCCTGGTCGGGGTCCAGCAGGAGGCAACCAGTTGATGTGTCTCTCACACATTGATGTTTCTCTCTCTCCCGTTCTCTCTGTCCCTCCCACTCTATCTGAAGATAAATAGAAAAATATCCTCGAGTAAGGATTAATTTTTAAAAAAAGAAAGAAAGAAAAGAAAAATGTGAGAACATAACAGGTTACTGGCACAACTGTTAGGGGTAAATTAAAAGAAGCCGACTTTTTCTGTAAAAACCTCCAGTAAGTCAGAGGTCATCAGAATTTTTCATGTGGAATTAAAGGCCTCACTCCTGGATAATTGCATTACTGTTTCAAGAAGAGTCTCTCAAGTGTGGGAAGAGACTTCAAACTGCAAGTGAATGGCTTTTCCCCTAGCCGGCTCAGGTCTGGAGCATTGACAGGCATCACACCTCCCTCAAACTTTTGATTTTTCTCTTTGAAATCAATAATGCAATTCACCGAAGAGCACTCACTCTGGCATGGAGTTGTATTCTAGATTTGTCTAAAGGAACTGTCTGCCTTTATAATACTGGTCTTTGTAAACCTGGTCTCCACTACACTTATCTAAGTAATGTATTGGAATGCAGAGTCTAAGAAATTAATCTCATCTAAGCCTAAATTTGTTAGGCAAATCAATTTAACTAAATTCATTTGTGTTTACTAAGGCTTCTCTAGGTCTGTGCTCACTAAGCCAATCAGTTTGATTCAATTAATTTGTTATTTACTAAATCAGTGAGTTCTGCTATATACCTGTGTCCTAAAGTGTCAATATACTTGCCAATAAAAAGCCTCTCTTTCTACAAATTATAAAATATGTTTTCTAATCTAGGGGATTCTAATTGCTCATCTTAATTTTTTCCTTTCTACATGATCCCTCCAGAATTTGGCAATGTTTAATGAGATTCATGGCAATACATTTATTTGCATGAATCCAATAAAACAAGTTTCAAACTATATGGTCTTATCGACGGAAATTGACTCTAGTACCATGTCTAAGAGAGACATGGCTGGATTCTAGTTGCCACCATAATGCCTTGAGCAACTGAGATTGACTCTTAAGGCTGATGGAAGCCAATTAGAAACCACTTACAGAACAGGCCTACTACCTTGTTTGGTCACGTGGTTCATGACAATCTTTCCAGGAAAGGAATGAAGAATGCTTTCCAGAAAGATGGCAAAAAGGAACCTCAACACTTTGGGAACCTCAAGAACTTGAGGACATGGCCCAAATATGTAGATATTCCAGGTACAGCCTGACTGGGCTTTAGCTTCTCTGCTCTGAAGGTCTGACTGCTCACTAGAGCTCAATCTAAAGATTTCTTATGAATAACAAACATTCCAGCCAAGGAAATTTGGGAAAGCCTGTGAAATCAATTTGATCCATCACTAACTATCCTTGCATTTATGAAAATAAATAAGCTAAACTAAACTAGACTTAATACAGTCTCTTTAACAGGAGGATATTCTTAGGGAGAGAAAAATTATATTTCAGTAGACACCACAATGCCCAATTTTGAATATTAAACACCAGTGCAGTAACTGTCTTCAAAGTTTGGTTTTCAAGAGTGTCTGTCGCCCTGGCCGGTTTTGTTCAGTGGTTAGAGCATTGCCCTGCGGTCTAGAGAGACCCGGGTTTGGTTCCCACTAAGGGTGTATACCTCAGTTGCAGTTTGTCCACAGCCCTGGTTGGGTCATGTGGGTGGCAACCACTTGATGTGACCCTTTCATGTCGATGTTTCTGTCTCTCTTTCTCCCCCTCCCACTCTATCTGAACAAAAAAACAAAACAAACAAACAAAAAAAAACGGAAAAATGTCCTCAGGTGAGGGAAAAAAAAAAGACTATGTGTGTGTATGCTATACAGACCTCAGCACCTGATGACATCATCAGAAATGTTCTAACTTTAGACATCTGTCAAATTGTCACTGCTTGCTTTCACTCCAGCCAAACCCTTACATTTGGACATCTTCACAACTGATTTATGATTTGCTGTGTGCATTAACATTTATGTTTTGTTTTCTTCTATTTTTGTAGAATGTATACCTATGTTCTTGCGTACCTAATTGCTTACGCACACAATGTAGGTCACACTTTAAAAGTTTTTGTTTTTGCTTTTTGTTTTTGGTACGTGCCCCTAGCGAGAACCAAACCTGGGACTCTCTGGTCTGCAGGCCGAGGCTCCAACTACTGAGCCAAACCAGCCAGGGCTTAAAAGTTTTTCTTAATGTCTTTTTTTTCCTTTATTGATGTTAAAAAGAGAGAGGAAGGGATAGGGAGAGAGATAGAAATATCGATGGGAGAGAACATTGATTGGCCACCTCCTGCATGCCCCCATTGGGGATCAGGCCCACAACCTGGGCATGTGCCCTGATTGGGAATCAAACCAGAGACCTCAGTGCGTGGGTCAACGCTCAACCACTGAGCCACACTGGCAGGGCTGTAGGCTTCACTTTATAAGCTGTCTACATGACTGTCCCCTGAAATGATACTCAACCTCCTGGACCTATGTTTGAGTCAGCATCACTGGAAACTTCTTTTCATTTTCTGCTTAAAAAGGTCAAGCAAAAAAGGCTCACAGTTTCTCATAGGAAAAATCTTAGAATATTTCCCTTAGCTTAATTTTGTTAGATATAGTGGATAAAGTCTTCAGACAAGTGCTATACACCTACCTCAGGTAAGCCACTACTCCAACCTAATTGAAGACACTGTAAATTAATCTTTCCCCTTTGTCACATGAGTTTTTGCCTATCACTAAGCCTTTAGTTGTTTAAGTCTCCTCACTTTTGAGTTTTGTCTTTTAATATTCTTGTCAAGTTTGTCATTTCCAGACTACAAAAAGAATGCCAGCTTGTCCAGTGAGTCATCCTCCTCAACCTCCTGGGTGTCATCTCCCAGGAACACCAAACTGACCTGGATGTTACAGTATCTCTTTTCCCTGACTGAAGACTTCTTTCCCTTTTTGCTTCCCCCTTCCTCTGTAAAACAGAAAAAAAAAAAACCTCTCAGACTTGGGATACACAGGTCTATGCCATTTGACAGCAAGAAGCAGTTACAGAAGACAAAGACCTTTGCCCATTTCCACTTTTTTTTATTCCTCACCAAAGGATACTTTTCCATCCATCATCAGATAGAGTGGGAAGGAGGGGGAGAGACAGACAGACAGAGAGAAACATTGGTGTGATAGAAGCCCATCTACTGGTTGCCTCCCACATGACTTGACCAGGGCCGGGGATGAACCGCAACCGAGGTATGTGCCCTTGACCAGAATCAAACCCGGGACTCATTGGTCCACAGCCAATGCTATAACCGCTGAGCCAAACTGGCCAGGGCCATTTCCTCTTTATATGATTATAAAGAGGTTTTCTTTTTCTCGGGGGAAAATGTTATTGGTGCAATAACCTGTTTATTATTTGACAGAAAAGAAGTAAAGCATAAATTAGCCAATTTAACACTCCAGGTTATTCCCTACGTTGGGGAGATCTGGACAAAGGACATTTGAATGCATGCATAGTGGGGTCTGAGTGATGTGGGAGGTGTCTACCTGTCCAGAGAGGTGCCTACCTGTCTGTCACACCTGGGAGCAATCAGTGACCAAAATAGGTGTGGCTACTGCAAGCCTGAAAATCCTGAATAATCTAGACAAAGGAAAGCTGACCTTTCTGCTTCCACTCTCTCTATATTGCCACTTGAACCAGACTTCCGGCTTGCAGGGCTCCTATGCCCTGCATCCATTATGTGCCCCGCAGCCATGTGAGATCTGTACAATAGATTAAAGTACTGAATTTGGATTTATCCTAATCTAGACACAACTATACCATGGAACGGGCACTCTTAACTTTGACCTTGTTTCTGACCTTGCTTAACCCACAGCTGACCCTCTTCCAGGACTGGACTGAGTTACATGGGACTTTACAACCCCAGAAGTGTAATTCTACACCAATAAAAACTATCCATTCTCCTGTGTGAGTTTTAGAAAACTTGTTTTCTAAAGATGTAAGAACCTCCTGCCCATGAGTGTTGGAGGCATATAGCCCCTCTTCCCTCCAGCAACATCCTTTTGTACATGATATTTTTTATGCAGGAAATTTCTTTCCCTCTCTTTTTTTCCAGATGAGACATATAATGTACTTGAGCACACAATTTAAATGTAAATGACGCTTTCTTTGTGACAACTTTCTAGTCAACCACTTTTTTCTTGTCTCTTTCTCACTTTACATATGATTCAATTAGTATTGTTTTTATAACAAATAACAGAAAATCCATCCTTGTTTTAAGAAAAAAAAAAGTGGGTGGTTATTACCTTCATGATCGCCTAGAATTGAACTAAAATTATGTCATCAGGGCTGATTCTCCATTTTTTGGGCATTGCTTACCTCTACATTTTCTGTACTCTAGTGTAGGTCCCCTGCTTGTCGTGGCCAACTGAAATTCTGTGCTCTGTCCTCTTGATAGTACCTGAAAAAAGCACAGGATTTATTCTTAGACCAACTTGGCTTTAGTGCCCTGAGCCAATCACTATGGTTAGGTCTAGACTGATATGATCTAGATCACCGGCCTACCCCTTAAGCAGTTTCTGTGATTGAGAGGAGTTAAGTGCTCTTATAGGCAGTGCTTGGAGAAGCTGAAGAAAGCAATGATTCAAAGAAAAAATTAGAAACAGTGAGATCATTGAGGGAGGACAAAAAGGGTAAAGGGTGTCAAATATATGATGATGGAAGGAGTCTAGACTTCGGGTGGTAAACAAACAATGGAGTATATAGCTGTATTATGAATTTGTGCACCTGAAATTTATATAATGTTATTAATAATGTTACCCAAATAAGTTTAATTTAAGATTTTTAACAAAGAAAAAGGGAGATTTTCCTTTTCATGGGTGATGAGAATTTTCGTTAGTATAAGAGTAGAACTAGGCATATAGAAATCTACAACACGTTCTTGTCCAGATTAGAAGTAAATAATTTCAATTTAAGAACTCTTTATAAATAAAACTCTGAAGTAATTTGTAAATATATACTTCTTCACTAAAACAATAGAAGAATAATCCAAAATCTTTCTGTAGAGTGGTTTATTGGTTAAATAATTTTAAGACAAAAGGAAAGATATACATTTGATAAAATATATATATATATATATATATATATATATATACTACTTCTCAGATATTACACAAGAACTGTTTCATCTTTAAAATATGGTACTGTTGCCATATGTTGGTTGGAACCAAAGCAGATCTGCCAGACCAGTTTAGAAATGGGATCCTTCCATGGAGTCATGGAAATGAAATTTTGAGGATTTACACATAGGAAGATTTGAGGTATAATGGAAAGATTTATTGGAGCAAAATCAAAGGACTGACCCCAGGTACCCAATGGATGTCTCATCCACAGTCAAGTGGCTCAGCTTCATCTTACTATAGAAGAAGTCCAGCTTCTGGGGCCACAGGTCTACACCTTCACCCATCAGCAGGCATAGGAGGGCCAGGGCCCAGAGATGTAGAACTTCTCTGTGACTCATTTCCCCATCTGTATGTCTACCACCAAGGTTCAATGGTGTCCTGGCTGCAACCAATGCTGCATTTCAGCCTGTGTAGCTGGACACCCTGGCTGGCCCAGCTGCTACGGAGAAAGCATGCGCAAATGTACCTCAGGTTTTTGTTAACCTTTAATTATTACCTTGGGATTGGGAATGTGTATGCTTTCTTTCAAACTAAGCAATCTTCTTCCTAATTCTTTGAGGGCTTGTGCAGGGCCCTCCCCCTATCCAGTCCCTTTCCAGACTCTTCCCCGGTTCCATGCCCTTATACTACCTTATTCTTTCCCCAGATTGCTACATTCTTCCCCTTTATGGTTGCCATTTTAGCTTCTACTGCACATGGACCTTATAGCTTTGCTTTTTAATTTTTTTTCTTTTTCCATTCATCTACTGGTGGACACTTGGGCTGTTTCCAGATCTTAGCTATTGTAAATAGTGCTGCTATGAACATGGGGGTACATATATTCTTCCTGATTGGTGTTTCAGGCTTCTTAGAGTATATTCCCAGCAGTGGGATCACTGGGTCAAATGGAAGTTCAATTTTTAATTTTTTGAGGTAGCACCATATTGTTTTCCATAGCGGCTGCACCAGTCTGCATTCCCACCAGCAGTGTATTAGAGTTCCCTTTTCTCCATTCAGCTGTGGTACATATACACAATGGAGTACTATGCAGCGGTAAGAAAGAAAGATCTCTTATCCTTTGAGACGACATGGAGGGACCTGGAAAGTATTATCCTAAGTGAAAGAAGCCAAGCAGAAAAAGACAAATACCACATGATCTCACTTATATATGGAATATAATGAACAAAGCAGTCTGAGGAATACAGTAGACCCAGACACATGGAAGTAGGGCACATACTGACATCCCTCAGGAGAGGGGATGGGGGGTTGGGGGGGTGGGAAGAGATAAACCACAGAACTTATATGCATGTATGCGTGACCAATGGACATGGACAACTAAGCCAGGGACGGGGCGGAGGTGGGGTGGGGTGGGGGTGCCAATGGGGTAAAAAGGTAAAATATCTGTAACAAAAAAAATAAATAAAAATTCTTAAAAAAATAAAAAATAAAAATAAATTTTTTCTTTTTCTTTTTATTATTTTTTTAAAGTCTAGCTTCTACTGTGCATGTCTCAGCAGAGGAATTTTCTCCTTACTGTTTTATATACCACCCCGCCCCCCACAGGGAATCTGTGGTAGGGACCAATTGTTCACTGTGGAGATTCAAAACCTGGCTTTTCCTGCCTTCTCAGGATTTAATATCCCTTTGTTGGAGGACGTGGTTGTCCCCTGGTATGTCTGGAAAGCTGTCCCTTCCTAGTTAATGTAGCTTATTTAGATGTCTGGTTCCCTTCTCTTTCATTAATATCTAACCAGCTGACTACTTTAACCATCCTATCTTATGAAACATATAATTAAATGCATTTATGCCTTTGTTCTCGTACAGATACCATATGACTTCCCATCATAAACAGAATATATATGTTGGCAAATACTGGGGATTTTTTTTATCATCAAACTGATTCTGTGGATCCATAACTTTGCAACCCAATATTTACAATCTCTTCCAAAGAAAGCCAGAAACTGAACAGTGATGCAGTGCTATAAAGTAGACAGTGCTATAAGGATGCATGTGAAAGACTGCAGTCTTAGAAACCTTCCATAAGCTTACGTTACTAGGTTACAATGAAAAGGTCATTTAACCAATCAACAACAATGGTGGACCACTAAATCTGCTGGTATGACACCACTCCCCATGATACCACCTTTTCCATCATATAACTACTTTCAACAATCTGGAAAACTGCCTGATGCTGCAGCCTCAGCTCTGTTACTTCTGACCTTGCCATACAGTAAGCCTTAGTACCACTTGTTGGACAGGTTGTAAATCAAGATAGTACTTCTGAGATATAGTTTTGTTTGGCAAGGTTTTTTTTTTTTGTTTTTGTTTTTGTTTTTTTCCTTTCCGGTTTTGAATATATATTGCACTCTCTCCTGGCTGGCAACATTTTTGCTCAGAAATCAACTGATGGTCTGTGGGGGTTCCCTTATAAGTGATGCATCAATTTTCTCTTGCTTTTAAAAATAATTGTCTCTGTCCTTGTCTTTTTTTTTTTTTTAATCCTCACCTGAGGATATTTTTCTATTTATCTTCAGGTAGAAAGAAAGGGAGAGAGAGAGAGAGAAGCATCGACCTGAGAGGGACACATAGACTGGTTGCTTCCTGCATGGCCCCAATCAGGGCTGGGGATGAACTGCAACCGAAGTATGTGCTGTTGGCTGGAATCAAACCCACGACTCATTGGTCCACAGGCAGATGCTTTACCACTGAGCTGAACCAGTCAGGGTTCTGTTGTTGATTTTTGACAATTGATTGTGATGTGTCTCAGTGTAGTCTTCTTTAGGGTTGATCTTATTTGAGATCCTTTGAGTTTCATGAATATGGATGTGCATTTCCCTCCTTAGATTTGAGAAGTGAGCCATTATTACTTTAAATAAATGTTCTACCCTTAACCTTGTTTTGTTCATGTGCTATTTTTCTAATTGAGTTGTCTATCTATATTTTCTTATAGCTTAATGACCTTAAAATTAACTTTGAACTCTTCGAGAGTCAATTATCTCATTTTCTTTGATGTTGGTTATTGGACATTTATTGTATTCTTTTGGTGATGTCATGTTTCCTTGATTTTTCATGTTTCTTGTTGTTTTGCATTGGTGTCTTCAAATCTGAAGGATCAGTCACCTTTTCTAGACTTTATGAACTGGATTTACTGCAGAAAAACATTCACCTACAGGTGAGTGTGAGTGATTTAGATGAGTGGGGCATCCAGTTGCACTGGGACTGGGCATATATGGTTCCAGGGGAATACAATAGCACTGATTCTGGAGTGAATTCCACAGCTCTGGTTGGAAGGGTTTGGGGCAGCAGCAATTTCTGCTCTGGTAGGGACACCGCACTAACTCTTAGTTCACAGGGGTACAGTGGCATCAATTCTGGGCAGCTCTGTCAGCTGAGATCAGCATTGGCAAAGACTGTGAGGGTCTTCAGGAATTTAGGATGTGGGTATTTGTACTGGAAGCAAAGACTCCTGAAGTCTTCACTGGCAAAGGATGCTAGAGTTCTCCTTCTCTTTTTTTTTTTTTCTCCTGAGAGCGGCAATGCATGCCTGGTGGAACTGCCAGGTTTGGGACAGTGGTGCACACATAGTATGGCTCATTTGTCTATTGAGTTATCTAAATTTATTACTGATATACAGCAGATTTTTTTTTTAATATTCTGGTTATGAGCCCTAAAAAAAATAGTGTTCTCTACTCCACTCTTCTGACCCCAAATGTGTAACTTTTCCACACCAAGGAATTCTTCACTTCTTAACGGACACTGACAAAGTGTTCCACAATTTAACTCAATTCAAGCACTAACTTCCTAGGGTAGGCACAGATCCCACAGGTTAAGGGCTCAGTCTTACAAAGCTGTGCACCCAACACACTTCAGATGCCAATTACACGTCTGGGCCTCCCATACCTCTGACTGACTGTCTATAAATCAAGGATTATCATAACCTCCTCTTCAGGTTTGATAATTTGCTAGAATGGCTTCCAGAACTCAGGGTAACACTTACTATTACTTGTTTGTTCTAAAAGATACTACTCAAGAACAGTCAAATAAAAAGATATGCATTGGACAAGGTATGGAAAGGGCACAGAATTTTCATGTCCATTATGGGCATGCCACCCTTTCAGCTTGTAGATGTGTTCATCAACCTGTAATCACTCTGAACTTCTATGTTTAGGGTTTTTATGGAGGCTTCACTTTGTGAGTGTGATTGATTCAATAATTGGTCATTAGTGATTAATTGAATCTATAGCCTATCTCCCCTCTCTATAGGTCACAGTGTGGGGCTGAAAATTCCAGCCTGTAATTATTTGATTTGCTCCCCTGGCAACCAGTTACCCATCCTTAAGAACTTTCCAAAAGAAACCTTATTAACATAAACTCAGCTGTGGTTGAAAGGGGATTGTTATGAATACCTACAAATTCTCCTTTCACATTTATCGCTAGTGTGCTCTGGAGCTATTTCAGAACTGGGAACAAAGTCATAATATTAGAACAAAAGATGCTCTTATCACTTAGGAAATCATAAGAGTTTTAGGAACTTTGGTCAGGAGTCAGGGACTAAGACCAAAATATATATTTCTCATTATATCACAACATCTCATGAGTCTTTTGTTGGAGATTGGATGGATGGATGGATAGATAGATGATAGATGATAGATAGATAGATAGATAGATAGATAGATAGATAGATAGATAATAGATAGATGATAGATAATAGATGATAGATAGATGAGGGAGAGAAAGAGAGAGAGAGAGAGAGAGAGAGAGAGATTGATTCTCTAAAGGAGGCTACAGCCTGGCCGGTGTGGCTCACTGGTTGAATATTGACCTATGCCCCAAAAGCTCACCGGTTTATTCCCAGTCAGGGCACATGCCCAGTTTGTGGGCCTGATCCCCAGTGGGGACATGCAGGAGGTGGCCAATTGATGTTCTCTCTCATTGATGTTTCTATCTCTCCCTCTCCCTTCCTCTCTCTCTAAGAATTGATAAAGAAAAAAATAGCCCTGGCCGGTTTGACTCAGCAGTTAGAGTGTCAGCCTGCAGTCCAGAGAGACCCGGGTTTGGTTCCTGCTAAGGGCATGTACCTCGGTTGCAGTTTGTCCCCGGCCCTGGTTGGGTTGTGTGGGTGGCAACCACTCGATGTGTCTCTCTCACGTCGATGTTTCTCTTTCTCTCTCCCTCCCACTCTATCTGAACAAAAAATGGAAAAATGTCCTCGGGTGAGGATGAAAAAAAAATAAAGAAAAAAATAAATAAAGGAAGCTACATACATTATGATAACCTACCCCTAAAAAACCTTATACATAACAAAATAGGGCATTATTGTTACATAACCAGAATACCACTATTATACCAGTAAAATCCATACTGATTAATTGTGGATCACTTTAAATATAAAACAACGGGCTTCGAATTTCTCTTGCCATTTAAGAAGTAGAAAACTGGAAGAGTGTTGTTCTCACACTGACAATACGAAAAAGCAAGATTAACTACAAAATCTTAACTTTTTTTGACCCATTAGAGAACTGAAGTTTCAGGCCATCCAAGTAGCCTAAATATCAAGAAGGTATATTATGCCTCTCCAAAGAGAGATGAGATGTGTAGATTGGCTTACCTGTGGCAGAGCATAAGGGGACAAGATAGCGTCCACACAAGCTGGTAAGAAGATATAAGCTAAAATCTTAACAAATTGTTGCAAAACAAGTGGAGGCTGGTATGTAAGTGTGCGACAGGTAGGGAATCTGCACACAAAGCCATTTTTCACAGGTGTCTACCAAGTGCTCATGAAAAATTGGGGCAGGAGAGGAGTACATACAAAGTCTTTCATTGTGGTACAGGTACACAGGAGGTGATAGTCTGCCACTTAGTGTCAGTCTTAAACCAGGACCTCTACCCAACATACCTTTCTGTCAAAAGAAGCCAAAGATTTAAGCAGCAGGGGAAAAAAACAGTAAATCCTGTGGTCTAGGACACCAGCAAAAACATATTCCAGCTCATGAGGCTGGTTTTTTACTATTTTCCCTTCCTTTTATTATGTTTGAAATTTTCTTGTAATAAAATCACCTCATACCTGTCAGAATGGCTGCCATCAACAAATCATCAAACAACAAGTGTTGGCGAGGGTGTGGAGAAAAGGGGAATTTAGTGCACTGCTGGTGGGAATGCAGACTGGTGCAGCCACTATGGGAAACAATGTGGTGTTACCTCAAAAAATTAAAAATTGAACTTCCATTTGACCCAGTGATCCCACTTCTAGGAATATACCCTAAGAAGCCTGAAACACCAAACAGAAAGAATATATGTACCCCCATGTTTGTAGTAGCACTCTTTACAATAGCAAAGATCTGGAAACAGCCCAAGTGTCCATCAGTAGACGAATGGATAAAAAAGCAGTGGTACATATACACAATGGAGTACTATGCAGCTGTAAGAAAGAAAGATCTCTTATCTTTCCAGACGACATGGAGGGACCTGGAAAGTATCATCCTAAGTGAAACAAGCCAAACAGAGAAAGACAAGTTTCATATGATCTCACCTATTTGTGGAATATACTGCACACAACAGTCTGAGGAATGGGGTAGTCCCAGAGACGCGGAAGTGGGGTACAGACTGACAATCCCCTAAAGGGGGGGTGGGGGAGAGATAAACCACAGAACTTATTTGCATGTATGCATAAACAGTGGACATGGACAACAAACTGGGGAAAGGGCAGGGAGGGAGGGAGAGGGGGGAATCAGTGGGGGAAAAAGGAGAAACATCTGTAACAAAAATTAATTAATTAAAAAAAGTGAAAAAAGACGTCCGGTCAAGATGGTGGGGTAGGTAAACGCAGTATCGCATGCTCCCACAACCACATCAAAGTTACAACTAAACTACAGAACAACCATCATTCAAAACCGCCTGAAATCAAGCTGAATGGAAGTCGTACAACTACGGAACTAAGGGGAAAAAAAGCAGCTACATCCAGACCGGTAGGACAGGCGGCGGCACGAGGGGGGGCGGCGGTGCGGCGGAGAGACTGGCTGGTCCCTCACCCACGTGTGGCGGATAAAAATCAGGAGGCTCCCGCGGCTGGGAAGGTCCTTCCTGAGGACTGAGGGGTCCCCGTCCCACACCAGGTGCCCCATTCAGGGTTCCAGTGCCAGGAAGAGAAGTCCCCATAACTTTTGGCTGGAAAAACCAGCGGAAACTGAGGCTCAGGGAAGCTGAAGCAGCTGGAGCCCCAGGCAGTTCCCTAAAGGGCCTGCGCACGAACTTATCGGACTCTCTCCCTCTAAGCTCGGAGGGGAGGCAGCTCGAGGGGTGCCAGAGACATACAGGGAAGAACTGAGCTGTTTGGCACTGGAGCGAGGGCTGGAGAGGGGGCTTTCTCGGGGACAAACGTACTGTACGAGGCCTTTGTTCCTTTGGTGAGCCCTTCCCGGGGGCTGCAGACAGAAGCCATATCTGGGACTCCAGCAACCTGGCTCACACTGGTAGCCCCGCTCTGCTGACTCCCTGAGGCCCCACCCCGCCCCACCCAACTTTCAAGCCCACCCAAGCTGTTGCCACTTGCTTAACCATAGGATTGGCCTGTCTTGGATCCTGCTTCAGGTTTTTCCTAAATTCTTTCAAATGAGCAGCACCGGGTCTCAGCGAGCCCCATACCTCTCATTAAGTAATACACAGAAACAAACACAGGGAGGCAGCCAAAAATGAGGATACAAAGAAACAGGTCCCAAATGAAAGAACAGAGCAAAACCCCAATAAAAGAGCTAAGCGAAAGGGAGATAAGCAACCTAACAGATACTGAGTTCAAAATACTGCTTATAAGGATGCTCAATGAACTTAGTGAGAACCTCAGTGAACTTCGTGAGGGCCTCAAGAGCATAAAAAAGGACCAGTTAGAAATCATGGATACACAGTTAGAATTAAAGGAGGCATTAACTGAAATAAAGAATAATTTACACAGCTTCAATAATAGAGTATGTAAATCCAAGGAGCAAACCATCGATTTGGAATATAAGGAAGCAAAAAATCCCCAATCAGAACAGCACAAAGAAAAAAGAATCCAAAAAAATGAGGATAGTGTAAGGAACCTCTGGGACAACTTCAAGCGTGCCAACATTCGCATCTTGGGGGTGCCGGAAGGAGAAGAGAGAGAACAAGAAATCGAAAACCTGTTTGAAACAATAATGGCAGAAAACTTTCCTAACTTGGTGAAGGAAACAGACATACAAGTCCAGGAAGCACAGAGAGTCCCAAGCAAGATGAACCCCAAGCAAGATGAACCCCAAGAGGCCCACACCAAGACACATCATCATCAAAATGCAAAAGGTTCTAGACAAAGAGAGAATCTTAAAAGCAGCAAGAGAAAGGTAGCTAGCTACCTACAAGGGAGTTCCCATTAGGCTGTCAGCTGATTTCTCAAAAGAAACTTTGCAGGCCAGAAGGGAGTGGCAAGAAATATTCAGAGTGATGAAAACCAAGAACCTACAACCAAAATTACTCTATCCTGCAAAGCTGTCATTTAGAATTGATGGACATATAAAAACTTTCCCAGACAAGAAAAAGTTAAAGGAGTTCACCAGTACTAAACCGTTATTATATGAAATGATGAAGGGTCTTTTTGAAGAAAAAGATAAAATGTATGAACAAACAAAGTGGCAATGATTACATATCTATCAACAATGGAATCTACACACAAAATGAACAGGAAGAAGAGAAACATTCTCATAGATACAGAGAACATTTTGTTGGTTTCCAGTTGGGAAGGGGGTTGGGGGAATGGGTGAAAAAGGTGAAGGGATTAAGAAGCACAAATTCATTGCTAGACTGACAAACCTCAAAGGGAAAGGGGTTGGGGGGGTGGGAAGAAATAAACCAAAGAACTTATATGCATAACCAATGGACACAGACAATAGTGTGGGAAAAGGTGTGAGGGGGGCGGGGGTGGGGAGGAGGGGGTCAATGGGGGAAAAATGTGGAACATCTGTAATACATTTTACATCCAACAATAAAGATTTGGGGGAAAAAAAGTGAAAAAAAAAAGTAAATTATATTAGTTTACCATGACTTCTTAATGAGTCCTATTGGTTCCTGGTGATCAACACATTTTTTAAAGATATTTTAATGTTCATACACCATTTTACTTTTTTTTTTTTTAAATGAGTTTAAATATCAACATCTATTTTTTTTCTGTTTTAGGAAATTAGTGGATTTAAGCTGTTTGACTTCTGTTTTCATTTTCCAAGATTTCTGAAAAACTATTTGTCCAGATGTTGTCATCACATCTAAGCATCATAGAAATAGTTGTTTGTTTGTTTTTTCCCATTAAATCAGCACACATAGGTTAAGTTTAAAGGAGATAAATGTTGTCTAGAATTTAAAATCCCCACTGCAGATTCAGAGACATTTTTTAATCCTGTGGCAAAAATTTTAAATGCGTACTATTTTATTTTTATTAACATATTTTATTGATATTTTAGAGAAAAAGAAGAGAGAGAGAGATGAAAACATTGATATGAGAGAGAAACATCAATCGGCTGCTTCTTGCACATCCCTCACTGGAGATTGAGCCCAAACTCAGGCATGTGCCCTGACCAGGGATCGAACCAGGACCTCTCAGTCCATGAGATGATGCTCAATCCACTGAGACACACTGGCAGGGCTAAATGTGTACCATATAACCATCCACATTTATTTATGTTTAAACAACGTCAGTAAAGGTAAAAACATGTATAATTATAGTAACTGCATTATAGATATGGTTTCAGAGATCCTTGGGTTTTTATTCAGTAATCAAATTAAAATATCAGATTTATGATTGAATCCAATATCATTAAAACCACATGGTTTCTTTTAGACTAATAGATTATGTAGACTATTGTACACCAAATGCTTTGTTATGCACAGAAGTGAATAATGTGTATTCTTTAATATGACTTTTGGTGAGAGAAAAGAGGTAGTTCTTGCATAGAAAGATTTTCCTCAAAAGTGATTAGAGTAATCCCCCCTTACTTGCAAAGGATACCTTCCAAGATATCCAGTGGATGCCTGAAACCACAGACAGCACCAAACCTTACATGTATTATGATTTTTCCTATACATACATATATATAGCAAAATTTAATTTATACATTAGGCACAGTAAGAGATTAGCAACAATAATTTATAATAAAATAGAAGACATTTTATAATCATATTCTGTAATAAAAGTGATGTGAATATGGTCACTCAAATATTTTATTTTACTGTACTCACCATCCTTCTTCTTATGAAAACGTAAGATGATAGCAGTACCTATGTGATGAGATAAAGTGAATTAGGATGGTGTACAATTTAAAATTTATGAATTGTTACTACCAATTTGTATTTCTTAACCCCTTCAAATTTTTCACCCAATCCCCCAATCTCCCTCTCTTGAGGCAACTATCAGTCTGTTCTCTGTATCTATGAGTATTTTTCTTTTTTATTTGTACCTTTATTTTGTTCTTTTGATGCCATAGTCACAAGGATATAAAGTATAGCATAGGAAATATGATCAATAATATTGTAATAACTGTGTATGGTGCAAATTGGGTACTGGAAATATTAGGAAGGAGCACTTTGTAAAGTATATGATTTTTTAACCACTATGCTGTACACTTGAAACTAATACAAAATAATATTGAATATAAACTGTAATTGAAAAAATAAAATTAAATAATGTAAAAAATAAAACTTTTGAATTGTTTATTTCTGGATTTTTCCATTTAGACTGTGGCTGATTGTGTATAGTTGACAGAAAGTAAAACCACAGATAACGGGGGCTACTGTACTTGCAAGTGAAAAGTTTGTTGGATGGACATACATAATCTGCTTTAAACCAGGCTGGCTACAACATTTCATTTTTAAAATATCTTCTCCAAGAGTCTCCAAAGTCTTTATAAATAGGTTCCATTTTCTTTGTCTTTCTTGGCATTTTACTTCATAAACTAAAAGGATACTATCTCCCTAAAGTATGGGTTATTACAATTGGTAAGATCTGTGCCCTGCTTTTTACCTAGGAACATTAGTCTGAATACGTTTATTGCACATTGATATTGTCTCTTCCAGAACCTCAAGACATCTTTCACTTTGTACATTTGTATACTAAAAAGTTCAATTATAGGAATCAAACTTTGTGTTATTACCTTTTGGAATACCAATGCAATTTTCTCCATTGATGAAGTTAGAATAGTACACCATCTCTCACCTCAACACTCTTTTAACAATCATTCTCATTTATTCTTTTTTTTTTTTTTCATTCAAGCTACAATAGATGTGAGATGCAAATACATATGTAAAATCTGTGTCTATCTTTTTATAAATCACCACTTACAAAAACACATGTTCAAAAAAACATATGATATATTGAAACTTTAATGTTTTTCTATATGTTGCTTTATATCTAAATTTAGTTTCAGTCAGAATTTGAGAAATGTCAGTCACACAGCGGCAATTATGATCCTTGAGAAAAACATCTATAGCAAGTAACATTAACATCTGTTAGTATGTCATATAAGCAGTATTACATTGGTTACAAGATTCTACTTAGTTTGGTGCATGTTCACTATCCTAAAATGCATATTCCACCATGAATAAGACTTTGCAGGCCATTGTCTCATATACATTGCTTTAATTAGTCACTGTATGTCACTATTATTTTAACAACAGGGGAACATTTTAATTTTTTTAAAGTAATATATCAGAACCCATGTAATCCTAGTCATGGTTTTCTATAGTATGCCTTACCCAATTGTTTACTGTCTAGATTGTTTCGTTTCAAATATTTAGGGAAACTGTCACCTTCGTTGTTTAAAGTACAAAGAATGAAAGTGGTTCTGGCACGTACTGTTTTCCTCTGCGGTATTTTTTTTTTTTTTTTTTAGTTCATCCAATGACTGTGTCACAATTTGTGGGTCCCAGGAATTATGCAGGGATTTCTCATCTGACCTCTCACCTATTTGCTCTTAGACCTATCCTATGAAAAGTCAGTCTCTAGGTAAAAATGGCAATCTTCTTACACCCTTAGGGCAAACACCTGCTCTAGAATTTTATTGTCTCTGTAATACAACTATCTTGCCATTTCTAACCTTACCTTTAATATAAGCTTAGCTAAATTTTTTAATAAAAAGAAACCATACATACACATACACAGATAAATAATTTTAAAGTATTCTATACTAGCAAGGGTTTCTCTGAACATTCATCCTATACTGATAATGTTTTTTTTTTTATTTTAAAAACTCTATATCCATGTAACATATAATTAACATTTTGAATTAGTAATAAACATTGGATATACAGGGGACATGTGTTATGTTTTCATGCTGAGCATTATCGTTACAAGATTATGAACACGTGTGTTTAAGTGTAATTTCACATTTTAAATAAACAGCTGAAAATACAAGTATTGAAATATTTTATATATTTGTTTTTTTGTTAAATCATTCATGCCAATTGAAAATAGGGCATGAAATGATATCATAAAGAATACTGAGCAGAATGAACTGAAAGAAAAATATAGTCAAGTGTCTTTGGTGCTAAATAAACAGCATTTATAAGTCAAGCTTCCTAGTCACTGAAAAACTGAAACAACCTCATACATATTTATTTGCATAATACTTTTATTATATTTTAAATATCCAAGTCACTTCTCATCTATTTGGCAAAAATGATATTTGTTTAAAAGGTTGACTTTTAGAGCTATGATATTATGCCCATAGAATATCTGCAGTGGCTAATAACAGAATAGCATTCATTAGATGTAGAAATTAGTGATTGAAAAAGACAAAGACCTATGCTTGAAATATTACTTCAATCACTGTTATATGAGCATACCTCATTTTAGTGTTCTTTGCTTTATTTTACTTTACAGATATTGTGACTTTACCAATTGAAAGTTTGTGGTAACCCTGTGTCAAGCAAATCTATCAGTGCCATCATTCCAACAACATTTCATTTACTCATTTCATGTCACTGTGTCACATTATGGTAATCGTTGCAGTCTTCAAAATTTTTTTATTACTATTATATTTGTCTTGGTATTACATATCAGCATAGTTACCATGTTTAGGTTTGTTCTGAGTAGATGGTATGAAACTAAAATTAAGCAGTTGAATAATTTTAAAAAGCTAATTTCAATGATACATGGACTTAAGATCAACTTTTAGGTATGAACTGAAAAGCAGAAATATTATAGTTTTACTCAATGGATAAAAAACAGAAACAATCATGATAGATATTCAACTATATTAATGGCTTTTTTTTCACAATTAAACAATTTTTATTAGAAATTAGTTTGTAACACAATTGAAAATATAATCTTCTCATTGATATAATGCGTATTTACTAATGAGTTTCTTTATTTTTAATTAATTAATTTATTTTTGTTACAGATGTTTCTCCTTTACCCCCACTGATTCCACCTTCCCCTTCATCCCCGCCCTGTCCCCAGCTTTGTTGTCCATGTCCATTGTTCATGCATACATGCATATAAGTTCTGTGGTTTTCTCTCACCCACCACCCCCTCTTCTGGGGATTGTCAGTCTGTACCCCACCTCCACATCTCTGGGACTCACTCATTCCTCAGACTGTTATGTTTATTATATTCCACAAAGAAGTGAGATCATATGATACTTGTCTTTCTCTGTTTGGCTTGTTTTGCTTCAGATAATACTTTCCAGTTCCCTCCATGTCCTCTCAAAGGATAAGAGATCTTTCTTTCTTACAGTTGCATAGTACTCTATTGTGTATATGTACCACAGCTTTTTTATCCATTCGTCTACTGATGGACATTTGGGCTGTTTTCAGATCTTAGCTATTGAAAATAGTGCTGCTACGATCATGGGGGTATATATTCTTTCTGATAGGTGTTTCTGATAGGTGTTGGCTTCTTAGGGTATCTTCCTAGAAGTGGGAACACTGAGTCAAATGGCAGTTTAATTTTTAATTTTTTGAGGTAACACCATACTGTTTTCCACAGTGCGGCACCAGTCTGCATTCCCACCAGCAATGTATTAGAGTCCCTTTTTCTCCACACCCTCGCCAACACTTGTTGTTTGATGATTTGTTGATGGAGGCCATTTTGACAGGTATTTGGTGATACCTCCTTGTTCTTTTAATTTATGTCTCTCTGATGATTAGTGATGATGAGCATTTCTTCATATGTCTCTTAGCCATTTGTATGTCCTATTTGGAGAGGTGTCTATTTAGTTCCTCTGCCCATTTTTTCATTGGGTTCTTTGTCTTCCTTTTGTTGAGTTGTATGAGCACTCTATGCATATTGGAAATTAACCCCTTATCTGATATACCTTTGGCAATTAAGCTCTCCCATACAGTGGGTTGCCTTTCCATTTTGGTGATTGTATCTTTTGCTGTGCAGAAGCTTTTTAGTTTGATGTAGTCCCATGTGTTCATTTTCTCCTTTGTTTCTGTTGCCTTAGGTGATGCATCAGTGAAAATTCTGCTGCATATGATATCTGAAATTTTGTTGCCTAAATTTTCTTCTAGGATTTTTATGGATTCATGAGTCACATTTAAGTCTTATCCATTTTGAGTTTATTGTGTATGGTGTAAGTTCATGGTCAAGTTTCATTTTTTTGCATGTAGCTGTCCAATTTTTCCAACACCATTTATTTTTATTTTTATGTGTATGCATATTTAATATTATTTAATGAATATTAAATGGATAATATTTTCATGGTTCAGATATATTACTTTGTACATTTATATTTATATTTGCAATAGATATAGATCTGAATCATGAGACTGAATATTTTGTTTCTTGATAGCAGTAAACAAGTTCACATGTATAAAGCACTAGAACAATGCTAGCGAATGGTAAACAATAAAACATGTTTGTCTGTTTTTTTTTTTTTATTAATTAATCAATTTATTTTTCTAACAAATATTTCTTTTTTTTCTACCACTGATCCCTCTTCTACCTACATCCCTATCCTGTCTCCAGTTTTGTTGTTTACGGCCATTGTTCATGCATACATACATATAAGTTCTGTGTTTTTTATTAATTTATTTATTTTTGTTACAGATGTTTCTCCTTTTCCCCACATGGATTCCTCCATCCCCCTCCCTTTCCACTCCCAACACCATTTATTGAAGAGACTGTCTTTACTCCACTGTATGCTCTTGCCACCTTTGTTAAATATTAATTGAGCATATTGCCTTGGGTCCATTTCAGGGTTCTCTGCTCTGTTCCACTACTATATGCCTGATCTTTTGCCAGTACCAGTCTCTTTTGATTACAGTGCTTTGTAGTATAACTTAAAATTTGGTAATGTGATCCCTCCTACATTGTTCTTCTTTTTCAAGATTGCTGTGGCTATTCGAGGTCTTTTTTGGTTCCATTTGAACTTTTGAAGTATTTGTTCTAGTTCTGAAGTATGTCATTGGTATTTTGATGGGGATTACACTGAATCTATAGATTGCTTTGGTTAGTATGGACATTTTAATGATGTTAATTCTTCCAATCCATGAACAAGGTATGTCCTTCCACTTCTTTATATCTTCCTCTATTTTTTTCAATGACCTGTAGTTTTCTGCAAATAGGTCCTTTATTTCTTTGGTTAAGTTTATTCTAGCTATCTTAATTTTTATGCCACGATAGTAAATGGAATTTATTTTTTTAGTTTCTCTTTCTGTGAGTTCACCATTGGTGTATAAGAATGACATCGATTTCTTGACATTAATTTTGTATCCTGCTACTTTGCCAAATTCATTAAGTCTAGTAAATTTTTGATGGAGTCTTTGGGGTTATTTATGTATAATATCATGTCATCTGCGAATAATGACAGTTTCACTTCCTCCTTTTCATTTTGGATCCCTTTTATTTTTTTCTTCCTGTCTGATTGCTGTGGCTATGACTTCCAGTACTATGTTAAATAAGAGTGACGAAAGTGGGCATCCTTGTCTTGTTCCTGTTCTTAAGGGAAATGCTTTTGATTTTTGGCCATTGAGTTTAATGTTGGCTGTAGGTCTTTCATATATGGCCTTTATTAGATAAAGATACTATCCCTGTATTCCCAAATTGCTGAGTGTTTTTATCAGAAATCAGTGCTGGATTTTGTCAAATGCCTTTTCAGCATCTATTGATATGATCGTATGATTTTTATCTTTCTTTTTGTTTATGTGGTGTATCACATTTACTGATTTGTGAATATTGTACCAACCTTGCATCCCTGGGATGAATCCCACTTGGTCCTGGTGAATAATTTTTTTGATGTATTGCTGGATCCGATTTACTAGTATTTTGTTCAGGATTTTGGCATCTATGTTCATCAGAGATATTGGCCTGTAGTTTTCTTTCTTTGTAGTGTCTTTTTTCTGGTTTTGGAATTAGAATTATGCTGGCCTCATAAAATGAGTTTGGAAGTCTTCCTTCTTCTTGAATTTTTTGAGATAATTTGAAGAGAATTGGTATTAGTTCTTCTTTGAATGTTCAGTAAAATTTCCCCGTGAAGCCATCTGGGCTTGGGCTTTTGTTTGCTGGGTGAGTCTTGATTACATCTTCAATGTCTTTTGTTGTTTTTGGTCTGTTCAAGTTTTCTATCTCTCCCAGTTCAGATTTGGGAGACTATGTGTATTTAGAAATTGGTCCATTTCGCTTAAAATGTCGAACTTGTTGCTGTATAATTGTTCAAAATATTTGTTAACCATCCTTAGTATTTCTGTGGTGTCAGTTATTATTTCACCTCTTTCATTTCTGATTTTGAGTATTTGTGTTTTCTCTTTTTGTTTCTTGGTGAGTCTAACTAAGGGTCCATCTTTTAAAAGAAAGAGCTCTTTATTTCATTTATCCTATGAATTGTTTTTTTTTGGTCTCCATGTCATTTATTTCTGCTCTGATCTTTACTATTTCCTTCCTTCTACTTGCTCTGGGGTATAATTTTTGTTTGCTTTCTAGTTCTTTACGTTGTGACGTTGGATATTCTATTAGAAACTTTTCTTGTTTCTTGAGGTAGGCCTCTAGTGCTCTGAAATTCTTTCCCAGAACTGCGTTCGCTGCATCCCATTGATTTTGTGTTGTAGTGTGTTCAATTTCATTGGTTTCCAGGAAGTTTTTAATTTTTTCCTTGATCTCCGTGGTAACCCATTCATTGTTCAATAGCATGCTATTTAGTCTCCATGTTTTCAAATGTCTTTGCATGTCCCTGTTGCAATTGTTTTCTAGATTCATGTCATTGTGATCTGAGAAGATGCTTAGCATGATTTCAATCTTGTTGAACTTGTAGAGACTTAGTTTGTGTCCTAGCATGTGGTCTATCTTTGAGAATGTCCCATGTGCCCTTTAAAAGAATGTGGATTATGCAGTTTTTAGGTGAAATTCTCTGTAGATACCTATTAAGTCCATTTCCTCTAGTGCTTCGTTTAGAGTCTGTGTTTTCTTAATTTTTTTTGTCTAGAAGATCTATCCAGTGATGTTACTGGGGTATTGAAGTCCCCAGCTATGATTGTATTGCTATCAATTTCTCCTTTGAAGTCCTCCAAAAAATTTTTAATATATGTTGGTGCTTCTATATTGGGTGTGCATATGTTTAGCAAGGCTATATCTTCCTGTTGGATAGATCCTATCTATATTATGTAGTGGCCTTCTTTGTCTCCAATTATGGTCTTAATTTTGAAATCTACTTTATCAGATATAAGTATTGCTACCCCAGCTTTTTTTTTTCCTTTCCATTTGCTTGAAAGATTTTTTCCATCCTTTCACTTTCAACTTATGTGAGTCTTTTGTTGTGAGGTAGGTTTCTCGTAAACAACATATATGTGAGTCATGCTTTCTTTTCCAGTCAGCTACTCTTTGTCTTTTTATAGGAGCATTCAAGCCATTCACATTTAAGGTCATAATTGGTATGTACTTATTTATTGCCATTTTTGTTTAGTGTGGTTTTATTTAACTTCCTATTTTTTTCTACTAATTACAGCAGTCCTTTTAGCACATCTTGCAGTGCTGGTGTGGTGTTTATATACTCCCTTAGGCTTTTTTGTCTGGAAAGCTCTTTATTTGACCTTCTGTTTTAAATGATACCGTGCTGGATAAGTAGTCTTGGATTCAGATCCTTGTTTTTCATGACCTTGATTACCTCATGCCATTCCCTTCTGGCCTGTATTGTTTCTTTTGAGAAGTCAGCTGAGAGCCTTATGGGGTTTCCTTTGTAGGTAACTTGTTGCTTATCTCTTGCTGCCTTTAGGATTCTCTCTTTGTCTTTAATTTTTTGCATTTTAATTACTATGTGTCTTGGTGTGGGCCTGTTTGGGTTCTTCTTACTTGGGGCTCTCTATGCTTCTTGAACTTGAATGCCTTCTTTCTTCACCAAGTTATGAAAGTTTTCTGTCACCATTTCTTCAAATATATTCTCTAACCCTTGCTCATTTTCTTCTTCGGGGACTCCAGTGATGCGAATATTATTACGTTTCCAGTTGCCCCACAGTTCTCTTAAGCTGTCTTCCTGTTTTTATTTATTTTTTTCCTTTTGGTTTTCTGATTGGTTGATTTTTTTTTTTTACTCTGTCTTTTAATTCGCTGATCCAGTCCTCCGCTTCCTCTTGTCTGCTGTTTAGACCTTCCAATATGTTCTTTATTTCTGATATGTCATTTTTCATTTCCACTTAGTTGGTTTTAAATGTTTCTATATCTTGACTCATAGCACTGATGTCCTTACTCATGCTGTTGGGCTTCCTCAAGATCATGGCTCTGAACTCAGTGGGTTTTGAGCCTGCCAAATTTTCCCAATGGCTGTGTGTGTTCTGCTGTTTTTGGCTGTCTCTACTTGGTTTGGATGAGCCTGGGTGGGCCCACATTAAGCACCACTGTCAAGTCTTACTTTCCTGGGTAGGTTTGCAGGCCCAGGAAAGGTTCAATTATCTTCTAGCTTTTCTCTGGAGACTAATAGTTTCAGTTACTCAGTGCCTTGGAATGTAGCCCTGGTGTTCTGCATAAGAGGATTTCCAGATTGTGGGATAGATGCCGGTTGTTATGAGTCACAATTTTTATTTATTTTCCTCACCTGGGAACGGTTGAATCTCAGAGTGGGGTGGCTGCTGCTTTTCCCCACAGCTCTGGGAAGGAGCACCCTGACCACCATCCTTTGTGGCTGCAACTTTGCAAAAACTCTGAGTGCCCTCCAAATCCCAGGTGTCCCCACAGAATTCCAGCCCAGTTTGCCCTCCCTCTGCTATAGCTCCCAGGTGAGGGGCTGTGGCTATTTTAGCCCTCTGTCCGGGCTCTCTGCGCTGTGGAGCAGGCTTGGTATTTATTCCCCAAGGGCACTGCTCACAGCTAAGACTGATCCCAGACTGCTACCCTCTTGCACCTTCGTAGATCCTACCATTGTCCCTGGTTATATGGTCCTGTCCTGCTTTTTTTTCTGTTGCTTTTTTCAGAGGATTTGTCTTTATTTTATTTGTAATTTCCATTTGGTCCTGGGAGATTGTTTATGTAGCTTCTATTCACTTCTCCTCCATTTTCACATCCTCTAAGCCTATCTTGTGCACAGCTGGGTCGCACAGGCCTCTCCGGTTCCCCCACACCCTGCAGGTACCATGGGTAAGTGGTTGGAACAGTATCTGCTGGGTCAACAGTCTTCTCTGGTGCTTCAGCACTCTGCAGGTTCTGTAGGTAATTGGATGGCACAGTCCCTGCTGGATTGCTTGGGCCTCTCTCGTGCTTCAGCACCCCATAGGTCCTGCAGGTGACTAGATTTCACAGTCTTTGCTGTGTTGCACTGGCCTCTCTGGTTCTTTAGCACCCCGCAGGTCCCACCAGTAACTGGATCACACTGTCCCTGCTGGGTCACACTGGCCTCTCTGGTGCCCCAGCACCCTGCAGTTCCCATGGGCGGACAGCAGGATCTCACCTGTCTCTCTTGGGCTCAGGTTTCCCACTGCACTTGTGAGCTACTAGACTGCACAGGCCTCTGTGGAGCCCCAGGTCCTGCTGCTGGTAGCTGGAGAGTGCTGCTGCCCTGTGGGGCTCAACTCCTGCTCAGCTTTTGCTGTAGTTTTTGGGGATGGGTCTCAGCTGCTGGTTTGTGCTTCTGTTGCCTGGGGATGGATGTTACTGTGGGTGATGGTGCTGGGCTCCTGGCTGTCCCTGGGTTCTGTGACCGGCACCTTGGGAGCTCCACTACTGTGCACTGCTCTGTGTTGACATAGAGTGTCCATTGGTCTGATGATGCCAAGTGTGCTGGTGGGCTAGGGTTGCTGGGCCATAACCGCTCCCACTGCCTCCTCCCAGGTAAGATCCGGGATCTTCCAAATGGGGGGACCTCCCTGCGGTGCAGGGAGAAGCACCTTGAAGGGCCGCTTATAGTGGTAGCAAGCCGCTCTGGTTCACAGTATAGGTACCTTCTACTCTGAATCTCTGCACTACAGGAGTTTGGTCATCTACCTTCATGTCCACTTACACTCTCTCACATACTTGCTCACTCTCTCACACACTCACCCTCCCTCTGGTCCTGCCCACTGCCATCTCACTAATCTATATTAACGGCTATAAGTGTGAATGGTTTAAATACAACAATAAAAAGACAGATCACCAAAATGTTTTAAAAGATACTAAACTACATGTTGTCTACTGGTAATCTAGGTAAGATATAAAGGTACATATAGGTTCAAAGAAAATAGATAAATGACAATATACCTTTCTAATACTAATCAAATGAATGCTGAAGTAGCTATAATAATTTTAGACAAAGTATACTTCAGAGGAAGGACACTTACCAGGGATTAAAAAAGGGACATACATAATGTGAAAAGGGTGCATTCTCCAAGAAGACATAATCCTAAATGTGTAGGTACCTACCAATAAAGTGCCAAAATAGATAATGCAAAAACCAATGGAACTAAAAAGAGACGTCAACAAATCCACTATTATAATTGAAGACTTCAACACCCTTCCATAATTATTTGATACAATAAATTCACGGAAAATCAATAATATATATAACCTGAACACACTATCAATCAACTTGATCTAAATAACATTTATTGAGTACTCCATCTAACAACATTAAAATACATATTTTTCTTAATCTCACATGGAACATTCAAAATAGACCACCAATTGGGCCATGAAACACACTTAAAAATGTAAAGGAATTTAATCATACAAAGTATGTTATAAAATCACATTGGTATTAGATAAGAAATCAAAAACAAAAAGTTAACTGGTTAATACCCAACTATTTGAAAATTAAACACACACACACACACACACACACACACACACTCTCTCTCTCCATGGATCAAAATGGAAATCTCAAGAGAAATTAAAAAAAAAAAAAAAAACATTTTGGGAGGGGAACAGGAAAAGACACAGAATGCTTGAGCCAACTCACTCAGCTGCACAGTGCGGCTGGCTGGGAAGCCAAAGGAAAGGTGCAGTTGTGTAGCTCCTTTCCCTGAAAGTGAGAGGACTCAGCCCCATACAAAGTTCCCCAAACCAGAGCAACACAGAATGGAATGGGAGCCTACATAGCATTAGACAGTGGGAATCAGAGGTGATTTGGCTCACTGGGGGTCTCAGACAACACTATCCCAGGCTAAAAGTGAGTGCTTTGGCCCTGGATGGTTATGCTCAGCAGTTAGAGCATTGACCTATGGACCAGAGAGTCCCGGGTTTGACTCCCACTAAGGGCATGTACCTCAGTTGCAGTTTATCCCCCACCCGGGTTGAAGTCGTGTGGGTGGCAGCCACTCGATGTGTCTCTCTCACATTGATGTTTCTCTCTCTCTCTCTTCCCCACTCTCTCCTTCACACTCTATCTGAAGATAAATGCAAAAATGTCCTCGGGTGAGGATTAATTTTTTTTAAAAATAAATAAAAGTGAGTGCTTTGTTATAACACCAGCCTGGTAAACTCGCCCTGATTATGGTCAGCATTGGGGGTGGGGGGGCCGGTGATTAAGCAGAGCTCATGACCTGTGGGGGGGGGGGGGCTCTGAGTGGACCACCCAGCAGTAAATCTGAGGAGTCAATTATTTTCCAAAATAACTTTGTGGGGGCTCGTCAAGAGTGTCCTGGGACAGACCTACAATCCTCCCCACCTCAAATGAAGAAGAGGTGCCCCTCCTCCAACCCATGAAATAGCTCTGGGCTGGAAATCAACACCCCGGCTGCTGGCCTTGGCAGCACTGAGGATTCAGACATCTGGACTGGTGGGAGCTTGAGAAAAAAGCCTCACCCAGCAAGAGCTGGCCATGTTAAAATATCAGAGAACCAAGCAGAGCTTTTTTTTATTTCCCCAATTCTATCTTCCCCTGTGTGGGGTGGTGAACAGGGGGTGCCAGTAAGCCAGGCAGAGCTGAGACATTGGAAGAAGAAGAAGTGACTACCTGCCACCCCCACAAGCTGCAGGCATCATCTTCAACACAAATCTGTTTAAACTATCCAGATCAATCCCTGGCCACTTTGGCTCAGTAGCTAGAGCTTTGGACTGCAGACCAGGAAGTACATTTCCGGCCAAGGGCATGTAACTTGGTTTGGTTACTCCCTGCCCCAGTTGGGGTCCTGCGGGTGGCAACCAATCAATGTGTCTCTATCAGATTGATACCCCCCTCTCTTTCTCTATCTCCCACCCCCTACTCTGTCTGAAGATAAATGTAGAGATATCCTCGGATGAGGATTAAAAAAACAATAAAAAAATAAAATAAACTATCCAGACAGGACCTAATACCCCATAGAACCTAGTTCCATGGGGGAAGGGAAAGCAACAAAGAATAAGGGTGTTCAAGGGGCAAGCCGCGAAACAGACCTAGCCTCTAGGTTAGGGAAGCCCCATACACTGGACTACTTGGGATCCCACCCTGCAAGAATTCCATCAGGTTGCCCAGGGCCAGGCAGGGACAGCAATTCACATTAGCATGCACCAGAGAACTGTCCAAGAGGGCAAGGACTCACACACAATGGGCCAAATCCAGTAACATTGGAGCAAAATCCGGTGAGCCATGGAAATAGCAGATCCAAGATATTTTTGTTTCTTTTTGTTTTATTTATTTATTTTTACATTTTATACTTTTTCTTTTATTAATTTTGAAGAGAGAGGAAGGGAGAAAGAGAGAGATAAAGATATCAATGAGAGAGAACATCTGTTGGCCACCTCCTGAATGCCCTGCATTGGGGAATGGGCCCACAACCTGGACAAGTGCCCTGACCTGGAACTGAACCAGCAACCTCATGGTGCATGGGTGAATGCTCAAACACTGAGCCACAAGAGATGGGCCTAATTTTTATTTTTAATTCAATTTTTTTCTTTTTTTTTTCCTATTTTTTACTTTCCTAGTCTATATTTTAATTAATTTATTATAATTAACTTCTAAAAGTATTATTTCATTAATTATTTTCTACCTTTTATTTATTTATTTATTTTTTCTTTATTGATTTTAGAGAGAAAGGAGGAAAAGAGAGGGGGAGAGAAAGATAGAAACATCAATGAGAGAGACCATCAGTTGACTACCTCTTGCATGCCCCCCACCAGGGATAGGGCCTACAACCTAGGCATGTTCCCTGACTGTGAAATGAACCAGACCTCTTGGTGCATGTGCTGATGCTCAGCCACTGAGCCACACCAACTGGGCCCTTTTATTTTTTATATCTACCCTATTTCTGGTCTCTGACTTCTTTGCTTTCATATAATTTTTTCCTCCTCTATTTATTTTGGTCTTATACCTTCTAGTACTGTGTGTGTAAGTGTGTGTGTGTGTGTGTGTGTGTGTGTGTGTGTGTGTTTTGTTTGTCTTTTAATCTTTTTGTTGAGACTGTTACTTTTCTTATTGTTATTGATATTGTTTTCAGGTTCTTTTTGGTTTTGTCTAGTTTTGCCTTGTTGTTTTTTGTCAGGATGTGTCCCTTTCACATTGATGTCTCTCTCTCTCTCTCTCTTTCTGTCTCCCTCCCACTGTATCTGAACAAAAAATAGAAGGATGTCCTCGGGTGAGGATAAAATAAATAAATAAATAAATAAATAAATAAATAAATAAATAAAATAAAGTAAAAGTACTTGTCAGACTGATCACGGCACTTATTCCCAAGAGTTAACTATTTTCCATGATGTAATTTCCACATGGTAATTCTTAGTTAATTTTTCACTTTTCAAGTGCATAGTGCTAGCTTGTTTTATTTTGTTTTTGTTTGTTTTATCCTCACCCAAGGACATTTTTGAATTTATCTTCAGATAGAGCAGGAGAGAGAGATAGGGGGAAAGAAAGAGAGAGCCTCTATGTAAGAGAGACACATCAACTGGTTGCCACCCACACAACCCCAACCAGGGTGGGGACAAACTGCAACTAAGGTACATGCCCTTAGTGGTAACCGAATCCAGGACTCTTTGGTCTGCAGGCTGATGCTCTAACCGCTGAGTCAAAGCAGCCAGGGCTGCTTGCTTGTTTTCACATGACTTTAACTTGAAGATCATCCAATTGTGCTAGATGATGTTTTCTCTCAAAATGTACAATCTGTACAGAAATTTGAAATTCAGTATTTTTTTTTCTGATATATATTTACATATTGATGAGATTTTAAAAAACACAATGTTTCAGGTAATATAAATTATTTTTATTACACTTTAATTAGTATACTCCTAGAGATGCCTAATTATAATAGCTGTTAATATTCTGTAAGTTAAATTAAGATTCTACACTGTTAGTGAGCAAACTCATTAAAGACATGAAAGGATGACAAGATGAAATAGGATTTCCATTTGTAGAATCTCCTATAAAATTACTAGAAGCGACAGGTTCCAATTTTTTGATGCTGGATTCAAGGTTGCACATCTAAACCATAGTGACACGATGGTTGGATTTTGCATAGCTGAAAACTAATAGGAAATTAATAGAGTGTGATACAGAACTATTGAATTTGGTATAACATTGTGACTTTAATGTATAAGAACAGAAGACATAATTTCAATCTTTGTTTACTGTCTTGGGCAGCCAACATCAGTAGCATCTAAGTATGGTCAGAATTAAAAATGTGATGGATAGTACCACAACACCTTTTTGACAGTTTTTCTGTTTATATAAAATTTTCTGTCACAGACCTAGAAAATTTGAAGGAGAGTTCAGAGATGAAATATAGTTGAAACAAGCCCAGTGTGAAGCTATTACATTTTGAAAGACAAAATAATTACAAATTGTACATCTCTTAGGCACATTATCTGTATTAGTAATGCATAGTAATAAATACAGTGTAGGCAAATAAATATTTGGGAGAGTTGTAAAAAATCATTATTTATTTGACCTTTCATAATGTCTCTTCAGTTCATTAAAAAAAAAAAAAAAAACACAAACAAATCTGATGTAATTCTAAGATGTTTATAATCTAAACGATTGATACATCCACCCCGGCCTATGAAAGGCTTATGATCATGTACCAAATCACCATGAACTTCATAAAAGATTATCTTTCTAGGAAGGCTATTTTTCATGGAGGTATTATGGCATTGTTCTTTCAAATAATTTTTCTTTAAAAATTTGAAGGGATCTCCCTAAAAGATTAAGTAATCTTTTATCTCAACTCACACAATTATTTCATAATAAAAATACATTCTGAAACACCTTCCTTTTTTTTTTCTGTAGTGATTTACATCTTCCTCTATTGTTTCATCAAGTAAATCCATGTTTATGGCAATAAATCAAAAGATTAGTGTTTGGACTTTTCAGCATCCTAAAATACTAAGTTTTACTCTATCATGAGAAAGAAATGAACGTAGTTTAACTGCAATGTGCATAAAATCACTTATAGAATACTTTTTTCATGAACCAAAAATAGCTTCCTGACAAATGTCTTTGAGTTTGGGAACCAAGCATTGCACAAGGGCATTGCATATTCACACACCATTAGTTAATCAAGCACTATATTCTATTTTTGATAATTTTTGCAATGGACATTTCACCATAGTGCAATATTTGTCCCCTATGTTGGAGTTACCACATAGGTAAGATTAAGAGATTAATGTTGAATATTTACTGTGGTTAATACAGAAATACAAGTCAAGATGTCCTACATAGACTGGCTGAACATTTTCTCATAGAGATTTTGCCCATAAAGATAACAAATAACCTGAACTTGAAAGAAAATCAGAAAAATAATGTAAAGGGTCAATAACAAAAAAAAAAAGGTCACTTGTTCATAAAACAAACATTGAGAATGCACTATATGTCATTTATTGTGCTGGTTCCTAGGGATAATCAAGCATCTATTTACTCAGCATTTGTCGGGTATTTATTGAATATCTACATATGCATGGTTCTATGCTGAGGTTTTGAAGATAAGTATGGCACAGACTCTTCCATGAAAAGACAGAGAGAAAAAGGGAAGTATACAGAGTGTACCTATTGCTATAATACAATATGGAATAAGTGTCAAGAAAGGTATCCAAAAAAGTGCTATGGGATTTTAAAAGTGGGAAAGAGTACAAAAAGAGCTTTCATAGAAGATGCCTAGAAATAGTGCTAGAATGTGGACAAGTTTGACTTCTCCAGGTAAAAGTCATTCCATTTAGAGGTACATTAAATTAAGTAACAGAGGCAGGCAAGTTCTTCACAGGCTGATGGTGCAATTAGTATTCCAAGTCTTTCAAGAGTACAGGAAAAATAGACAAATAGGAAAATTCCTGTGGGAAATGTATGTTTGGAGCAATAAAAGTGATCAACATTTCCTGATGTCTAGAACTAAAGGAGTTTCCTGAGAGACATGAAGTTTAGTCTTAAAACCGGAACAGTCCTGGGCAAACCTAAGGTTAGTCACTTTATTACAGTTAGAAATTATTAACAAAGTCTTTTATTTTGATGACCCAATATAAAGATACATTTTCTGTGCACATAGCATTTACAAATATTAATTATCCCATGTTGATTTGCTGGACCTATAGGAAATGAAGTGTCTCTCTAGCTTCTCTGGGGCATCTTTATTGTAGCTGGCATTCACACACAGTTCCAAAGACTTCCAACTTTAATGGGGCTGTGATTGCCCTAGGCAGTTTCCTGCACTGCTACCCCTTTATTTTAGAATTATGATAGAAATATGGAAGTCAGTTAATATAACTTCTTGCAGTATCCTGCCCCAACTTCTCTAATCTCCTTATGGCATTTTTCTGAGTGTAACACTGGTAAGTTTATATATAATAATAGGATTTGGAGAACCTGGCTTTGATAATGACACAAGTTTCTCTTGAAACTCTTTCCTCACCATTATGTCTTGGTTTTGTTCCTACTTCTCTGGTTATTCTTCCTTATTCTTCACCAAGTCTTTTCCCCAGCCCTCCTTTACACATTATTTCTTCATATTCTTCCTGGAGAGTTTCACTTGCTCCTTTATCTACAACTACCATCACTATCTTTAGGATATCTATCTCTAACCCAAAGTTCTCCTAAGTTTATACATGAAAACCCCATAGTGAATTTGCATGTCTGTTTTCTTCACCAGACTATGAGCCCTTTAAATATTGCACAATTTTTGTCCCCAGTGTCTAGGTTAGCCAAACACATGGTAGATGTTCAAGATACATTTTTGAAGAAATGAATGAATGGCACATTGTGAACATAACTGCACCTTGGGAAACTGCATCTTGCAGTAGCTTGCAGGATGTGTCAGAGTTGGCTTGAGAAGTCGGTTGGAGTTTCCTATTTTTGTGTTTCATTATCTACATTACTTATTCTTTGATTATACCTACACAGGAACTGAACCCTAGTAATACCCATATTCTTGTGCAAACACAGACCACATTCACTTACACAAGCACATTTGTGATGCTCTTGCTACAGTTTTTCTTATGGAGACTTTGAGTAAACCATGCGATTTATAGGTTCCTATGTCATTTCCACTTCTTTCTGTTTTCTACACTGAAGGAAAGCTTCTCTTACATGTCTGTTACTCATGTTCATATGGTAATTATCACAATTACAAGTCTACTGTCTAAGAGGTGAACATATACTTTAAAAAAATTAAACTCTATGTTATGAACTCAGGTTAAATGATGACAAATGCGGAACTTTGGAAACTTCACTTAGCATAAATAATTTCTATGTACTTTATGCATTAGCAACAGCTGTACTTATGCATTTCTAAGTGATTCCTGTCCTCAAATAGTAATTTTTCATTCTTTTGAATATGCTGTTGCCATCACTCCTTATGTATTTCTTGCACTATGAACTTTTTCTGTCAACATAATGTATCTTATTTTATTTTTAATATGTTTTATTGATTTCAGATAGAGGAAAGGAGAGGAGAGAAGTAGACATCAAAAAGAGAGAAATATTGATTGGCTGCCTTCTGCATGCCCCTTCCTGGAGACCGAGCCTGCCACCCAGGTATGTGCCTTGGCCAGGAACTGAACCAGTGACCTCCTGGTGAATAGCATGATGCTCAATAAAGTGAACCACTCCAGTCAGGCAACATGACGGATTTTAAAAGTAAATAATTTACGGGGAGTTGGGGAAAAGGAAGAATGGAGGGTTAAGTGCCTACAAAAACCTGTGTTCTTAAGGTTTATTATCTGTGAAACTTTTAGATAGAATTATAGCTTTATATTCATTAAGTGATCTTAAATAGCATCAGGTGAACAGCAAATGGCTTTTTCTTCAGGTATATAACTATAGAAGTTAATTAAATTACATATAAAAAATAAAGGAGAAAGACAAGTTTAATCAGATGCCATCACTTAACATCAAAACATATCCTAACTAGGCCAGTTCAGATAATCTTCTTAAGAAAATTGATATTTGTCATCGCTCTGTGGGTTTTAGTTTCTAAGGCCAGAACACTAAGCTAGCTACTAAGACTATAATTCAAGAGAGCTTACAATAAACCTCTAGATTTCCCATAAACTTGATGAGCTTAATTAAATATTAAAACATGATCCTTCATTTAACCATTCTTTTTTTAAAGTAATTATTAGTGAACATAACTACTTATAAACATTAATGAAAACTATGAATCAAATTACATACAGGTTGGAGTAAGACTTAATAAATAGGCCACGAAAAAATGTCAACAGAAGATGGTGGCGGGCAGGTCCAGAGGGAGGGTGAATGTGTGAGAGAGTGAGTAAGTGTGTGAGAGAGTGTGAGTAGATGTGAAGGTGGACGACCAAATAACAGCAGTGCAGAGCCATGGAGCAGAAAGTTCCTGTGCTATGGATGGGAGGAACCAGGTACCAAGGAAAGCAGCCCTTAAGAAAACTTCTCCCTGCACAGAGGGGAGGTCCCACCATTTTGGAAGATCTCTGGTCTTCCACGGGAGGAGCCAGTGGGAGTGGCTAGGGCTGAGCAACCTGAACCCAACAGCATACTTGGCACCATCGGACCAGTGGACACTCTGCGTCAACACAGACCAGTGCACAGTAGTGGAGCTCCTAAGGTGCTGGTTGCAGAAGACACCCTGGAGCCCAGCACCATCCCCCATAGTAGCAGCCTAATCAGAGTCCAGAAACAGAGGCAGGGGAGCAGACATTCATTCCTAGGAAACAGAAGCAAAAACAAGCAGCTGTGACCCATCCCCAAAAACTACAGCAAAAGCTGAGCAGGAGTTGAGGCCCATGGGGCAACAGCACTCCCCAGTCCCAATGTGGGGACCTGGGACTCTACAGAGGCCTGTGTGGTCCAGTAGCCTACAAGAGGAGTGGGAATATGGAGCCCAAAAGAGACTGGTGCAATCCACCTGCCTGCCCTCAGGAACTGCAGGGTGCAGGGGAACCAGAGAGACCTGAGCAACCTAGCAGGGACTGGTGATCCAGGTACCCACGGGACCTGCAGGGTGCAGGGGCACCAGAAAGGCCTGTGTGACCCAGCTGCACACACGATAGGCCTAGAGGATGTGAAAATGGAGGCAGAGTCAATAGAAGATACACAGATGTTCTCCCAAGACCAAACAGAAATTACAACTAAAATAAGGACAAAACTTCAGAAAACAAATAAACAAACAAACAAACAAACAAAAAAACAGAAAAGCCACAGGTGAGGACCATATCACCAGGGACACTGGTAGGATCTGCAGAAGCTCTAAAGGGTGGTGGGCTGGGATCCCAGGGACAGCAGCAGTCTTAGCTGTGAGCAGCACCCTTGGGGAATAAAGACCAAGCCCACTCCATAGCACAGACAGCCCAGACTGAGAACAAAAATAGCCACAGCCACTCACCTGGGGGCTACGGCACAGGGAGGACAGACTGGGATGGAACTCTGTGGGGACACCTGGGATTTGGAGGGTACTCAGAGTTTTTCCTGAGTTGTGGCCACAAAGTAAGATGGCAAGTGTGAAGAAAAGCATCAGCCCCTCACCCCCTAGTGGATTCAGACTTTCCCAGGTGAGGCAAAGAAATGCAAAATGAGGCTCATTAATAACCAGCATATATCCCACCCTCTGGAAATGCTCTTATTCAGAACACCAAGGCTACATTCCAAGGCACTGAGTAACTGAGACTACTAGCCACCAGGAAAAAGCTAGAGGATAACTGAACCATTCCTAGGCTTGCAAGTCTATACAGGAAAGAGACTTGACAGTGGTGTTTAACGTGGGTCCTCCCTGGCTTATCCAAACCCAGTAGAAGGAGCCACAAACAGCAGAACACCAACACCCACAGGGAAAATTTGGCAGGCTCCAAAACCCACTAAGATAGCCAAAATGGTTAAAAGAAGAAGCAAATCCCAAATGAAAGAACAAGGGAACACTATAAAAGATTAGATAAATGAAAGGCAGCTAAGCAAATTATCAGAGGTAAGTTCAGAGCCATGATCTTGTGGAAACTCAACAGCATGAGTAAGGATGTCAGAACCTTGAGTAAAGATATAGAAACATTGAAAAGCAACCAAGTGAAAATAAACAATGACATAACAGAAACACATTGGAAGGACTAACCAGCAGAGTAGAGGAAGCTGAGGATCAGATCAGTGAATTAGAAGACAGGGTACAAAAAATCAGCCAATCAGAAAACAAAAAGGATAAAAAACAATTAAAAAACAGGAAGATAGCTTAAGAAAATTGCAGGACCACTGTTCCCACAGTTGTAATAATATTCGCATCACAAAAGTATGCAAAGAAGAAGAAAATGGGCAAGGGTTAGAGAATATATTTGAAGAAATAGTGACAGAAAACTTTCCTAACTTGGTAAAGGAAGAAGGCATTCAAGTTCGAGAAGTAGAGAGAGCCCCAAGTAAGAAGAACCCAAACAGACCCACACCAAGACACAAGGTAATTAAAATAGCATAAGTTAAAAGACAAAGAGAGAATCCTAAAGGCAGCAAGACATAATCAACATGTTACCTACAAAGGAAACCCCATAAGGCTCTCAGGTGACTTCTCAACAGAAACACTACAGGCCAGAAGGGAATGGCATGAAATAATCAATGTCATGAAAAACAAGGATCTGAATCCAGGAATACCCTATACAGCAAGGCTATCATTCAAAATAGAAGGTCAAATAAAGATCTTTCCAGACAAAAAAATACTAAGGGAATATATTAACACCAAAGCAGCACTGTAAGATATGCTAAAAGGACTGCTCTAATTTGTAGAAAAAAATAGGAAGATAAATATAACCACATAAAAAAAATGGCAATGAATAATTACATATCAATTATCACCTTAAATGTGAATGTCTTGAATATTCCAATAAAAAGACACAGAGTAGCTGACTGGATAAGAAAGCACAACTTACATATATGTTGTTTATAAGAAAGCTACCTCACAGCAAAATACTCACATTGGTTGAAAGTGAAGGGATGGAAAAAAATTTTTCAAGCAATCAGAAAGGAAAAAAAAAGCTGGTAGCAATACTCATATCTGATAAAATAGATTTCAAAATGAAGACCATAACTAGAGACAAAGAAGGCCCCTACATAATATTGGAAGGATCTATCCAACAGCAAGATATAACCTTGATAAACATATATGCACCCAATATAGGAGCACCAAAATATATTAAAAATCTTCTGGAGAACTTCAAAGAGAAATCACCAGCAATACAATCATAGCAGGAGAATTCAACACTCTGTTGACACCACTGGATAGATCCTCTAGACAAAAAATTAGCAAGGAAATAGAGACTCTAAATGAAGCACTAAACCAAGTGGATTTAATAGATATCTACAGAGAATTACACCCCAAAACTACAGAATTCACATTCTTCTCAAGTGAATATGGGACATTCTCAAAGACAGACCATATATTTGGGCACAAACTAAGTCTCTACAAGTTCAAGAAGATTGAAATCATATCAAGCATCTCCTCAGATTACAATGGCAAGCAACTGGAAATCAATTGCACCAAGAACATACAGCAATCTGGGAACAGAGGGATCATATCTCGACATAATAAAGCCATATATGAAAGGCCTACATCCAACATCATACTCAGTGGGCAAAAATTAAAAGCATTTCCCTTAAGAACAGGAAAAAGACAAGGATGCCCACTTTCGCCACTCTTATTTATCGTAGTACTGGAAGTCTTAGTCACAGCAATCAGACAGAAAGAAAAAATAAAAGGGATCCCAATTGGAAAGAAGGAAGTGAAACTGTCATTATTTGCAGATGACATGATACTATACATAGAAAACCCCAAAGACACCAACAAAAATTTTTCTACTTAATAAATGAATTTGGAAAAGTAGCAGGATACAAAATTAACGTAAATAATCAATGGCATTCTTATACACCAATGATAAACTCACAGAAAGAGAAACTAAAAAAATCTATCCCATTTACCACTGGTACCTAGGAATAAACGTAACTAAAGAAATAAAGGACCTATTCGCAGTAAACTACAGGTCATTGAAAAAAGAAATAAAGATATAAAAAAGTGGAAGCACATACCTTGCTCATGCATTGGAAGCATCAACATCATTAAAATGTCCATACTACCCAAAGCAATCTATAGATTCAATGCAATTTCCATCAAAATATCAACAACATACATCACAGTCCTAAAACAAATACTTCAAAAGTTTATATGGCACCAAAAAAGAACTTGAATAGCCACAGCAATCTTGAAAAAGAAGAACAAAGTTTGAGGAATCACATTAACAGATTTCAGGTTATACTACAAAGTCACTGTAATCAAAACAGCCTGGTACTGATACAGAAACAAGAATATAGACCAATGAAAAAGAACCGAGAAACTGGAAATGGACCTAAGGCAATATGTTCAATTAATATTTGTCAAAGGTGGCAAGAGCTTATAGTGAAGTAAAGACAGCCTCTTTAATAAATAGTGTTAGGAAAATTGGACAGCTACGTGCAAAAATATGAAACTAGACCATCAACTTACATCGTACAAAAGAATAAACTCAAAATGGATAAAAGACTTAAATGTGATTTATGAATCCATAAAAATCCTAGAACAAAATGCAGGCAACAAAATTTCAGACATCATATGCAGCAGAATTTTCACTGATACATCACCTAAGGCAGCAGTAACAAATTAAAAAATGAACACATGGGACTATTTCAAACTCAATAGCGTCTGCACAGCAAAAGATACAATCATCAAAATGGAAAGGCCACCCACTGTATGGGAGAGCCTCATTGGCAATGATATATCAGATAAGGGGTTAATTTTCAATATATATAGAGTGCCCATACAACTCAACAAAAGGAAGACAAAGAACACAATAAAAAAATGGGCAGAGGAACTAAATAGACACCTCTCTAAACCAGACATATAAATGACTAAGAGACATATAAAGAAATGCTCAACATCACTAATCATCAGAGAGATGCAAATCAAAACAACAATGAGGTATCACCTCACACCTCTTAGAATGGCCACCATCAACAAATCATCAAACAACAAGTGTTAGCGAGGGTATGGAGAAAAGGGGACTCTAGTACACTGCTGGTGGGAATCAGACTGGTGCAGCCACTATAGAAAACAATATGATGTTACCTCAAAAAATTAAAAATTGAACTTCCATTTGACTCAGTGACCCCACTTCTAGGAATATACCCTAAGAAACCTGAAACACCAATCACAAAGAATATATGTACCCCTATGTTCATAGCATCACTATTTACAATAGCTAAGATCTGCAAACAGCCCAAATGTCCATCAGTAGCCAAATGGGTAAAAAGGCTGTGGTACATATACAAAATGCAGTACTATGCAGCTGTAAGAAAGAAAGATCTCTTATTCTTTGAGACGACATACAGTGATCTGGAAAGTACTATCCTAAGCGAAACAAGCCAAGCAGAGAAAGATAAGTATCATATGATCTCACTTATTTGTGGAATATAATGAAGGTAGCAATCTGAGGAACGGGGTAGTCCTCAGATTGGAAGTGGGGTACAGACTGACAATCTCTAGAAGAGTTGGTGGTGTGGGAGAGATAAACCACAGAACTTATATTCATGTATGCATGAACAATGGACATGGACAACAAAGCTGTGGACAAGGCGGCAAGGTCGGGGTGGGAAGAATCAGTGGGGGAAAAAGTAGAAACATCTGTAACAAAAATAACTTAATTAATTAAAAAAATAAAATTATCTTCCTAAAAAATAAATAAACAGGCCATTAAATTAAAATTAATACAATTATAATTGGCAAGTTTTTTTGACAACCCACTATGTGTTAATGTAATTTCTACTTAACCTGACTGATTTTTGTTTTGTTGTTTGATTTTAATAGAGTGCACAATTTGCCATTTTATTATGGTTTATTGAGTTCCTACTTTGTGTCATACACTGTACTAGGAATTCAAGATGCCAGGATTAGGAAGTCATATCTCATAACCTCAAAGTGATCATAATATCAACTGAATTGAAAATAGCTGAGTGTTTCCTGCCTTGTATGGCTCAGTAGTTGAGCATTGACCCATGCTCCAAGAGGTTGCTGTTTTGATTCCCGTTCAGGGCATATACCCATGTTGTAGGCCACATCCCCAGTGAGGGGCATGCAGGAGGCAGCCAATCAATGTTCTCTGTCATTGATGTTTCTAACTCTCTCTCCCTCTCCCTTTTTCTCTCTCTAAAATCAATAAACAAAAAAAATAGCTGAATGTTTATATTATCAGAGGGAGTACAACAAGTTCTTCAAGAGCAGTACTTGCATGTGGATAGAGAATTTCTACTAAGATTTGCAGAACTAGTAAAGTGGTGGTCCCTGGGGTGAAAAATTAAGTAGCTGAGAAAAGGCAGTTTTTGGAATGTTGTATGAACAAAATTTATTATGTATTTAAAAAACAAAATAATTGCTGTAAAAGTATTTTTAATGTATATGCTTGCCATACTACTCCTGTGTGATCCCATCAAAATGGGCCTGTAAAAGTGGCAGGTAACATTTGAGGTTTAGGTGACTGAACATCATCCAGGTGAAGAGTGCATTCAGTAGGTAGATACATAGGTCTAGAACTCAGGGGAAAATGTTCTGGAATAAAACTATAGAATCAGAAAACTGAAGATTATTCAATTATCCATGCAAGTGGGTAAGATTACCCAAAGTAAGATAAGATGTGGAGCTACAAAAACTGGTATATGGAGAGTAGTAGGAACCAGAAAAGAAAATTGAGAATTAATAAGATGAATGTATGGCTATGTACATAAATAAGATGAAAAATAGGAGAATATGGTAAAAAAGCGATATAAAACAAGAATGGACGATACTCAAATGTTGTTAAGAGACCAAGAAAAAACTCTAAAGAGTTTATTATATGTAATAATGAGGAGGTTGGAGGACACTTACTACAGTGGTTTCCATGGCATCCTTAGAGAGACAGGCAGATTAGAAAGGCAAGAAATATGTAGATTATAGCAAGTAGAAAAATCTCTTTCAAAAGTTTAGCTATATAAAGGAAAAGATTAGTAATTGGCAGATAAGATGTATTTTTTTAATGAGATAAATTTGAGCATCATTAATTCACTGGGTAAAACCGCTTTAGAAAGATATATATATTGAAGATGATGAAGAGAGAGGGGGTAATCCAATGCAAAGTTATATATTAAAAAGCAGAGCTAATGATCTCCAGTTTATTTTTGAAGTTATTAGCCTTCCACAAAAGGAAAGATACCCCTTCCTATCTAACAGAAGGAAATATGCACATGGAAGCAGTGTGTAGGCTTGTTAGCAGAAAGGAGGTAAGGTCATCTGTTCAGCAGAGGATAGAGGAGGGTGGATGAGAAGTTTGAAGAGACTGGAGAAGGTTCAAATCACTGCAGTGGTGGACAAGAGAGAATCGACTAGAGATGCATAGGGGAATTCCCTGTAGGCCTGCAAAACCAGCTGAGATTGAAGACTCTGGATTTATGTGGCATCAGCTTGCAGGATTATATAATATTCTCCATCAGTGATTAAGTGGTTTGTTAACTAACCAGATTTAGGGGGAAAACATAATTGGATTGATAAATGACAGAGAGATGTGATGAAAGGACAATGCATTAAGGGAGTTGGTAAAAGCTTGTGTGTGTGTGTGTGTGTGTGTGTGTGTGAAAACCTATTGAATAGTCCCAAGCAGGTATTGAATGGGCATCTGAAACACAGCATGACTAAATGTAGAAGCATCACCTGGCAAATTCTGCTCTTAATATCCTCATAATAGATCAAGTTGCTCAAGTAAGAAACTTGCCGCCAATTGTGAGCTTTTCTTCATTTTCCATATTTGAAATGTTTTTCCATGCTTTGCACCTTTGTATCAGTTAACCTTCTACTTCTTTCCCAATTTCTCTGCTGTTAAACTCTTCTTATTTCAAGGCTCAGATCAAATATCACTTCCCCAGTGAAGACTTCCTCATTCCCCCTTTCTACCAGTTAGTCATTTTATCTTCTTGGATCTCAGTATACATTTTAAAACTTCCATTATAAATCATATATTGCACAGTTCTTGTTTAATTAATTTATTTAAAATATTTTGCTCTCCTTCTTGGTTGTAAGCTTGTGTATTTTTCTTCCTTATGTCTCACAAGTGGTTGATAAATTTCCTTGAATAAGTGAATTTTAATAAATGAACAAAAAATCCAATCTAAAAATGGTGCCAAAATATAAAGGACAGCATAATAAAGAAAACTGATAGAAAATAAACAAACAAAAAAAAATACTATTTTTTTTAAATCCTCACCTGAGGACATTCCTGCATTTATCTTCAGATAAAGAGGGAGGGAGAGAGGAGGGAAGAGAGAGAGAGAAACATCGACTGAGAGAAGCATCCACTGGTTGCCCCACACTTGACCCCAACCTGGGCAGGGACAATCTGCAACCAAGGTACATGCCCTTAGTGGGAACTGAACCCGGGACTCTCTGCTCAATGGGCTGATACTCCAACTCTGAGCCAAACCAACCAGGGCTACCAATTCTTTTTATATAAACTGTTTTACATTTCAAATTTACTTGGGAGTAACAAAAATATTTGACATATTTAGATGAAATACAATAAAACTAAACTGTAATTTGTGATTGTCTAACATCTTGAGCAAAACAATTTATGAAAGTAATGTAAGCCTTTCTTAGAAAAAAAATAAGAAATATTGAAAAGCACACCACACACACACACACATTCTAAATATTGACAAATTAACAGATATTTATTTAGTGCTACTTAATCAAAAGAAGTATACAATGAATAAAAGAAATATCCCCTATGTCTCTCAGTCTTAAAATTATAGAATCATCTATGATGCCATTGTAGACATGTATTTTCAAATACTTACCTTACGTGGCCCTTCACATGCTTTCTTATCCTCGACCACAGAAGACCAAACTCTCATGACCTTATGCGTTAAAAATCACTTTAACTGTCTTCTCTGTAATACAATCTTCAGACTACTCTTAGGTTAACTATCATAAAATAATGTCTGTTGTATGACTTTTCTGAATACCTCTCACTGTGGTTACCATTCATTTTGGACTTATAAGTAATATATTATTCAATCTTACAAGATCTACTTATTTTGCAGAACTTTTATTTCCATGTCCACTTACTGTGACTTTATAATTCCTGTTTTTGTGCAGCATGTTAGACATTAACATATATCTTATGTCTTTATCTTCTCATTTAATACTCTATGAGAGTAGGATTCTTATATATTTTCTGTATACCATGAGAGCTTGGTTGTCCACATTACTTGTGCCTTAATTATTGATTATGTCATTTATCCAAACTTGCTTCTTGACAGCAATAACTATATTTTTATATTAATACATCTTATCCCTATCATACTTGCAGATGCATAATAGTTGCTTAGCCTATCTTGATTTAATACTTGACAATTATAAATGTAGCCAATATATGTCTTATATCCACATGAAGAAAATAGTTCTCGCCCTGGCCGGTTTGGCTCAGTGGTTAGAGTGTCAGCCCGTGGACCAGAGAGTCCTGGGTTCAGTTCTCGCTAAGAACACATACCTAGGTTGCAGTTTGTCCCCGGCCCTGGTTAGGGTTGTGTGCGTGGTAACCACTCGATGTGTCTCTCTCACATGGATGTTTTTCTCCCTTTCTTCCTCCCTCTCTACCTCCTGCTCTATCTGAAGATAAATGCAAAAAATGTCCTAGGGTGAGGATAGAAAAAAAAAAGGAAATAGTTATCTTTCATTAAAGGTCACATTATACACTAGGGAATAATGTAACAACAACAGTAATAGCCAGAACTTCTGTAATGTTGCTCATTAGGCACTATTGTTAACACTGTGCATATAAACTCATAATTACCACAAGTATTGTATAATATAGGACTATAGATAGCACTACTTTTATATACAAAAAAAAAATCAGGTATAAAGAATTAACTGAATTTCCCAAGGTCACATAGGTATTGAGTGGCACCATCTAAGTTAAACATAGGTAATCTTACTCTCCAGGCCAGACACTCTCTTTTTTATTTATTAATTAATTTATTTTTGTTACAGATGTTTCTCCTTTTCCCTCCTAAACACTCTCCACCCAATCCCACCCCCATTACCAGTATTGTTGTCTATGTCCTTTGATTATGCATATATGCATATAAATTCTTTGGTTTATCTCTTCCCAACACCCTCCTGCCGATGTATGATGAGGTTTGTCAGTCTAAACCCTACTTTCATGTCTCTGGTTCTATTTTGTTCATCCCTTATTTTGTTCATTATATTCCACAAATAAGTGACATCATGTGGTATTTGTCTTTCTCTGATTGGCTTATTTTGCATTGCATAAAACTTTCTAGGTTTCTCAATGTCCTCTCCAATGATAAGAGATCTTTCTTTCTTACAGCTGCATAGTATTCTATTGTGTATATGCACCACAGCTTTTCCATCCACTCATCTATTGAACGACACTTGGGCTGTGTGCAGATCTTAGCCTATACATAATGCTACTATGGACACAGGGGTATATATATTCCTTCTGATTGGTGTTTCAGTTTTCTTAGGGTATATTCTTAGAAGTAGGATCACTGGGTCAAATGGAAGTTTAATTTTTAATTTTTTGAGGTCACATGATATTGTTTTCCATAGTGGCTGCACCAGTCTGCATTCCCACCGGCAGTGTACTAGAGTCGCCTTTTCTCCACACCCTCACCAACACTTGTTGTTTGATGGCGGCCATTCTGACACGTGTGAGGTGATACCTCATTGTGGTTTTAATTTGCATCTCTCTGATGATTAGTGATGATGAGCATTTTCATCATATGTGTCTTAGCCATTTGTATGTCCTGTTTGGAGAGGTGTCTATTTAGGTCTTCTGACCATTTTGTAATTGGATTATTTGTCTTCTTTTGATGAGTTTTATGAGTATTCTGTATATTTTGGAAATTAACCCCTTATCTGATGCATTAGTGGCAAATATGCTCTCCCATATAGTGGGTTTTCTTTCCATTTTGATGGTTGTTTCTCTTGCTGTGCAAAAGCTTATTAGTTTGATTTAGTCTCATGTATCATTTCCTTTGTTTCTCTTCCCTTATGCATTGTATCAGTAAAAATTCTGCTACCGGTGATGTCAGAAATTTTGTTGCCTACATTTTCTTGTAGGATTTTCATGAGTAACATTTATGTCTTTCATCCATTTTGAGTTTATTCTTGTGTATAGTGTAAGTAGATGGTCTAGTTTTATTTTTTGCAGGTAGCCGTCCAATTTATTTAAAAGGCTGTCTTTATTTGATTGTATAATCTTATTACCTTTGTCAAATATTAATTGAACATAATGTATTGGGTCAATTTTCTGGTTTGTTCCATTAATCTATATGCCTAGTCTTATGCCAGTACCACATTGTTTTGATTAAAATAAATTTGTAGTACAATCTGATATCCGGTATTGTGATCCCTCCTACTTTGTGCTTCTTTTTCAAGATGGCTGTGGCTATTTGGTTTTTTTTTTTTTAGTTCCATATAAACATTTGGAGTATTTATTCTAGTTCTGTGAAATATGTCATTGGTATTTTAATGAGGGTTTACATTGAATCTACAGATTTTTTGGGGTAGTATGGACATTTTAATGATGTTAATTCTTCTAATCCATGAATAAGGTATATGCTTCCACTTTTTAATATCTTCTTTAATTTCTTTTTTTATGATCCTGTAGTTTTCTGCAAATAGGTTTTTTTACTTTTTTAGTTAAGTTTATTCCTAGGGATCTAATTTTTTGCCACAATAGTAAATGGGATTGATTTTAGTTTTGCTTTCTGAGAGTTTATTATTGTTTTATAAGAATGCCATAAATTTCTTGATGTAAACTTTGTATCCTGCTATTTTGTCAAATTCATTTATTAAATCTAGTAGACTTTTGATGGAGTCTTTAGGGTTTTCTATGTATAATATCATGTCATCTGCAAATAATGCCACTTTCAAGTCATCCTTTCTAATTTGGATTCCATTTATTTTTTCTTTATGTCTGATTGCTGAGGCTAAGACTTCCAGTACTGTGTTAAATAAGAGTGGTGAAAATGGACATCCCTGTCTTGTTCCTGTTCTTAAGGGAAATGCTTATAATTTTTGCCCATTGAGTATGAGGTTGGCTGTAGGTCTTTCATATATGGTCTTTATTATGTTGAGATATGATTCCTCTATTCCCAGATTGCTGAGCATTTTTTATCAGAAATGGGTGCTGAATTTTGTCAAATGCTTTTTCAGCGTCTATTGATATGGTCATATGATTTTTATCTTTCATTTTGTTTATGTGGTGTATGACGTTTATTGATTTGCAAATATTGTACCAGCCTTGCATCTTTGGGATGATTCCCACTTGGTCATGGCGAATAATTTTTTTAATATATTGCTGGATCTGATTCGCTAATATTTTTTTAAGGATTTTTGGCATCTATATTCATCAGGAATATTGGCCTACAGTTTTCTTTCTCTGTAGTGTCTCTTTTGGTTTTGAAATTAGAATTGTACTTGCCTTCGTCTTAGATTTTTTGGAACAGTTTGAGGAGAATGGGTGTTAGTTCTTCTTTAAATGTATGGTGAAACTCCCCCATGAAGTCATCCAGGCCCAGGCTTTCTCTGTTTCAAGTCTCTTTATTACACTTCAATTTTCTTTGTTGTTATTGTTGTATGCAAATTTTCTGTCTCTTCTAGGTTCAGTTTCAGAGATTGTGATTCTAGAAATTTGCCCATTTTGCCTCAATTTAGCAACTTTTGGCTTATAATGTCCATAGTATTTTTTAACAATCTTTTTATTTCTGTGGTATTCCTTATTATTTCTTCTTTTTTTTCTGATTTTATTTGGGTCCTCTTTATTTGTTTCTTGGTGAGTCTAGCTAAGGGTCCATCAATCTTGTTTATCATTTCAAAGAATCAGCTGTTTTATTGATCTTCTGAATTTTTTTAGTGTCTGTGTCATTTATTTCTGCTCCGACCTATACTATTTCTTTCCTTCTACTTGCTGTGGGGTTTTTTTGTTTTGTTTTGTTTTTTTCTTTAAGTTGTGAGGTTAGACAGACATTTTGAAATTTTTCTATTTTCTTGAGGTAGGGCTGTAATGCTATGAACTATGCTCTCAGGGATGCTTCTGCTACATCCCATAGACTTTGGTTGTTGTGCTTTTATTTTCATTGGTATCCATGAAGTTTTCAATTTCTTCCTTGGTCTCCTTGCTAACCCATTCATTGTTTAATAACATGCTAATTAGACTCCATGTGTTTGAATGTTTTTAATGTTTTCATTGTAATTGATTTCTAGTTTATGCCATTGTGATCTGAGAAAATGCATGATATGATTTCAATCTTCTTTAACTTGTAGAGATTTAGTTTGTGTCCTAACATGTAGTTTATCTTTGAGAATAACCATGTGTGCTTGAGAAGAATGTGAATTCTGCAGCTTTGGGGTATAATTCTCTGCTATCTTATTAAATCCATTTGATCTAGTGCTTCATTTAGAGTCTCTGTTACCTTGTTATTTTTTTTGTCTAGATAATCTACCCAGTGATGTCAGTGGGGAGTTGAATTCCCCTGTTATGATTGCATTCCTTAGATTTCTCCTTTGAAGTCCTCCAGATATATATTTTTTGATGTTGTTTGGTGCTCCTATGCTGGGTGTACATATGTTTACCAAGGGTATATCCTCTTGTTGGATAGATGTTTTCAATATTATGTAGTGGCCTTCTTTGTCTCTAGTTATTGCCTTCATTTTGAAGTCTGTTTTATCTGATATAAGCATTGCTATCCAAGATCATTTTTTCTTTCTGTTTGCTTGGAAGATTTTTGTTCCCATCCCTTCACTTTTAACCTATGTGAGTCTTTCCTTGTGAGGTGGGTTTCTTGTAAACAACATATGTATGAGTCTTACTTTCTTATTTATTTAACTAATCTGTGTCTTTTGATCAAAGTGTTTAATCCATTTATGGTTATGGTTATTATTGATATGTACTTATTTTCCCATTTTTATTTATTGTGGTTATTTTCTCCCTTATTTATTTTGCTAATTACAGTAGTCTTTTTAATATTTCTTGCTGTGCTGGTTTGATGCTAATATTTTCCTTTAGCTTTTTTTAAATTGGTTTGGGAAGCTCCTTTTTTCTCTTTCTATCTTGAAAGATACCCTTGAATGATAGAGCAGTCTTAGATTCAGATTCTTGTTTTTTTTTTTTTTAATTAATTAATTTTTTTACAGATGTTTACCTTATGCCCCCACTGATTCCCCCCTCAGGCTCCCTCCTCGCACAGTCTCCAGCTTTGTTGTCCATGTCCATTGTTCATGCATACATGCGTATAAGTTCTGTGGTTTATCTCTCCTCCGCAAACCACTCTTCTGGGGATTGTCAGTCTGTACCCCACTTCCACGTATCGAGAATACCGATTACTCAGACTGTTATATTCATTATATTCCACAAATAAGTGAGATCATATGATACTTGTCTTTCTCTGTTTGACTTGTTTTGCTTAGGATCATACTTTCCAGGTCCCTCTAAGTCCTCTCAAAGGATAAGAGATCTTTCTTTCTTACAGTTGCATAGTACTGCATTGTGTATATGTACCACTACTATTTTTATCCATTCGTCTACTGATGGACATTTGGGCTATTTCTAGATCTTAGCTATTGTAAATACTGCTGCTAAAAACATGGGGGTACATATATGCTTTCTGATTGGTGTTTTAGGCTTCTTAGGGTATACTCCTAAAAGTGGGGTCACTGGGTCAAATGGAAGTTCAATTTTTAATTTTTTGAGGTAACATCATATTGTTTTCCATAGTGGCTGCACCAGTCTGCATTCCTACCAGCAGTATACTAGATTCTCCTTTTCTCCACATCTTCTCCAACACTTGTTGTTTAATGATTTGTTGATGGCGGCCATTCTGACAGGTGTGAGGTGATACCTCACTGTTGTTTTAATTTGCATCTCTCTGATGATTAGTGATGTTGAGCGTTTTTTCATATGTCTCTTAACCATTTGCATATCCTGTTTGGAGAGGTGTCTATTTAGTTTCTTTGCCCATTTTTTAATTGAATTTTTTGTCTTCCTTTTGTTGAGTTGTATGAGCACTCTATATATATTGGAAATTAACTCCTTAAATGATATATCATTGGCAATGATACTCTCCCATACAGTAGGTTGCCTTTCCATTTTGATGAATGTATCTTTTGCTCTGCAGACTCTTTTGAGTTTGATGGAGTCACATGTGTTTATTTTCTCCTTTGTTCTGTAGCCTTAGGTGATGTATGAATGAAAATTCTGCTGTATATGATGTCTAAAATTTTGTTGCCTACATTTTCTTCTAGGATTTTTATAAATTCATGAGTCACCTTTAAGTCTTTTATCCATTTTGAATTTATTCTTGTGTATGGTGTAAGTTGACAGTCTAGTTTCATTTCTTTGCATGTAGCTGTCCAACTTTCCCAGCACCATTTATTAAAGTGGCTGTCTTTACTCCACAGTATGCTCCTATCACCTTTGCCAATATGAATTTAGCATAATGTCTTGGGTCCATTTCTGGGTTCTCTATTCTGTTTCATTGATCTATCTGCCTGTTCTTGTGCCAGTACCAGGCTGTTTTGATTACAGTGGCTTTGTAGTATAACCTGAAATTTGGTAATGTGATACCTTCAACTTTGTTCTTCTTTTCAAGGTTTCTGTGGCTATTCAAGGTCTTTTTTGGTTCCATATAAACTTTTGAAGTATTTGTTCTAGTTCTGTGAAGTATGTTTTTGATATTTGTTTATTAATTAATTTATTTTTGTTACAGATGTTTCTCCTTTTTCCCACACTGATTTCCCCTTCCGCCTCTCTCCCCGCCCTGTCCCCAGCTTTGTTGTCCATGTCCATTGTTCATGCATATGTGCATATAAATTCCATGTTTTTTCTCTCCACCACTACCCACTCTTCTGGGAATTGTCAGTCTGTACCCCACTTCCACGTCTTTGGGACTACCCCATTCCTCAGACTGCTATATTCATTATATTCCACTAATAAGTGAGATCATATGATACTTGTCTTTTTCTCCTTGGCTTGTTTTGCTTAGGATAATACTTTCCAGGTCTCTCTATGTCATCTCAAAGGTTAAAATATCTTTCTTTCTTATAGCTGCATAGTACTCCATTGTGTATATGTACCACTGCTTTTTTATCCTTTGTCTACTGATGGACATTTGGGCTATTTCCAAATCTTAGCTATTGTAAATAGTGCTGCTGTGAACATAGGAGTACATATTTTCTTTCTGATTGGTGTTTCAGGTTTTTTAGGGTATACCTCTAGAAGTGGGATCACTGGTTCAAATGGCAGTTCAATTTTTAATTTTCTGAGGTAACATGATATTGTTTTCCATAGTGGCTGCACCAGTCTGCATTCTCACCAGCAGTGTACTAGAGTACCCTTTTCTCCACTTCCTCGCCAACACTTGTGTTTTGATGATTTGTTGATGATGGCCATTCTGACAGGTATTTGCTCTAGTTCTGTGAAGTATGCCGTTGGTATTTTGATGGGGATGGCATTGAATCTATAGATTGCTTTGGGTAGTATGGACATTTTAGTGATGTTAATTCTTCCAATCAATGAACGAGGTATGTGCTTCCACTTTCGTGTATCTTACTTTATTTCTTTTTTCAATGACCTGTAGTTTTCTGCAAATAGGTCTTTTATTATTATTATTATTATTATTATTATTATTTTGGTTAAGTTTATTCCTACGTGTCTTTATTTTTTGCCATGATGATAAATGAGATTGTTGTTGTGTGTGTGTGTGTTTTTATTATTTTATTTTATTTTATTTTTTCCCATTCTGTGAGTTCATCATTGGTGTATAAGAATACCATTGATTACTTGACGTTAATTTTGTGTCCTACTACTTTGCCAAATTCATTTATTAAGTCTAGTAAATTTTTGATGGATTATTTGGTGTTTTTTACATATAGTATCATGTCATCTGGAAATAATACCAGTTTCACTTCCTCCTTTCCAATTTGGATCTCTTTTATTTTTTCTTCCTGTCCGATTGTTGTGGCTATGACTTCCAATACTATGTTAAATAAGCAAAACAAGCCAAACAGAGAAAGACAAGTTTCATATGATCTCACTTATTTGTGGAATATAATGAACATAACAGTCTGAGGAAAGGGGTAGTCCCAGAGATGTGGAAGTGGGGTACAGATTGATTATCCCCAGAAGAATGGGTGGTGGTGGGGGAGATAAACCACAGAACTTATATGCATGTATGCATGAACAATGGACATAGACAACAAAGCTAGGGTCAGAGTAGGGAGGGAGGTGGAGGGGGGAATCAGTGTGGGAAAAGGGAGAAACATTTGTAACAAAAATAAATAAATGAATGAACAAACAAAATTAAAAAATAAATTGTTTTTTCCTTTTGGTTTTCTGATTGGTTGATTTTTTCTACCCTATCTTCTAATTCACTGATGCAGTCCTCAGCTTCCTCTACTCTGCTGGATAGTTCTTCCAATGTGTTCTTAATTTCTGCTCTGTCATTCTTCACTTCCACTTGTTTGGTTTTCAATGTTTCTATATCTTTACTCATGGTGCTGATGTCCTTACTCATGCTGTTGAGCTTCCTCATGATCATGGTTCTGAACTCTACCTCTGATAATTTGCTTTAGCTGCATTTCATTTATCTCATCTTTGATAGAGTTTGCTTGTTTTTTCATTTGGCATTTGTTTCTTTCCTTCACCATTTTGGCTATATCAGTGGGTTTTGAATTCTGCCAAATTTTCCCTGTGGGTGTTTGTCTTCTGCTCTTTGTGACGCCCTCTACAGGGTTTGAATGAACCTAGGCGGGCCCAGGTTAAACACCATTGTCAAGTCTTACTTTCCTGGGTTGATTTTTAAGCCCAAGAATGGTTCAGTTATCCTCTATCTTTTCCCTGGAGGCTAATCGTCCCAGTTATTCAGTGCCTTGGAATGTAGCCCTGGTGTTCTGCGTAAGAGGATTTCCAGAGGGAGGGATAGATGCTGGTTGTTAATAAGGCTCTATTTGCATTTCTTTGTCTCACCTGGGAAAGGCTGAATCTCCTAGTGATGGGGCTGCTGCTTTTCTCCACAGCTCAAGGAAGGAACACACTGGACACCTTCCTCTGTTGCTGCAACTCAGCAAAAACTCTGAGTGCCCTCTAAATCCTCGGTTTTCCCACAGAGTTCCAGCCCAGTCTTTCCTCTTTTTGCTGAAATGCCTGGTGAGTGGCTGTGGCTATTTTAGGGCTCTGTCCAGGCTCTCTGTGCTTTGGAGTGGGCTTCGTCTTTATTCCCCAAGTGTGCTGCTCACAGCTGTCAAGACTGCTGCTGTCCGTAGGCTCACAACCCACCACCCCCTTATGCCTCTGCAGATCCTACCAGTGTCCCTGGTTATATGGTCCTGTCCTGCTGCTTTACTCTTGCTTTCTTCCAAGGATTTGTCTTTATTTTAGTTGTAATTCTTGTTTGGTCCTGGGAAAACATCTGTGTAGCTGACATTCACTCCTTTTCCATTTTCACATCCTCCAAACCTATTTTGTGTGCAGCTGGGTCGCACAGGCCTCTCTGGTACCCCTGCACCCTCTAGGTCCCGTGGGCAGGTAGCTGTATTTTACCAGTTTTCTTGGGCTCTGGCTTCCCACTGCTGTTTTGGGCTGCTGGGTCACACAAGCTTCTCTAGTATCCCAGCACCCTGCAGGACCCACGGGCAGCTGGAATGCACCAGTCCTTCTCAGGTTCAGGATTCCCACTGCACTTGTGGGCTGCTGGACCACACAGGCTTCTGTGGAGCCCCAGGTCCTGCTGCTGGTGTCTGGGGAGTGTTGCTGCCCCATGGGGCTCAACTGCTGCTCAGCTTTTGCTATAGTTTTTGAGGATGAGTCTCAGCTGCTGGTCTCTGTTTCTGTTTCCTGGGGATGCATGTCTTCTCCCCAACCTCTTTTGCTGGGGTATATCTTGTCTCTTACCAGGCTGCTACGGTGGGGATGGTGCTGGGCTCCCAGCTGTCCATGGCTTCTGTGATGGGCACCTTGGGAGCTCCACTATTGTGCACTGGTTTGTGTTGACAGAGTGTCCAGTAGTCCAATGGTGTCAGGTGCGCTGGTGGGCTCAAGTTTCTGGGCCCTAGCTGCTCCCATTGCCTCCTTCGAGGGAAAACCCAGGATCTTCCAAAAGGTTGGGACCTTCCCACAGTGCAGGGAGAAGCGCCATGAAGAGCCGCTTACCACGGTAGCTGGCTGCTCCAGTCCATAGCACAGGAACCTTCTGCTCTGTGACTCTGCACTGCTCGGGTTTGGTCGTCCACCTTCACATCCACTCACACTCTCTCACACACTAGCTCACTCTCTCACTCACTCACCCTCCCTCTGATCCTGCCTGCCGCCATCTTTGAGGAACTCCAGATTCTTATTTTTTTATTACCTTTATTACTTCATGCCATTCCCTTCTGGCCTATAGTGTTTCTGTTGAGAAGTCAGCTGATAGCCTAATGGGAGTTCCTTTGTAGGTAACTTGTTGCTTATCTCTTGCTTTCTTTAGGATTCTCTCCTTACCTTTAAGTTTGGTCATTTTAATGATTATGTGTCTCTGTGTGGGCCTGTTTGAGTTTTTCTTACTTGGTGCTTTCTGTGCTTTTTGAACTTGTATCAGGCCTTACACTCTTACTCACTGTCATTTACTGCCTCTGATATATATTTTCTCATGAAATATGTTTGCCACATGAATGTTCTCTCTATTTTTATCACTTAAAAGGTCTTACAGACATACTTTATAAACGGGAAGTCAAATAGCATGGATTTCAGATGATAAAAAATAATAAGTACTGAATCCCAAAGGAGATTTTCAAGACATATAAAACATTCCAGACTTCTAAATCATTACAATTTAACAGGATCCTCTTTATAATACCCAAAAACTGAATGTTATAAATGCTATTACCATTACCAAGAAGGTGAAGGACAAGCAATGTTTTATATTTGGGTCACTGGAGCAATGCATGAGCCAAATAAACAGGAAGTTACAGATAATGGAGATATATTTTTTAGCATCACTCTTATTTGGTAGATGGTAATTTTTAAGTTTGTAAAATAATGCTCTGTAATATTATATGAACTTTTTTCCAAAATTATGAGTGAAGAAATATCTTTAATAAAATTAAATCTACATTATGTCTTCAAAAATTTCACCATATACTGGGAAAAATCAATTTCATTCAGTACTGGGGACACTTACCGTGCTTTCAAGGTGATACTAATATTCAGGTACATAATATTGAAAGGGGAAAGTGGAGCTTCAAGAATTCAATTTCTTATGAGCCCTGTTGTCTTCCTCATTGTATAAGACTTTAAGAACCCCTTGACATCAAGGAGTTCTCCACTTCAGTGACTCACTATTTGTGCAATGGCCTTGGAACACTACCATGGAATATGGTGCTAGAGATGATGGGACCTACAAAACTTTGTCCCATTTCCAATTTCCCAAAAATTCTCATTCTTCTTTTTTAGCCTATATAAGTTGAATTTTACAGTGTAACAAACCAGCAAAAAACTTAGTGGCTTAAAGAAAAGCCATTTTATGTAGCTATAGATTCTGTGGATCAACTAGGCAATTTTCCATGTCTAGGATGGCCTTTTTTTATCTGTTCTGAGCTCTCTCACCTGTCGGTTATCAGCTAGCTGGTCAGCTAATTACTGTTTGATCTAAAATGACTTCACTCATGTGTACGATAGTTAATAAGCTATTGATTGGTGTACAGCATGTATATATTTGTTTTCAATGAAGTTTCTTTATCCTCCAGTAGTCTATTTTTTGCTTATTCACATGGAAGTCTCAATATTCTAAGTACAGCAAAATAATCCACCCCTAAAAAAATGAAACATTGTCAACTTTCTGCTCAAGTCATAGTTGCTAATGCTCTATTGGTTCATGATGGCATCCTGAATTCAAGGGGTTAGAAAATAGCTCCACCTCTTAACTTAAGGAGTTTAAACTTTTATAGATATTACTGCAATCTACCAAGGAGTCACCAGTGACAATATTTTTCTCTTCACTAGTGAAATTGTGTAAGGAAAATATGTTTTAATCATTTAAACAGATGAGGCCTAGAAGAAAGGGCACATTCTCCCTGTGGCTCCCAAAAAAGGCAGGTCTCATAACTTTCTTGGAAGATAAACCTGTCAGCATTTCAGATCCCCTAAATGTCCAAGTTGAAGATGCTAAATTCTTGGTAAGTGCAGCTGAGAAGAGCTCCCTTTATTCCCCGAGCCCTTACCATAAGACAGAATCTCTATATGTGGCAGGCTGAGAATATTGGTGTCCTAATCTCCCTTGATCCACTGCACTTGTAAGGCATAAGTTCTTTGCCAGGAGCAGCAAGCTGAAAAGACCATAAGCTGCCACCAAGCCCAGGGCCCAGAGCAGTGGCTCAGAGATTTTGTTTAGGGATAAAAGCATTACATAATAAAGGAGAACTCTGAAGCTCTTTCCACAAGATAGAATGTAGAGTAATTCAAACCTAAGAAAAAGGGAACTCACAAAACAACAACTTTTCTTAAGTAAGAGTGAAAAGCTAAATCATAGGCCAACTAGTTTACCAGAAAGAACCAGGGAAAGAGAGAGCCAAGAAGAGTCTTCCCAGATAAGAAAAATCCTCAAAAGCTGGCCTTCAAAACCTGCTCTTGTACAAAATTAGTTGTATCAGATTGCCGAGTAATATATCTCCCATGGCATTGTCCAATACAGTAGAGAAATGAGACAGCAATTAAAGGAGACTATTATATATAGAGAAGCATATCTTAGAGATATTTCAGGTTCCTGAACACCACACTAAAATAAATATAGCAATAAAGAAAGTCATACAAACTTTTTGGTTTCCCAGTGAATCATCTGAGCCTTTAGGAACTCATAATATTTTTGTTGCTGGAAGGTGTTGCCTTAAATTTATCAAAAGTACAATATCTGAAAAGCACAATGAAGTAAGGTATGCTTGCATATACCACATCGTCTTTATCCATTTATATATTGGTAGACACCTAGGTTGCTTCCATATCTTACATATTGCAAATAATGCTGGAATGATAGAAGTAAATGATGGTGCGTGCTAAGTGAAATATGTCAGAGAAGTATCATATGATTTCACTTATTTGTGGAACCTAAAAACAAAAGACACACAGAAATAGACTCAAACTGATGGATGAGGTACTTACAAAATCCCCGTTATAAAATAAACAAGTAATGTGGATGTAATATATAATGCAGGAAATATAGTCAGTAATATCATTATAACTTGTATGGTGACAGGTTAGGTTACTAGACTTACTGTAACGATCACATCATAAGGTATATAAATGTCTATTCACAACATTGTACACCTAAAACTAATATAATATTGTATGTCAACTGTACTTAAATAATAAAAAAAAAATGAATAGGAGTACTCACACTTCTAATTTCCAAACTAACTACAAAACAATAGTAAATAAGACAGTGTTTTACTGATATAAGGATACAAATTAGACAAATTAAATATCATTGAGAATATAAAAATTAATTCTCACTTTTACTGGAATTCCACCAAAGTTGCTTAAACAATTTAATATGGAAAGCATAGTCTTTCAACAAATTGCAGTGGGGCAATCGGATGCTCATATGCAAAAGAATGAAATTGGATCCCTAGTTAGCATCATAGAAAACAACACAAAATGTATCAAAGATCAAAATGTAAGAGTAAAAACTAAAATGCTTAGAAACCAACATAAGGTACATTTCTGTAGCCTTGGATTCAGCAATGGTTTCTGAGGTATGACATCAAAAGCACAAGTAACAAAGAAAAATATATAAAATGGACTTAAAAACTTTTGTGTACCAAATGACACTACCAAGAAAATGAAAAGACAACAAAACGTGAAAGGAAATATTTTCAAAACATATATCTGATAAAGATACAGAACCCAGAAAATATAAAGTACTCTTACATCTAAACAATAAAAAGACAAATAATTCAGTATTAAATCAAAGGCAAATGATCTGAATAAACTTTTCTTTTAAAAGATACACAAATAGAGAATATGTATATCAAAAGATTCTCAACATCTTTAGTTATTAGGGAAATGCAAATGAAAACCACAATGAAATACCACTACATATCCACCATGATTGTTATAATAAAAATATGGGCAATAATAAATATTGGTGAGGATGTGGAGAAGTTGAAACCCTTGTATATTGCTGAAAGGAATGTAAATTGGTCAATTATGTGGAAATCACTTTGGCAAGTCCTTAAATAAAGTACAGAAATTCTACTTCTAAAATTACACTCACAAGTAATGTAAATATATGTCCTCACAAAACATATACAGGACTGTTTATAGTGACATTATTCATAACCAAAAAATGAAAATAATCCAAACTGAAATATTCCATCAGCTGAGGAATGGAGAAATAAAATGTTATACGTTCCATACAATGAGACATTATTCAGTCATCAAACAGAATGCAATACTGTTACAGGTTACAGAATGGCTGAACCTATAAAATATTGTTCTTTATTTGGTATGTGCCTCTAGCAGGAACTGAACCCAGGACTCTGGTCTGCAGGCCAACTCTCCAACTGCTGAGCCAAACTGGCCAGGGCTAAAATATTGTTCTCAGTTAAATAAGACAGACACAAAAGGGCACACATTTTATTATTTCATGTCTATGAAATGTCCAAATAAGCAAATCCATACAGACAAAAATTGAATTAGTGGTTGCAAGGAGGTGAGTAGAAGTGGCAACTAGGTGTGATGGCTAATAAGTAAGGTTTTTTTGTTTTTGTTTTCTAAGAGATGGAAATATTCCAGATTTAGATAGTTATGATGGCTATACATCCTTTTTAATATACTTAAAACTACTGATTAGAACACTTTAAGAGGGTAATTTTTATACTATGTGAATTATATCTCAATTAAAACTATAAAAAATCTAGACTCCCTCAGGTAACAATTTATTTTATATCAAGGTAGAGAAAAAATAAGAGTTTTAGCTTAGTTTTCTTCATAGACATTGAGCAAAGGGAGAGTAATTTCCTGTAATAGATCAAAGGAAAAGTTGTCTAAAAATACTTTTCTAATAATCTATTTTCTATAAAATATACTTTATTTTATCTTAGTTTTGTTTTTAAGATCTATGATTTTATTTATTTATTATAATAGCTAATCACTTTCCATCTCAATAGTAACATGATGACATTAGTTCCCCTTACCCACAATTTCACTTCCTTAGTTTTATTTACCCACAGTCAATCATAATCTAAAAATGTTAAACAGAAAATATTAATAAATAATACATAAGTTTTAAATTGCATACCATTCTGATTGGCATAATGAAATCTCAAGATCTTCAGCTCTGTCTCACCTGGAACGTGAATCATCCTTTTGTCCAGAATATTCAAGCTGTATAAACCACTCATCTTTTAGTCACGTTGTAACCATCTTGGTTATCAGATCTACTGTCACAGGATCACAGTACTTGTGTTCAAGTAACCCTTAATTTTACTTAATAATGGTCCCAAAGAGCAAGAGTAATGATGCTGGTAATTTGAATATGACAAAGAGATGCCATAAAGCGTTCCTTTAAGTGAAAGCATAAATATTCTTGACATAATCAGGAAAGAGAAAAAAATGCTGAGGTTTCTAAGATGTAAGGTAAAAGCTAATCTTCTATTCATGACATTTTGAAGAAGGAAAAATAAATGTGTGCTAGTTTGCTGAGAGAGACAACATTCACATAACTTTATTACAGTATGTTTTATAACTGTTCTATTTTATTATTAATTATTATTGTTAATTTTTTATTGAGCCTAATTTATAATTTAAACTTTATTATAAGTATGTTTGTATAGGAAAAACATATACATATGGTTTGGTACTCTTTGCAATTTCAGGCATCCGCTGTGGGTCTTCAATTGTGTCCTCTGTAGATGGGGGAAAACTACTGGTACAGAGCTTTAATAAAATATTTGTATACTTTAATATTATTATGTTGTTATTAAAACTTCAATCTTTTAAAAAAATAATAGTCCTAATAACTTTACCATTTATTTGGGAATAATGAATCTAGCAAGATAGATCATTCTCTAAATATACAAACATTAATACTTCATATTCATTTTTATTTTCCTTTTCAAATGAAAGACTAATTCTCTGACCAGTTTAATTATTCAATCTTGAGAGAATATTATTCATTCTCCATTCAGATAAGAACAAAGCTGATCAGTTAAATTGCAGAAAATAAGTTTCTGAATATTTTGAAGAATTCAGCAGAGCAAATATTAGGAAGCGCATTGGATTTTTATTTATTTATTTATTTATTTATTTATTTATTTATTTATTTTTTTGAAATTTTTTTTATTTATTTATTTTTTTGTTACAGATATTTTACCTTTTTACCCCATTGGCACCCCTCACCCCACCCCCCCTCCACCCTGTCCCCGGCTTAGTTGTCCATGTCCATTGGTCATGCATACATGCATATAACTTCTGTGGTTTATCTCTTCCCACCCCCCCACCCCCCATCCCCTCTTCTGAGGGATGTCAGTCTGTGCCCCACTTCCATGTGTCTGGGTCTACTGTATTCCTCAGACTGTTATGTTCATTATATTCCGTATATAAGTGAGATCATGTGGTATTTGTCCTTCTCTGCTTGGCTTCTTTCACTTAGGATAATACTTTCCAGGTCCCTCCATGTCGTCTCAAAGGATAAGAGATCTTTCTTTCTTACTGCTGCATAGTATTCCATTGTGTATATGTACCACAGCTTTTTGATCCATTCGTCTACAGGTGGACACTTGGGCTGTTTCCAGATCTTAGCTATTGTAAATAGTGCTGCTATGAACATGGGGGTACATATATTCTTCCTGATTGGTGTTTCAGGCTTCTTAGGGTATATTCCCAGCAGTGGGATCACTGGGTCAAATGGAAGTTCAATTTTCAATTTTTTGAGGTAGCATCATATTGTTTTCCATAGCGGCTGCACCAGTCTGCATTCCCACCAGCAGTGTATTAGAGTCCCCTTTTCTCCACACCCTCGCCAACACTTGTTGTTTGATGATTTGTTGATGGCGGCCATTCTGACAGGTGTGAGGTGATACCTCATTGTTGTTTTAATTTGCATCTCTCTGATGATTAGTGATGTTGAGCATTTCTTCATATGTCTCTTGGCCATTTGTATGTCCTGTTTGGAGAGGTGTCTATTCAGCTCCTCTGCCCATTTTTTAATTGGGTTCTTTGTCTTCATTTTGTGGAGTTGTATGAGCACTCTGTATATATTGGAAATTAACCCCTTATCTGATACATCATTGGCAATGATGTTCTCCCATACAGTGGGTTGCCTTTCCATTTTGATGATTGTTTCTTTTGCTGTGCAGAAGCTTTTTAGTTTGATGTAGTCCCATGTGTTCATTTTCTCCTTTATTTCTGTTGCCTTAGGTGATATATCAGTGAAAATTCTGCTCCTTATGATGTCCGAAATTTTGTTGCCTACATTTTCTTCTAGAATTTTTATGGAGTCACGGGTCACATTTAAGTCTTTTATCCATTTTGAGTTTATTTTTGTGTATGGTGTAAGTTGATGGTCTAGTTTCATTTTTTTGCATGTAGCTGTCCAATTTTCCCAACACCATTTATTAAAGAGGCTGTCTTTACTCCACTGTATGCTCTTGCCACCTTTGTCAAATATTAATTGAGCGTATTGCCTTGGGTCCATTTCTGGGTTTTCAGTTCTGTTCCACTGGTCTATATGCCTGTTCTTGTGCCAGTACCAGAGTGTTTTGGTTACAGTCGCTTTGTAGTATAACCTGAAATCTGGTATTGTGATCCCTCCAACTTTGTTCTTCTTTTTCAAGACTTCTGTGGCTATTCGGGGTCTTTTTTGGTTCCATATGAACTTTTGAAGTATTTGTTCTAGTTCTATGAAATATGTCGTTGGTATTTTGATGGGGATTGCATTGAATCTATAGATTGCTTTGGGTAGTATGGACATTTTAATTATGTTAATTCTTCCAATCCATGAACAGGGTATGTGCTTCCACTTTTTTATATCTTCCTCTATTTCTTTTTTCAATGACCTGTAGTTTTCTGCAAATAGGTCCTTTACTTCTTTGGTTAAGTTTATTCCTAGGTATCGTAATTTTTTTTGCGCAATGGTAAATGGGATTGTTTTTTCAGTTTCTCTTTCTGTGAGTTCATCATTGATGTACAAGAATGCCGTCGATTTCTTGACGTTAATTTTGTATCCTGCTACTTTGCCAAATTCATTTATTAAGTCTAATAGATTTTTGATGGAGTCTTTAGGGTTTTCTATGTACAATATCATGTCATCTGCAAATAATGACAGTTTCACTTCCTCCTTTCCAATTTGGATCCCTTTTATTTTTTCTTCATGTCTGATTGCTGTGGCTAAGACTTCCAGTACAATGTTAAATAAGAGTGGCGAAAGTGGACATCCCTGTCTTGTTCCTGTTCTTAATGGAAATGTTTTTAGTTTCTGTCCATTGAGTATGATGTTGGCTGTAGGTCTTTCATATATGGCCTTTATTATGTTGAGATATGATCCCTCTATTCCTACATTGCTGAGCGTTTTTATCAGAAATGGATGCTGGATTTTGTCGAATGCTTTTTCAGCATCTATTGATATGATCATGTGGTTTTTATTCTTCATTTTGTTGATGTGGTGTATCACGTTTATTGATTTGCGAATATTGTACCAGCCTTGCATCCCTGGAATGAATCCCACTTGGTCGTGGTGAATAATTTTTTTGATGTATTTCTGGATCCGATTTGCTAGTATTTTGTTCAGGATTTTGGCGTCTATGTTGATCAGGGATATTGGCCTGTAGTTTTCTTTCTTTGTAGTGTCTTTTTCTGGTTTTGGAATTAGAATTATGCTGGCCTCATAGAATGTGGTTGGAAGTCTTCCTTCTTCTTGAATTTTTTGAAATACTTTGAGGAGAATGGGTGTTAGTTCTTTTTTGAATGTTCGGTAAAACTCCCCTGTGAAACCATCTGGGCCTGGGCATTTGTTTGCTGGGAGAGTCTTGATTACCTCTTCAATTTCCTTAGTTGTTATTGGTCTGTTCAAGTTTTCTATCTCTTCTGGGAATAGTTTTGGGAGACTGTGTTTCTAGAAATTTGTCCATTTCGCTTAGATTGTCGAATTTGTTGCCATATAGTTGTTCATAGTAGTTGTTAACGATCTTTTGTATTTCCGTGGTGTTGGTTGTTACTTCTCCTCTTTCATTTCTGATTTTGAGTATTTGGGTTCTCTCTCTTTGTTTCTTGGTGAGTCTAGCTAAGGGTCCATCTATCTTGTTTATCTTTTCGAAAAACCAGCTCTTTGTTTCATTGATCCTTTGAATTGTTTTTTTGGTCTCTATGTCATTTATTTCTGCTCTGATCTTTACTATTTCCTTCCTTCTACTTGCTCTGGGGTTTTCTTTTTGTTTGCTTTCTAATTCTTTAAGCTGTGAGGTTAGACAGTCAATTAGAAATTTTTCTTGTTTTTTGAGGTAGGCCTGTAGTGCTATGAACTTCCCTCTCAGAACTGCTTTCGCTGCCTCCCATAGATTTTGTGTTGTTGTGTGTTCATTTTCATTGGTTTCCAGGAAGTTTTTAATTTCTTCCTTGATCTCCTCGGTGACCCATTCATTGTTTAATAACATGCTATTTAGCCTCCATGTGTGGAAATGTCTTTGCATGTTCTTGTTGCAATTGATTTCTAGTTTCATGCCATTGTGATCTGAGAAGATGCTTGATATGATTTCAATCTTCTTGAACTTGTAGAGATTTAGTTTGTGTCCTATCATGTGGTCTATCTTTGAGAATGTTCCATGTGCACTTGAGAAGAATGTGTATTCTGTAGTTTTGGGGTGTAATTCTCTGTAGATATCTATTAAATCCATTTAGTCTAGTGCTTCATTTAGAGTCTCTGTTTCCTTGCTAATTTTTTGCCTAGAGGATCTATCCAGTGCTGTCAACGGGGTGTTGAAGTCCCCTGCTATGATTGTATTGTTGTCGATTTCTCCTTGGAAGTCCTCCAGAAGATTTTTAATATATTTTGGAGCTCCTATATTGGGTGCATATATGTTTATCAAGGTTATATCTTCCTGTTGGATAGATCCTTTCAATATTATGTAGTGGCCGTCTTTGTCTCTAGTTATGGTCTTCATTTTGAAATCTATTTTATCAGATATGAGAATTGCTACCCCAGCTTTTTTGCTTTCCATTTGCTTGGAAAATTTTTTTCCATCCCTTCACTTTCAACCTATGTGAGTCTTTTGTTGAGAGGTGGGTCTCTTGTAAACAACATATAGATGAGTCATGCTTTCTTATCCAATCAGCTACTCTGTGTCTCTTTATGGGAACATTCAATCCATTTACGTTTAAGGTGATTATTGATATGTACTTATTTATTGCCATTTTTGTTTAGTGTGGTGCTATTTTTCTTCCCATTTCTACTGCTAATTACAGCAGTCCTTTTAACATTTCTTGCAGTGCTGGTTTGGTGCTAATGTATTCCCTTAGCCTTTTTTTGTCTGGGAAGCTCTTTATTTGATCTTCTATTTTGAATGATAGCCTTGCTGGGTAGAGTAGTCTTGGATTCAGATTCTTGTTTTTCATGACTTTGATTACTTCATGCCATTCTCTTCTGGCCTGTAGTGTTTCTTGTGAGAAGTCAGCTGAGAGCCTTATGGGGTTCCCTTTGTAGGTAACCTGTTGCTTATCTCTTGCTGCTTTTAGGATTCTCTCTTTGTCTTTAATTTGTGGCATTTTAATTACTATGTGTCTTGGTGTGGGCCTGTTTGGGTTCTTCTTACTTGGGACTCTCTGTGCTTCTTGAACTTGAATGCCTTCTTCCTTCACCAAATTAGGGAAGTTTTCTCTCACTATTTTTTTGAATATATTCTCTATCCCTTGCTCCTTTTCTTCTTCTTCGGGGACTCCTATGATGCGAATATTATTACGTTTCCAGTTGTCCCATAGTTCTCTTAAGCTGTCTTCCTGTTTTTTAATAGTGTTTTCCTTTTGTTTTTCTGATTGGTTGATTTTTTCTACCCTGTCTTCTAATTCACTAATCCGGTCCTCAGCTTCCCCTACTCTGCTTTTTAAACCTTCCAATGTGTTTTTCATTTCGGATATGTCATTTTTTATCTCTTCTTGTTGGTTTTTAATTTCCATTTGGCTTATTTTCAGTGTCTCTATGTCCTTACTCATGCTGTTCAGCTTCCTCAAGGTCATGGCTCTGAATTCTAGCTCTGTTAACATGCCTAATTGCTCTACATTGATCTCATCTTCGGTGGAGGTGTCTTGCTCTTTCATTTGGCTTCTGTTTCTGTGTTTCACCATTTTAGCTATCACTGTGTGCTTTGGAGCCTGTCAAGTTCTCCCTGTGGGTGTTGGTGTTCTGCTGTTTGTGGCTCCCTCTCCTGTCTTTAGATGAGCGAGGGAGGACCCGCGTTGAACACCACTGTCAAGTCTTACTTTCCTGGTTAAAGTTGCCAGCCCAGGAAACGTACTGTTATCCTCTAGCTTTTTGCCTGGAGGCTAGTAGTCTAGGTTAAATGATCAGTTTTGGGTTGTCAGTTGATTGAAAAAACTCCCTCTGGTGCTCAGCCAAGGGGCTTTCAGGAGGGTGGGGCAGATGCTGTTTGTTAGTGAGCCTCAATTAGCACTTCAATGGCCCACAGGGTGGGGTTGGATCTCTGAGGGAGGGGCTGCTGCCTCTCCCCAGAGCCCTGGGAAGGAGCAATGTGGCCACCGTCCTGAGTGGCTGCACTCAGCCAACGCTCTGAGCGACCTCCAAACCCCGAGTGTCCCGACACAGTTCCAGTCCAGTCCGCCCTCCCTCCGCCGGAGCCCATGGTGAGTGGCTGTGGCTGTTTCAGCCTCTGTCCCAGCTGCGCTGCGGGGCCGCCTGGGAGTGTAACCCACGGGCGCCGCTTATAGCTAAGGCCGCTGCCGAGCTGCCGACCGTGCGCTCCCAGCCCTGTCTCGTGCCTTCGCAAGCCTACCGGGATGGAGTCAGTGTCCCTCGTTGTATGGTCCTCCAAGCTGCTTTTCTGTTGGTTTTTCCCGTCGATTTGTCTGTGTTATAGTTGTAATTCCAGTTTGGTTCTGGGAGACGGTCTGTGTAGCTCCGTTCACTCCGCCGCCATTTTTCGGTCCCTGGATTTTTAATTTCTTTTTATTTTTCTCCACAGTGAGGGTAGAACCTCCAGACATAAATAGCCTGTAGACTTAGTATCTTAGCCATTTAATTTTGGAGCTCTCTATAGACCTAGAGGGTATTTCTTTGCATAAGAAGGACATATGGATTCCATCATATTATTTTGTGATTTACAAAAGAAAATAAATGCATCTATATCAGAATATCTGACCAGTGGTCTTCAAAATTATGAAGGTAATAGAAGACAGGAAGCAAATGAGGAACTATAACTGATTAGAGGAGATGAGGCTCAAAATGGAATCCTAAAAGACAAATTTTTAAAACTTTAGTTGAAACTTTAGTAAAATTGAAGTTATGTAGATTATTAAATGCATTGTTCCAATGTTAAATTCCTGGGTTTGAAAATTTTACTGTTGTTATGTAAAATTTTCATCTTAGGAAAAATTCAGAGAGGAAAATGAAGAATTTGTGTGTTATTTTATTGCTTCTTGATAAGTCTAATTTTTTTGAAATAAAAAAAGAAAACAGCAGCAGCAACAATAACAACAGAAGTGACAAAAATCTCTCAAAGATCAAGGTTTAGATCAAAGGTGGGGAAACTTTTTTCTGCCAAGGGCTATTTGGATATTTATAACATCATTCTCAGGCCATAGAAAATTATCAATTTAAAAATTAGCCTCTTAGCTCACCTGGTGTGGCTCAGTGGATTGAGCGTTGTCATCCCATGGACTGAGAGGTGCAGGTTAATTTCGCAGACAGGGCACATGCTCAGGTTGCGGGCTGATTGAGGATTTTCTCTCACATCCATGTTACTATCTCTCTCTCTCTAAAAAATATCAATAAAAACATTATTTATTTATTATTTATTTAATATTATTTTATTTTTTGGTATGTGCCCATAGCAAGAACCGAACCCGGGTCTCTCTGGTCTGCAGGCCAACATTGAACCGCTGAGCCAAACCAGCAAGGGCAATAAAAACATATTTTAAAAAGTAAAATAAAAATAAAAATTAGCCTGATATATTTGGTCAAACATTTCATTAACTCACCTCTAACATGATGGCTGGAACTGCTTCTCTTTGGTGAGGCCTGTTATGTTAACTGGTATTGATGACGTTGCTACTCGCAACTGCTTTTACAGGTTTGCATCAGTCAGTCTGGAGTGCAGTTGACTCTTTGTAATGGTAAGTTTTGAAAAGAACTGCTCACAGCAGAAAGAGGTTCTGAACACAGATGCATATTTTAATGGAGGTCTCCTCAAAGTGAGAAATTCATCATTGCTTACACAAGGTTTATAGAACTTAAGCAACGGGAGGTTGTTGCACCTAGCTTTGAGATCATCTTCCCTTTGCAGTTAATCTATTTCATGTTGTAGGTTATCGATGTAGCTAAGTTCCACATTTAACAATGTGGCAAAGATATTCAGTTCCATTTGTTTGATTTTTACATCCCTGAATCTTTCATTAAATGCCTCAGTTAGTTTCACTGATCCTATGAATTGTTTTTCTGGTCTCTATGTTATTTATTTCTGCTCTGATCTTTACTAGTTCCTTCCTTCTACTTGGGGTTTTCTTTTTGTTTACTTTCTAATTCTTTAAGCTGTGAGGTTATACAGGCAATTAGAAATGTTTCTTATTTCTTAAGGTAGGCCTGTAGTGCTATGAACTTCCCTCTCAGAACTGCTTTTGCTGCATCCCATAGATTTTGTGTTGTTGTGTGTTCATTTTAATTGGTTTCCAGGAAGGTTTTAATTTCTTCCTTGATCTCCTCGGTAACCCATTCATTGTTTAATAATATGATATTTAGCCTCCATGTGTTCCAATGTCTTTGCATGTTTTTGTTGCAACTGATTTCTAGTTTCATGCCATTGTGATCTGAAAAGATGCTTAATATGATTTCAATCTTCTTGAAGTTGTAGAGATTTAGTTTGTGTTCTATCATGTGGTCTATCTTTGAGAATGCCCCATGTGCACTTGAGAAGAATGTGAATTCTGTAGTTTTGGGGTGTAATTCTCTGTAGATACCTATTAAATCCACTTGGTCTACTGCTTCATTTAGAGTCTCTATTTCCTTGCTAATTTTTTGTCTAGAGGATCTATCCAGTGGTATCAACAGGGTGTTGAATTCTCCTGCTATGATTGTATTGCTGGTGATTTCTCCTTTGAAGTTCTCCAGAAGATTTTTAATATATTTTGATGCTCCTATATTGGGTGTATATATGTTTATCAAGGTTATATCTTCCTGTTGGATAGATCCTTCCAATATTATGTAGGTGCCTTCTTTGTCTCTAGTTATGGTCTTCATTTTGAAATCTATTTTATCAGATATGAGTATTGCTATCCCAGCTTTTTGTTCCTTTTGTTTGCATGGAAAAAATGTTTCCACCCTTTCACTTTCAACCTATGTGAGACTTTTGTTGTGAGGTGAGTATCTTGTAAACAAAATATAGATGAGTCATGCTTTATCATCCAATCAGCTACTCTGTGTCTTTTTATAGGAGCATTCAGTCTATTTCCATTTAATATGATTATTGATATGTACTTATGTACTGCCATTTTTGTTTAGTTTGGTTATATATTTTTCCGATTTCTTCTACTAACTAAACAAGATTGATGTACCCTTAGCTAGACTCACCAAGAAACAAAGAGAAAGAACCCAAATGCGCAAAACCAGAAATGAAAGAAGAAAAGTAACAACTGACACCACAGAAATACAAGAGATTGTTAACAACTACTATAAACAATTATATGGCAACAAATTTGACCATCTAAGGAAAATGGACAAATTTTTAGAAAAACACAGACTCCAAAAACTGATCTGGGAAGAGAAAGAGAACTTGAACAGACCAATAACAACTAAGGAAATTGAAGAGGTAATTTAGACTCTCCCAGCAAACAAAAACCCAGGCCCAAATGGCTTCACAGGGGAGATTTACCGAACATTCAAAAAAGAACTAACATCCATTCTCCTGAAACTACTTCAAAATATTCAAGAAGAAGAAACACTCCCAAACTGGTTTTATGAGGACAGCATAATTCTAATTCCAAAACCAGAAAAAGACATTACAAAGAAAGATAACTACAGGCCAATATTCCTGATGAACATAGACGCCAAAATCCAGAAAAAAAAAAAATACTAGCAAATCGGAACCAGCAATACTTCAAAAAAATTATTCAGCATGACCAAGTGGGATTCATCCCAGGGATGCAAGGCTGGCAAAATATTCGCAAATCAATAAATGTGATACACCACATAAACAAAATGAAGAATAAAAACCACATGATCTAATCAATTGATGCTAAAAAAAGTCTTTGATAAAATCCAGCATCCATTTCTCATAAAAATGCTCAGCAATGTGAGAATAGAGGGATCATATCTCATCATAATGAAGGCCATATATGAAAAACCTACAGCCAACATCATACTAAATGGGCGGAATTTAAAAGCATTTCCCTTAAGAACAGGAACAAGACAAGGATGCCCATTTTTGCCACCCTTATTTAACATAGTACTGGAAGTCTTAGACACAGCATTCAGACATGAAGAAAAAATAAAAAAGATCCAAATTGGAAAGGAGGACGTGAATCTGTCATTATTTACAGATGACATTATATTATATATAGAAAACTCTAAAGACTCCATAAAAAAATTACTATACTTAATAAATGAAATTGGCAAAGTAGCTGGATACAAAATAAACATCAAGAAATTGAAGGCATTCTTATACACCAATGATGAACTCACAGAAAAAGAAACTGAAAAAATAATCCAATTTACCATTGCAGCAAAAAAATTTAAGATACTTAAGAATAAACTTAACTAAAGAAGTGAAGGACCTATTTGAAGAAAGCTACAGGACATTGAAAAAAGAAATAGAGGAAGATATAAAAAAGTTGAAGCACATACCTTGTTCATGGATTGGAAGAACTAACATCATTAAAATGTCCATATTCCCCAAAGCAATCCAAAGATTCAATACAATCCCCATCAAAATAACATTGATATACTTCACAGAACTAAATCAAATACTTCAAAAGTTCATATGGAACCAAAAAAGACACCAAATAGCCACAGCAATTTTGAAAAAAAAGGACAAAGTAGGTGGGATCACAATACTAGATATCAGGCTATACCCCAAAGCGACTGTAATCAAAACAGCCTGCTACTGGCACAAGAACAGGCATATAGACTAGTGGAAGAGAACAGATAACCCGGAAATGAACCCAAGGCAATATGCTCAATTAATATTTGACAAAGGTGGCAAGAGCATACAGTGGAGTAAGGACAGCCTCTTTAATAAATGGTGTTGGAAAAATTGGACAGCTACATGCAAAAAAATGAAACTAGATCATCAACTTACACCATACACAAAAATAAACTCAAAATGGATAAAAGACTTAAATGTGACTTGTGAATTCATAAAATTCTAGAAGAAAATCTATGCAACAAAATTTCAGACATCATATGCAGCAGAATTTTCACTGATACATCACCTAAGGCAACAGAAATAAAGGAGAAAATGAGCACATTTGACTACATCAAACTAAAAATCTTCTGCACAGTAAAAGAAACAGCCATCAAAATGGAAAGACAACCCATTGTATGGGAGAATATCATTGCCAATGGTATATCAGATAAGGGGTTAATTTCCAAAATATATAGAGTACCCATACAACTCAACAAAAGGAAGACAAAGAACCCAATTAAAAAATGGGCAGAGGAGCTTAATAGACACCTCTCCAAACAGGACATACAAATGGCCAAGAGACGTATGAAGAAATGCTCAACATCAGTAATCATCAGAGAGATACAAATTAAAACAGCAATGAGGTATCACCTCACACTTGTCAGAATGGCTGCCATCAACAAATCATCAAACAACAAGTGTTATTGAGGGTGTGGAGATATGGGGACTCTAGTACACTGTTGGTGGGAATGCAGACTGGTGCAGCCACTCTGGAAAACTATATGGTGTTTCCTCAAAAAATTAAAAATTAAACTTCCATTTGACCCAGTGATCCCATTTTTAGGAATATACCCTAAGAAACCTGAAATACCAATCAGAAAGAATATATGTACCCCCATGTTTGTAGTAGCACTATTTACAATAGCTAAGATCTGGGAACATCCCAAGTGTCCATATGTAGATGAATGGATAGAAAAGCTGTGGTACGTATACACAATGGAGTACTATGCAGCTGTAAGAAAGAAAGATATCCTATCCTCTGAGACGATATTGAGGGACCTGGAAAGTATTATCCTAAGTGAAACAAGCCAAACAGAAAAAGGCAAATACCACATGATCTCTCTTATATATGGAATGTAATGAACAGAACAGTCTGAGGAATAGGGTAGACCCAGACACATGGAAGTAGTGTACAGACTGACAAACCTCAGAAAAGGGGTGGGGGGGATGGGAAGAGATAAACCACATTACTTATATGCATGTATGCATGACCAATGGACATGAACAACAAAGCTGGGTATGGGACGGGGGATGAGAAGGAGGGTGCCAATGGGGTAAAAAAGAAGAAACATCTGTACCAAAAAAATAAATTAAAAAAAAAAAATGTCTCAGTTATTTTTGCACATTCACCAGTGTGTGCAACTGTTCTAGAAGGCTTTTGTCCTTGCTGAGTGGGGAAATACACCATGTTATTCCTTTTGAGTTGCACTTTCCACAGCCTTAATTTAGCTACAAATGATTTCATATTTGAAAGCAGGGAGCTGAGACCTGGTTCGGGCCTCGCAGCTTGACATTCAATCTCTGAAAGGTACTTGGAAGGTCCACCATAAATGCAAATTATACAGCCACTTGATATCATTGAGTTTTCTGATAGATTTTTTCTTCATCTCCATGAAGTACTTGCCTTCATCCCATAGTTCATAAAACCTCATGAGCATATTCCTGCGACGCAGTCACCGCACTTCACAATGAAAAACAAGAGCACAGTACTCAGAGTCAAGACCATTTAGTAACTCCTTAAACTGGTGGCTGTTAAACCCTCTGCTTTTGACAAAATTTATGCATGACACTACTGTTGACATCACATTGCTGAGCCACAACAACTCTGCACAGAGACTTTCTTGGTGTATGATGCAGTGGCATATATTTAAATCACTTGGATCAAGACTGAGACCATTCACTTCTTTCTTGACAAGTACAATTAACTCTTTTTGTGAGCCAATCATGGCTAGAGTTCCATCTGTAGTAAGTCCACTTAACTTTTCAAATGTTAGTTCAAATTTTTTCATTGATAAAACAAGTCTCTCAAACAAGTCCTCACCTCTTGTAGTGCTCACTACATAACTTATCTGAATAACATTGTCTTTTTCAAAGTGATCTAGTGAAAGTGGCTTGTCGTGATTCCAAACTCTGCTGAAGATCATTAATTTTATCCACATGCATTTGGCCTCTCAGTTCATTAAATTTAACATGTTTTGAGTTGTAATGATGCTCCAAATTGACTTTTTTCATTACTGCTAACACATTGCCACCAACTAGGCACACAGGTTTGCCTTTGACTTCAACAAAAAATAATAATTTGTCCACTTCTCTAGGAAAGATTGACACTCTGCATCAACTTTTCTTTTCTTTGTAGTTGCCACTTGTAGAATGTCACACCAACTAATTTTTTACAACTATCCAGTGTGTGTGTCACCAGCAATTGCTTATTTTGCTTTGATTGCTGTTCTAATCCTGCATCTTGGATTTGGAACATATCCAATATTCAGATCATTGATTCTTGAAGTCTTTTCTGTGTACTGTAATTTCCTTAATCTTCATTTGAGATTCATTCAGTTTTTTCAAGGATTGTTGATCGTAAATGTGGATAAAGGTTGGACTGGAGTTATCAACTGTATTAACAAAGAAGTCTACAACATCGTCAATCATTGGAGGCAAGGTCATCAGCATAGGAAGAAATCATTTCATTGCATCTCTTCTTATCATAACCTGATCACCGAAGTTTCACCACAAAGTGTTAACACTTTTGAAATGTGTACACTCTCAGCCTTCCTGGAACTGACTGTCCTCTGAGTCACCACAATATAGGTAGATAGGCCTCAGGCTGCTGACCGGAAGCATATATTTCTGTCCATTATGTACCCATATGTCCTATCTATCCTGTAATGGATGTTCCTTGCTTGTCCCTCAAAATATATGTTATTTTATGATTCACTTAATATAAATTCATGTTGCTATGATAAAACCTTCTATATTTATTGAATTTCAAGTCCTGCCTGCAGTTGCCTTGGCAGGACCAGACAAAATTATTTCATAGGCCTTATAAGATCTGTGGGCCACATGCTTTCCACCCCTGGTTTAGATTCAGAGATTAACTGATGCAAAAAATTACTTGAAGAATTAATTAATTTTATTTAATCTAATTCCACCCCAATAAGGCAAGATGGATGACCTTTTTTAATATATTCACAAATATTGTTTATCTTAACCATACCTACCAGAAAATACATAATAGTTTTGTTTTGTTTTTTCTGCAATGATTGATATTAATCACAGAACTAATCAAAGCAGACCACAGTCCTATGATGGAATTCACTGTTACAGGCAAGGCATTAATCTCAGAGGAAAAAAATAACTTCCTCTTTTTCCTTTGCCTAACTATTATGTTCTTTAATGAGCCTTATGTTTCTTCCTCTATCTTTGTATCTGTCTTTCTTTTTTATTAATATAATTCATAATTGTTTTTTCTGGAACATTTTTCAGTAATGACAGAACAACCGCAACATGTTTATTTATATGTCTTAACTAACCCATCAGCTATCATATCTTATCTTCTTTTTCCTTGGACTCCTCATAATTAGTATAGCTCATGTTGTTCTTGTAAAACGATATACTAATGTCATAACTAATAGCACCTTGGGACTAAAAATACAAAACATATTTAGCAAAATCAAGCAATTGATTGAAAAATTGTGGGTAGTAAAAACAATCTAAAAGTCTCACCTCAGCATTAGAAATAAAAATATATTAAGTGAATTGGGCTTTTAGTTTTTTTATTTTGTTTTGTTTACAATTGTATAATATTACTGTTTATAGTTATATAAAATAATTATTTTGTTTTTATATAAAAATTATGAATGTCATAGAATAGTTTTAACACATTACCCAAGTAAACAAAAACAGAGAAAATTTGTTGCCAGAAAATCTACCATTAAGGAAGTTCTGTAGCTGAAATGAAAAGACACTATATAGCATTTCTAATCAATTACTCTATCAATAGCATTGATAATGATAAGTATCTAGTAAAATATAAAATATATTATAAATTCATTATTATTTTACACTCTTATTTCCCCTTATTTAAAAACAATTGTATAATATAATAATTATAAAATTAAGTTTATATGTTTATAATGTAGTGGGAACTAGCTCATGGGAACTAGTACATGGAAACTGAAATGTATAGGATCAGTGTGTATATATAATGTGTATATATAATTGAAATTAAGTTTTTATTACATTGAAATATATTGTTTTAAGGTAAGATGTTAATTGCAATTCTAAGGAAAATTGATAAGTAAATAACACAAATATTTATTAAAATGAACAAGGGAATAAATATACTAAAAAAACATATTTACCACAAAGTAAGGAGTAAAAGAATAGAGGGGAGAAAAACAAGGGACATATAGAAAACAAACAGCAGAATGATAGACATAAACCCTAAATTATCAGTAATTAGATTAAATGAACATATATGAAATAACTCAATCAAAAAGCAGAGATTGGCAAAAGAGATAAAATATTTAAACTATTTAATGGGAGAAAACATTTGCACATCACATAACTTACAAAGATTTAGTATCCATAATATACAATAAATTCTACTAATTCAACAATAAAGTGTCTACAACCCAATTTTAAAAAGGCAAAAGATTTGCATATGAATTTCTCCAAAGAAGGTAAACATAAGTGGTAATAAAATGAACAGATTCTCAGCATCATTAGCTATAAAGGCATTGTAAATAAAAAATTGCCATGTGACACAACTTCATACCCATTAAGGCAGCAGATAAGACCAACAATTATTGAGGAAAATGTGGTGAAACTGGATCCCTAATATACTGCTGATGGGAATATAAAATGGTACAACCTCTGTGGAAAACAGTTTGGCAGTGCCTCACAAATTTAAACATAAGCACAGCAATTCCACCCTGGGTATATACCCAAAAGAAATGAAAACAAATGTTCACACAAAGACTTGTACACAAATGTTCACAGCAGAATAATTAATAATAGTCAAATAATTGAAACAACCCATATGTCCATCAACTGAATGATGGATAAATAATGCCTGATATATCTATATCACTTTATTCAGCAATAAAAAGAAACGGAATGTTAATGTGTCTCACAATATGGAATTTGAAAACATTATAGTGAGTAAAAGAAGACAGTCTCAAAATAGCTCATATTATGTGATTCAATTTACATAAAATGTCCAGAATAGGCAAATTCATTGAGATAGATATTAGTGGTTGTCAAGGACTGAGGGAAGAGAGGAATGGCAAATGTCTGCTAATGGGTATGTGGTTTCTTTTTGGAGGAATGAAAATTCTGTTATTACTAGTCATGATTGTACATCTTTGTAAATATACTAAAACCTTTGAGATTAATTTTACTTGTGAATATACTAAACCATTTAAAAAGTTAAATTTTATGACATATAAGTATTATCCAATAAATATTTCTAATGGAGTTAATAAACAAATTTTAAGAAAGAAAGAAATGGAACTATTGGAAAGAAATAACATTTTTCTGAATAGGGATGGTTAATAGCAAGAACACCTGAATTCATTCTAAAATGAATATATAAATTTACTCATTCCAAATTTTTAGATTTAGGATAAGTTATAATAAATTTTATATAACATAATAAATATCAAATGTTATGAATATTAGATTAAAATTAGTATAGTATTCATGACGTAAGATTTTCTATATCAGTAAGATTACTCTAAATTCAAGTGGGTAAGAATAAATAAATGAGTTATGGAGCATAGTTGGCTAAATTGATTTAAGATATATTATGAATTAAAAGATAACAAAGTTGGAATTTAATTCAATTGATAAAAATAAATTATTTAATAAATAGTGCTGGAAAATTGACTATTCATTAGAGAAAACTGTACACTACTTGACATAGTCAAAAAATAATATCCAGATAGAAATTTTAATATATTAATAATAAAAGTAAAATAATAGAAACATTTTGTAACATATTAGAAAATAGTCACATTATCATGGAGTGGAGAATACTTCTTAATTAAGACAGGAATATACAATACATTAAAAATGATTTAAAAACTCAATACCTAAGTTTTTTGGCGAGGAATATTATAAACACAATTAAATGAATAACAAACTGTTGGTAGCATTTCCAGATAAAATACAGAAATAGCAATCAAATTTGAATTTCAGATAAACAATCAAGAATTTTAAAAACATAATTATGTCCCAAATATATTCTATTTTTAAAAATTTCTTTGTTTTTTTATTAATTTATTTTTGTTATAAATGTTTCTTCTCCCCCCCCCCCATACCTCCTGCTCCTCATCCCACACCCCTCCACCCTGGCACTGTTGTCTGTGTCCATTGGTTATGCATACAAGTTACTTGGTTCATCTCATCCATCCCCCCTGCACACCTATTCTGAAGTTTGTCAGTCTGAACCATACTCCTTTCTATATCTTTGGATCTATTTTGTTCATCAGCCCAACTTCTTCATTATATCACACAAGTAAGTGAGATCATGTGGTATTTGTCTTTCTCTGATTGGCTTATTTTAGTTAACATAATACTTTCGAGGTCCCTCCACATTGTCTCAAAGGATAAGAGATCTTTCTTTCTTATAGCTGCATAGTACTATATTGTATATACGTACCATAACGTTTGTATCCACTCATCTACTGATGGGTACTTGGGATGTTTCCAGATCTTAGCTATTGTAAATAGTGCTGCTATGAACATGGGGGTACATTGTTCTTTCTGATTGGTGTTTCAGGCTTCTTAGGTTATATTCCTAGAAGTGAGATCACTGGGTCAAATGACAATTCAATTTTTAATTTCTTGAGAAAACATCATACTCTTTCCCAAAGTGGCTGCACCAGTCTGCATTTCCACCAGCAGTGTACTACAGTTGCCTTTTCTCCAAACCCTTGCCAGCACTTGTTTGATGATTTGTTGATGGCAGTCATTCTGGAAGGTGTGAGGTGATACCTCATAGTTGTTTCAATTTGCATCTCTCTGATGATTAATGACATTGAGCATTTTTTCTTTTGTGTCTTGGCCATTTGTATGTCCTGTTTGGAGAGGTGTCTATTTAGGCCCTCAGCCCATTTTTTGATTGGGTTCTTTGTCTTTCTTTTGTTGAGTTGTATGAGGACTCTATATATTCTGGAAATTAACCCCTTATCTGATGTATCATTGGTTATTATGCTCTCCCATACAGTGAATTCCCTTTACATTTTGATGATTGTTTCTTTTGCTGTGCAGAAGTTTTTGAATTTGATGTAGTCCCATATGTTCATTTTCTCCTTTGTTTCTGTTGCCTTAGGTGAAATATCACTGAAAATTCTGCTGTGTACGATGTCTGAAATTTTGTTGCCGACATTTTCTTCTAGGATTTTTAGGGATTCACGTGACATATTTAAGTCTTTTATCCATTTTGAGTTTATTTCTGTTTATGGTGTAAGTTGATGGTCTTGTTTTATTTTTTTTCATGTATCTGTCCTATTTTCCCAAAAGCATTTTTTACTTTTTTATTTTTTAAGGATTTTTATCCATTTTGAGTTTATTCTTTTTTATTAATTAATTTATTAATTTTTGTTACAGATGTTTCTCCATTTTCCCTCACTGATTCCCCCCTCCAGTTCCCTCCCTGCCCTGTCCCCAGTTTTGTTGTCCATGTCCATTGTTCATGCGTACATATACATAAGTTCTGTGGTTTATCTCTCCCCCGCCCCCCCCTCTCTTCTGGAGATTGTCAGTCTGTACTCTACTTCCACGTCTCTGGGACTATTCCATTCCTCAGACTGTTATGTTCATTATATTCCACAAATATGTGAAATCATATGATACTTGTCTTTCTCTGTTTGGCTTGTTTCACTTAGGATAATACTTTCCAGGTCCCTCCATGTAATCTCAAAGGATAAGAGATCGTTCTTTCTTACAGCTGCATCGTAGTCCATTGTGAATATGTACCACAGCTTTTTTATCCATTCGTCTACTGATGGACACTTGGGCTGTTTCTAGATCTTAGCTATTGTAAATAGTGCTGCTACAAACATGGGGTACATATATTCTTTCTGATTGGTGTTTCAGGCTTCTTAGGGTATATTCCTAGAAGTGGGATCACTGGGTCAAATGGAAGTTCAATTTTTAATTTTTTGAGGTAACATCATATTGTTTCCATAGTGGCTGCGCCAGTCTGCATTCCCCCCACCAGCAATGCACTAGAGCCCCCTTTTCTTCACAACCTCGCCAACACTTGTTGTTTGATGATTTGTTGATGTCGGCCATTCTGACAGGTGTGAGGTGATACCTCATCGTTGTTTTAATTTGCATCTCTCTGATGATTAGTGATGTTGACCATTTCTTCATATGTCTCTTAGCCATTTGTATGTCCTGTTTGGGGAGGTGTCTTTTTAGTTCCTCTGCCTATTTTTTAATTGCGTTCTTTGTTTTCCTTTTGTTGAGTTGCATGAGCACTCCATATATATTGGAAATTACGCCCTTATCTCATATATCATTGGCAATTTTTCTCTCCCATACAGTGGGTAGCCTTTCCATTTTGGTAATTGTATCTTTTGCTGTGCAGAAGCTTTTGAGTTTGATGTAGTCCCATGCATTCATTTTCTCCTTTGTTTCTGTTCCCTTAGGTGAGGTATCAGTGAAAATTCTGCTGCGTAAGATGTCTGAAATTTTGTTGCCTACATTTTCTTCTTGGATTTTTATGGATTCATGAGTCACATTTAAGTGTTTTATCCATTTTGACTTTATTCTTGTGTAGGGTGTAAGTTGATGGTCTAGTTTCATTTTTTTTTGCAAATAGCTGTCCAATTTTCCCAGCACCATTTATTAAAGAGGCTGTTCTTACTCCACTGTATGCTCTTGCCACGTTTGTCAAATATTAATTGAGCATATTGCCTTGGGTCCATTTCTGGATTCTCTGTTCTGTTCTTCTGGTCTATATGCCTGTTCTTGTGCCAGTACCAGGCTGTTTTGATTACAGTGGCTTTGTAGTATAACCTGAAATCTGTTAATGTGATCCCTCCAACTTTGTTCTTTCTTTTCAAGATTGCTGTGGTTATTCAAGATCTATTTTGTTCCACGTGAACTTTTGAATATTTGTTCTAATTCTGTAAAGCATGCCATTGTTATTTTTATGGGGATTGCATTGAATCTATAGATTGCTTTGGGTAGTATGGACATTTTAATGATGTTAATTCTTCCAATCCATGAAAAGTGTATGTGCTTCCACTTTTTTATATCTTTCTCTATTTCTTTTTTCAATGACCTGTAGTTTTCTGTGAATAGGCCCTTTATTTCTTTGGTTAAGTTTATTCCTTGGTACCTTAATTTTTTTTTTTTTTTTTTTTACTGCAATGGTAAATGGGATTGTTTTCTCAGTTTCTCCCTCTGTGAGTTCATCATTGGTGTATAAGAATGCCATTGATTTCTTGACATTGATTTTGTATCCTGCTACTTTTCCAAATTCATCCATTAAGTTTAGTAATTTTTGATGGAGTCTTTGGGATTTTCTACATATAGTATCATGTCATCTGCGAATAATGACAGTTTCACTTCCTTCTTTCCAGTTTGGGTCTCTTTTATTTTTCCTTTCTGTCTGATTGCAGTGGCTAAGACTTCCAGTAATATGTTAAATAAGAGTGGCGAAGGTGAGCATCCTTGCCCTGTTGCTGTTTTAAGGGAAATGCTTTTAGTTTTTGCCCATTGAGTATGATGTTGGCTGTAGGTTTTTCACATATGGCCTTTATTATGTCAAGATATGATCCCTCTATTCCCACATTGCTGAGTGTTTTTATCAGAAATGGATGCTGGATTTTGTCAAAGGCGTTTCAAGCATCTATTGATATGATCATGTGGTTTTTATTCTTCATTTTATTTATGTGGTGTATCACGGTTATTGATTTGTGAATATTGTACCAGCCTTGAATCCCTGGGATGAATACCACTTGGTCATGGTGAGTAATTTTTTGTTGTATTGCTGGATCTGATTTGGTAGTATTTTGTTCAGGATTTTGGCATCTATGTTCATCAGGGATATTGGGCTGTCGTTTTCTTCCTTTGCAGTGTCTTTTTCTGGTTTTGAAATTAGAATTATGCTGGCCTCATAAAACCAGTTTGGGAATCTTACTTCTTGAATTTTTTGGAATAGTTTGAGGAAAATGGGTGTTAGTTTTTCTTTGAATGTTCAGTAAAACTCCCCCTTGAAGCCATCCAGGGCTGGGGATTTGTTCGCTGAGAGAGTCTTGGTTACATCTCTAATTTCCTTCGTTATTATTGGTCTGTTCAAGTTTTCTATCTCTTGCCGGTTCAGTTTTGGGAGACGATGTGTTTCTAGAAATTTGTCTATTTTTCTTAGATTGTTCAATTTTTTGCTGTATAATTTTTTAAAGTATTTGTTAGTGATTCTTTGTATTTCTATGGTGTCAGTTGTTACTTCTCCTCTTTCATTTTCTATTTTGTGTATTTGGGTTCTCTTTCTTTGTTTCTTGGTGAGTCTAGCTAAGGGTCCATCAATATTTTTATCTTTTCGAAAAACCAGGTCTTTGTTTCATTGATCCTTTGAATTGTTCTTTTGGTCTGTATGCCATTTATTTCTGCTCTGATCTTTATTATTTCCTTTCTTCTACTTGCTAAGGGTTTTATTTGTGTGTGTGTGTATGTGTTTTTGTTTGTTTTTTTGGTTCTTTATGTTGTGAGTTCAGTGAGTCCATTAAATTTTTTTCTTGGTTCTTGAGGTAGGCCTATAGTGCTATGAACTTTTCTCTCAGAACTGCTTTTGCTGCATCCCATAGATTTTGTGTTGTTGTGTGTTCATTTTCATTGATTTCCAGGAAGTTTTTAATATTTTCCTTGATCTCCTTGGTAACTGTTCATTGTTTAATAACATACTACTTAGCCTCCATGTATTCAAATGTCTTTGCATGTTCTTGTTGCAATTGATTTCTAATTTCATGCCAATGTAATCTGAGAAGATGCTTGATATGATTTCAATCTTCTTGAACTTGTAGGGACTTATTTTGTGTCCTAACATGTGGTCTATCTTTGAGAATGTCCCATGTACACTTGAGAAGAATGTGAATTCTGCAGTTTTGGGGTGTAATGCTCTGTATATTTTTATTAAATCCATTTGATCTAGTGCTTCATTTAGGGTCTCTGTTTCCTTGTTAATTTTTTGTTTAGAGAATCTATCCAGTCATGTCTGCTGGGTTTTGAAGTCTCCTGCTATGATTGTATGGCTGTTGATTTCTCCTTTGAAGTCCTCATAAGATTTTTAATATATTTTGGTGCTCTTATATTGGGTGTATATGTGTTTACTATGGTTATAGCTTCCTTTTGGATAGATCCTTTCAATATTATGTGGTAGCCTTTTTTTTTTTCCTCTGTACTTATGGCCTTCATTTTGGAATCTATTTTATCAGATATGAATATTGCTACTCCAGCTTTTTTTTTTTTTCCTTTCTGTTTGCTGTGGTGATTTTTTTCCATCCTTTCACTTTCAACCTATGTGAGTCTTTTGTTATGAAGTGGATCTCTTGTGAACAAAATATATATGAGTCATGCTTTCTTATCCAATTAGCTACTATATGTTTTTTGATCGGGGTGCTTAGTCCATGTATATTTAAGGTTATTTTTCATATGTACTTATTTATTCCATTTTGTTTTATTGTTGTTAATTTTTTCTTTCTATTTCTACTAATTACAGCAATCCTTTTAACATTTCTTGCAATGTTGGTTTGGTGCTAATATATTCCCTTAGCCTTTTTTGTTTGTTTGTTTGTCTGTTTTTTTAATCTGGGAAGCTCTTTATTTGACATTCTATTTTGAGTGTTAGCTTTGACGGATAGAGTAGTCTTCAATTTGGATCCTTGTTTTTCATGACCTTGATTACTTCATGCCATTCTCTCTGGCCTGTAGTGCTTCTGTTGAGAAGTCAGCTGATACCATAACAGGGGTTCCTCTGTAAGTAACTTCTTGCTTTTCTCTTGTTACCTTTAAAACTGTCTGTTTATCTTTAATTTTTTACATTTTAATTACAGTGTGTGTTTGTGAGGGCCTATTTGGGTTATTTTTACTTGGGGCTCTCTGTGCTTCTTGAACTTGAATGCCTTCTTCCTTCACCATATTAGGGAAGTTTTCTGTCACTATTTCTTCAAATATATTCTCTAACCCTTGCTCATTTTCTTCTTCTTCAGGGACTCCTATGATGCCAATATTATTATATTTCCAGTTTTCCCACTGTCCCCTTAAGTTATCTTTATATATATATTTCCTTTTGGTTTTCAGATTAGTTGAATTTTTTCTACCCTGTCTTTAATTCACTGATGCAGTCCTCTGCTCCCTTTACTCTGCTGTTTAGTCTTCCAATGTGTTCTTTATTTCTTCTGTGTCATTCTTCATTTCTTCTTGGTGGGTTTTCTTTTACAGTTGGTTGATTTTCAATGTTTCTATGTCTTTACTCATGGTGTTGATGTCCTTACTCATGCTGTTGAGCTTCCTCAAGATCATGTCTCTGAATTCTAGCTGTTAACTTGTTTTACTCATTTCATTTATCTCATCTTCAGTAGAAGTCTCTTGGTCTTTCATTTGGGATTTGTTTCTTTGTTTCACCATTTTTGCTATCTCAGGGAGTTTTGGAGCCTGCCAAATTTTCCTTGTGGGTGTTGGTGTTCTGCTCTTTGTGGCTCCCTTTACTGGGTTTGCCTGAATATGGGAGGACCCACTTTAAACACCACTGTCAAGTCTTACTTTCCTGGGTATAGTTGCAAGCCCAGGAGTGGTTCAGTTATTCTCTACCTTTTTTTTGGAGTCTATTAGTCTAAATTACTTGATTAGCCTTGGGTTGTAGCCCTGAGCTAAATCTAAATATATTCTAAACTTGATGATCCTAACTGTGGGTTTATATTACTCATTAGCAAAAAGAGCCCATGTGGAAACTGTATGGAGTTTCCTCAAAAAATTAAAAATAGAATTGCCTTTTGACCCATTGATCTCACTTCTGGAAACATATTCTACAAGTCCCTAAATACTAATCAGAAAGAAAATATAATCACCCCTGTGTTCATAGCAGCATTGTTTACAGGAACTAAGATGTGGAATCAGTCTATGTGCCCATCAGTAGATGAGTGAATAAAAAAACTGTAGTACATTTACAGAATGGAACACTATGCAGCTATGAAAATGAAGGAATTCTTACCCTTTGGGACAACATGAATGTATCTGGAGATTATTATGGTAAGTGAAACAAGACAGTCAGAGAAATACAAATACCATATGATCTCACCAATATGTAAAATCTATTTAACAAAATAAACTGACAAATAAAATAGAACCAGAGCCATGAATACGTGAAACAGACTGACAGATGTCAGAGAAGAGAGATGTTGGGAGACTGGATAAAAGAAGGTGAAGAGATTAGCCAAAGAACATATATGCAAAGCCCATATAGACAGCAATGTGGTGAAGGCCAGAGAAGGGGAGAATGGGAGCTGGGCAGACATGAGTAAAGGAAGAGGGGAATGGGGAACATCTATACTATTGTCACCAATATAAAAAGGATCCTATACTTAATAAGAAAAAGACTAATGATCACACAGAAATATGTACAAACAGCCAATTCATAGAAGAAAATCAAAATACAAATATTCATATGAAAAGAGACTCAGTTTCACCAGTGGTCAGGAAAATTCAAATTAAAACAAATATACAATTATCATTTTTTTAACCCATCTAATGGTAAAATTAACAAGGATAAAAATATCCAGTATTGGCAGAGATGTGAGAAAAGGTGGTCCATTATTTGTGGTAAGACTGTGAAATGCTACAACTGTTTAAAAATATATTGCAATTACCTATTAAAATAAATATATGCATATTATTTGACCCAATAATTACTCTCTTGGGAATCTCACCTACAGAAAAGCAAAAGCACTAACATGTATGTGCATATGTGTGTGCATGCATGCATGTATGTTTGGATACATATGTATGTTCAGCATTGTAGTAGCCTGAATATACAGAAATAATAAATTAATTTATTAAGGTTTATTCAGTGGTGATATTCAAAATATTTAGCAATCAGTATAGCAAGGCTTTCAACAATCACAACTGGTATTGAATATTAGCCCTTAATCTCTCATCTCTCTGTTCAATTAAATATTGTGCAGCTATTAAAAAGAGTGAGCTGAATCTATGTGTTGACCTGGATGATGGATATAAATAATATATATATATATATATATATATATATATATATATACACACACACACATATATATGTATGTGTATATATATATATATATAAATATAAAATAAAATTGCAGAGTAATTTGAAGCAAATATTCACAGTTGGATTAAAATGACATTAAAAAAACACCTTTGTATTTCTGTGTGTGTGTCTGTATGTGTGTAAGAGAGATAGAGTGTGGAGAGGGAGGAGAGAAAGAAGATAATTGGGAGAATTGGGAGACAGAAAAGTATGAATGGATAAACATCAAAATGTTAACATTGCTTATTTCAGAAGAATGAAATTTAGAAGGTGAGGAATTAGAGGATATAATACATGCACATAGATATAAAATTTCAAAAGTATAGAAAGATAATAAATAGTTTTTAATAATCTACCCCATTCTCACATGACTAATCTTACTACCTAGTAGGTGTCATTTTTTTGTTTGTTTATCTGGTGATTATCAAAATAATTCTAAACAATATACTTATACAGTAGTCCCCTTTTCTTTTCTTTGTCCTGGGGAATATGTTCCAAGACCCTCAGTCAATGCCTGAAACCAAGAAGACTGCCAAACTCTATATATACTATGTCTTTTTATATGCATGCAACTGTATACATATGGCAAAGTTTAATTTATAAATCAGGTACAGTAAGAGATTAACAACAATAACTAACAATAAAATAGAATAATTATAACAACATACTATAATAAAAATTATTTGTATATGGTCTCTCTCTAAATATACTTTACTCTACTCATCCCTCTTCTTCTTGTGATGACATGAGATGATATAATGCCTACATGAGATGAAGTGAGGTGCTCAAAATGGTGCACATTTTTACATTTATGTATTGATTATTTCTGGAATTTTTATTTGATAGTTTTGGACCATGCTTGACTGCTGGTAATTAAAATGGAGGAAAACAAAACCATTGATAAGGAGAGACTTCTATACCCATATTCTTTAAATAAAAATTTAGAGTATTTGTTAAATATGAAGAATTAAGCTCAATTAAAGGACTCTTTCTCTCCAATCTTATCAATATTTGTATTATTTTGTTTTTATAATTCTTCTATTGATAATCTTTTAAAGAGCCGTATTTCTTAATTTCTTGATTTTAAATTATAGCCATCGACTCCCCATCTAAGTCAAAAAGTACAATATTCTATCTCCCCTTTACATCTCAACTTGAATTAACACAACCTATTATTTTTACATTGACAAGATTTATAACATAAGTGCATACTTTTAATATAAAATTCCATCTTTACTTATAGGTTGTTAGATTATATAAATATACATTATAATTGAAAATATTATAACTGTGTAACTATGTAGAGCCAAGTAGCATGATTGGATCCACAGAAAAAATGATATAGCCTCTTGAAGGAAGATGCTTCAAGCATCAAAGTCAAATACATTTTTTTTTTGTATTTTACATCCCATTTAATGCTCAAAATCATGCCACATCTTAGTTTGCTTCATATTTGGATCATTACATCCTTATAGAGTTTCTTTTTTCCTGACTCTGCAGAGTTTGTTTGTTTGTTTTCTCCTTCTGGTTATTAACATAAGAAATGTATGCTTTATTTGCCCTATGCCTAAGATCAGCCAGCTTCTTAAATCATATTATTCTAAGACCTCATTAACATGCTTTAAAAATTTCTACTTAAAGTGAAAATATTGGAAACAAAAAACAACATTTCATAGTAATAAAACTAGTGGAAAGTAAAGGTTTTATTGAGAATTTATCTGGAAAAATATTTAAAAATACATTGATTTAATCTTATATTTAATAACATTTATGATTTAGTTAAAACTATGCATTAATTTCTTAGGACACACAGTGAATAAAAAAAGTATTCCTAGAAGTGGGATCACTAGGTCAAATGTCAATTCAATTTTTAATTTTTTGAGGTAACACCATATTGTTTTCCATAGTGGCTGCACCAGTCTGCATTCCCACCAGCAGTGTACTAGAGTCCCCTTTTCTCCACACCCTCGCCAGCACTTGTTGATGATTTCTTGATGGCAGCCATTCTGACAGGTGTGAAGTGATACTTCATTGTTGTTTTAATTTGCATCTCTCTGATGATTAGTAACATTGAACATTTTTTTCATATGTCTCTTGGCCATTTGTATGTCCTGTTTGGAGAGGTGTCTATTTAGTTCCTCTGTCCATTTTTTAATTAGGTTCTTTGTTTTCCTTTTGTTGAGTTGTATGAGTACTCTATGTATTTTGAAAATTAACCCCTTATCTGATGTATCATTGGCAATTATGTTCTCCCATACAGTGGAATCCCTTTCCATTTGATGATTGTTTCTTTTGCTGTGCAAAAGCATTTAACTTTGATGTGCTCCATGTGTTCATTCTTTTCTTTGTTTCTGTTGCCTTAGGTGATTTATCAGTGAAAATACTGCTGCATATGATGTCTGAAATTTTGTGGCCTGCATTTTCTTCTAGGATTTTTATGGAATCATGAGTCACATTTAAGTCTTTTATTCATTTTGAATTTATTCTTATGTATGGTGTAAGTTGGTGGTCTAGCTTCATTTTTTTTGCATGTAGCTGTCCAATTTTCCCAACACCATTTATTAAAGAGGCTTTCTTTTTTTTTTTTAATCTTTATTGTTCAATGTAAAATGTATAACAGATTTTCCACATTTTTCCCCCATTAACCCCCTCCTCTCCACTCCTGCCCCCCTCCCGCCTTTTCCCACACTATTCTCTGTGTCCAGTGGTTATGCATATAAGTTCTTTGGTTTATCACTTCCCACCCCCCCCCACCCCGTTCCCTGTGAGGTTTGTCAGTCTAGCAATGAATTTGTACTTCTTAATCTCTTCACCTTTTTCACCCATTCCCCCAAACCTCCTCCCAACTGGCAACCAACAAAGTGTTCTCTGTATCTATGAGAATGTTTCTGTTCTACCTGTTCATTTTGTTTGTAGATTCCATTGTTGATAGATATGTATTCATTGCCATTTTGTATGTTCATATATTTTATCTTTTTCTTCAAAAAGACCCTTCATCATTTCATATAATAATGGTTTGGTGGTGATGAACTCCTTTCACTTTTTCTTGTCTCGGAAAGTCTTTATATGGCCATCGATTCTAAATGAGAGTTTTGCAGGATAGAGTAATCTTGGATGTAGGTTCTTGCTTTTCATCACTGTGAATATTTCTTGCCACTCCCTTCTGGCCTGCAAAGTTTCTTTTGAGAAATCAGCTGACAGCCTAATGGGAACTCCCTTGTAGGTAACTAGCTGCATTTTTCTTGCTGCTTTTAAGATTCTCTCTTTGTCTTGAATCTTTTGCATTTTGATGATGATGTGTCTTGGTGTGGGCCTCTTGGGGTTCATCTTGTTTGGGACTCTCTGTGCTTCCTGGACTTGTATGTCTGTTTCCTTCACCAAGTTAGGAAAGTTTTCTGCCATTATTGTTTCAAACAGGTTTTCGATTTCTTGTTCTCTCTCTTCTCCTTCTGGCGCCCCCAAGATGCGAAGGTTGGCATGATTGAAGTTGTCCCAGAGGCTCCTTACACTATCCTCATTTTTTTGGATTCTTTTTTCTTTTTGCTGTTCTGATTGGGGATTTTTTGCTTCCTTATATTCCAAATCGATGGTTTGCTCCTTGGATTTACGTACTCTATTATTGAAGCTGTGTAAATTATTCTTTATTTTAGTTAATGCCTCCTTCAATTCTAACTGTGCATCCATGATTTCTGACTGGTCCTTTTTTATGCTCTTGAGGCCCTCACTAAGTTCACTGAGGTTCTCACTAAGTTCATTGAGCATCCTTATAAGCAGTATTTTGAACTCAGCATCTGTTAGGTTGATTATCTCCATTTTGCTTAGTTCTTTTCTTGGGGTTTTGTTCTGTTCTTTCATTTGGGACCGGTGTCTTTGTCTCCTCATTTTGGTTGCCTCCCTGTGTTTGTTTCAGTGTATTATGAGAGGTATGGGGCTAGCTGAGACCAGATGCTGCTCATTTGAAAGAGTTTAGGAAAAACCTGAAGACGGATCCAAGACAGGCCAATCCTGTGTTTAAGCAAGTGGCAACAGCTTGGGTGGGCCTGAAAGTTTGGTGGGGGGGGCCTCAGGGAGTCACTAGGGCGGGGCTACCAGTGTGAGCCAGGTTGCTGGAGTCCCAGGTATGGCTTCTGTCTGCCGCCCCAGGGAAGGGCTCACCAAAGGAACAAAGGCCTCTGACAGAATGTTTCTTCCGGAGAAAACTCCCTCTCAGTCCTTGCTCCAGTGCCAAACATCAGTTCTTCCCTGTATGTCTCTGGTGCCCCTCAAGCTGACTCCCCTCCAAGCTTAGAGGGAGACAGTCTGATAGGTTTACGCCCGGGCCCTTTAAGGAGCTGCCTGGGGATCCAGCCGCTTCAGCTTCCCTGAGCCTCAGTTCCCGCTGGTTTTCCAGCCAGAAGTTATGGGGACTTCTCTTCCTGGCACTGGCACCCTGAGTGGGGCACCTGGTGTGGGACGGGGACCCCTCAGTCCTCAGAAAAGACCTTCCCAGCCAAGGTATCCTCCTGATTTTTATCCGCCACACTTGGGTGTGGGCCAGCCTGCTGCGCCGCTGCCGCCGCCTCTGCCCCTCCTACCAGTCTGGATGTGGCGCCTGCTTTCATTCCGTAGTTGTAGGACTTCCATTCAGTTTGATTTCAGGTGGTTTTGAATGATGGTTGTTCTGTAGTTTAGTTGTGACTTTGATGTGGTTGTGGGAGGACCCGATACTGCGTTTACCTACCCCGCCATCTTGACCAGAAGTCTAAAGAGGCTGTCTTGACTCCACTGTGTGCTCTTGCCAAATTTGTCAAATATCAATTGAGCATATTGTCTTGGGTCAATTTCTGGGTTCTTTATTCTGTTCCATTGATCTATATGCCTGTTTTTGTGCCAGTACCATTCTGTTTTGATTACAGTGGCTTCATAGTATAACCTGATGTATGGTAATGTGATTTCTCCTACTTTGTTCTTTTTCAAGATTTCTGTGGCTATTTGGGCACTTTTTAGTTCCATATAAACTTTTGGAGTGTTTGTTCTAGTTCTGTGAAGTATATCGTTGGTATTTTTTGGGGAATTGCATTGAATCTACATATAGCTTTGGGTATTATTAAAATTTTAATGATGTTAATTCTTCCAATCCACAAACAAAGTATATGCTTCCACTTTTTTATATCTTCCTCTGCCATTTGACCCAGTGATATCACTTCTAGGAATATACCCTAAGAAGCCTGAAACACCAATCAGAAAGAATATATGTGCCCCTATGTTCATAGCAACACTATTTATAATATCTAAGATTTGGAAACAGCCCAAGTGCCCATCAGTAGATGAGTAGATAAAAAATTGTGCTACATATACACAATGGAGTACTATGCAGCTCTAAGAATGAAAGATCTCTTATCCTTTGAGAAGACATGGAAAGACCTGAAAAGTATTATCCTAAGTGAAACTAGCCAAGCAGAGCAATATCACATGATCTCACTTATTTCTGGAATATAATAAACTGAACAAACTGATGAACAAAATAGACCCAGAGACATAGAAGTAGGGTATAGACTGACATTCCTCAGAAGGGGTGGGTGGAGGAAAGAGATAAATTCACAGAATTTATATGCATGTATGCATAACTGATGGACATAGACAACAAAACTGGGAATGGAGTAGGAGGGGATAGGGAGGAGGGAGTCAATGGGGGGGGGGAGAAACATCTATAACAAAAATAAATTAATTAAAAATAATTTTTTTAAAAAGTATTGATTCCAAGAGAGATTTGGGGATGAATTTTCCCATCTAAATTGTAAGATAATATACTACCATATTCCTCATTTTACATTTAAATTTCACAGCATGAAAACAAAGTAGGTAATTTTTTCAAAAATATTAGGTTTCATTCATTTTATATAGTGATTCCCCTAATATTTGATATTTAAATTATCCTCTTGTGAAATTATCCTCTTACAAATAAGAGGATTTACCAATCCTCTTATTTGTAAATATCACAAGATGTGAAAATATCTTGTGATATTTAAATTATCCTACCATGTCATTGTATTTATAAATTTTTTCCCTTCCTTCAATTTTGAACTGATCTAATTATACTAGATATTTATTTTTCAATTGCTCTGCCCTGTGATTCTTATTGATTGCTAATAAAACTTTCATCATCGATGTGATATTCAATATTTTCACAATTCGTTTTACATGCAATTTGTACTTATTCTATTGACTGTCTAAGTTTTTATTCAAATTCAAATTTTTTTTGTTTTCTGCTTAGTTTTTTTCTTATAGCTGCTTGTTTATATTTCATAAATGTGGAAACTTTTGATTCTCTCAATAATATAATTAGAATAATATTTGAAAGATTGTTCTCAAAATTATTCCTAAATCTTTCAGGGTTATATGTGTTTACTTTTATGCTTCCAGTTTTTCACAAATTTCTGATGACGCTTTTCTGTGTATACTTACAAATGAGGAACTAGTTGGATTATTAAAAGTCACTACCAAACTATTGTTCTGCCATTATTGAGGTCTTCTCCCATGGGCCTCGTTTCTTTCTTTTTTTTTATCTTCACTTGTATTTATCATCAGATAGAGTGGGAGGGAGAAAGGGAGGAAGGGAGAGAGAGAGACATTGGTGTGAGAGAGACACATTGACTGGTTGACACCCACATGACCCCAGCCAGTCATGCAACCAAGATACTTGCCCTTAATGGGAACCAAACAGGACTCTCTGATCCACGGGCCGACATTCTAACTGGTGAGCAAAACTGACCAGGGCTAGGTCTTGTTTCTTAATGTCAGATCTAAGTTGAAATTAGGGGGTTATATTATAGTGCTTCTGGCAAAAAACAAATAAACAAGCAAACAAAAAAACAGGTGAACAGGTACACAGTCTCTGTTTTGTATACCACAATAATAATGGCTTTTCTGTGCACTATCAACTTCCGTATCAAGAGCACTAAGCCCTTCCAGGTAGATCTTTTATTTCTTTAGAAAATAGCACCTTGGCCTCTGCCTAAAGATAAAGGTCAGTATAGGTGTGATGCTGCCCAACACAGCCATTCCGTAGACTATCAGTTTCAAAAATAATATCCATTAATATGTATATATATATGCACACATATAAAATACATAAAATAAATAAAACAAAATAATTTAGGTATCAAGTACATTTAAATATATACATTTATATACAATTTTATATATTTATCTTTATCAATTTATTTAGATTAAGTTAAATTAATAAAATATATGTAATACATCAAAATATATTGTATATTTCTAAATCACATGTACAGACTACTGTCAGTCTGTTTATAAAATATTGATAATCATAATATGTCCTACTTTTTTATAGAAAATAAGTAGAAATGTAAACTCTAATATTTTTTCTTTGTACCACATGGAATCATCTTTTGCAACCCCTGGGAGAAGTACACATAACTGTGGAGACCACTGCTATAGACCATCAATCATGTTACTTTATAATTCTATTTCCATTCCAGCAGCTTGAATCTCCTGCAGTTTTCTGTACATGTGCTGCCTGAGCTGTGGCTATTGCCATTGTTGATTACCTATCAACTTGTTCTCGTCTTTCTTCCATCTGCTGGAATATGTATCAAAGTTCTGATCTTCTGAAGCCTCACTCATTTTCAGTAAATTTACAAATTTACTATCTTTAGTACTTCACTACTATTACTTAGGGAATTTCCCAAAAAGGGGATAAAAATGTGTGCTATCTTGTCATCTTGAACAAGATGAACTATTAACTATTTTCAAATTTGCTTCTCAGTTTATACGATTCCATTTGTATTGTTAGACAATAGGCATCTAGCAATCTTTCTGAAAGGAAAATAATTATTATATCAATTAATATTGGTAATAGTCCCAGGAAAATTAGTGTTACAACTTCCACTACAACAAGTGGGCCAAGTCCCTAAGTTTTGATTCATTTGAAGCTAAACAGATTATAAACACTGATTCAAGTAATGTTAAGACAAATGCATGATATTAGTGAGTACTGTTGGACATAAATAGCTTTATAATTCAGCATTTCAAGTTTAAGATATAATATTAATTATTTAGACTGGTATTAATTTTCTCTCAATTGCAGCCCCATAATGACAAGTTTTTAATGTTCAGGACCTGTGCCTGCTGTGCCAGTAGTACTTTTAACAAAATACATTTGCTTTAGGCTTTCTGACATGGCTTCACACAGATAATCACAACTAACAATATCTATTTAAATCCTGACTCATTGGTGATTGTTTATTTATTGAATTTTAAGATAATTTTTTATTTCAAAATTTTTTCAACCAGGGTTTTCATTTGCTGCATGTTTTCATGTAACACCTGGATCTTATCTCTTTGATCCATTTTTCAATGGCAAGGAAACAATCTGAGCCCTTATACAGTGATCAAAGAATCATCTTTCCTAAGCTTTTTGTAACATGGCTATTATGAAGAAACAAGGTTAGTTACAATAAGCTTTGGAGAACAATTGATTCATAAATAAATTTACATGTACACAAATCATTTATTTTTGCTATTGTTTAGTAAATAGGAAGCAATCTATCCTTTTTGCTCTGATTTTAAACCATGGCATCAGTTAACATGAATCTGCAGTATGTAGCATGGGATAGTACAGAGTGCCATAGGATAGTGGAACGAACATTGGTTTTAAAGACAGTTGAGTTTCAGCTCCACCACTTATAATCTGTATGACTTTGGGCAAGGCTTAACTTCAAAGAGTTTGAGTTTTCTCATATGTAAAATGGCGATTATAATTATTCCTGAATTGCCTTGGTGGTTAAATGAGATAGCATACATAAAGTGACACAATTCCTGGCACACAATAAACAATGTGTTTGAATTCATTTTCTTCTTTATACTTTAAGCGGTGTACTTGTTTGTCTACACAATATATAAATAAATAAATAAGCCATGGCACTAGGAACTGAGGCCAGTGTTATAACTATCATTTAAAATTTTAAAGTTTTGAAAGTCTGGATTCCTATAGGTCATCTGGGAAAAAACTATCTATAATATATCTTCTTGAGAACCAAATGAAAAAGAAATAAATGATAATAAAATAGAATCAGGTAAGCATCAGGCACAAACCTACTTGTTGCATTCTGAGGAAACCTAGAGAATAAGATTGTCAAATAGTCAGAGGAGCCAACTAAAGACAGATATTTAAAAATACAGATTCCTCAGCCCATCCCAAACCTATTAAAACAGCATATTAGAACATCAAAACAAGGCATGTATATTTTCTAAGATCTCTAGATGATTCTGATGAATGGCTTTGTTAGAAGCCACTTAAATAGGGATGCACTAGTTTAATCTCTATGCTGTAGCTCTCTATCAAATCAGATTGTCAGGTTTCTACATATTTAAATAATACTAATATAGTTTGACATGGAAATAACTCAGTAAATATACAGTTCCATAATTCACTTCTACTCTTATCCATGGTTATTATTGAAAAGTATATAAAGATTGTCCTTGTGCTTTATTTTTGTAAATTATCCAAGACAACATTTTGTTACCTAATACTTCTTATATGAAGGATATCTACAATGATTTATCCCAAAGATGATGGCTAAGACAGAGTTTGTCTTATCTGAAAATCTGAATGGCTTGTTTTTGTTAGAGAACAAAGAATTAGTCCATTATTTCTCCTTTCTTAACTTTGACTGCCAGGAAGCTAAGTATCTCTCTCCCACCTCCAAACCAATTTCCATCTATTATTGGTTGTTGCCTATTTTCCCCTGTTGTAATATTATAAGGCCTCTATCGCTCTTATTAAAAGCCTGCTAAAATATTTTTGATGGGACAAGTAATAGCAGAAATAAATAAATAAATAAATAAATGGAATTTGGGGCATTCTTAAACAGCATAGACCACATTAGCTGGATTTCTCTGTATAAAATCATGTCGTGGTATTGACTTTTTTTTCATCACTTATTTAACTCTATAGGCTACTTGTAAATAAGTGCCTTAATGGAGTTTTCTATAATTTAGAATTTCTGATACCAGAATTTTATACATGTTTTACTGAGCCCTATTTTCTTTAGATCTACTCTAAAAGCTTCCTTATTAGCAATGTCATTTTAAAATAAAAAAGCTTTATGACATTTAAAGGTATTGCCTTTAGTATATTATGATGCTAATGAGTACACAACCAAGAAAACTTTGGGAAACAGTGTTAAATTCCAGAAGAAATATTGGCATGTTGAGTACTTTTGAATGTGGAATCACAGGGAATCTTTTAACCTTAATCTACATAAAAATTCCTTGACTGTCTTTAGAAGAGGAAACCTGATTTTGTTTGACAGCTTAGGCTATATGTGCATCACACTTCCAGCATACCAATGTTACTACAACACTCCACCCCTCTTCTCTCCTCTTTGCTCCCCTCACTCCTTTCTTCTCTTTCCCTTACCACCATCACTTTGTTGTCAATAAATCCTGTTCATTTCCCTTTTCTTTTCCTTTACATTCCACAATGATACTGTGTCCTTTAACCAGGCTCACTAGGAATTTAATGATAAAGATGTTTATAACTTTAATTCTAAAAGAAGAATTGAAAAGTGAATGTAATCTTTCTCAGAAATCACAAAATTCTCAAAAACAGTTCTGGCTCTCACTTGGATGTTGGACTATTGCTGTTTCTCTTCATTGTTACATTTAAATATTTACATCAGAGAAAGTTTGCCAAGTTCATAATAAGCACAAAAGAAAATAAATTCATTATGGTCAGGATGATCAGTTTTACCACAGTGGGCATCTGTTTGTTTTCAGTGTTTAATTTTTTGTATCAGTAAGGTAGACAACTCTTGTTTAGGACATTTCTGTTCATTGATGTTCCTTTGAATTGTAAATCTATTGTTACTTTTTATTTTTAAATTTCAGCCAGAAGCTCATAATTCTATCATTAGAAAACTATTCAGATCACCAATTCAAGAAATTGTGTATAACCACACATGCTACACATTTTAAAGACATACAAAACTATGCACAATAAATTGCCTTAATTATCAGAGCTTAAGTAAAACAAGATTCTATTTTATATGAATGCAGTATGTCCTTATAATTACTGTGTAAGATAAAATATGGCTATTGCCCTGACCGGTGTGGCTCAGTTGGTTGAGCATCATCCTGTGCACCAAAAGGATGCTGGTTCAATTCCCAGTCAGGACACATGCCGATGTTGTGGGTTCAGTCCCCAGTAGGGAACATGCAGAAGGCAGCCGATCAATGTTCTGCTCTCATATCAATGTTTCTGTTTCTGTCTCACTCTCACTTCTTCTCTCTCTATAAGTCAAAGAAAATATTATTAAAATATAGCTACTGACATGCTATCATAAATTTATACAGTGTATTTTACTTTATGCAAAAGGATGTATTAATGTCTGTATGGGTGTGGCTATGCATATCAATTTCCACCCTCAATACAATCATTTAATACTTTCATAGGCTGTGTCTGCACAATGCTAAAACTTCTGGCTAATTCCATGGAGAAAAACTTAAATGGGTAATTTGGCATCATGTAGTCTAAACAGTGGGTTGATTAACTTTTCATTTTGATATGGGTTGTTTAGAGTTTGTGTAGACAGACTTAGAAGTAATACAGACATATTTAAGTGCTATTTATAATTGGGTGATGTGAAGCAGATTATTTTAATTAAATCAACCAATAATTTTAATAGACCGTTAAAGCAAATTATATAATGTAAATCTCAGTGAATATGTGGTTATTGTTTTGCTAATTTTTGTTTGGCTTTTTATTTTAGTCTTATTTTTTAATGCAGATGATGATATTGGCATTGCCATAAAATGTGACTTGATTTTCCAGGTGGAAGGGTCTGGGGAAGGAATTCAACCAAGCAGTTCACACTTCCTGAGGAAGGCTAAAAAGCAGAAAATTAGGTGTTTTTGATATCCCAATGTCTCACACAAACCAATAGCTGAATGGAATCCATCATAGGGCCCTCATTGTTATTGAACAAACTTCCACAGTTTAGAGAACACAATTGCCAGAAGCCTCAAATTAACAAATAAAATAAAATTTTCTGTGTCAAAGTTCAGATATATCTTACCTAATGACAACATATGGTTTTTAAACTTTATAAATAATCTTAATTTTGATAAAATATTTTATAAGTATTGAACATTTTCTCACTGTTTTCTCACAGACAGTAGTGTGTGTTATTACTTTTAAAATAACAGTCCACTGGTCTAAGAAGGGGAAATGAATAGAAGGATCATATCTCGGCATAATAAAGGCCATATATGAAAAACCTACAGCAACATCAGACTCAATGACAAAAACTAAAAACATTTTCCTTAAGAACAGGAACAAGACAAGGATGCTCACTTTTGCCACTCTTATTTAGCATATGACTAACACAGCAATTAGGCAAAAAGAAAAAATAAAAGGGGTCCAAATTGGAAAGGAGGAAGTGAAACGTTCATTATGCGCAGATGACATGATGCTTTATGTAGAAAACCCCCAAAGACTCCAGCAAAAATTTACTAGACTTAATAAATGAATTTGGCAAAGTAGCAGGATACAAAATTAATGTCAAGAAATCGATGGCATACTTATACACCAAAGATGAACTCAGAGAAAGAGAAACTAAAAAAATATATCCCATTTACCATCGAAGCAAAAAAAATTAAGATACCCAGAAATAAACTTAACCAAAGAAATAAAGAACCTATTTACAGAAAATTATAGATCATTGAAAAAAAAAATAGACAAAGATATAAAACAGTGCAAGCACATACCTTGTTCATGGATTGGAAGAATTAACATCATTAAAATGTCCATACCCACCAAGCAATCTATAGATTCAATGCACTCCCCATCAAAATACCAACGACATACTTCACGGAACTAGAACAAATACTTCAAAAGTTCACATGGAACCAAAAAAGACCTCGAATAGCCACAGCAATATTGAAAAAGAAGAACAAAGTTGGAGGGATGACATTACCAGACTTCAGGTTATACTACAAAGCCACTGTAATCAAAACAGGCTGGTACTGGCACAAGAACAGGCATATAGCCCAGAACAGAGAACCTAGAAATGGACCCAAGACAATAAGCTCAATTAATATTTGACAAAGGTGGCAAGAGCATACAGTGGAGTAAAGACAGCCACTTTAATAAATGGTGTTAGAAAAATTGGACAGCTATATGAAATAAAATAAAACTAGACCATCAACTTACACCATACACAAGAATAAACTCAAAATGGATAAAAGACTTAAATGTGTCCCATGAATCCATAAAAATTCTAGAAGAAACTGTAGGTAATAAAATTTCAGACATTGCCCAGACCGGTTTGGCTCAGCGGTTGGAGCGTCTGCCTGTGGTCTGGAGAGACCCGGGTTCGGTTCCCACTAAGGGCATGTACCTCGGTTGCAGTTTGTCCCTGGCCCTGGTTGGTCGAGCGGGTGGCAGCCACTAGATGTGTCCCTTTCACATCAATGTTTCCCTCTTTTTCTCTTCCTCTCTCTCCCTCCCACTCTATCTGTACAAAAAATGGAAAAATGTTCTCAGGTGAGGAAAAAAAAAAAAAACTTCAGACATCATACGCAGCAAAATTTTCACTGATACATCACCTAAGGCAACAGAAACAAAGGAAAAAATGAACACATGGGACTACATCAAACTAAAAAGCTTCTGAACAGCAAAAGATACAATCATCAAAATGGAAAAGCAATCCACGGTATGGGAGAGCATAATTGCCAAAGATATATCAGATAAGGGGTTAATGTCTAATGTATATAGAGTGGTCATACAACTCAACAAAAGCAAGACAAAGAACCCAATTAAAAAATGGGCAGAGGATCTAAATAGACACCTCTCCAAACAGGACATACAAATGGCTAAGAGACATATGAAGAAATGCTCACATCACTAATCATCAGAGAGATGCAAATTAAAACAACAATGAGGTATCACCTCCCACCTGTCAGAATGGGCACCATCAACAAATCATCAAACAACCAGTGTTGGCGAGGGTGTGGAGAAAAGGGAACTCTAGAACACTGCTGGTGGAAATGCAGACTGGTGCAGCCACTATGGAAAACAATATTGTGTTACCACAAAAAAATAAAAATTGAACTGCCATTTGACCCAGTGATCCCACTTCTAGGAACATATCCTAAGAAGCCTGCAACACCAATCAGAAAGAATATATTTATCCCCATGTTTGTAGTAGCACTATTTACAATAGCTAAGATCTGGAAACAGCGCAAATGTCCATTAGTAGAGGAATGGATCAAAAAGCTGTGGTACATATACACAATGGAGTACTACACAGCTGTAATAAAGAAAGATCTCTCATCCTTTGAGACAACATGGAGGGACCTGGAAAGTATTATTCTAAGTGGAACAAGCCAAACAAAGACAAGTATCATATGATCTCACCTATTTGTGGAATATAATGAACATAACAGTCTGAGGAATGGGGTAGTCCCAGAGACATGGAAGTGGGGTACAAACTGACAATCCCCAAAAGAGAGGGTGGTGGGGGAGAGATAAACTACAGAATTTATATGAATGTATGCATAAACAATTAATATGGACAACAAAGCTGGGGACAGGGTGGGGAGGAAGGGGGAGGGGGCAATCAGTGGGGGGAAAAGGAGAAACATCTGTACTAAAAATAAATTAATTAATTTAACAAAATTAAAAATAAGGGGAAATGGAAAGACTATATAATACAAAATATCAATTTTACATAGTAGGCATGTAATACTTGTTAATTGTAATAATTATTCTGAATTTTGTCAAAATAATGTGGCCTATTGACCAAATATTTCAAGAAAAAACTATTGTAACCAATATTTGTAACCAATATACTGATCTCATGCCAAACAGTACATTTTATTTATTTCTCTATTCATTTTTTATCCTCAGCCGAGGACATTTTTCCATTTGTTTTTTTCAGATAGAGTGGGAGGGAGAGAGAGGAAGAGAGAGGGGGGAGGGGAGGGGAGGGGGAGGGGGAGGGGAGGGGGAGGGGGAGGGGGGAGGGGAGGGAGAGGGAGAGGGAGAGGGAGAGGGAGAGGGAGAGGGAGAGGGAGAGGGAGAGGGAGAGGGAGAGGGAGAGGGAGAGGGAGAGGGAGAGGGAGAGAAACATCTACATGAAAAGAACACATGGAGTGGCTACCACCTGCACGACCCAACCAGGGCCGGGGACAAACTGCAACTAAGGAACGTGCCCTTAGTGGGAACTGGACCCATGTCTCTCTGGACCACAGGCTAATGCTTTAACTGCTGAGCCAAACCTGACAGGGCACATTTTATACTCAAGAAGTTCATCAAAAATAAATAAATTAATGATGTTTAATTTGTATTTTTTTGTTTAACAAGAATTTTCTTCTTGAAGGAAAAAAAATAGATCACGTGCTTAATTCCATCAAAAACCTAAACATATCTAAGCCTGTTGTACCAATATGTTCTATAATCAAAATATAATCTGAACCATTCAGCAAAGTCTCAGTTCACCTCATGCTTGATAAAGACAAATAAACTGTCCCTAATCACTTTAGTCTGTTACTAATGGACTCATTATTGGAATAGAAGTAGCACGACAGTTAATTTCAAAAGTGAGATATGAAGTGTCAAATAAGTCTTTTATATTTTTCTAATTTTACTTATTAGTACACATTTTGCCTTTATCATTGATGTTAAATGATGGTTTACTGTGTTATCTTATCATTTTAAGTGTGTAAGCCAGACACCTTAGCTGGTTCATAAACTCCCTGAGGGCACAAATACATCTTTTATTTCTTATAGTTCTATGGTAGGCATTCTTCACTTACAGAAATTTTAAAATGTTTACTAAATGTTGCTAAAGTGAATGACAGTGAATTAGTATTTACAAATTGTTATTTGTACTATTGAAGGAACAGTCCAGCAAATATATAAGATCAAAATCACTAGATTAATTTTGTCAATAATAAAGTTGATTATTTTTGTGATACATAGGTATCAGCTAAAACTGAGATGATCCAAAATATCCATTCAAAAATTAATTTCCAATCTCTTCATGCAGCTGTTTTTTTTTTTTTGAGATATGGTGATGAAAAATAAAATTATCTGATTGATTTTGACTTATTTTTCTTGCTTTTTTTGTTCACATATGATAGATATGCTAATGAACAGTGAAATTGCAAAAGAGTGAAAATAGAAAGCACAAATAAATTATTAAAAGCTGAGGGATAGATACCTGAGAATTATTATTACAATTTGAAAGGATATTATGCACTGATAAATTGTATATTCTATGACTTTGGCCCTATCCATTAATTCTCTGAAATAACTATGCTCAGGGAAAGATTTGAGCATACTTTCATCAACTAAAAGTTCGTATCAGTTAGTAAGTGTAAATAATAGTTGCTTTATAACCAACAATAGTGATGTTGTTATAATTAAGACTTCATTAAAAAAAAAAAACAAAACTGAAAACAGAAAAAAATGAATCTCTTGGAATCAGAGAACTATTAAGACTTTTATAGAAGTCATTTAATACATTACCCTTGTGTTGAGTACAATACCAAAACAAATATGAACAAACTATCTTTCTTAGGCATTATGGGCATTACAATTAAAAATATACTAGTCTCACTATAAAGAGTCCCATATAAACAGATCACTTATTGCCTTCATATTAGACAAATGCAATGAATTTTCTTTACTGCTTTTTTTTGTCCTCATCTTGGTAAGAATTATAAGTAGCATTTAACATGGTTTGATATGCTCCTTGAACTCCAGTATACTTCTGGCTTAACACCATTCAAATATTTTACATGATTCTTAAAATTAGATCTTAAAAAAAAAAAGATGGCATAAGGCAGGACCAGAGCAAGGGTGAGTGTGAGCAAGTGTGAGCAAGAGTAAAACAGAGTGTGAGTGGACATGAGTGTGGATGAGCAACCTTGAGCAGTGCAAAAATGAGGAGCAGAGAGTTCCTGTGAGGTGAATGGGGAGCAGCCAGCTACCATGGTAAGTGGCTTGTCAGGGTGCTTCTCCCTGTGTGGCCGGAAGGTCCTGCCGTCTAGAAAGATCACTGGTCTTCTCTAGGAGGAGGCAGCAGGGAGTGGATAGGGCTGAGTGCCTGAGTCTACCAGTGCACCATGGGACTAGTGGACCCCACTGTGTGAACACAGATAAATACATGGTAGTGGTGTTGTCAAGGTTCCTGCTCTAGGAAGTAGCAACTGGTTGGGAGCCAAGTACCATGCCCCATAGCAGCAGCCTCATTGGAGCCGAACATCACCCCCAGCAGCAATAATGCCAACTTGAGAGCCCAGCACATGTCCATATGGCAGCAGTGACTGGGTGGGAGTGGAGCACAACCCCCAAAAGCAGCTAAGGCTGGGGAGTCTAGACCCACTGCCAGCAGCAGAGGCTCGAGAGTGGCCATCCATCACCAGGCAGCAACAGGGCAGATCAACCCATCCCCAGCAGCATCAGCAGAGGCTGATCAGGAGCGGTGCCTAAGCCCAAAGAGCAGCAAGGATATGGAAGCCAGACCTTCCCCTGACAACTACAGCAGAGGATTTGGAGTGGAGACCCTCCCCCAGCAGCATAAAAGTCCCAGGAGCTGAGCATCCTCTATCCCCAACAGCAGCAAAGGATTGGGAGCTGAGAGCATCCCCTGGATACAGCAACAGCAGTAGCAGCACAAAATGGGAGCTGACACTCACCTCAAACAACATCAGCATCAACTGATCAAGAGCTGAGCCCCACCAGGCAGCAGCACAACTTTCAGGACAGACCAATACCAGCCACCAGTAGTCAATCCATAGGACCCACAGAAGGCAAGAGGCGCAAAGCACCAAAACAGTCTAGAAAGCACAGCAGCTTTATTTGATACATACCTACTTGCCTACACATTCCAAACTCCCTCACTGAGCCTAGAAATACCAGTTTGCTAACATAATAATTAAAAAAAAAAACAACAACACCCAAATGAAAGAAAAGAAGGACTCACCAGAAACAGAACTGCATGAAATGGAAACAAGCAACTTGTCAGATGAAGAATTCAAAGCAATGATTTTAAAGGGGCTCAAACAATATAGTGAGAACTACAAACAATTTAATAAGAATTATAAAGAGCCCAGTGTGAATTACATCAGCCTAAAAGAAGGTAGAAGCTATGAATAAAAATCAAGTGGAAATAAAGAATGATATAGCTGATATGAAAAATACCTTAGAAATTCACAATAGTAGATTAGAAGAAGCTGAAGATCGAATAAGTGAGTTAGAAGACATGGTAAAAAATAAACAAACAAACAAACAAACAAACTGCCCAAATAGAGCCACAAATGGGAAAACAAACAAACAAAAAAACAGGAGGAAAATTTAAGGGAGCTTTGAGACAATACAAAATGTACTAATATTCACATCACAGGGGTACCAGAAGGAGAAGAATCAAAGAAAGGATAAAGAACCTGTTTGAAGAAATAATGAAAGAAAACATCCTTAATTTGGTGAAGAAAAATGTCACACAAGTCCAGGAAATACAGAGTCCCAAGCAAGATGAACCCCAAAAGTCCCACAGTTAGAAACATCATAATTAAAATGGCAAACATTAAAGACAAAGAAAATATCTTAAAGGAAGCAGGAGAGAGACAGAAAATTACCTACAAGGGAGCTCCCATTAGACTGTCAGATAATTTCTCAATAGAAACACTGAAGGCAGAAGAGAGTGGCATGAAGTATACAAAGTAACAAAAAGCAAGGGTCTGAATTCAAGAATGCTCTATCCAGCAAAGCTATCATTCAAAATTGAAGGTAAAATAGAGCATGACAGAAAAAAAAAAAAAAAAGTTAAAGGAATTTACTACCACCAAACCAGCACTGTAAGAAATGAAAAAGGGACTGTTGTAAGTAGAAAAAAGAGAGAGAGAGAGGAACAAAGGCATAAAAGAAAAATGGTAACTAATAAGTATCTGTGAATAATAACCTTGAATATAAACGGCTTAAAGATTCAATCAAAAGACATAGGATAGCTGACTGGATAAGAAAACACAATCCATATATATGCTGTCTAAAAGAGACCCACCTCACAACAAAAGACTCACACAGGATAAAAGTGAAAGGATGGAAAATAATTTTCTACGCTAAAAAAAAAAAAAAAAAAAACAACAACCTGGTGTAGCAATACTGATATCTGATAAGATATACTTAAAAGCGAGAACCATAATAAGAGACAAAGAAGGTCTCTTTATATCACTACATAATATTAAATGGATCAACTCAAAAGGAGGCTATAACCCTGGTAAACATATATGCACCAAATATAGGAGCACCAAAATATATTTGAAGAATTCTGGAGGACCTCAAGAGAGAGATCAGTAGCAATACAATCATAGTGAGTGACTTTAACACCCATCTGACAACACTGGATAGATCTTCTAGACAAAAACTTAACAAGGAAACAGAGTCCTTAAATGACTAACTAGATCAGCTGGACTTAATTGATATTTACAGAACATTTCACCTCAAAGCTGAAGAATATATATTCTTCTCAAGTTCATGTGGGACATTCTCAAAGATAGAGCACATGTCAGGACACAAAGTAAGTCCCTACATATTTAAAAAAAATGAAAATCATACCAAGCATCTTCTCAGATGGCATGAAACTAGAATCAATTACAACAAAAACATGCAAACACACAAAGGATAATTAGCATGTTAATAAAAAACAAATGGGTTACCAATGAGATAAAAAAAATTAAAAATTTCTTGGAAACTAATGAAAATGAACACACAGTCATACAAAATCTATGGCACACAACAAAACAGTACTGAGAGGGAAGTACATAGCAATACAGGCATAGCTCAAGAAAGAAGACATTTTTTTACGACTAACTCAACACATAAAAATTAGAAAGAGAACAAAAAGGAAAAGCCAGACTTAGTGGAAGAAAAGAAGTAATCAAAATTAGAGAAGAAATAAATGACATAGAGACTAAAAAACAATTCAAAAGATAAATGAAAACAAGAGCTGCATATTTGAAAAGATAAACAAGATTGATCAACCTTTAGGCAGACTCACCAAGAAAGAGAACACAAATTAATAAAATCAGAAATGAAAGAGATGAAGTAACAATTAGAACCACAGAAATACAAATATTGTAAGAAAACACTGTGAACAATTATATGCCAAAAAATTCGACAACCTAGTTGAAATGGATAAATACTTAGAATCATATATATTTCAAACCTCAACTGGGAAAAGTCAGAAAACTTAAACACACCAATAACAATTAAGGAAGCCAGCCAATGTGGCTCAGTAGCTGAGCACTGATCCATGAACCAAGAGGTTGTGGGCTGGATTCCCAGTCAGGGCACATGCCCAGGTTGTGGGCACAATCTCCAGTGGAAGGAGGCATGTAGGAGGCAGTCAATCGATGTTTCTACCTCTCTCTCCCTCTCTATAGATAATCAATAAAGAAAAATATATATTCTTTCTGATTGGTGTTTCAGGCTTCTTAGGGTATATTACTAGAAGTGGGAACACTGGGTGAAATGGATGTTCAATTTTTAATTTTTTGAGGTAACACCATAGAGTTTTCCATAGTGGCTGTACCAGTCTGCATTCCCACCAGTTGTGTACTAGAGTCCCCTTTCCTCCACACCCTCACCAACACTTGTTGTTTGATGATTTGTTGATGGCGGCCATTCTGACAGGTATGAGGTGATACCTCATTGCTGTTTTAAATTGTATCTTTCTGATGATTAGTGATGTTGAGCAATTATTCATGTATCTTAGCCACTTGTATGTCCTGTTTAGAGAGGTCTCTATTTAGGTTCTCTGCCCATTTTTTAATTGTGTTCTTTGTCTTCCTTTTGTTGAGGTGTATGAGCAATCTATATATTTTGGAAATGAACCCCTTATTTATTGTATCATTGGCTATTATGCTCTCCCATACAATGGGTAGCCTTTCCATTTTGGTAATTGTATCTTTTGCTGTGCAAAAGCTTTTAAGTTTGATGTAGTCCCATGTGTTCATTTTCTCCTTTGTTTCGGTTGCCTTAGGTGACATATCAGTTAAAATTCTACTGCATATGATGTCTCAAATTTTGTTGCCTATATTTTATTATAGAATTTTTATGTATTCATGAATTACATTTAAGTCTTTTATCCATTTTGAATTTATTCTTGTGTATAGTGTAAGTTGATGGAAAGAATATATGTACCCCCATGTTCATAGCAGCACTATTTAAAATAGATAAGAACTGGAAACAGCCCAAATGCTCATCAGTAGATGAATGGACAAAAAAGCTGTAGTCCATATACACAATGGAGTACTATGCAGCTGTAAAAAATAAAGAGCTCTTATCCTTTGAGACTACATGGAGGGACCTAGAAAGTATTGTCCTAAGTGAAACATGCCAAACAGAGAAAGACAAGTTTCATATGATCTCACTCATTTGTGGAATATAATGAACATAACAGTCTGAAGAATTGGGTAGTCCCAGAGACATGGAAGTAAGGTACAGACTGACAATTCCTAGATGAGGGGGGGGGGGAGATAAACCACAGTACTTATATGCATGCATGCATAACCAATGGACATGAGTAACAAAGCTGAAAATAAGGTGGGGAGGGAGGGAAAGAAGGGTGTCCATGGGGAAAAAAGAAGAAACATCTGTAACATAAATGAATAAATAAATAAATAAATAAATAAATAAATAAATAAATAAATAAATAAATTTCCAAAAATTCAAAATAAATAAATAAATGAAACCTAATCAATTACAAATAAGAAAAAGTAATCAATAAAATCACACCTAACAAAAACTTTGGTTTGCACAACTACACAGGGGTATTCTACGGAGCACTAAAATAACTATCATCACTTCTCCTCAAACTATTCCAAAAAATTCAGTAGGAAGAAAGACTTCCAAACTCTTTTTATTGGGATTGCATAACCCTAATCCCAAAACCAGATAAAGACAATACAAAGAAAGGCAATTACGGGCCAATATCCCTGATGAACATGGATGCCAAAATCCTCAACAAAATCTGAGCAAATCAAATTTAGCAATATATATATATTTTTAATTAATTCATTTATTTTTGTTACAGATATTTCTCGTTTTTCCCCCACAGAATCCCCCTTCCCCCTCCCTCCCAGCCCTCTCCCCAGGTTTGTTGTCCATGTCTGTTGTTAATGCATACATGCATATAAGTTCTGTGGTATATCTCTCCTCCCCACCCCCTCTTGTGGGGATAGTCAGTCTGTACCCCACTTCCACGTCTCTGGGACTACCCCATTCCTCTGAATGTTATGTTCATTATATTCCACAAATAAGTGAGATCATATGATACTTAACTTCCTCTGTTTTCCTTTTTTTGCTTCAGATAATACTTTCCAGGACCCTCCATGTCGTCTCAAAGGATAAGTTATCTTTCTTTCTTACAGCTGCATAGTACTCCATTGTGTATATGTACCACTGCTTTTTTATCCATTTGTCTGCTGATGACATTTGGGCTGTTTCCAGATCTTAGCTATTGTATATAGTGCTGCTATGAACATGGGGGTATATATATTCTTTCTGATTGGGGTATATTCCTAGAAGTGGGAACACTGGGTGAAATGGAAGTTCAATTTTTAATATTTTGAGGTAACACCATATTGTTTTCCATAGCAGCTGCACCAGTCTGCATTCCCACCAGCAGTGTACTAGAGTCCTCTTTTCTCCCCACCCTCGCCAACACTGGTTGTTTGATGATGTGTTGATGGCAGCCTTTCTGAAAGGTGTGAGCTGATACCTCATTGTTGTTTTAATTTGCATCTCTCTGATGATTAGTGATGTTGAGAATTTCTTCATATGTCTCTTGGCCATTTGTATGTCCTGTTTGGAGAGGTGTCTATTTAGTTCCTCTGACCATGGTTTAATTGGGTTCTTTGTCTTCCTTTTGTTGAGTTGTATGAGCACTCCATATATATTGTAAATTAACCCCTTATCTGATATATCATTGGCAATTATGCTCTCCTATACAGTGGGTAGCCTTTCCATTTTCATGATTGCATCTTTTGCTGTATAGAAGCTTTTGAGTTTGATGTAGTCCCATGTGTTCATTTTCTTCTTTGCTTCTGTTGCCTTAGGTGATGTATCAGTGAAAATTCTGCTGCATATGATGTCTAAAATTTTGTTACCTGCATTTTCTTTGAGGATTTTTATGTATTCATGAGTCACATTTAAGTCTTTTACCTATTTTGAGTTTATTATTGTGTAGGGTGTAAGTTCATGGTCTAGTTTTATTTTTTTGCATTTTTTTCAATTTTCCCAACACCATTTATTAAAGAGGCTGTCTATACTCCACGGTATGCTCTTGCCACCTTTGTCAAATATTAATTGAGCATATTGCCTTCTATCCATTTCTGGGTTCTCTGTTCTGTTCCACTGGTCTATATGCCTGTTCTTGTGCCAGTACCAGGCTCTTTTGATTACAGTGGCTTTGTAGTATAACCTGAAATCTGGTAATATAATCCCTCCTACTTTGCTCTTCTTTTACAAAATTTCTGTGGCTACTCGAGGTCTTTTTTGGTTCCATATAAACTTTTGAAGTATTTGTTCTAGTTCCGTGAAGTATGTCATTGGTATTTTGATGGGGATTGCATTGAATCTATAGATTGCTTTGTGTGGTATGGATATTTTAATGATGTTAATTCTTGCAATCCATGAACAAAGTATGTGCTTCCATTTTTTTATATCTTTCTCTATTTCTTTTTTCAATGACCTGTAATTTTCTGCGAAAAGGTCCTTTATTTATTTGCTTAAGTGTATTCCTATGTATCTTAATTTTTTTTTTTGCTGCAATGGTAAATGAAATTGTTTTCTTAGTTTTTCTCTCTGTGAGTTCATGATTGGTGTATAAGAATGCCATCAATTTCTTGACATTAATTTTGTATCCTTCTACTTTGTCAAATTTATTTATTAAGTCTAGTAAATTTTAGATGGAGTCTTTGGAGTTTTCTATGTTTAATGTCATGCCATCTATAAATAATAACACTTTCACTTCCTCCTTTCCAATTTGGATCCCTTTTATTTTATCTTCTTGTATGATTGCTGTGGCTAAGACTTCCAGTTCTATGTTAAATAAGGATGGCAAAAGTGGGCATCCCTGTCTTGTTCTTGTTCTTAAGGAAAATGTTTTTAGTTTCTGCCCATCGAGTATGATGTATGGTGTAGGTCTTTCATATATGGCCTTTATTATGTCGAGATATGATCCCTCTATTCCCACACTGCTGAGCAGTTTTATCAGGAATAAATACTGGATTTTGTCGAAGGCTTTTATGTCATCTATTGATATGATGATGTTGTTTTTACTCTTCAGTTTATTTATGTGGTGTATCACATTTATTGATTTGTGAATATTGTACCAGCATTGCATCCCTGGGATGAATCCCACTTGGTCATGGTGAATAATTTTTTTTGATGTGTTGCTGGGTCCGATTTGCTAGCATTTTGTTCAGGATTTTGGCATCTATGCACATCAAGGATATTGGTGTGTAGTTTTCTTTCTTTGTAAAGTCTTTTCCTGGTTTTGGAATTAGAATTATGCTGGCCTCATATAACGAGTATGGAAGTCTTCCTTCTTCTTGAATTTTTTGAAATAGTTCAGGAGAATGGGTGTTAGTTCGTTTTTGCATGTTCAGTAAAACTCCCCAGTGAAGCCATCCGGGCCTGGGCTTTTGTTTGCTGGGAGAGTCTTGATTACATCTTCAATTTCCTTAGTTGTTATTGGTCCATTCAAGTTTTCTATCTCTTCCTGGTCCAGTTTTGGGAGACTACGTGTTTCTAGAATTTTGTCTATTTCGCTTAGGTTGTTGAATTTGTTGCCATATAATTGTTCATAGTAGTTGTTAACAATATTTTGTATTTCTGTGGTATCAGTTGTTACTTCTCCTTTTTTATTTCTGATTTTGTGTATTTGGATTCTCTCTCTTTGTTTCTTGGTGAGTCTAGCTAAGGGTCCATCAATCTTGTTTATCTTTTTGAAAAACCATCTCTTTGCTCCATTGATCCTTTTAATTGCTTTTTTGGTGTCTATGTCACTTATTTCTGCTTTGATATTTACTATTTACTATTTCCTTCCTTCTACTTGCTTTAATTTTTTTTTTTTCTCTCTAGTTCTTTAAGTTGTGAGGTTAGGTAGTCTATTAGAGATTTTTCTTGCTTCTTGAGGTAGGCCTCTAGTGCTATGAACTTCCCTCTCGGAACTGGTTTCGCTGTATCCCATAGCATTTGTGTTGTTGTGTATTCATTTTCATTGGATTCCAGGAAGTTTTTAATTTCTTCCTTGATCTCCTTTTTGAGCCATTCATTATTTAATAACATGCTATTTAGCTTCCATGTGTTCAAATGTCTTTGCATGTTCTTGTTGCAATTGATTTCTAGTTTCATGCCATTGTGATCTGAGAAGATGTTTGATATGATTTTAGTCTCCTTGAACTTGTAGAGACTTAGTTTGTGTTCTAACATGTAGTCTATCTTTGAGAATGTCCCATGTGCACTTGAGAAGAATGTGAATTCTGTAATTTTGGGGTTTGATTATCTGTAGATATATATTAAAACCATTTGGTCTAGTACTTCATTTAGAGTCTCTGTTTCCTTGCTAATTTTTTGTCTAGAGGATCTATCCAGTGATGTCAGTTGGGTGTTGAAGTCCCCTACTATGATTGTATTGCTGCCATTTTCTCCTTTGAAGTCTTCCAGAAGATTTATAATATATTTTGATGCTCCTATATTGGGTGCCTATATGTTTATCAAGGTTATATCTTCCTATTGAAAAGATCCTTTTAATAGTATGTTGTGGCCTTCTTTGTCTCTAGTTTTGGTCTTTATTTTGAAATCTATTTTATAAGATATGAGTATTGCTACCCCAGCTTTTTTTCCTTTCGGGTTTCTTGGAAGATTTTTTTCCATCCCTTCACTTTCAACCTATGTGAGTGTTTTGTTGTGAGGTGGGTCCCTTGTATACAACATATAGATGAGTCATGCTTTCTTATCCAATCAGCTCCTCTTTGTCTTTTTATCAGAGCATTTAATCCATTTACCTTTAAGGTAATTATCGATATGTATTTATTTATTGCCATTTTTGTTTAGTGTGCTTCTATTTTTCTTCCTATTTCTCCTGTTAATTACAGCAGTTCTTTTAATATTTTTTGCAGTACTGGTTTGATGCTAAAATATTCCCTTAGCCTTTTTTTTTTTTTTTTTTTTTTGTCTGGGAAACTGTTTATTTGACCTTCTATTTTGAATTATAACCTTGGTGGTTAGAATAGTCTTGGATTCAGATCCTTGTTTTTCATGATCTTGATTACCTTATGTCATTCCCTTCTTGCCTGTAGTGTTTCTTTTGAGAAGTCAGCTGAGAGCCTTATGGGGTTTCCTTTGTAGGTAACCTGTTGCTTATCTCGCTGTTTTTAGGAATCTCTCTTTGTCTTTAGTTTTTGGCATTTTGATTACTATGTTTCTTGGTGTGGGCCTATTTGGGTTCTTCTTACTTGGGGCTCTCTGTGCTTCTTGAACTTGAATGCGGTCTTCCTTCACCAAATTAGGGAAGTTTTTGTCACTATTTCTTCAAATATATTCTCTAACCCTTGCTCATTTTCTTCTTCTTTGTGGTCTCCTATGATGCGAATGTTATTACGTTTCCAGTTGTCCCACAGTTCTCTTAAACTGTCTTCCTTTTTTTTCATTGTTTTTTTCCTTTTGGTTTTCTGATTTTTTTTTTTTTTTATCCTATCTTCTAATTCACTGATCTGGTCCTCCGCTTCCTCTACTCTGCGTTTAGACCTTCCAATACGTTCTTTTTTTCTGATATGTCATTCTTCATTTCTTCTTGGTGGTTTTTAATTTCCAACTGGTTGATTTTCTACATTTCTATGTCTTTACTCATGGTGCTCATGTTCTTACACATGCTGTTGAGCTTCGTCAAGATCATGGCTGTGAATTCTAATTCTGTTACCTTGCTTAACTGGACCTCATTTATCTCATCTTCAGTAGAGGTCTCTTTTTCTTTCATTTGGCTTTTGTTTTTGTTTTTCACCATTTTGGCTATCACAGTGGGCTTTGGAGCCTGCCTAATTTTCCCTGTTGGTGTTGGCGTTCTGCTGTTTGCTGCTCCCTCTCCTGGGTTTGGGTGAGCCAGGGAGGACCCACGTTAAACACCACTGTCAATTTTTACTTTCCTGGTTAGAGTTGCTAGCCCATGGAGTGGTATAGTTATCCTCTAGCTTTTTTCCTGGAGGCTATCAATAGAGGTTACCTGAAGAACCTTGGCTTCTCAGTTGAATGAAAAACTCCCTCAGGTGCTCAGTGTAAGAGGATTTCCCAAGGGTGGGGCAAATCCTGGTTGTTAATGGGCCTCAATTAACACTTCAATGGCCACTGAGTGGGGTTGAATCTCCCAGGGAGGGGCCGCCACCTCTCCCCAGGGTCCTGGGAAGGAGTAAGATGACCACAGTTTTGCTTGGCTGCAACTCAGCAAAAGCTCTGAGCGCCCTCCAAATCCTGATTGTCCCCACACAGTTCCAGTCCATTCTGCCCTCCCTCTGCCATATCTCAAGGAAAGTAGCTGCTGCTATTTTATCCTCTGTCCTGGCTGTGTGCTATGGAGCCACTTGGGAGTTTAACCCGAGGGTGCTGCTCCCAGCTAAGGTCACCTCTCCCAGCTGAGGCTGCTGCCAATCATGGGCTCTCAGCCCCCTCTTGCATCTACCTACTGGGATTGAGTCAATGTCCCTGGTTATATGGTCCTCTAAGCTGCTTTTCTCTTGCTTTTTCCTGACTATTTGTCTTTATTTTTGTTGTAATTCAAGTCTGATCCTGGGAGATGGTCTGCGTAGCTTTCATTCACTCCGCTGCCCTTTTCAGAATCTAGCAATATATTTTTAGAAATTATACACCACGATCAAGCGGGATTTATCTCAGTGATGTAAGGCTGGTACAATATTTGTACATTGAGAAATGTGATACACCACATAAACAAAATGAAAGATAAAAATCATGTGATCATATCAATAGATGATGAAAAAACATTTGACAAAATCCAGCATCTATTCTTGATAAAACTCTCAGTAAAGTGGAAATAGAAGGATCATATCTCAACATAATAAACGTCATTTATGAAAAACCTACATCCAACATCCTACTCAATGGGTAAAACTTAAAACATTTCCCTTAAAAACAGGTACAAGACAGGGATGCCCACTTTCACCACTTGTATTTAACATCATACTGGAAGTCTTAGCCATAGCAATTAGACAAGAAGAAAAAATAAAAGGGATCCACATTGGAAAGGAAGATGGGAAAATGTCATTATTTGCAGATGATATGATATTGTGTATGGAAAACCCTAAAGACTCCATCAAATATCTACTAGACTAAATAAATTAATTTTTCAAAGTATCAGGCTAAAAAATCAACATCCAGAAATTACTATCATTTTTATACACCAAAAGTGAACACACAAAAATATAAATTACAAAAACAATCCCATTTACTTTTGCAACAAAAAAAAATTAAGATACCTAGGAGTAAACAACCAAAGAAGTAAAGAACCTATTTGCAGAAAACTATAGGACATTGAAAAAAGAAATAGAGGAAGATATAAAATCATGGAAGCATATACCTTGTTCATTGATTTGAAGACTTAACATCATTAAAATGTCCATACTACCCAAAGCAATCTATAAATTCAATGTAATCCCCATTAAAATACCAATGACATGTTTCACAGAACTAGAGCAAACACTCCAAACGTTGATATGGAACCAAAAAAAACTGAATAGCAACAACAATCTTGGAAAAGAAGAACAAAGGTGGAGGGATCCCAATACCAAATATCAGGTTATACTACAAAGCCATTGTAATCACAACAGATTAGTACTGGCATAAGAACATGCTTATAAATCAATGGAGCAGAACAGAGAACCCAGAAATTGACCCAAGTCAATTTTATTACTTACTATCTAGTAATACTTAATCCTCATAGAACCCTACCAAGTGAGTCTTATTCCATTCAGTGGTTAAGGAAATCTAGTGCCTGAAGAGGATAACTTGTAAAATCACAAGGCTCATAGATTGTGAAGTGGTGGGGCTGAAATTTAAACCCTTCACATCTGGCTTCAGAGTCCAAGATCTTAACCACCAGTCTATAAATTAAGTAATATATTGATTCCTCTTTGTAGGCAAAGTTTATATGAGGCTATACAGCTAATAAGTAACAGATCTATAATCTGGTATGTTTTATTTTAAAACTTATGCTTCTTAATAAAAAATAATATAATAAACAATATTTATTAACCACTGGAGACCTCTCTATTTAGTAGATGGGATGCTGCCTTGTTTATCAATCATTCAATAAAGCCAGTCTTTAATTTTACTTGGTTGGCTTTTTGAAAAAAAAAAAAAAAAATCAGCCATAAAATTCTGTGTGGCCTAACCCAGTTATACATATGAATTTTAGCTAAGAGTAAAGTTTATGTAATCCCTATGTAATAGCTTTGAAGTGAGGAGGGAGAGGGTCATATTTTTAAAAACCTTCAATCTTTATCACGTCCTATTCTTACTCCCACTCTTATGATTGCTTAGGAAGTTGAAAGTGGGAATACATTTCTACGTTTGGAAGTAAGATTTAAGAAAGGGTAGACATGTTGCTAATTAACCTATCTTTGTTTTTATGATCTGCTTCTACAATCTATATTACCTAGTGAGGATTACTTAGTTCTAATCAATTGGCTGGCCATTTGAAAGTCAGAAATAACAAGGTTGTTCCTTGTCATTCTAAATATTTATGGGGTTACTGCTTCCATATCTTCTCTACCTTCCCGAAAATTATGCTGAAATTACGGTGAATTTTATTTAAAAGTTTGGAATTTGCATACCTCTTCTCTGCATCATTAATATAAACACATACTTACACGTGCGTGCACCCGCACTAGCATGAGCACACACACACACACCAGCAAGTGAAACTAATGTTTGAAGTCATCCCAATATTTATGTCTCTGAAGAAACATTTAAAAATTAAAATAAATTTTAAAAGTACCTGTGAGTGCATTTTGTCAACTTTGACTTTTATTCCTAGAAAGTCACTGGAAGGCTTTGAGTAGAGTATTGACATTATGTGACAAACTTTTTTTTTTTTTAGTTTTTATTCTTTATTGATTTTAGAGAGAGATGAAATGAGAGGGAGAGAGATAGAAACATCGATGAGAGAGAGCATCAATTGGCTGCCTCCTGCATGACCCCACTGGAGATTTGGCCCACAACCTGGGCATGTTTCATGACTGGGAATAGAACTGGCAATCTCTTCGTGCATGTATCCACGCTCAACCAGTGAGCCACACTGGCTGGGCGTGACATTTTAACTGCACCACTCTGACTAGTGTCAATACTTCAGGGAGAGGCAGAGGCATCAGTTAGGAGGCTATTGAAATAATCTACATTCTAAATGACTGTGGCTTAGACAAAATGCTGGTAGTCAAGTCATAATCCAAGAATTGTTTGGATTATGAATATATTGTTTTATTTATTTACTAGAAATGTTAAACCCCAAAGAATAATTGAAAGAACTATGCAATGAATATTTATAAACCTTTCACTTAGATTTAATAGCTATAACATTTTCACATTCATTTTGCTATTTTTTTCTTTACACTCATACACAAACACACACACACACACACACACACACACACACTTTCTTTTCTGTTAAACCATTCCAAAGTAGGCTGCAGACAGACACTTCACCACTAAACACTATTTCACTGTGCATCTCCCACCAACAAAGACCATCCCCTATACAACTACTGCAGTATTACCTCACCTAATAAAGTCGATATTAATCCAAAACATTATCCAACACAAAGTTGCTACCCAAGACACCAAAATTGTCCAAAAATGTACTAAACAGGTTTTTATTTTCATTTATATTTTTTGATCTATGATCTGTACAAGTTTGATAAGTGGCATTTGACTCTCTCCTTGCCCCCACCCCCCAATCCAGATAATGCTCCTCCACTTCCGGCTGTTTCTCATGGCACTGAGTACTTTTTCAAAAGAATGTGTCGTATGTATTTTATTTTAACTCTTTTTTTAAAAAAGATTTTTTATTGATTTTTAGAGGGAGAGGCAGGAAGAAGGAGAGAGAGAAAAAAATTGATGTGAGAGAGAAACGTCAATTAGTTGCCTCCCACATGCCACACACTGGGGATCGAGCCTGCAACCCAGACAGGTGCCCTGACCAGGAATTGAACTGACAACCTTTCGGTTCATGGGGCACTCAACCATCTAAGCCACACCAGCCAGGGTGGCACTGAATACTTCTAAAAGTCCAGACCAGTTATCCTACAGAACTTCCCACATTCTATATTCCTCTAACATATGATTATGATTAGGTTAAAAATTTCCAGTAAAAACTCCTCATAGGTATATTGTGTACTACCCACTACCTAACATCAGGGGGTACATAACTGTCAGGCCATTTCACAACTGGAGGACCTAATAATAAACTTAGTTATAGTAGTGACTACTGATAGCTGAGATCTGGAAAGAGCCCAAGTGTTCTTCAGTAGATGAGTGGATAAAAAAGTTATGGTACATTTACACAATGGAATACTATGCAGCAGTAAGAAAAAAAGATCTCTTATCCTTTGAGATGGCATGGAGGGGCCTGGAGAGTATTATGCTAAGTGGAATAAGCCAGAGAAAGATGAGTAACACATGATCTCATTTATTTATGTACTATAATGAAAAAAATAAGCTGATGATCAAAATGGATCCAGAGACATGTGAGTAGGGAATAGACTGACAAACCTCAGAGGGAAGCAGAGGGGGGAGATCAACCAAAGAACTTATATGCATATATGCATAACCAATGGACACAGACAATGGTGTGGGGAAGGTGAGATGGGGGTGGGAGTGGCAAGGAGGAGGTCAATGGGGGAAAAAGTGGGAATATCTGTAATACTTTCAACAATAAAATTAAAACATAATAATAATTATTTCCACTGTAAAGGGGGCATTTTTCTCTTTACAATTAACAATTATCCTTGGGGTAATATTTGTAGACCATGAATGTCCTGTTACTGACACCATTTCACTGAATAGTTTTTATATCTAATGTTTACCTTTTCACAAATTAATCATTACTCAAGGGGTTACAATGAAGTGATCTTCTAATCTTATTATTCCTTAAAATTTATTAGCTGTCAGCCTTCAGCAAAGAAATTTCCACTCTGTGTCATTTCTCCCCTGCCCCTGACTTTTGTGATAAACTCATTCTTTTTAAATTCAATTTATTGTCATTGTTACTTTTTTCAATGTGCAATTTTTCTCAAACATATCCAGTGTGAGCCAAGTCAAATTGGTTCCTGTGTCTGGTTGATATGACCCCTACCCCTATTAGTATTTTAGTGCATCCTTACTTTCTGTCATAAGGTATTTTGAAAAAAGAAACACAGAAAGTATAAACCAGAAACCAATGAATATGATAACCTAGGATTAATGTGGAGGGTGGAAGGATAAAAGGGAAACTTTTTTGAATTTATATTCTTATATAGCTTTGATTTTTATTGTGTCTGTGTGTGTAGTGTGTGTGTGTGTGTGTGTGTATCTTTAAAATACAAACAATAAAATTAAATCCAGAAGATAAATGAATCAGACTATAAAGTTAAAAACAAATAAAAAACCAATATGTCAAATAACATAAGCACACAGAAAAAAAAATAATTCAGTAACATTTAAAATAGTACTCTAGCTGTTCTTTGGCAGGGATAGAATCTTAAACAACATTATTTGAACACCATAAATTTACATATATATGTAAAATTCTTTAACTTTACTCATTATGTTTGTTTTCAAGACTTGTATTTTGAAATTGTTAATATTCTAGAATAGAGAAAATATTACTATTATTAAAAACAGAGTTCTCACTGTTGAATAAAGGGAATGTAAATACAAAATAAGGTGCCTTTAGTTCTGTCCATTGAAGAAGCCTAAAAGCAAGAACACCTTAGTAGCAATGAGTATACATAATAACAAGTTTTTTAGTACTTAAATTACATTCCCCTGATGAAAGAAACCAGGGTTTCTTGAAGAAATGGTTGAATCCAGGTTTGAGGCAGAAAAAGTACACAGTTCTAAGATACATTTTGTAGGTCAAATGCACTAGATGTTTGGCATGTTTTGTATTAGGTCAGGTAAAAAAAAGGGGGGGGGTCAATGATGACTTCCAGGTTTGGGGACTGATCAACTGAGTAAATGAACTGTCATTTACTTAGTTCAGGAATACTGAAAGAGAGGCATTTTTGGAAGGGGAAAGAAAACATTTAGCTTGGCTAGGTGAAATAGCTTATGCCCATTATATCTTCAAGTACACATGTTGTGTGGGCAATAAAATATGTAAGTTCTGAGAAGAAATATGGGAGGAGATATAAATTTAGGAATCATCCACATTTATATGGTATTTTTATTTTCACAAACGAGGATCTTATTTGACCACATTTAGTAGCTGGAATGAGTTTTCCTAACATTTGTGATATTAACTCTATGACTGTTGGTGAACTTGAGGCCTCCCTTTATTATAGCCATGATCTTACCTTGAAGACATGGAGCTTCTGTGTCTGCTGTGGCATATACTGTAGGGAAGTCCCTTCCTTCTGCCCTCCAGCATCTAAAAAATTAATTATCCCCTTCATTATCCCCTTAAAATATCTATGCCCTCATGCCTAATCACTGCTTTCTCTAATTTTTAGGTTAGTCCATGTTCTCCTATAAAAACTCATTTGCTATCAGTCTCTAATTGAATGTGTATTGTTGTTTCTTGGCCCTGTTTTCAGTGTCAACCTGGTCTTATCTACTTCATAATATGTAGACATGTCTTAAATCTTCTGCTTTATTAATGTTACCTACCCAATTTTCCAGTGATCGCATTGATTTATTCTTATTTTATACTTCTGCTGTCATTTTGATGGGATTTGGGTATATAAACTGTTTAGAAATTGTTTTGATTATAATAGCTAAGTTTATTGAATACCACTCTTCTGTTTTAGCAGTGGGAACCTAGCTCACCAAATATCCTACAATAGAACACTGAAATAGTAATAGTTAATCCTTATACAGCACAGTGCTTACTATTTTCCAGGCAGTCTTACAAGTGTATGTAGCATGTATTAACTCATTTAATCTTTTTTAAATTTTTTTTTCTTTATCAATTTGAGAGAGAGAGAGAAAGGGAGAGGGAGAGAGAGATAGAAACATTTATGAGAGAACATCGATTGGCCGCCTTCTGCATGCCCCCTCCCTGGGGATTAGGCCCACAACCTGGGCATGTGCCCTGACCAAGAACTGAACCAGCAAGCTCTTGGTGCATGGGTGGAAGTTCAACCATTGAACCACACCGGCCGGGCAACTCATTTAATCTTGACACAATTTTATGAATTAAGTGCTAATATTTTCTACACTTTACAAAAGAATTTATATCCCAATGTATGCATTTCATTCATTTATAGATTATACAAATCTATAACTATTAAATGCATCATAAAGCTGCATACAAATATAATTTAAAAAATAATTAAATATAAATTCCAATATTTGCTTCCTATATTCCAATGGGTCATCTTCACCAGACCCTGAAGTGCCTACAAATGACTGTTGATACTACTTCTTTTTTTTCCCCCTCTTTTCTTTTTTCCCACCCCACCTCCAGTGCTTTCATCTCCCCTTTTCTCCTTACCCCAGCATTTTGCTATCCCCTCTCCTCCATCTAGCCCTCATCTCTGAACACATTGCCTCCTCTTTTTCCAAATTCTGAGCCTCTGTCTTCTCCTTCAACCCCTTTTCTGCAGCTTGTTCTTTCCTTTCCCTTTTACAGTCTACACCCCCCACCATTGCTGCAAACTCATCCCCTGCACTCTTTCAAACTAAGTGTGCAACCCTACCTCTTCTGAGCCCAGGGTTTAGCTGCACACTGTCTAGCCAGCCCCCGAGACCAGCTTACCTTCTCCAGGTTCTGTGTGTGCCCTGCCACGGCTGAGTCCCACTTTCAACTCCCAGCCCCCCACCTGGATACATGGTGAACCACAAGCAGGATGTCTTGTAACCCTCCATTGAGGTTCCTCATATTTAGTGATGATGACATGAAGCTAACCCGGGGGCCCAGGCTCAGCCTCACTCCAGACTACACACCCACTGGAGTTAGAAGAGTTGCTGGTGGCAGCAGTGGCACCACCACCTTCATTTGAGACCCTGACCGAGGCTCCGATGGCATTAATCATTGCTGGAGAAGAAGTTGTAAAATATGTTCTATCGCAATACACTACCAGTAAAGAAGGCCCAACCACACCGTCTGGCCAAGTGACTGGAGTCAAGGCATTTTGAGAAAATTTTATAAGAAGGTTTCAGTTTTTTGCAGAAGGTGGGCCTAGAAAGGCATTGTGGTAAAACACTTGGTAATTTGCATCTCTCAGGCCACTGGAATGGCTCATCATAGGATTTGTTTCTGTTTGTCCTACCTTGACAATGTCCAAAAGCACGTGCATTTTTTTAATGGAGGGTCCAGATTTGCCTTCCAAGATATTTTAATAGGGCTAACAGTCATGGTGTTTGAATTCTGTAGTGTTCTTTAAGAAAACCACATTCATTACTTTATATCTACCCCAGGTCCATAGACCTTATATGTTCTCACAGGAATAAATGGATGGTTGGGTATATTAATTAGTCAAGAATTAATGGCTTAGTGGCCACCAATGGCATCTCATTCAGTGGTCACATCAAAAGAATACTTGTCAATCAAACACTTATACCCAGAAGACAAGCACAGTGCCAGAATGACTGCCAAAATAAACAATTATTTCATGGATGTCACCAGCTGACTGGCTGCTTGCCTGCTTTTCCATGGATTCATTATTCACCAAGGAATATTTTTAAATGCGTGTGTTAGAGCTAAACAGACTTAAATTGTAACTACTGGATATGATTAATGCTGCCACAGATTTACAGCTATGTACAGAGCGTCCTTTGTTTGTACCCTGTCCCCCAAAACCCGAACTGTGTGAATATATTCTATTATTATTATAGAAGTAGAAAATAAATAAATACATCAAACTCAGAAAAAAATAATAAATATTTTTTAAATTATTATGGTGTATGAATATATATCAATATGAAGATGTCAGTGGCACACAGGATATATAATAAAGGAAACACTACACAGAAAAGAGTGTATTAAAAACATAACCAAACCAATCAATAATTCCCTGTGCTAACTGGCAATCAGTTATTAAATTCTAGTCTTCTTTTGCTCTTGAGCCAAAAATAACTCCCATTGCAGGAAATAAAGATGTTACCTTTTTTTCCCTTATTTTTCTGAAATTGTAATTTTCTTTTATATAATCCACATTTTTTAATTAATTAGTTTATTTTTGTTACAAATGCCCCCCAATACCCCCCTCTCTATCCCCACTCAAGCATTGTTGTCTATGTCCATTGGTTACACATACATGTATATAAATTATTTGGTTTATCTCACCCCCACCCCCTGAAGTTTGTGAGTCTGAACCGTACTTTTTTGAAATTGTAATTTTCTTTTTCTGGGCTAAAACTGCTACTAAGAATCATTGACTAAAAAAATGCTGAATGGAAGCCATCTCAACTGTCCTGTCCACTAAGCAACTCTACCCTCAGATTTTTAACTGGTTTTCATTGGTATATTAGTTTTTAGGGCTTCCATTAAAAAGTACCACAAATTGGGTGACTTATAAAAACAGAAATTTATTGCCTCACAGTTCTGGAGGTGAGATATCTGAAATGAAGCTGTTGGTAGGATCATGCTCCTTCTGAAACCTGTACGTAATGGATCTTCACTTTCTTTTTATAGTTAATAAGACTCTTGACTTTGAAAACATAATCCCAATCTCTTCTTTCATCTTCACAAGATTTATCCCTATAACAATTCACATCATTTTCCCTCTATGTGTATATGTTTTCAAATTTTCCCATTTTATAAAGACACCAGTAATATTAGATTAGTAGCCACCTTAACTATTTCATTTTTTACTTGATTACCTCTGTAAAGACCTTATCTCCAAATAAGGTCACATTCTGAGGTATGGTGGTTACGACTTCAAATATTTTTCTGGAGGGTGGATACAGTTTAACCCATAAAAGGTAGTGCCAGGAGGTTCCTTTTACCATCCTTAACAGCCTTGTCAAGTGTCCTTCTCAGAGCATGGTATTTGTGACTGAGCATTCCACTGCAACAGAGGTCCAACCCATTCAGAGGACAGTGGACTGATGTCCAATCAATCCCTTTTAGTTTGAACACTACATATTTATCAGTACAGCCAAGGATGGCACTGACTTATCTTTGCCAGTTTAATTTCTTGAAACCCAGGTTTTTTGCAGAGATTGCTGTCCAGCAAAGCCTTCCCCAACCAAAATACATGATGTTGATTTTTAAAAATCTAAATATATGAGTTTACATTTTTCCATGTAAAATTGTGTTTTATTACAACTTTTGGTATTTTTTAGCCCATCACTCTAACCCTTGAAGCTATATGCAAATATTGTGTGTATAAGAGTATCTGTTTTCATCACTTAATCAGAGGAATTTGAGAGATTTGTGAATCTTCAGTCTATTATCTAACATCTAGTTACTACTCTAGCTTTTTGTTACCTACAGATTAGATGACTTGGATTTTGTTTCCTCATTGAAATTATAGATACAAATATTGGCCAAGACCAAATTCAGAACGAAGCAACATGTAAGGATACCTCCCCATAGGCTAACATTGATCCATCAATTAAGAAATTAGAAGAGCAGTATGAATTCACCTTACTCTAGTATCCCCTATTGATTCCACAGCATCTATAAAGCATCCCCATGTTCTAGTCACTGTGCTGGTTATTGAGAATCTCTTTATTGTGATGGGAAACAAAAGTACTATGGTAAGTGTGAACAAACCAGGCAAGTATAATAAAAACAAGCAAGATAATAGATTTTAAGAGGTGAGATGGAACTAAAGACAAACAAAAATTGAGATGAGGAAATGGTCAGGTCTCTTTTTTGTAGTATGTACATCAAATCTTCTAAAAAATAATCTACCGGCCCTGGCCAGTTAGGCTCAGAGGTTGGAGCGTCGGCCTGAGGACAGGAGAGTCCCAAGTTCAGTCCCCGCTGGGCCCTAATGGCTAGGGGCATGTACCAAAATCATCATCATCATCATCATCATCATCATCATCATCTACCATTTGCAACAACATAGATGGAGCTAGAGAGCATTATGTTAAGTGAAATGAGTCAGACAAAGAAGGACAAATACCATATGATTTCACATATATGTGGAATATTAAAAAAAATAAAAGGTAAATGAACAAACAAAACAGAACCAGACTCATAGATAAAGAACAAACTGATAGTTGCCAGAGGAAAAGGAAGTTGGGGGACTGGGTGAAATAGGTAAAAGTATTAAGAAGTACAAATCAATAATCACAAAATAGTCATGAAGATGTCAAGTACAGTATAAAGAATATAGTCAACAATATAGTAATAACTATGTATGGTGCCAGCTACGTATAGACTTATTGGGGGAATCACTTCATAACTTAGATAAACATGTAAATCACTATGCTGTACAACTGAAACAAATATAATATTGAATATCAACTATAACTGAAAAGAAAATTTAAATCTATATTTTTTCCTCATTCTCTTCACCAAATTATAATTTCTTCATTGCTTATTACCTGTCTCCTGCCCCTTATAACTCTGATGGATATGTTTTATAAACTATCATGAAGTATTGTTACCTGTGGAAGGGGGTATCCTCTTCCTCACTGAGTGCCAGGTGTGGGGTCTTTATGATATCCAGAAAAAAAAATAATGTTCTGAGATTCACAAAGGAAGATGAGTGTTTTTTATTTGTGTGGAATTACATCCCTGGGTTTCCAAAATCCCATTTTCCTTAACCCAGTCCTGAAAGAAGTGCAGCTGGGAATTCAGTAGAGCTAAAAGGAAAACCAGTGTTCAGAGTTTCCATTCTATGTTGGAATTGGGTCCAGTATAACATTAGGTTAGTTGCAGTCCATTAGTCCATTGTGTGGAGTCCATAAAGCTGTGTGCCATGTTGGATGAATTCAGGGGTATGAGAGCCCCCACAAGCCTGGTGTCCAGCATAACACATCAAAAGCCAAACGAGTAAGAGAACAAACTTCTTTGGGGATTTCATATTTCAAAAATATCCGTGCTTGCAGTGGCCACATCTACTCTGTCCAGTGACCTGTTACCAGGTGTGACTGACAGGCAAGTACCTTCCCTATTTCACCCAGACTTTACTAGGCATGCATTTATTCTCCTCCTGTCCAGTCCCTTCCCCCAGCGATCAGTGGGGAATGGACTGGTAGCTTCCTGGGAGTGTTAAACTTCAGCTTCCTGGCAAAGCTGCTCAAAAGATACACCTACAATATTTGGCCTTCCCTTTGCTTCTTTCCTGTTATTAATAACTAGGTTAATTACAATGGTATCAGTATCTCTTTTCTATCTTCGAGAGATTTATAGCTAACCTCATCATTCTTCAACAAACCCTCTTTCACTTATTGTTTGTCATTGTTGTCATTTTTTGTTAATCCTCACACGAGGTCATTTTTTCATTGATTTTTAGATAGAAGGGAGGGAGGGAGGGAGAGAAAGACATCAATGTGAGAGAGATGCATTGATTAGTTGCCTCCCAAACGACCCCAACCAGGGCCAGAGAGTCGAACCTGTAACCCAGGTACGTGCCCTTGCCTGGAAATTGAACCTGCGACCCTTAGGTTCATGCCACAGATCTACACTCTAACCCCTGAGCCAAACTGGCAAGAGGTTTCCTTCACTTGTTAAACTCTAAACTATCTTGGTTCTCTTCCCATTTCTGTGACCACATCTTATATTTTTGCTTTATTGTCTGCTCTTTCTCCTTAACATGGACATCACCTTGCTCCATCCTTAATTTTCTCCAAAACTCAAAATATTTTAAATAAAAGATAGCAGGAAACCTAGAAGTCATCTTGCTCAGTCTCCTCATTAAGGGGAAATAACTTTCCCAGCTATCAAATGGAAAAATCTATTTCCTCTTTTGTTTATTGTCAATTATTATTATACTTATTATAAATTATTATAAGCTATACTCTTTTTCAAATAAATGTTGATCATTCAGATGCTTAAATTCACACACACACACACACACACATTTTTCTGATGTTTATCTCTAGCTTGTCTTTCCAGCACTCCATTCTCACATGTCTGTTCCACGGGAGGTTCTCATGTATCATCTCTTAATTCCCAATAGTTTTAGTCTGTTGGGGCTGCTGTAACAAAATGGCTCTGAATGGGTAGCTCATAAATAACAGAAATGTATTCTCACATTCTGGAAACTGGAAGTCAAAGATAAGGGTGCCAGGTGAAGACCATGTTCCAGATTCCAAACTGCCAACTTTATTTCTTTATTTTATTATTTTTAAATCCTCACCTGAGGATATATTTATTGAGTTTAGAGAGAAGAAGGGAGAGAGCAAGAGAAACATTAATGAGAAACATTGATCCATTGCCTTCCATATGTGCCCAAACCTGGAATCAAACCCACAACATTTTTGGTGTATGAGATGATGCTCCAAACAACTGAGCCACCTGGCCAACTCTTCTCTGTGTTCTCACATGATGAAAGGGGCAAAAAATCCCTCTGAAGTCTCTTTTATAAGGTCACTAATCCCTGCGGGATCTGCCATTATGACCTTATCACCTACCAAAGTCTCCACCTCTTAATACCATCATTTTGCAGGTTAGAATTTCAACATAGAAATTTTCAGGAAAGCAAAAAATTCAGACCACAGCATCAATGGTATCATATTGTGGTTTTAATTTGAATTTACCTAATGATTAGTGTGATGCTAAGAACATTTAGTAGCTCTTTTGAAGAACCTGTCTCTCTCTACTGAAAACTAATTAAATCTGCCAAATAATCTGGAGCAAAGCTTGAAGCTATTTTGAATTATTTTATCTCTCATGTCCTATATTTATCCATCATCATTTCTTTCCTTATCTTGATGATTCTTAACCTAAATTCAAAGATCCAATGAATATAGAAAGGGAAATAATAAATATTTATTCTCACTGACCTCTAACTAAAATTGAGTATTTTCTTCAATAATGAATATGAACATAGGCCGCTTCTGTTTAGTGTTTCCAAAATCCAGTTAGTCAACAAAAATTTGCCAATGTTTTCCTCAAGTTACTGGCAGAAGAAAACAGAGTCTTCAGGACATATTGATTAAGTCTTTAATGCTCCTAACATTGAAGAATATTATCCATTTCCCTCGTTATAGTCTTAGGAAAGTGTATGTCTGTCAGGAAGTCCTCCAGCCCTGGATAACACCACCAACAGTAATGACAAGAACAACAATAAATATAAAAATGTTTTATGTATAAACCCTAAAAAATTTTAGTTCAAGAAGCAGATGAGATTCAGCTATGATTGGCTTAATTGTTAACTTGCAAATGAATGATGCATTTGAAACAACTTACTTTTACTTTAAGTAAGGTAAATAGTATTTTTTTTTTTGCTTTATTAATACTTTTATTTCAATTTGCTCAAAAAGGATTTTCATTCTCAAAAAACAATGGTAAATTTCAGCTCAACTTGAACTTATAGACCCAAAAGTTCAAGTGCTGACTTCATCACATACTAGCTATTTGATCCTGAAAATTTATTTGCCTTGTTGTGCCTCTATTAACTAACATAAAATCGGGATATGATAGAATCTACTTTACTGGGCTCTTGAATTTGAAGCACATAAAACAATGACAAATACGTGGTAAGTGCTCAGTAAATATTATTTGTTGCCCTGGCCAGTTTGGCTCAGCGGTTAGAGCGTCGGCCTGTGGTCCGGAGAGACCCGGGTTCGGTTCTCGCTAAGGGCACGTACTTCGGTTGCAGTTTGTCCCCGGCCCTGGTTGGTCGTGCGGGTGGCAGCCACTCGATGTGTCCCTTCACGTCGATGTTTCTCTCTCTCTCTCTCCTTCCTCTCTCTCCCTCCCACTCTATCTGTACAAAAAATGGAAAAGTGTCCTCAGGTGAGGATAAAAATAATAATAATAATAATATTTGTTATTTGTAATGATCTCCCAGTTATTTGAGACTGAATTAATCATACATTAGTGAAACAGAGGTTTCTTATGGTTTTGATTAAATTTAATTTTGAATCCTAGCCCTATATATGGTATATCTCTTTCTATATCTTTTGTAAAGACAGAAAAGAGGCCTTTCTTCTTGTTATGATTTCTCCACAATTTGTGAAAAGCACCTGATAGTTAAACCCTGAGATTGTTGTCCCCTGTGACTCAAACCCTCCTCTGTTTAAACAGAACTGCCGGACCAGATAAGGCACCAAGGCTATATTCTTCAACCTTCTCCTCCATGCTTATAACAGCTTCAGGCTGGCTAAAAACAATTCCTTCTCATTGTCCCCCTCTCCTTCAGACTGGTCTCTTTCTTTTGAACACTTTATAAGTTTTTTTTTTTTTTTTTTTAAGTTTGTTTTACAGAATGAGGAAAATGATAATAAAGACACCTCCTTAATGCATATGCCAGACTGTTTCCTGCAGAACATACAACTCCTAATGTCAACTGACCCCACATCTGTTCAACTTCAACATGATCTCCTTCCTGCCTCAATTATCTTTTGCTCCCTAAAGCCCCCAATAAAAGAGCAACTCTCTCTTTCTTCCCTGCCCTTGCATTGCCAGTCAATACATAGGTCCTTGCCCTGGCTCTGCGGAAAGTAATAAACTTCCTCCGTTTTCATCTCTCTTCTCTCTGTTTTGAATTCTTTCACAAGCCTGAGTCACCAGCCAGACCCTAACACCCCTCATACACTTAGCCTCTCCTCCTGGTTAGTCAGCAATCCCAGAGGAAGCAAAAGGCAACAACCCAGACCTGACTAATGGTCACAAGGTCCAGACCTCTGGCAGCATAAAGATAACACATTGGTCTAAGTTATGTTTCAGCTCTTGAGCACTAAGTTGGGAAAAAAAAACCTAGCTACTTTCCCATGAAACCAGACAGAAGGCCTAGAACAACCTAAAAACTGTCTGAAAGACCTGAAGAAATGATGTATTACCTTTACCTAACCTCTGACCAATCATCTCCCAGAACGACACCAAACACCTAACCCACAGTGTCTTGTGATTTTTCCTTTACTATCTGTCACCTACATGCCATCAAGAATCTGGGTCTTTACATCATTAGCTCCACCCAGTCTGGGTTGGCCAATACAATATATTTTTTCAATTCCTTTTTAAGTTCCTGCAACATACTTGATTTTTTAAATTTTTTTCAATTACAGTTCACATTCAGCATTATTTTGTATTAGTCTTAGGTGTAAACATAATGGTTAGACAATCATAGACTTTACAGTGTTTCCCCCGATATTTCTAGTACCCACCTTGCACCATACATAGTTATTACAATATTAGTAATTATATGTCCTATACTGTACTTTATATCCCCATGACTATTTTGTAATGACCAATCTGTACCTTTCAATCCCTTCAACGTTTTACCCAGTCCCCCAACTCCCCACCTCTCTGCCAACCATCAGTCTATTCTTTATATCTATGAGTTTGTTTATATTTGATTTTAGATTCCACATATAAGTGAACTCATAGGTATTCTTCTTTTTCTGACTGACTTATTTCAATTATCCATAATACCCTCTAGGTCCATCCATGCTGTCCCAAATGGTAACATGACATTCTTTTTATTGGCCAAAACAATATTGAATTGGTTTTCTTTCTATACTGCAAAATCTTACACCTGAATTTATTTCAGCCAATATGTGCAGAAAATGGACTCATATATTGGGGACCAATAGCACACAGCTTAATTTTAGTTCTGCTAAGAGAGAGAAGACTGGACATATTTTCAAAATCTGTTGGATGAATACCTTTTGAGTTATTTTAGATACTTCATGTAATTTTGAAAAGTGCAAAGCCTTCTAAATTTTATTCTATTTTTCCCCTAGTATTTTTTTCAATATGAGGTATATTAGCTTGGGAAATTAAGATTATTTTATCTCCTGTCACTTGAATTATGCAGCTAAGACATTTAACCAAATATCTCAATTTGGCTGGACATCATTTTTTTTTTTTTTTTTTTTTTACTGATGATCAAACTGAACCATGTTTTTCATTTGTTTTACTAAAAGACAGAGTTAACTAGACACAAGTAGTCTAGTTACTACCTTTGGCCTTTTGAAAAATTTAAGGTAATGGATAAGTTCTTTTCATAAGTTAATTAAGCCCCATTGATATATCCTCAAGCCAGTTTCTGAAAGGTCATGTTTCCTCATAGGATTAAGTCATTTAGCTGAAAATGGGTAAAATTATAATGAACATACCAAAGTTTAACATTCAAAATGTGTTTCTGGCTCAGGGATTGGGCATTTTTATGTCTTTTTATAATCACAGACTCTAAGAATGTTAGAACTGGAAAAAATCTTAGGGCCAATTTAGCCTAACCTTTTTTTTATTTTTTATTTTTGAACATTGAGATCTACAAAGGACAAGAACAAGTTCTAGAAAAAATCTATGTCTCCTAATACCCAGTTATTTTAAGTTGATACTTTAATAGATCTTTGATTAGAAAGCTGGAAAATGTGTGTGTGTGTGTGTGTGTGTGTGTGTGTGTGTTTTGTCATCATAATCATTTCATAGATTTCTCAAAGGCTTATGACTCTATCAAGAACTTAGATCAGTTAGATCAAAATTGTATTAAATTCTATATAAGATCCCTCATTCCCAGATGTGACATTTTTATCATTACATCACTATTGGGGTTAGGATATAAAATGAAGACATAATCACCAGAACACCACAGAACTAAAGCTATTCTGTAAATCCATTTGTGGTAAATGTGGGCTCACTAACATACACTGTGATTTTTGTGCTGTATATGTATAAGCAAGTCCTGTACACCCTTGTTAGACCATGGTTACTTTTACTTTATACACAAGTCTAATGGGTTTTGTATGGCATTCCTCAGTCACCAGTAGATTATAAGCACCAAATTTAGAGGGTATGAAGAGGCTGCTAGAACCTCCTATGCCAATTCAGAAATAACTGACGGTTATTAACTTGATAAGAAATGAGACAAAATAAAAGCTAAAACTAAATCAACTCAAATTAATTGCTTAACATATATAGTCCATTAAATGAAGGCAAGCTCCAACAAACATTTTTACATTTTTCAATAACCCTTTTAGTTCTCATAAATAATTAATAGTTGATGCTAAAGCAGATGACTTGGGGCCATTAGGCAAATCCTGAATTATGTGCATTGTTTCCTCTGGAAAGCAAGCACAGGATTATAAATTAGAGTTTAGAATGACTTCTTCCCCAAATGGTTAAAGTAAAATAAGTCAAAACTAAAAGTATGCTTTAGCTATGATAAAATTCTTCTGGGTAAAATGTCTTAATCTACATATAGATCAATATAGATCTATCTATCTATATCCATATCTATAGCTCTATCTATCTATCATCTATCATCTATCTATCTATCTATCTATCTATCTATCTATCTATCATCTATCATCTATCACCTATCATCTATCTATTTAGAGAGAGATTATGTATACTTATTCACTATTATTTTACATTTTTGTTCATAATTTTATTTTGTTCATTAGATTCCACATATTAGTGAGATCATATGGCATTTGCCTTTTTCTGACTGGCTTATTTTGCTTAATACAGTACTCTCCAGATCCCTCCATGTTGTCTCCTTTTGTAAAGAGCCTTCTTTTTTACAGCTGCATAGTATTTCATTTTATAAATGTACCACAGCTTTTTAAACCACTTGTCTACTGATGGACTTTTGGGCTGTTTCCAGATCTTGCCTATTGTAAATAACACTGTTATGAACATAGGGATGCATGTATTCTTTCTGATTGGTGTTTCAGGATTCTTAAGCTTTATTCTCAGAAGTTGGCTTGCTGAGTCAAAAGGCAGTTCCATTTTTAATTTTTTTGAAAAAACTTCATATTCTTTTCTACAGTGGCTGCACCAGTCTGCATTTTTACCAATAGTGCACTAGGGTTCCCTTTTCTGCACATCCTCACCAGCAGTTGTTGTTTGTTGATTTATTGGTAGTTGCCATTCTGACTGGTGTGAGGTGATACCTCATCATAGTTTTTACTTGCATCTCTAATAAATGATCTTTAAAATATATATATATATACACACACACACACACACACACACACACACAAGGAAAAAAAGCGTTATGGTTCTAGCCAGCTTCTTTAATTCATAGGTCAAGTAATCTGTTAAAACAAGCCAAATTAAAATGAATTCCACTTAGACTCTATGGAACTATACCAAAATCAAATACATGTTTCCTTAAAGCCAGAACTCCTAGTTCTGTGACAGTCAACCAAAAGGAAAAATGAGAAAAAGCCTTTGTAGTTACAATTATTTTTTTCATGAATTCTGAGGGAAAGCAGACATTTCCACCTCAAAATATGCATTTGGGAATATTGATTATTTTAAGCTGGTCTTTTTGGAATTCAGACATAAAAACCTTCTTAAGGAAAGGAACTAATTCACCTTAGCATATCTACTTTAACATATATGACCTAAGTGTGTCAGACAGGGAGAATCTAAGCAATGTCTGTTTGTTAAATTCCCCTCTTTTCCTGGGTGGCTCAGCAAGAACTTTTTTACCACATGTTTGTTCTTTCTCATCTTCCTGGAAATTGCCTATTTTATCTTTGAAGTTTCAGACTCCTGCCTCCCACTCCTTAGTCCAGACCAACGTATAAGTCTCAACTGCCTAATATGACCTGAGGTCCACTATTCGTACAGAGCTTCTGAATGTACATGCATAATAAGTTTTCTTCTGTGGATCTGTCTCATATTAATTTGATTGGTAGTCTAGCCAGAAGAACTTAGAAGGTTAAGAAGGAAAATTATTTTATACCTTTACAATTCTAACTGAAATATGATTCTATCAAAGCTATGCACATGTGGACAAGAAACATGATGAGGAACGATTTTAGATCTACTACAGTATTTGTTTAGTAAGATAGGTTGATTCACATCAGTTGACTGTCTGATGTGTTGTATAATCAACATTGAAGATATATAGAGAGTATTTCAATATAATTTGAGAATATGCTTATAAATTCTATAATTGTGGTATACTACTACATCAAAGCAATTAACTCTAGTCAATGTAATCCTGCCTTCATGATATATCTGCAATTTGGCCATTTCCATTACTTGTACCAAAACCTTAGTTTAAAGCTCTCATCATTTTCATTTGGAATTTTGCAGCAGTCTCCAGTGCCCTCTATCTATAAGCTTCCCCCATTCTAATTAAGTCTGCACTCCTCTACTAAATTACTTTTCTTAAAGCACAGATATAATCAAATCACCTTTGTACTCCAAAACCTTTACTAGCTCTCCATTGACTGCCAAATACAAGTGCTTATTTTGGTGTCCACGAATGTGAATAATCTAGCCCCAAGCTTCATTTGCACTCATCGTTCCTACATTTTCCTTGTTGCTGCAGCGAAAACTTGTAATACCTTCACACACACCACACTGTTTATGCTTCATGTCTCTGCTCTTGATCTTTACATTTTAAATACTTGCCCCTTCATTTGGTGAATATTTATTCATCCTTCAAAACTAAGCATAGGTTTCATTTTTCTTGGACTTATTTTATGACTCATGATTTATAAGGTGCTCCATATCTATGATTATATTAATTCAAACTTCAATCATTAAACTTTCAATATTAAATCATAAGTTACTATTACTGATATTCTCTCCCATTTTAGACAATTACCTCCCTGGACAGGAGACTGTGTAGTATTTACCTTTATACCTCTAATTTCTGGTATATCTTGGGTGCTCATTATATGTTAATTGAATGAATGAATGCAGATATTTTCCACATCTACTTATGCAGTTTAGAATTCTCTGGACACAAGTTATACCTTTCCATATGCCAGCAGAGCCATCTCCTGCCAGCACTAAACATTTAAAATAAACCAAATTTATTCCTTATCTCTCCTTTAACATCTACTAGTTCATTGTCTTATATTTCCCATCACTGTTAATGGTACCACCATCCTCTCAGTTCCCTAGACTCAGCATAGTCAGTTGTGATGTACCTTGAAAAGCATTTTCCACATCTGTTTAATTTTTTTTTCATTTTCATTGTTTCTGTCCCAAGTTAAGTCCTTGATATATCTCATATGAACCATCACAATAGCTTTGTAACTGCTTCCACACCCATCATTTATTTCCAACCTTGAAATTCATTATTCATGCTTCTGCCAGATTAATTTTTATAAAATAAAATCCTGTCACATCTTTCTCCTGCAGGGGCCAGGGGGATTTCAATGAGTCTTATCACCTAGGGAAACAAGCGCCATTTTCTTAGGCTTATATTTAAGTCTCTTTATTATCTGATAATGATCTATCCTTCAGGCCTTACCTCTACTACCACAATTCAAGTTCCATGTAATTCAGCTAACTAAAGTTACCCAATAGTTTCCTAGTCTGCCCTGTAATTTCCCCTTATAGTGTTTTTCACATGCAGTTGTCTCTCTGCCAGATACATTATTTGATCTCTAATTGTTCAAATCCTTTAAAGTCCTGCAGAAATGCGGCATATTCCACAGACTCTTCCTCAAGCTTCACAATTGGAAGAAAACTTTCTTCCTCTGAACTAGTGTAGTTTTTTGCTCACTATATCCTATGATAATCATCACATCTACCTTCTTTCCAGTAATGAGTGTAAGCACCCTGGAAGCAGAATACATGTCTGATTCACCTTTTTGTTTTATTTTATTTTATTGTACATGACACCTAGCAGAATATTTTGAGGGATTAACAAATATCTGTTGATCTGTAGATTTGAATGTGTTTATCAAAATGCAAAGTACTGTTGGGATAGTAAGATGATAGAGACAACAGACAAAAACAGGAGAATTGCAATCATGCTGATAATTTGTGGGATACATCCTCTTACCAGCATATGAAAGAATAAATGCTGTAGAGTATCAGGTTATGATTAATAGAATAAATCTGAAAACAATGTGTGACCTTTTATTTTTCAAAATATATTTCCATTGTTTTGTTTTGTTTTTTTCAGAGATAAATAGGAAGGGAGAGGGAGACGGAGAGGGAGAGGGAAAGGGAGAGGGAGAGGGAGAGGTGAAAGAGAAATATTAATAGGTTGTTTTCCATAAGCACTCTGGGGCCCATATGCTCCTTGGGGACTAAATCCATAACCTGGGCATGTGCCCTAGGTTATGGATTTAGCCTTTTGAACTGGCAGCCTTTTGGTGCACAGGACAATGCTCAACCAACTGAGCCACATAAGCCAGGGCAAAATGTGTGACCTTTTAAATGCCAGTAGTATATAGGCTTTAGATTTATCTGCATTAAAGTTTACCAAACAAATAAGCCATTTTAAACTATTGAGGCACAGGAACTAAAGATTTTAGGTGTTTATACTATGCATAATTTCTCCTTGTTTATGTTTACAACCAAACAGTAAAAGGTGACAGTATAAAGGCATAAAACAGTATAAAGGCATGTGCATGTCTTTATAGAACATATTATAGAATGTAGTATGTGTCTTATAAGTAATCTTTTCTTAAAAAATTATTTATTAATTTGTTTAATACTTATAAAATAAACTCATGCTTTACAAAAATAAACTTTTACCCCCTAAAACAGATTGCTCATAGCAATTATAAAGGGCAATAATATGTCATTTGAATGATTAATCATAACCTTATAATCACTACACCAATGTGTTTGGATTATTCTATAGTTGTAACATTTGCAGTTAGTTTTCTCAACTATATTAAAGCTTTTCAATATAAACTATTTTTGCACTACTCTTAAGCAAAACTAGGTCCAGAGTGTCTCAATAATTTTTAGTTGAGCAAATATATAATGAAGTATCTTTTAGACAGGATCACAAATCTTATACCTCCCAATGTTTCTTCTGCAGTTTTATTTTCCATAATGTGCTTTAGTCACATACCTAGTATAACTTATGACTCATTAGAAGATTATTCTTATGATTTACTTTAATAGGGGCATTTGTAATTAGAGTCTTGAAAGTCTCCAGAGAAATGATATTTCATTCTAAAGTTTCAGCTATGTGACAACTTGCATTGTTTAACATTATGCCATGGTTTTGCTTGGGTCATATTGAAATACTTCTATAGTATTTCCAGGATTGCATTAAATAATGAATATACTGTAACATTATAATGAAACATGAGAAATTAATGTTAATATAAAAATGCTAATTTTAGAAGAAAAATTGCTATGAGTTTCTCATTTATTTCTTGATATTTGGAACTTTGAAAGTACTGTAGTTCATTTTATAACCTTTATATGGCATGGCTAGTGAATTCTAGATTGCGTAAGTATGTCTATAGAAATCTTACAGGAAAACATAAGGAAGATTTCTTAGCATAACATATATCAATAGAGTGTCTTCTGGGCAATATATTTTATTAATTATTTAATTTCTTATTTTTCCAATTAAAACCCTGTTTGGGCCATTGCATTACTGCCTGCTAGTGCTTAATCTTCACTGAAAGCCTCATCACTTATTTTAAAACAAAAACAGAACAAGGTAAGGAAAAAAAAATTAAATACAGCATAGCACATCTTTCAAAGGAAGGGGAAGTAGCTTTTTAAAAACGATCTAGGATCAGTGACATTCAAAAATTATTTGCTGAACACTAAATGTGCTCAAGTGTGGCATCTCAATTCCAAGTTCTCTATGTCTTCTATTATGAAATGAACCACACAGACTTATTTTTCTTTTTCTCTGCCATTACATTATCCTAAGGTAATAGTTATTAATGTCATTGATATACCACAAATGGTAATGCGGAGTGCAAAATGGATCTATTGCTTTATCTCATAGAAATTCTATGATATCATGGTGCTAAAATGAGGTGCTAACATTCTTAAATACTAATTTTTTAAATTATGCACAGTTCTACTGTTATGCTCATAATACATCATGTCCACATTTGCTTATATCATGGGGTCATACTTAACAGCTTTCTATCCAATCCATCATAATGTCCTTTAATTTTCATGTTGCTAATTCATCATTTTTTAAATAGTCTGTCCTTTAGAGTGTTATGTAGCACTGTGTAACACTTCATATATCAGAGAAATGATATAATGAGAAGCATCCTTATGTAAAAATACATTATCAGCCTGGCCAGTGTGGTTCACTGGTTGAGCGTCGACCCATGCACCAAGAGGTTGCCAGTGTGATTCCTGGTCAAGGCACATGCCCAGGTGGGAGGTGGCCAACTGATGTTCTTTCCCATTGATATTTCTATCTCTCTCTTCCACTCCCATCCTCTCTCTCTAAAATCAATACAGTAAACTAAAAATAAAAAAGCACTAAAAATGCAATATCAGTCCCTAAATCCAAACTGAATGAAACGTAAGTAGAAAAGTATCCATGCTTTGCCCCTGTAGTCTCTAACAATGAGATATTTTAAAGTAAAAACTTGAATAAATAATGATTTGCCACAAAAGACATATCACCCCTAAGTGAACTGATAAGGAATGTTTATGTTCCATATGAATTTCACTGACTTATTGAAGATGACAACTATCTTATTAATCCTGGATTGTCAAAGAATAAACAAGTAAATTTATGTTTCTAATAATAGTAAAATGATGAATTTTGTTAAACCTATTAGCCTTAGAGTGAAATATATTTTTTAGTATCTCGATAAGTTTCATCATGTTTGAGAAGATTCAAGGACTATATATTTATCTCTGAATCTCAACCCTCTCTTTAGGGCCTATCAAAGTGCGTGTGTGAATGCCTTCCCTTTACGTTGTGGTAAAACACTACCCTGAGACTACCTCTGCATAAATCATTGTGTAAATTCAGTTTATCAAAAATATCTTGACAACATTCCATTCCAGACGATTCCCCTAGGTTTATAAAATTAAATAAAACTTAGCTCCCATTTTCTCCAATTATATAATGACTAAGGAAGCCAAGTATATTCATCATTTTACTATTGAATGTATTAGAGATATCCATCCTTTCTTCCCCCCTTGACCTTTTTCACCCAGCTTTCACTGTGCCCCAGACCTTCACTGCACTACTATTTGTAACCATGGGTTATGCATATATGCATATTGCATATAAGTTGTTTGGTTAATCTCCTCCCAACCTCCTCCCCCTTTCCCTCTGAGATTTTTCAGTTTGTTCCATGCTTCCATGTCCTGTATATATTTTATTTGTCAGTTTTTTTTGTTCAAAAGATTTCACATATAAGTGAGATCATGTGATATATGTCTTTCTCTGACCAGCTTAGTTTGCTTAGCATAATACTCTCCATGTCCCACCATGCTGCCGCAAAGAGTAAGAATTCTTTCTTTTTACAGCGGCATAGTATTCCATTGTATAAATGTACCAAAGCCTTTTTATCTGCTCATCTAGTGATGGGCACTTGGGCTGTTTCCAGATCTTAGCTATTATAAAGAGAGCTGCTATATACATAGGGGTGCACATATGCTTTCTGACTGGTGTTTCAGGCTTCTTAAGATATATTCTTAGAAGTGGGATTACTGGTTCAAATAGCAGTTCCAATTCTTTTTTTTTTTTTTCTGTATTGATTTTTGAGAGAGAGAAAGAAGAGGCAGAGAGAGATAGAAACATCGATGAGAGAGAACATTGATTGGCCTTCTCCTGCATGCCCCCCAATGGGGATTGGGCACACAACCTGGGCATGTGCCCTGACTGGGAATCAAACCAGCGACCTTTTGGTGCATGGATCGATGCTCAACCACTAAACCACACTGGCTGGGCTTCATTTTTAATTTTTTGAAGAAACTCCATACTGTTTTTCACAGTGGCTTCATCAATCTGCATTCCCACCAGCAGTGTACTAGGGTTCTCTTTTCTCCACATCTTTGCCAACACTTGTCAATTATTTATTTTTTATGGTACCCAATCTGGCATGTGTGAAGTGATACCTCATGGTCATTGTAACATACACCTCTCCAATGATTAGTGATTTTGAACACTTTTTCATCTTTTTTAACCATCTATATGTCTGCTTTGGAGAAATGCTACTTAGGTCCTTTGCCCATTTTTTAAAAATTATTTATGTTAATTTGTTTTGTTACAGATTTTTCTCCTTTTACCCCATTGACATCCTCCTCCCCATCCCCCCACCCTGTCCCTAGCTTTGTTGTCTATGTCCATTGGTTATGCATACATGCATATAAGTTCTGTGGTTTATCCCCCCCTCCCCCAACACACCTTCTTCTGAGGTTTGTCGGTCTGTACCCTACCTCTATGTCTCTGGGACAATTTTGTCATCAATTTATTTAGTTCATTATATTCCACAAATAAGTGAGATCATAAGATATTTGTCTTTCTCTGCTTTTCCTTTTGCTGCTCTATTTCAGTGTTTTTCTCTACCTTGTCTTCTGATTCGGTCTTCAGCTTCTTCTAATCTACTATTGAACACTTCTAAGGCATTTTTCATAACAACTATATCATCATTTATTTTCTCTTGATTTTTATGCATAGCTTCTACCTCTTTATGTGTAGTTTCTACCTCTTTTTTTAAGTTTAAATAGTTTCCAAATAGTTTCCAGTGATCTCTTCATAATTCTTATTAAGTTGCTTGTAGTTATCACCAAATTGTTTGAGTACCCTTATAATCATTGCTTTGAATTCTTTATCTGACAAGTTGCTTTCTTTCATTCCCTGTAGTTATTTTACTGGTAATTCCTCTTTTTTTTTTTCCCTTTGGATGTTGTTACTTTGTCTTCCCATTTTTGTGGTCTGGTAGTTCTAGACCTGGTGAGGGATGTTTGGATATGTAGGCAGCTCACTGTATATCAAATAAGGCTATTGTGCCTCCCAGACTGTTGTGTTTTGTGTCACCTGTTGCCTGCTGTACATCCTGGAGGGTTGACTACTGGGGGCTGGTATTGATGTGTTCTGGTAGATGCTGCTTCTGGATTGTGTGGGCCCTTCTGAAGTTGTGTTCCCTGCTGGTCCCTGCTGCCACCTGTATCTGTATCACTCAGTCCCTAGAGCCACACTCCCTGCCTGCACCATGGGCAGCTGTGTTTCACAGGCCTCACTGGACCCCTGGCTCCCCACCTATGTTATGGTCAGCTGGGTTATACAGGCTCATTGGAGACCCTGCTTCCCACTGATCCCATGGGGAACTGAATTGCACAGTCCCTTCTGGTGGCCCTTTGCCCAATTTTTATCTGGACTTTTTGTCTTCCTTTGGTTCAGTTTTATGAGTTCTTTATATATTTTGGAAATTAACCCTTTATCAGATGTATCATTGGCAACTATAGTCTCCCATACAGTGGGATCCCTTTTTATTTTGTTGATGGTTACTTTTGCTCTGCAGAAGCTTTTTATTCTGATGTAGTCCAATTTATTTATCTATTTTTTTTCTTTCTTTCTATTGACTTAGGGGATGTATTGATAAAAATTCTGCTATGTGAGATAGCTGAGATTTTGTTGTCTATGGTCTTCTAAGACCTTAATGGTTTCACAACTTAAATTTAAGTCTTATCCATTTTGAGTTTATTCTTGTGAATGGTTAAGTTGTTGGTCTAGTTTCATTTTTATGCAAGTACTTGTTCAACTTTCCAACACCATTTATTGAAGAGACAGTCTTAACTCCATTGATGCTCTTGCCACTTTTGTCAAATAATTAATTGAGCATAATGTCTTGGTTCAATTTCTGGGTGCTCTTTTCTATATGCCTATTCGTGAGCCAGTACCAGATTGTTTTGATTACAATAGTTTTGTAGTATAATTTGATATCTGGTATCATGATCTTTCCAATTCTGTTTCTCTTTCTCAAGTTTGCTGTGGCTATTCAGGGTCTTTTTAAATTCCATATAAATTTTTGGAGTATTTTTTCTAAACCCATGAAATATTCTCTTGGTATTTTAATAGGGGTTGCACTGAAAATATAGATTGTTTTGGGTATTATGGATATTTTGATGATGCTAATTCTTCCAATTCATGAACATGGTATATGCTTCTACTTGTTTATATCTCTCTGTATTTTTTTCCAGTGTTCAGTAGTGTTCTGAGGACAGGTCTTTTGCCTCCTTAGTTAAGTTTATTCTTAGGCATCTTAATTTTTTTTTTGTTGCAATTGTAAATGTAATTTTTTTGTTTATTGTTTTTTTTAGTTTCTCTTTTCGATTGATCATCATTGGTGTATAAAAATGCCATCAATATCTAGATGTTAATTTTGTATCCTGATACTTTGTCAAATTCATTTATTAAATCTAGAGGGTGTTTGGTGGAGTCTTCAGGGTTTTCTATGTACAATATCATCTCTTCTGCATATAATGACAGTTTAATTTTCTGCTTTCCAATTTTTAATTCTTTTTTGATTGCTGTGGCTACAACTGCCAGTACTATGTTGAATAAGAGTGATGAAAGTGGACACCCCTGTTTTGTTCCTATTATTTTTTATTATTAATTTTTAGAGAGAGAAAGAGAGATAAACATTGATGAGAGAGACACATCAATCAGCTGCCTCCTATATTACTCCAGTGGGGATTGGGCCTGCAACCCAGGCATGTGCCTTGACCGGGAATCAAACCAACGACCTCTTGGTGCATGGGTCAATGCTCAACCATTTAGCCACACAGGATGGGCTGTTCCTATTCTTAAGGGAAACACTTTTAATGTTTGCCCATTGAGTATGATGTTGGCTGTAAGTTTGTCTATATCGCCTTTATGATGCTGAAGTATGCTATGTATACTTCTACTTTGCTGACAGTTTTTATCAAAAAATAGATGCTGGATTTATTGACTGCTTTTTCTGTATCTATTAATAGGACTACATAATTTTTATCTTTCATTTTGTTTATATGATGCATCACAATGTTTTGTGAATATTGTACCAAACTTGCATCCCTGGGATAAATTTCACTTGCTCATGGTGAATAATCTTTTTAATATATTGCTGGATCCAATTTGTTAATATTTTGTTAAGGATTTTGGTATGTCTGTTCATCAGAGATATTGGCCTGTAATTTTCTTTCTTTGTAGTGTCTTTATCTGGTTTTGGGATTTGTATTTTGCTGTCCTCAGAAAAAGAGCTTGGACGTTTTCCTTCCTACTGAATTTTTGGAATAATTTGAAGAGAGTAGATGTTAGTTCTTTGAATGTTTGGCAAAACTCTTCTGTGAAGCTGTCCAGTCTAGGACTTTTTTCATAGGAGCATTTTTACTACTGCTTCAATTTAATTAGTTGTTATTGATTTGTTCAGGTTTTCTGATTCTTCCTGATTAAGTTTTTGAAGATTGTATGTTGCTGGGAATTTGTCCATTTTTCCCAAGTTGTCCAATTTTTGCATGTTTGTGGGTAACATGTACATATAATCTTTTGTATTTCTGTGGTATCAGTCGTTACCTCTTTCTGATTTTATTTACTTATTTCCTCTCTCTATGATTTTTGATGTATCTGGCTAGAAGCTCATCAATCTTGTTTATCTTTTCAAAGAACTAGCTCTTGGTTTCATTAATATTTTAAATTGTTGTGGGTTTTTTTTTTGCATTTTACATACTTATGTATTTTATTAATTGATTTATTTTGTTACAGATGTGTCTCCTTTTTCCTCCACTGACACTCTAGTCTGGATCCCCCTCCCCCATTGTTGTCCATGTCCATTGGTTATGCATATATACGCATAAGTTCTTTGGTTTACCTCTTTCCTCTCCCCTCCTACCCACCTCCTCTGAGGTTTGTCAGTCTAATCCTTAGTTGCCTGTCTCTGGGTCTATTTTGTTCATCCCCTCATTTTGTTCATTATATTATACAAATAAGTGAGATCATGTTGTATTTAACTTTTTCTGATTGGCTTGTTTAGCTTAGGATAATACTCTCCAGGTCTCTCCATATCACCTCAAATGTTAAGAGATATTTTTTTCTTAGAGCTGCATAATATTCCATTGTGTATATGTGCCACAGCTTTTTTACCCACTCATCTGCTGATGGACCCTTTGGCTATTTCCAGATCTTAGCAATTGTACATAGTGCTGCTATGAACATAGGGGGTGCATTTGTTATTTCTGATTGTTGTTGCAGGCTTTTTAGGGTATATTCCTAGAAGTGGAATAACTGGGTCAACTGGAAGTTCCATTTTTAATTTTTTGACAAAATACGATATTGTTTCTCATAGTAGCTGCACCAGTCTGCATTTCCACCAGCAGTGTACTAGAGTCCCCTTTCTCCACACCCACACTAGCACTTGTTTGATGATTTGTTGATGGCGGCCATTATGGCAGGTGTAAGGTGATACCTCCAAGTCATTTTAATTTGAATCTCTCTGATGATTCATGACTGAGCATTTTTTTTTTTTCTATATCTACTGGCCATTTGTATGCCCTGTTTGGAGAGGTGTCTATTTAGGTCCTCTGTGCATTTTTTAATTGAGTTCTTTATCTTCCTTGTGTTGAGTTGTATGAACACTCTATACATTTTGGAAATTAACCCCTTGTCTGATGTATCATTGGCAATTATGGTCTCCCATATAATGGGTTCCCTTTCCATTTTGATGGTTGTTTCTTTTGCTGTGCAGAACCTTTTTAATTTGATGTAGCCCCATGCATTGTTTATTTTGTTACTCTAGCCTTAAGCATTGCATCAGTCAAAATTCTGCTGCACGTGATGTCTAAAATTTAGTTGCCTACAATTTCTTCTAAGATTTTTATGGACTCATGAGTCACATTTTAGTATTATATCCATTTTGAGTTTACTCTTGTGCATGGTGTAAGTTGATGGTCTAGTTTTATTTATTTATTTATTTATTTATTTATTTATTTATTTATTTATTTATTTATTTGCATTTAGCTGTCCAATATTTCCAACACCATTTATTAAATAGGCTGTCTTTATTCCATTGTATGCTGTTGCCAATTTTGTCAAATACTATTTGAACATAATGTCTTGGGTCAATTTCTGGGTTCTCTGTTCTGTTCCATTGACCTATATGCCAGGCTGTTTTGATTACAATATCTTTGCAGTATAAACTCATAGCCAGTATTGTGATCCCTCCACCTTTGTTCTTTTTAATGACTGTTGTGGCTATTCAGTATTTTTTGGTTCCATATAAACTTTTGGAGTACTTGTTCTAGTTCTGTGAAATATGTCTTTGGTATTTTAATGGGGATTGCATTGTCTCTATAGATTGCTTTGGGAAGTACGGACATTTTAATGATGTTAATTCGTCCAATCCATGAACAAGGTATGTGCTTCCACTTTTTTATATATTCCTATATTTCTTTTTTCAATGTCCTGTACTTTTCTGAAAATAGGTCATTTACTGTTTTGGTTAAGTTTATTCCTAGGTATCTTAATTTTTTTTTTTTTTTTTTTTGCTGCAATGGTAAATGGGATTATTTTTAGTTTCTTTTTCTGTGAGTTAATTATTGGTGTATAAAAATGCCATTGATTTATTTATGTTAATCTTGTATCCTGCTACCTTGCCAAATGTGTTTATTAAATCTAGCAGATATTTGATGGAGTTTTTATGTTTTTTTATGTATAATATCATGTCATCTGTAAATAGTGACAGTTTTACTTCCTTCTTTCCAATTTGGATCCCTTTTATTTTTTCTTCATGTCTGATTGCTGTGGCTAAGACTTACAGTACTATGTAAAAGTAGAATGGTGAAACTGGGCATCCCTGTCTTGTTTCTGTTCTTATGTGAAATGCCTTTAACATTTGCCCATTGAGTATGATGTTGGCTATAGGTTTTTTATATATGGCCTTTATTTTTTTGAGATATGATCCCTCAATTCTAATATTGATGATCATTTGTATCAGAAATGGGTGCTGGATTTTTCAAATCTATTTACATGAGAATATGGTTTTTATCTTTTATTTTGTTTATATGGTGTATTTATTGATTTGAAAATATTTTATCAGCCTTGCGTCATTGGATGAATGCCACTTGGTCATAGTGAATAATTTTTTAAATGTATTTCAGTATCCAATTTGCTAATATTTTGTTAAGGATTTTGGCATCTATGTTCTTTGGGATATTGAGCTGTAGTTTTATTTCTTTGTAGTGGTTTTATCTGGTTTTGATTTTTTTTTTTTTTTTTTTTTTTTAGTCTCTATGTCATTTACTTTTTATTTTTATTTTTTTTGCATTCTGATTTGTTATGTCCTTCCTTCTACTTTCACTGGATATTTCTTGTTGTTCCTTTCTAATTATTTTAGTTGTAGATTATATAATTTATTAAAAATATTTCTTGTTTCTTGAGGTAGGACTTTAATGGTATGAATTTCCCTCTCATTATTGCTTTTACTTTCCTATAGATTTTTGGGTTGTTGTGTATTCATTTTCATTTGTTCCAGGAGGTTTTTAATTTCTTCCTTCATCTCACTGGTATCTCATTCATTGTTTAATAATATGGTATTTAGCCTTTATGTGTTTTATGTTTTGAGTGTTTTTATTGTAGTCATGATCTAGTTGCATGCCACTGTGATCTGAGAAGATGCTTGGTATAATTTCAATTTTCTAGAACAATACAGGCTTCTTTTGTGTCTTGATATGTGGTCTGTCTTTGAAAATGTCCCATGTGCACTTGAGAAAGATGTATATTCTCCAGCTTTGTGGTGAAATATTCTGTAAATATCAATTAAATGCATTTGATCTAGTGTTTCATTTAGGGTCTATGTTTCCTTTTTGATTTTTTGTCTAGAAGATCTATCTAGTTAAGCAAATAGCGTGTTAACATTACTTATTATGACTGTATTGCTCTTGATCTCACCCTTAAAATTCTCTAAGATATATATATATATATATATATATATATATATATATATATATATAATTTATGGGATCCTATATTGGGTGTATATATGTTTACCAGAGTCACATCCTCCTGTTGTATTAATCCTTCAGTATTATGTAATGACCTTTTTTGTCTCCTGTTATATGTCCCTTGCTTTGAAGTCTGATATGTCAGATATAAAATTGCTACTCCTGATTTTTTTTTCTCATTTCCCTTTACATGGAAATATTTTTCACATCCCTTCACTTTCATCTATTGTGAATCTTTTGTTCTGAGGTGGGTCTCTTTGTGACAGCATATATATGGGTCATGTTTTATTATCCATTCAACTACCTTATGTCTTTTGATTAGAGCATTTAATCCATTTACACTTAAGGTTATTATTAATAGGTACTTATTTATTGCCATTTTTATACTTTTTGCCTATACTTCTTTCTCTTTTTTCTTCTTATTACAGAAGCCCCTTTAACATTTTTGCAATGCTCATTTGGTGGTACTATAATCCTTTAACCTTTTTTTGTCAATGAAGTTCTGTATTTCACCGTCTATTTTGGATGATAGTCTTACAGGATATTGTAATCTTGGATCCATATCCTTGTTTTTAATTATCTTGAATACTTCATGTCATGCCCTCTGGCCTGCAGTGTTTCTGATGAGCAATCAGCTTTATGGGGACTCCTTCATAAGTAACCTGTTGCTTTTCTCTTGCTGCCTTTGAGATTCTCTCTTTGTGTTTAATTTTTGGTATTTTAATTATGATTTTTCTTGGTGTGGGCCTCTTTGGGTTCTTCTTACTTGGGACTTTCTTGCTTTCTGAACGTGTGTGACTTTTTCTTCACCAAGTAAAGGAAGTTTTTTTGCCATGATTGCTTCAAACAGGTTCTCTATTCCATGGTCAAGTTCTTCTTTTTCTGGTATTCCTATGATGTGGATAGTGTTATATTTCATATTGTTCCATAGCTCCCTGAAACTGTCCTCTTGTTTTGTTTTGGTTTTTGATTCTCTCATTGACTGCTTTTTTTTCTACCTTTTATTCTAATTTGCTGATCCAATCTGTGGCTTTTAATTTGCTGTTTATTCCTTCCAGTGTATTATTTATTTCTATGTCAGTCTTCATTTTGACTGGTTGTTTTAATACTTTCTATATATTTTTTTTTTCATGCTGTTGAGCATCCTTATATTCATGGCTCTGAACTCTGTATCTGATAAATTGCTTATCTCTATTTCATTTAGCTTTTCTTGAGAATGATTTTGTTCTTTCATTTGGGATTTGTTTCTTTGTCTCTCCATTTTTGTTGCCTGTTTGGGTTTGTTTATATTTATTAGGTAGATCTGCTACAAATCCCAGTCTTGGTAGTGTTGCCTTATGTAGTAAGTGACTGGTAGTACCCAGTGGCACTCTCTCCCTAATCACCAAACCTAGGTCCTCTAATAATGTATTTTGTGTATGTTGTGTGCACCCTCCTATTGTATGGGGTTTTTATTGTTAGTGACCTGTTCATGTTTGTGCTCAACCCTCCGGCTGGCTTTAACTGAGGCTAAACTACAACACAGTGTGCAGGTTGCTGAGCAGTGCTTCTCACACAAAGTGGAATTTGCCTCAGCAGTGTTTCGAGCCTGCCTATACCTCCCTGTGGATATACTGCTTTTGAAGCTCATTAGATAATGCTCTGTTGTTTTCTGATGCTGGCCATTAGGTTTATTTGTTTGGTTCCTCTTCAGAGGGTCTATGGTGCAAGCCGATGACAACCAAAGTACATGCCCTTAGTGGGAACCAAACCCAGGACTCTCCGGTCCACGGACCGATGCGCCAACTGCTGGGCCAAACTTGCCAGGGCCCAAGTTCTGTTTTTTCTATTCCAGGGCCCAGAAATATGTCAGGCAAAGATTCAAAGCACCCAGAGATCTGTTTCTGCCTCTAGGCTGACTGTTAGTCTCAGTCACTTAATGATCCTCAGGTTGTAGTCTTCAATAGGGTGTAATCTTCACAGGATAGAGTGAGAGAGATTCCAATAGATTGGGCAATTGCTTCCCCCTAGGTTAAAACTGCATTGATGAGAAAACTATGCTTAAGAAAGATGGCTTCTTCACTATGAGGGAATTACTCAGCACAGGGGTCCTGGTAGCTGCCTTCCCAGTTCTCTCCCCAGAGCCACCAATCCTAGACTTTCTTCATGTAGCTCTAGTCCACTCTTCCTTCTCTGCCAGAGCCCATGGTGAGTGGCTGCAAATGAAACTTAGTGTGTTGGTTCTTTAAGAGGGTGCTTGTGTTTCTAGCTATCTCTCCTTGCTGAATAGATCGTCCAGTGCTTTTCACCACCAGATGTTAAGTGGACACCTTTCTCTGTTCTGTTAACGCTGGGTTGGGGAGCTCAGTTTGTGTCTTAGAGCCCAGAACCCTCAGGAGGAACCTTCTTCAGCTGAGATAATCTCAAGCACTTCAGCCCCTGCTTGTGGGAGCCCAGCCCACCTGTTCGTGCCTGCACACTTCTTGCTAGTCTTGATGTAGGCTCCTATTTACATGCTTCATTATAAGGGTTCTCTCTAGGTAGTCTCCAGATGATTATTCAGGGTGGTTTTTCTATATTTTATTTGTAACTCCAGTTTGATGCTTGGGAAAGGTCACTGTAGCTTCCACTTAATCCATTGCCATCTTAGAAATATATACATAATTTTAATACAATCTATTGAGCATTCTGAAAGAGATATATGTAGGATAATGTAAAAACCCTCAAGAGGGACATCCAACCAGCTTGGAGATGAGGTTATGTCAATCAAGAAATATTTGAAGAGATAATGCATAAGCTATCAAAGATCAGTAGAAAGCAGCTGGACCCTCCCCTTCTCAAAAAAAAAAAAATATGAAGCTACATGGAGCAACAGGAGAGGTTGTAAAGACACATATGGGATTAAAAGGAAGGTTACATCTTCTAGTGTGTGATATGGCAGTGAACAATGAATGCTTCTTGAAGAAAAGAGAAGGCTTCCTGAATGAGATAAAGGTTAATAAAAGTTTGGAAGCATAAGTATGAATGAGCCAAATAAAGAATTGAGAAAGAATGTTTTCTAGAGAAAGAATATTTTCTAAGCAGAAAGAATAACATTCAAAGATTTTGTTTATAAACTTGTTTGATGTCAATTTGCATGACATCAGTCAAAATGAATTTAAGAATCAATGTTTTTTTTTTTTGTTTTTTTTCCCCATTCTCTACACTGTATGTAGTCAGTGCACAGGTTTCTACCTCTATAAACTCCAAATAAATTAATATAAACACAAAATTGTGAAAAATAAAGGACATTTAGATGCTACCTCATTCAGACTCTCATTTTCTAGTTGAAGCAATTGAGGCTCATAGGGGTGATATGACTTGCTCAAGGGCGAACTGTGTGCCATTTTCAGAGCCTAGGTAAGATTCAATACCCTCTATATCAGTAGACAAAAACAACATAAACACTGGAGTATTTTTCTTTTTTCAACCATTTCCCCATCGTCTCTCCCCTCTGGCATCTATCAGTGTGTTCTCTGTATCTTTAAGTCTGAAACTCATAGTTACAAAATAGTCACAAGGATGTAGCATAGAGAATGTAATCAATAATATTATAATAACTATGTGTGGTGCCAAGTGGGTACTTGAAATATTGGGAGGGAACACTTTATAAAGCATATGATTAACAAAAAGGAAAGATTAAAAAAAAACTGAAGTATTTTACTATTGCTTCCCTCATTTTCAGTGGATTGCCATTAAGGGCAGTAAAGTTTAGAGGTTAATGATGTTGTCTCTAGAGTCCAAATAGCTTTACCTTCACCAAATACATGCCAAGTGACTTTGGGCAAGTGATATAATCTCTTTTCATTTCAGATCTATAAAATTGGAGATGATAATGTAAACTGCTTACCTTAGTGCCTAGCACATAATAAGCACTCCATTAATGTGCCATTATTATCTGTCTTTATGCAATCAGGTATTAGCATACATGTGTATACTGTGGTATGGGCACCTTTGAAATTGATTTGTCCAAATCATTTAAAAATTTTGTTGTAATGACTATGAGATCAATAATTCCAACAAAAAATTTTTAATTTATGTTTTATAACTGGCATCACACAGAATCCACATTATATGATTTATTGATTATTATCATTAAGGCAAAATTAATTTTTTATAAATCAGTAACATGAAATATTGGTAAGGGATATTAGAGTAAGAACTGAAAATCTGTCTATTAAGTTGAAATATGAAAAACCATCTTACCTTAAGCAAAATTGTTCAAGAACCTTTATTTCTTGTATAAGGTTATAGGAATGGCTATGTGACCTTGCATCTGATCCCAATCTTTAGTTCCAGTGCTCTTATTATTTAAAAAGTACAACAGAATAAATCTGAACCAAAGTGATGTGAATTTCACACTCTAGGGGAAAAAACAAACAAACAATCAGTTCTACCCTGCGTATCAAATGGATGATGGCCTTTGTTCATTTGGCAAAACAAATTTAAGAACATTTTTATTCTTTTTTTTTTTTTTTTTTTTTTTTTTGGTACGTGCCCCTAGCAGGAACCAAACCCAGAACTCTCTGGTCCGCAGGCTGATGCTCCAACAGCTGAGCCAAACCGACCAGAGTGACATTTTTATTCTTAAAAAGTTTAGATCTGATATAAATTTCCTATCCAGTGGATATTAGACTTTTACTGTAGGGCTTTTGGACATTAGATAGCTACATATAACATGAGACACCTCAATGCTTCCAAAGTCATTATATTAACTTCTAATGAATTGAAACCTTTAGATCTTTAATGTGGTTCATAAATCAAAGCAACATTTTATATACATTTATGTGATCCATAGTTGTGCACACAGAAATTAACTAAACAGAACTATTACAATCTTGGGAAAAATATGAATTTGTTTTGCTATTTAAATTACAAATATTTAAAAAATAATTTGCTATGTTTCGAGGCGCAAGTAAGTAATTTATAAAATGCAGAGAATATGATTTTTAAAATAGAGGTTTATAGTATAAGACTTATAAATTAATCTCTTCCACATAATACCCCGTTGGGAAGATGGTCATATTTTACAAATCACAGATTACTGGGTTTGCTTAACATAAATTTTAACATAATAATATCTTCAGTGTTCCTATATTATGGTATGAATTTCTATAAACTGTTATGAGAAACTGTTTCTATTTATTTATTCTCTCCTATGTAAAACATATTTTTAAAAATCTTGTTGTAATAGATAGTCAAGGCTGACAAGTTTAGATTATATTCTCTAGGGAGGAGAATTGAACAAGTGTCCTCTTTTATCTTCTTTTGAAGAAGGAAATGTAAAGAAAACCAGACAATATCAGAAATCTGTTGTAAAAACCTACTTTCACTTACTAACTAGAGTTTAATAAAGTGCATTTTCTCTATCCATGCTGTTCCACGGTGAGAATTAATATATAAAAGAGCAATTTCTATGTACTACTCCATGGTTTACTTTTTTTTTTTTTTTTTTTTTTAATTGTCGCCCGAGGAAACTTTTCCATTGATTTTTTAGATGGACTGGAAGGGAGAAAGGGAGAGATTTAAAAAAATATCAATGTGAGAGAGACACATTAGTTAGTTACCACACATGTAACCCCAACCGGGGTCGGGGATTGAGCCTGCAACTGAGGTATGTGCCCTTGACTGGGAATAGAAACTAGGACTCTTTGGTCCATGGGCTGGCACTCCAACCACTGAGCCATACCAGCCAGGATCATGGTTTACTTTTTGACCTGATTACTTTTTGCCCACAATACCTCACCAAGAAAGGCAGGTACACTACACAATTAAGAAAAGTCTTCATTGCCCTGGTCTGTTTGGCTCAGCGGTTAGAGTGTCGGCCTGCGGTACAGAGAGACCCGGGTTCGGTTCCCGCTAAGGGCATGTACCTCGGTTGCAGTTTGTCCCCGGCCCTGGTTGGTCGTGAGGGTGGCAGCCACTCGATGTGTCCCTTCACAACGATGTTTCTTTCTCTCTCTCTTCCTCTCTCTCCCTCCTGCTCTATCTGAACAAAAAAATGGAAAAATGTCCTCAGGTGAGGATAAAAAAAAAAAAAAAAAAAGTCTTCATTAAATTTGTGGTAGAATCCACCATTGAAACTGATGGTCCTGAACTATTTTTTGCTGGAAGGTTTATGATTATACATTCATTCTCCTTATTCATAATTGGTCTGTTCAAATTTTCTATTTCTTCATGATTCAGTCTTGGTAGGTTGTTTCTAGAATTTTATCCATTTCTTCTAGGTTATGCAAGTGTTTGTGTATAATTTTTTATATTAGTTTCTTATGATCCTTAGTATTTCTGTGTTATCTGTTGTAACAAATCTCATTTCTAATTTTATTTACGTCTTCTCTTTTTCTTAGAGTAGATAAAGCTTTGCCAGTTGTCTTTTATCTTTTAAAAAACTGGCTCTTAAATTTTATATATTTTCTATTGTTTTTCATCTCTATTTCATTGATGTCCACTCAAATATTTGCTATTTCCTTCTTTCTACTAACTTTGGGCTTAGTTTCCTCTTCTTATTCTAGTTTCTTGAGGTGTAAAGTTAGATTGCTTATTTGAAATATTGACGTAGGCATTTATCATTATAAATTTCCTCTCAGAACAGCTTTTGTGATAACTTTTATATATTTCCATTTTCATTTATCTCAAGATATATATAGTATATACATACTATATATATATTATACTTCTTCTTTCACCCACTGGTTGTTCAAGAGCATGTTGTTTAATCTTCACATGTGTGTGAGTTTTTCCTTGTTTCTTGTGATTGATCTCTTTTACAATGTATAAATATATAAAATTATCATGTTATATATTTTAAATATATTACAATTTTATTTGTAAATTATACCTCAATAAAGCTGGAAAAAATAAACTTCACCTCAGACTAAAAATATTAACAAAAAAGCCCTGGCCAGTTTGGCTCAGCGGTTAGAGCGTCCGCCTGCGGTCCGGAGAGACCCGGGTTCGGTTCCCGCTAAGGGCATGTACCTCGGTTGCAGTTTGTCCCCGGCCCTGGTCGGTCGTGCGGGTGGCAGCCACTCGATGTGTCCCTTCACGTCGATGTTTCCCTCTCTCTCTCTTCCTCTCTCTCCCTCCCACTCTATCTGTACAAAAAAATGGAAAAGTGTCCTCGGGTGAGGATAAAAATATATATATATATATATTAACAAAAAAGAAAAGAAAAAAACATTTAAAAAGGTCTTCAGAATCTGAGATTGAAATAAGAGATTTTGTTCTTCAGATTTGGTCAATCAAAACAAGAAAAACAGCAGCAGCAAACAAAAACAAAAACCTTTAGTGTGTGTGTCTGCCTGTCTGTATGTGTTTCTGCCTTTGTCCATGTGTATGTATATGTGTGTGTGTGTGTGTGAGCATGCTATAGGGAGGGAGAGAACAGGAAAGGTGAGAGGAGGGAGAGGAGGAGGAGAGAAATAGATAACACACACTCTAACTTTTATTAAGAAGATTCAAGTAAGTCAGGTAGTGAAGTGTGTGTTAACTCTTCATTCTGAACCTAACCACCAAGATATACATTAATGAATTTTTGTTACATTTTAATTTGAGGCTAAGTTTGAAAAAAGTTTCTGTAGTAATTTACTTTCATGCTCACTAAAGAATAAATATATTGGCCTATTAAAAATGTAGTGTATTTAAAGCATAACTGAATTCCTTAAACATAAAACATTTTTTTTTTTTTTTTGCAGACAGCCTCGATTATACCTTAACATAATTCCAATAAAACTAATTGATTCTTTAGGAATTCAAGTTTTTTTTTTTTCAATTTTTTAAAAATAACTTTCTTTATTAATTTTAGAGGAAGAAAAAGGGAGAGGGGGAAAGAGAAATATCAATGAGAGACAACATTGATTGGCCACCTCCTACATGCCCCCCACTGGGTATTTGGCCCACAACCTGGCCATGTGCCCTGACCCGGAATCGACACCTAACCACTGAGCAACACAGAATGAGTTCAAGTCTTTTTTTTTTTTAATTCTACTTTTGATTCTATTTCAAAATAATTCTTTTGTCTATTATTATTATTATTATCATTTCTGACTTGGTTAAACATTCTTTTGTAGGATCTTATCAAAGGAAAAATGACATTACTTTCCTTTTGTTGGAAAAGTAAAGTTACATCTGCATTCAAAACTGTGTTATGGGCTCTGGCCAGTTTGGCTCAGCGGTTAGAGCGTCGGCCTATGGTCTCTAGAGACCCAGGTTCGGTTCTCACTAAGGGCATGTACTTCGGCTGCCCCGGCTTTGGTGACCACTCGATGTGTCCCTTTCACATGGATGTCTCTCTCTCTCTCTCTCTCTCTCTCTCTCTCTCCCTCCCACTCTATCTGAACAAAAAGTGGAAAAATGTCCTAGGGTGAGGATAAAAAAAAAAATGTGTTATGGGATCATCCTCTTACTTTAGCAACATGTTTATTGTGCTATTAAGTATGAGTTATTTAGATTTACAGCAAAATAAATGTATGCTTATGACTTATATATTTATTTTTACTAAAGCTTCACCAGTGAGATGGAAAATAACAAAGAAAAAAAATCCTTGTCCCTGGATTTCTTCTCCCTCACAGTAAGTAAATACAGCCATCTTTTAGTAATATTTTCCATTTTGGATGTACATCACCAAGAAGGTAATTTTGAAAGGTAATTTATCAGAATTTGTAATTACCTATTTCTTAAACCAATTTGATTTCCACCAAAGTTTTTCTCCCCAATTTTCTAGCTTTAAGATTTTTAAAAAAATTTCTTTTGTATATACAAATGATGTGCTTGACAGATATTATACAAGGATTTTTATACATGCAGTAGAGTGTTTTTAAAAATTACTCACTTTGCTTCTGAGCCAGTTTATTGTGCAAAGGAACAAACCATTCTGTCATAGATGAAAGATCTTGATTTGAGTGTTTACAGTGTGTAACTTCTGCAAGACTAAAAGCTTCTAGCGATTTCATTCTTTCTATCATCCATTACAATCCCTATCTACATAGAGAGTCTGATAAAAATAGATAAATATTTATTTTTCAATTATTAGTTGCAATAGTTTCTTGATTTAATGTCTTTATTACCAACATTGGTTCATCCTTTCACAACCTCCACTCCACCCTCTGCCCAACCGTCCTTTACCCAGCTTCCATCAGAAAAATTATTACTTGGCAACAAAACACCATTTCAGAAGTTTGTATGGACTGGGGTCCTCTTTCAGCTTACTTTAAGTTAATTATTTGATTTTTAACATACTACTCAAGTTTAAAGATGTCATATATGACATTTTTTTAATTTTAAGTTTTTATTTATGGATTTGTTTTTGTTACAGATGTTTCTCATTTTTCCCCCATTGACACCCTCCTCCCCTTCCCCAGCTGTGTTGTTCATGTTCATTGGTCATGCATACATGAATGTAAGTTCTGTGGTTTATCTCTTCCCTCACAAACGCCCCTCCTCTGAGGCTTTTCAGTTTATCCCCACCTCTATGTCTCTGGGTTAATTTTGTTCAGCAATTTGTTTATTTCATTATATTCCACAAATAAGTGATATTGTGTGATATTTGTCTTTCTCTGCTTGGCTTGTTTCACTTAACATAATACTCATCAGGTCCTGCCATGCCATCTCAAAGGATGAGAGATCTTTATTTCTTACAGCTGCATAGTATTACATTGTGTACAAGTACCACAGGTTTTTAATGCACTCATCTACTGATGGAGACTTGGGTTGTTTTCAGATCTTAGCTATTGTAAATAGTACTGCTATGAACATAGCGGTACATATATTCTTTCTAATTGTTGTTTCAGGTTTATTAGAGTATATTCCTAGAAGTGGGATCACTGGGTCAAATGGAAGATTCATTTTTACCATTTTGAGGTAACACCATACTGTTTTCCACAGTGGCTGCACCCAGTCTGAATTCCCACCAGCAGTGTACTAGAGTCCCCTTTTCTCTATACCCTCGCCAACACTTGTTGTCTGATGATTTGTTGATGGCAGCCATTCTGACAGGTGTGAGGTGATACTTCATAGTTGTTTTGATTTGCATCTCTCTGATGATTAGTGATGTTGAGCACTTCGTCATATGTCTCTTGGCCACTTGTATGTCCTTTTTGAAGAAGTATCTATTTAGGTCCTTTGCCCATTTTTAAATTGGGTTCTTTGCCATTCTTTTGTTGAGTTGTATAAGCACTCTATATATTTTGGAAATTAACCTCTTATCTGATGCATCATTGGCAACTATGGTCTCCCATATAGTGGGATCCCTTTCCATTTTGGTGGTTGTTTCTTTTGCTGTGCAGAAGCTTTTTAGTTTGATGTAGTCCCATGTGTTCATTTTTCCCTTTGTTTCTGTTGCCTTAGGTGTTGTATCAGTGAAAATTCTGCTGCATATGATGTCGGAGATTGTATTGCCTACATTTTCTTCCAGAATTTTTATAGATTCACGAGTTACATTTAAGTCTTTTATCCATTTTGAGTTTATTCTTATGTATGGTGTAAGTTTGTGTTCTAACTTCATTGTTTTGCATGTAGCTGTTCAATTTTCCCAACAAAATTTCTTGAATAGACTGACTTGACTCCACTGTATGTTCTTGCTGCCTTTGTCAAATATTAATTGAGCATATTATCTTGGGTCAGTTTCTGGGTTCTCTATTCTGTTCCATTGATCTATGTGCCTGTTCTTGTGCCAATACCAGGCTGCTTTGAGTACAGTGACTTTGTAGTATAATCTGAAATACGGTAATGTGATCCCTCTTACTCCGTTCTTCTTTTTCAAGATTGCTGTGGCTACTTGGTTTTTTTTTTTTGGTTTGGTTTTTTTTTGGTTCCGTATGAACTTTTGGAGTGTTTGTTCTAGTTCTGTGAAGTATGTTTTTGGTATTTTGATGGGGATTGCATTGAATCTATAAATTTTTTTGGGTAGTATGGACATTTTAATGATGTTAATTCTTCCAATCCATGAACAAGGCATGTGCTTCCACTTTTTTATATTTTCCTCTATTTCTTTTTTCAATGACTTATTGTTTTTTATGAAGTGGTCCTTTACTTCTTTGGTTAAGTTTATTCCTAGGTATCTTAATTTTTTTGCTGCAATGGTAAATGGGATTGTTTTTTAGATTCTCTTTGTGATTTCATCATTGGTATATAAGAATGACATTGATTTATTGACATTAATATTGTATCCTGCTACTTTGCCAAATTTATTTATTAAGTCTGGTAGATTTTTGATGAAGTCTTTAGGGTTTTCTATGTACATTATCATGTCATCTTCAAATAATGACAGTTTCACTTCCTCTTTTCAAATTTGGATCCCCTTTATTTTTTCTTCATGTCTAATTGCTGTAGCTAAGACTTCCAATACTGTCAAATAAGAGTGGTGAAAGTGGGCATCTCTGTCTTCTTCCCCTTCTTAAGGGAAATGCTTTTAGTGTTTGCCTATTGAGTATGATGTTGGCTGTAGGTTTTTATATATGCCTTTATCATGTTGAAATATGATCCCTCTATTCTCACATTGCTGAGTGTTATCAAAAATGGGTGCTGGATTTTGCCAAATGCTTTTTCAGCATCTATTGATATGATCATGTGGTATTTATCTTTCCTATTGTTTATGTGGTGTATCACATTTATTGATTTGCGAATATTGTAGCATCCTTGCGTGTCTGGGATGAAACCCACTGGTCACGATAAATAATTTTTTTGATGTACTGCTGGATCCAATTTGCTAATATTTTAAGGATTTTGGCATCTGTGTTCATCAGGGATATTGGCCTGCAGTTTTATTTCTTTGAAGTGTCTTAATCTGGTTTTGAAATTAGCATTATGCTGGCCTCATAAAATGAGTTTGGAAATGTTCTGTCTTCTTGGATTTTTTGGAATAGTTTGAGGAGAATGGGTATTATATCTTCTTTGAATGTTCGGTGAAACTCCCCGTGAAGGCATCTGGGCCTGCGCTTTTGTTTGCTGGGAGTTTCTTGATTACATCTTTAATTTGCTTTGTTGTTATTGGTCTGCTCAAGTTTTCAGGCTCTTCCTGGTTCAATTTTGGGGGCCTGTGTGTTTCTAAAAATCTGTCCATTTCTCCTAGATTATCCAATTTTTTGGCGTATAATTGTCCATAGTAGTTTCAATGATACTTAGTATTTCTGTGGTGTCATTGTTATTTCTCCTCTTTCATTTCTGATTTTGTTTATTTGGTTCTCTCTTTTTGTTTCTTGGTGAGTCTGGCTAAAGGTCCATCAATTTTGTTTATTTTTTCAAAGAACCAGCTTTTTGTTTCATTGATCTTTTGAATTTTTTTTTTTTTTTTTTTTTTTTAGTTTCTATATCCTTTATTTCTGCTCTGACCTTTACTATTTCCTTCCTCCCACTAGCTCTGGGTTTTTCTTTTTGTTTACTTTCTGGTTCTTTAAGTTGTATGATTAGAAATTCAATTAGGATTTTTTCTTGTTTCTTGAGGTAGGCCTATAATGCTATAAACTTCCCTCTCAGGACTGCATTTGCTGTGTCCCATTAATTTTGTGTTGTTGTGTGTTTGTTTTCATTGGTTTCCAGCAAGTTTTTACTTTCTTCCTTGATCTCGTTAGTAACCCAGTTGTTGTTTAATAATATGCTATTTAGTCTCCACGTGTTTGAATGTTTTTGTGTGTTTTTATTGTAATTAAGTTCTAGTTTCATGCCACTATGATTTGAGAAGATGCTTGATATGATTTTAATTTTCTTGAATTTGTAGGGATTTGCTTTGTGTACTAACATGCGGTCTATCTTTGAGAACGACCCATGTGCACTTGAGAAGAATGTATAGTCTGCAGCTTTGGGGTGAAGTGTTCTGTAAATATCAATGAAGTCCAACTGATCTAGTTTGTTTTGTAAGGACTCTATGTCCTTGTTAATTTTTTGTGTAGACGATCTATCCAGTTGTGTCAGTAGCATGTTAAAGTCACCCACTATGATAATTTTGCTATTAATCTTTCCCTTGAAGTCCTCCAGAATTTTTTAAATACATTTTGTTGCTCCCGTATTCGGTGTGTATATGTTTATGGGGTTTATAGCATCTTGTTGAATTGCTCCTTTTAATGTAGTGACATTCTTTGTGTCTTATTATGGACCTCATTTTGAAGTTTATCTTGTTAGATATAATTATTGCTACACTAGTTTATTTATTTATTTAATTTTTTTTTTTTCTTTTCCATTTGCTTGGAAAATTTTTTTCCATTCCTTCACTTTCATGCTCTGTGAATCTTTTGTTGTGATGTGGGTCTCCTGTAGACAGTATATATATGGGTCATGGTTTTTATCCAATCAGCTACCCTAGGTCTTTTGAGTGTAGCATTTAAGCCATTTTTATTTAAGGTAATTTTTGATAGATAGTTATTAGTTGCCATTTTAATTTTATGCCTGTGTTTATGTGTCCGTCTCTCTCTTTTTCTCTGTTTCTTCTTCTAACAACAGTCCCTTCAGCATTTCTTGCAGTGCTGGTTTGGTGATGATAATTCCTTAACCTTTTTTTTTTTTTTTTTTATGAAGTTCTTTATTTCTCCTTCGATTTTGAATGATAGCCTTGCTGGATAGAGTGGTTTTGGATTCAGGCCCTTGTTTTGCATTACTTTGTACACTTCATCTTCATGCCACTTTCTTCTGGCCTACATCATTTCTTTTGAGAAATCAGCTTTCAGTCTAATGGGAGCTCCCTTGTAGGTAACTTTCTGTCTCTCTCTTGCTTCCTTTAAGATGCTCTCTTTGTCTTTAATGTTTGCCATTTTTATTATGATGTGTCTAGCTGTGGGTTTTCTGGGGTTCATCTTGCTTGGGACTTTCTGTGTTTCCTGGACTTGTGTGACTTTTTCCTTCACCAATTTAAGGAAGTTTTCTGTCATTATTACTTCAAACAAGTTCTTTATTCCTTTCTCTGATTCTTCTCCTTTCTGTATCTCTATAATTCAAATGTTGTTACATTTTGTATTGTCCCACAGCTCCCTTAAACTTTCCTCCTGCTTTTTAATTTTTTTTTTTCTTTTGTTGCTCTATTTCAGTGTTTTTCTCTACCTTGTTTTCTAAGTCACTGATTCGGTCTTCAGTTTCTTTTAATCTACTATTAAACCCTTCTAAGGTATTTTTTTATAACAACTATGTCATTCTTTATTTCCTCTTGATTTTTAAGCATAACTTCTATCTCTTTTTTTAAAGCTGAAGTAGTTCCCAGTGAGCTCTTCATTATTCTTATTAAGTTGCTTGCAGTTTTCACCAAATTGTTTGAGCACCCTTAAAAGCATTGCTTTTAATCCTTTATGTGACAAGTTGCTGTCTTCCATTTCCTGTAGTTCATTTTCTGGTGATTCCTCTTTTTCTTTCTTTTGGGTGTTGTTTCTTTGTCTCCTGATTTTAACTGTCTGGTAGCTCTAGGGATGTTTGGATGTGTATGCAGCTCACTGTATATCAAATAAGGCTACTGTGCCTCCCAGACTGTTTTGTTGTGTGTCGCCTCTTGCCTGCTGTGGGTCATGGAAGATTGACTACTGGGGGCTGGTATTGGTGTGTTCTGATACATGCTGCTGCTGGATCACGTGGGCCCCACTGGAGCTGTGTTTCCAGTGGGTGCTTGTGCCACCTGTAGCTGTGCAGCTCAGGCCCTGTTGGAGCCACACTCCTTGCCCATACCGTGGGCAGCTGGGATGCACAGGCCTCTCTGGTGCCCCCGCACCTTGCAGGTCCAATTGTCAAGCAGCAGGATCGCACCGATCCCTCTTAGGCTCCAGATTCTTACTGCTCTTGTGGGCTGCTGGGTGGCACTGGCCTCTGTGGAGCCCCAGGTCCAGCTGGCGGCTGGGGAATGTTGCTGCCCCATGGGGCTCAAATCCTGCTCTGCCTTTGCTGTAGTTTTGGGGGATGGGTCTCAGCTGCTGGTCTGTGCTTCTTTTGCCTGGGGATGGAAGTCTGCTACTCAGTCTCTGTTGCTGGGGGTATATCTTGACTCTGATCGGGCTGCTACTGTGGGGGATGGTGCTAGACTCCTACCTGTTTGCAGTTTCCACAGCAGGCACCTTGATAGCTTTACTACTGTGCACTGATCTGTATTGACACAGGGTGTACACTGGTCCGATGGTGCCAGGTGCACTGGTGGGCTCAGGTTGCTGGGCCCTAGCCACTCAAACTGACTCCTCCCAGGGATGACCTGGTCTTCCAAAATGGTAGGACCTCCCCATGGTACAGGGAGAAGGGTCCTGAAGAGCCACTTACCATGGTAGCCAGGTGGTCCCTGTCCACAGCATAGGAACCTTCTGCTCTGCGTCTCTGCACTGCTCCAGTTTGGTTGTCCACCTTCACATTTACTCACACTCTCTCATACACTCACTCTCTCCCAGGTCCTAGCCACCACCATCTTTTTTCCATATATGACAATTTTAATATTGATTCTAAATGTAAATGGTCATACATTTGGATAAATATATCATAGTAAATTTTAAGGGTTTATTCTTGGAATGTTCTATCATAAATTAATAAGCCAAAAACTTATAATATAAAAGCTACTCCCTAGAAGTGAGCTACTTATATTGACATTTCAGAACTACTACAGTTCCACTCAGTAAAATATTAACATAGTAGTTTCATAGCAGGGGAATATTTGATTCAATGTCTTTTGTAGCCAAGAAACAAATTGAATAATGAAAATCCCTATTTAAAATAAGAAACACCTTGAAATACTTGCAATTAGTGTTCCTTTTAATCCAGTATCTCACTATGTGTTATCACACTTGTAATTTTTATACTAACCTGCATTAACTGGAGTTGTTCTTGCTCCCATTATGAGAACTTGGAAATGGAAATTTTTTTTTCCATGGACACATATTTTATCTATGTTAGAGAGTGAAATGAAAATTTATCATTGTAGATGATGTGTGATGTGTATCTTAAATAATTTCTGTCATTATCCTCTGTTAATTCTCTTAACCATTAAATAATTACATGTGACAAATCAATTAACTTAACTACGGATAACATAGGGAAAGCGATAATAACAGATACTTAATACATTCACGGTGATTGGCACTTTGCAGAGCATTTTTCACACCCATTATTTCATTCATTTCTCAGGACAATCTTAGAAGCAGGTGATTTTGCCCTCATTTTAGATGTGTAGAATATAAAACTCAGAGAGTTTAAAGTACTTGTCCAAATTCACAGGGCAAGAAGTGGAAGAGCCGGGACTCTAATGTCAATCTTTTGCTTTCAAACACAGCAATCTTAATACTAAAACACAGTGCCATCCAAGAACTTAAAATTTATCTATAGACAAATGATTAAGCATTATTGTCAGAACTCAAAGATCATTTATCAGATAATTTTATTTTAGTTAAGCACACCTTATTCACAAAAACCATGGATAGCAACAAACAATTTATTCAGAAAACATAGATGTGACACACTCCACTGTATATTAATATCTGTTCTACCTCATTTTTGTAACCCAGTGAACTTATATATCTGTTATTTAGTTATATAAGTATCATTAACCATATTTTATATGTGAACAAATAGTCTCAGAGAGGTTTAAAAATTTACCTCAGATTGCATAGTTTGTAATCTAATGAAAGCAGTATTGATATCTGTCTGTCCTCCAAGGCTACACTCCTTCTTAAGCCATGTGAATAACCAAGAAAAGAGTTACTTTCAGTATGATGAAAATCTCACTCAATCTGTACATACATATGTCAAATCATTACACTGTATATTTTTAAAGCATTACAATTTTATTTGTCAATTATACCCTCAATAAAGCTGGAAAAGTTATTTTGATATTATATGTTTCCTCGTCTAAGCATTGTTAACATATTTTGCATATACATGTTTTTGTTAAATGTTTAGCTAACTTTAAATGCAATTTTGCAAATACATCATAACACAAGATGAGAGGTGTCTTGCAGAGCTTGAGGTTTATAAGGAGGAACTTGATGATAAGCTTACAATATACTCATACATTTATTCTGAATATATGTGGAATAAATCTTTTACATTTTTTTCTGTTTTATTTAATTAATTAATTTATTTTTCTTACAGATGTTTCTCCTTTTTTCCCCACAGATTCCACCCTCCCCTTTCCTTTCTGCACTGTCCCCAGCTTTGTTGTCCATGTCCATTATTCAAACACACATGCATATAAATTCTGTGATATATCTCTCCCCCACCACCACCTCTTTTTAGGATTGTCAGTTTATAACCCCCCTCCAACATCTCTGGGACTACCCCATTCCTCAACAGTTATGTTCATTATATTCCACAAAACAGTGATATCATATGATACTTGTCTTTCTCTGTTTGGCTTATTTCGATTAAAATGATACTTTCCATGACCCTCCATGTCGTCTCAAAGGATAAGAGTTCTTTCTTTGTTACAGCTGCATAGTACTTCATTGTGTATATGTACCACTGCTTTTTTATCCATTTGTCTACTGATGGACATTTGGGCTGTTTCCAGATCTTAGCTATTGTAAATAGTGCTGCTACAAACATGGGGGTACATATATTCTTCCTGATTGGTGTTTCAGGCTTCTTAGGGTATATTCCTAAAAGTGGGAACACTGGGTCAAATGGAAGTTAAATTTTTAATTTTTTGAGGTAACACCCTATAGTTTTCCATAGTGGCTGCACCAGTCTGCATTCCCACCAGCAGTGTACTAGAGTCCACTTTTCTCCACACCCTTGCCAACACTTGTTGTTTGATGATGTGTTGATGGCGGCCATTCTGAAAGGTATGAGCTGGTATCTCATTGTTGTTTTAATTTGCATCTCTCTGATGATTAGTTACCTTGAACATTTCTTCATATGTCTCTTGCCATTTGTAGGTCCTGATTGGAGAGGTGTCTATTTAGATCCTCTGCCCATTTTTTAATTGGGTTCTTTGTCTTCCTTTTGTTGAGTTGTATGACCATTCTATATATATTGGAAATTAACCTCTTATCTGATATATCATTGGCAATTGTGCTCTCCCATAGAGTGGGTTGCCTTTCCATTTTGATGATTGCATCTTTTGCTGTGCAGAAGCTTTTGAGTTTGACTTGGTCCCATGTGTTCATTTTCTTTATTGTTTCTGTCCCCTTAGGTGATGTATCAGTGAAAATTCTGCTGCATATGATGTCTGAAATTTTGTTGCCTACAGTTTATTCTAGGATTCTTATTGATTCATGAGTCACATTTAAGTATTTTATTCATTTTGAGTTTATTCTTGTATAGAGTGTAAGTTGATGGTCTAGTACCATTTTTTTTTTTTGCAAGTAGCTGTCCAATTTTCTCAATAACATTTATTAAAGGGGCTGCCTTTACTCCACTGTATGCTCTTCCCACCTTTGTCAAATATTAATTGAGCATATTGCCTTGGGTTTATTTCTGGGTTCTCTGTTCTCTTCCATTGGTCTATCTGCCTGTTCTTGTGCCAGAAGTGGGCTCTTTTGATTACATTGGCTTTGTAGTATAACCAGAAATCTGGTAATGTGATCCCTTCTACTTTGTTCTTCTTTTTCAAGATTGCTGTTGCTATTCAAGGTCATTTTTGGTTCCACGTGAACTTCTGGAGTATTTGTTCTAGTTCTGTAAAGTATGTCGTTAGTATTTTGATGGGCATTGCATTGAATCTATAGATTGCTTTGGGTAGTATGGACATTTTAATGATGTTAATTCTTCCAATCCATGAGCAAGGTATCTACGTCCAATTTTTTATATCTTCCTCTATTTCTTTTTTTCAATGACCTGTCGTTTACTGGGAATACGTCATTTATTTCTTTGGCTAAATTTATTCTTAGGTATCTTGATGTTTTTGCTGCAGTGATAAATGGAATTGTTTTCTTAGTTTCTCTTTCTGTGATTTCATCATTGGTGTATGAAAATGACATTAATTTCTTGACGTTAATTTGGTATCCTGCTACTTTGCCAAATTCATTTATTAAGTCTAGTAAATTTTTAATGGAGTCTTTGGTGTTTTGTACATATAATATAATGTCATCTTCAAATAATGACAGTTTCACTACCTCCCTTCCAATTTGGATCTCTTTTATTTTTTTCTTCCTGTCTGATTGCTGTGGCTTAGGCTTCCAGTACTACTGTGTGAAATAAGAGTGGCGAAAGTGGGCATCCCTGTCTTGTTCCTGTTCTTAAGGTAAATGCTTTTAATTTCTGCCCATAGAGTATGATATTGGCTGTAGGTCTTTCATATATGGCCTTCATTATGTCTAGATATGTTCCCTCTATTCCCACACTACTGAGCATTTTTATCAGAAATAGATGCTGGATTTTGTTGAAGGCTTTTTGGCATCTATTGATATGATCATGTGGTTTATATTCTTCATTTTATTTATGTGGTGCATCACATTTGTTGATTTGCGAATATTGTACCAGCCTTACATCCCTGGGATGAATCCCACTTTGTCATGGTGAATAATTTTTTTTGATGTATTGCGGCACCCGATTTGTTAGTATTTTCTTCAGGATTTTGTCATCTCTGTTCAACAGGGACATTAGCCTGTAGTTTTCTTTCTTTGTAATGTCTTTTTTTTTTTTTTTTTGGTTTTGGAATTAGAATTATGCTGGCCTCATAAAATGAGTTTGGAAGTCTTCCTTCTTCTTGAATTTTGTGCAACAGTTTGAGGAGAATCGGTGTAAGTTCTTTTTTGAATGTTCGGTAAAACTCCCCCGTGAAGACATCCGGGCCTGGGCTTTTCTTCGCTGGGAGAGTCTTGATTACATCTTCAATTTCCTTAGTTGTTATTAGTCTGTTCAAGTTTTCTGTCTCTTCCCGTTCCAGTTAAAGGAGACTATGTGTTTCTATAAATTTGTCCATTTCACTTAGATGGTCAAATTTGTTGCCATATAATTGTTCATAGTAGTTGTTAACAATCTTTTGTATCTGTGGTTTCAGTTGTTACCTCTCCTCTTTCATTTCTGATTTTGTGTACTTGGGTTCTCTCTCTTTGTTTCTTGGTGAGTCTAGCTAAGGGTCCATCAATCTTGTTTATCTTTTCGAAAAACCAGCTCTTTGTTTCACTGATCCTTTGAATTGATTTTTTGGACTCTATGTCGTTTATTTCTGCTCTGATCTTTACTTTTTCCTTCCTTCTACTTGCTCTGGGGTTTACTTTTTGTTTGCTCTCTAGTTCTTTAAGTTGTGAGGTTAGATACTCTATTAGAGATTTTCTTTTTTTTTTTTTTTTTTTTTTCAGGTAGGTCTGTAGTACTATGAACTTCCCTCTCAGAACTTTTTTCACTGCATCCCATAGATTTTTGTTGTTGTGTATTGATTTTTATTGGTTTCCAGGAAGTTTTCAATTTCTTCCTTGATCTACTCGGTAACCCATTTGTTGTTCAATAACATGCTCTTTAGCGTCCATGTGTTCAAAACTCTTTGCATGTTCTTGTTGCAATTGATTTCTAGTTTCATGCCATTGTGATCTGAGAAGATGCTTGATATGATTTTAATCTTCTTGAACTTGTAGTGACTTCGTTTGTGTCCTAATATGTGGTCTATCTTTCAGAATGTCACATGTGCACTTGAGAAGAATGTGAATTCTGCAGTTTGGGGTGCAATTCTCTGTAGATATCTATTTAATATATATGGTCTAGTGCCTCATTTAGAGTCTCTGTTTCCTTGCTAATTTTTTTTGTCTAGAGTATCTATTCAGTGATGTCAATGGGGTGTTGATGTCCCTTGCTATGATTGTATTGCTATCAATTTCTCCTTTGAACTTTTCCAGAAGATTTGTAGTACATTTTGGTGCTCCTATATTGGGTGCATATATGTTTATCAAAGTTATATATTCCTGTTGGATAGATCCTTTCAATATTATGTAGTGGCCTTCTTTGTCTCTAGTTATGTCCTTAATTTTTCAATCTAATTTTATCAGATATGAGTATTGCTACACCAGCTTTTTTTTTTTTTTCCTTTCTGTTTGCTTCGAAGATTCTTTTCTATCCATCCACTTTCAACTTATGTGAGTCTTTTGTTGTGAGGTGGGACTCGTATAAACCACATATAGATGGGTCATGCTTTCTTATCCATTCAGCTACTCTGTTTCTTTTTATCAGAGCATTCCATCCCTTTACATTTAAGGTGATTATCGATATGTACTTATTTATTGCCGTTTTTGTTTAGTGTGGTTCTACTTTTCTTCCTAGTTCTCCTGCTAATTATAGCAGTCCTTTTAACATTGCTTGCAGTGCTGGTGTGGTGCTAATGTATTCCCTTACCCTTTTTTTCTTCTGGGAAGCTCTTTATTTGTCCTTCCATTTTGAATGATAGCCTTGCTGGGTAGAGTTATCTTGGATTCAGATCCTTGTTTTCTATGACCTTGATTACATCATGCCATTCCCTTCTGGCCTGTAGTGTTTCTGTTGAGAAGTCAGCTGAGAGCCTTATGGGGTTTCCTTTGTAGGTAACCTGTTGCTTCTCTCTTGCTGCTTTTAGGATTCTCTCTTTATCTTTAATTTTTGGCACTGTGATTACTATGTGTTTTGGTGTGGGCCTGTTTGAGTTCTTCTTACTTGGGGCTCTCTGTGCTTCTTGCCTTTGAATGCCTTCTTTCTTCACTAAATTAGGAAAGTTTTCTGCCACTATTTCTTCAAATATATTATCTAACCCTTGCTCATGTTCTTCTTTGAGCACCTCCATGACACAAATATTATTCCGTTTCCAGTTGTCCCACAGTTCTCTTAAGCTGTCTTCCTGCCCTGGCCGGTTTGGCTCAGCGGTTAGAGCGTCGGCCTGCGGTCCGGAGAGACCCGGGTTCAGTTCCCGCTAAGGGCACGTACTTCGGTTGCAGTTTGTCCCCGGCCCTGGTTGGTCGTGCGGGTGGCAGCCACTCGATGTGTCCCTTCACGTCGATGTTTCTCTCACTCTCTCTCTCTTCCTCTCTCTCCCTCCCACTCTATCTGTACAAAAAATGGAAAAATATCCTCGGGTGAGGATTAAAAAAATAAAATAAAAAGCTGTCTTCCTGTTTTTTTATTATTTTTTTTTCCTGTTGGTTTTTGTGTGTTTGATTATTTGTACCCTGTCTTCTAATTTATTTATCCAGTCTTTCACTTCCTCTACTCTGCTGTTTAGACTTTCCAATGTGGTCTTTATTTCTGATATGTCATTCTTCATTTCTTTCTGGTGGTTTTTGATTTCCAACTGGTTGATTTTCAACATTTCTATGTCTTTACTCATGGTGCTCATCTCCTTACACATGCTGTTGAGCTTCCTCAAGAACATGGATCTGAATTCTAGTTTGGTTAACTTGCTTAACTGCACCTCACTTGTCATCTTTGGTAGAGGTCTCTTGTTCTTTCATTTGGCTTTTGTTTCTGTGTTACACCATTTTGGCTATCACAGTGGGCTTTGGAGCCTGCCAAATTTTCCCTGTGGGTGTTGGTGTTCTGCTGTTTGTGGCTCCCTCTCCTGGGTTTGGATGAGCCAGGGAGGACCCATGTTAAACACCACTGTCAAGTCATATTTTTCTGGTTAGAGTTGCTAGCCCAAGAATGGTAGAGATATCCTCTAGTTTTTTGCCTGTAGGTTATCAGTAGTGGTTACTTGAAGAGTCTTGGCTTCTCAGCTGAATTATTTTTTAAAGTTTTTATTTATTTATTTAATATTTTGGTACATGCTCCTAGTGGAACCGAACCTGGGACTCTCTGGTCCGCATGCCAACAATCCAACTGCTGAGCCAAACCACACAGGGCTGGTATAATCATTTTAGAATAAATGTGCAATAAAACTCTTTGTGGGTTTGTGTTAAATGTTCTGCTGGGTTCTGAGAATAGAGTGAGGTTAAATCATGGCTCCTTCCCTTAAAAAGCTAATAGGAAATTTACTCATTTATTTATTAATGAAGCATCTAATAGAACATGGGCACAAAGAAAAAGAAGTGTATGTATATCTACCTACCTCAATGGTTCGCTCATTCCTAAAATAGAAGAAGGGACTAACTTTCTGAAAGTCTATAACATTGTAGTTTCTTTATTTGTAATGTTCCATGTCACCTTAAAAATGTCTGTTATAGTAGAATCACTTTTCAAATATTCCCAAATAACAACATTATTGTCACTTATTCATGTTGCATACTGAATGCATGTTGACAGTCACCATCTGTCCCAGTTTTACATATTGATACGGATAATTACCAAGATCAGAAGTTTTTGAGGATAGTTGAACTTCAGTGTGACATCTTGGACCAATTTACACATTGAATGAAATATTATTGAGTCTTATTATAATATATGTATGTGGCCATTTTAACTAGTCTCTATATTCTCTAGTTCTCCAGTCAAACAAATAAAATACTCTGTAAAACTGCCTAGATCATGTCCTGAGTTGTTGTTTTTTTTTAATTAATTTATTTTTGTTACAGATGTTTCTACCTTTCTCTCCACTGATTCCCCCCTCCCCCGCCCTCCCAGCCCTGTCCCCAGCTCTGTTGTCCATGTCCATTATTCATGCATACATGCATGTAAGTTCTCTGGTTTATCTCTCCCCCACCACCCACTCTTCTGGGGATTGTCAGTCTGTACCCCACTTCCACGTCTCTCGGACTATCCCATTCCTCAGACTGTTATGTTTATTGTATTCAAAAATAAGTGAGATCATATGATACTTGTCTTTCTCTGTGTGGCTTGTTTCGCTTAGGATGACACTTTCAAGGTCCCTCCATGTCGTCTCAAAGGATAAGAGATCTTTCTTTCTTACAGCTGCGTAGTACTCCATTATATATATGTACCACAGCTTTTTTCTCCATTCGTCTACTGATGGGAACTTGGGCTGTTTCCAGATCTTAGCTATTGTAAATAGTGCTGCTACAAATATGGGGGTACATATATTATTTTTGATCGGTGTTTCAGGCTTCTTAGGGTATATTCCTAAAAGTGAAATCACTGGGTCAAATGGAAGTTCAATTTTTAATTTTTTGAGGTAACACCATATTGTTTTCCATAGGGGCTGCACCAGTCTGCATTCCCAACAGCAGTGTACTAGAGTCCCCTTTTCTCCACACCCTTGCCAGCACTTGTTGTTTGATGATTTGTTGATGGTGGCCATTCTGACAGGTGTGAGGTGTTACATCATTGTTGTTTTAATTTGCATCTCTCTGGTGATTAGTGATGTTGAGCATTTCTTCATATGCCTCTTGGGCATTTGTATGTCCTGTTTGGAGAGGTTTCTATTTGGTTCCTCTGCCCATTTTATAATTGGGTTCTTTGTCTTCCTTTTGATGACTGTATGAGCACTCTATATATATATTGGAAATTAAACTCTTATCTGATATATCATTGGCAATTATGCTCTCCCATACAGTGGGTAGCCTTTCCATTTTGGTAATTGTATCTTTTGCTGTGCAGAAGCTTTTGATTTTCATGTAGTCTCATGTGTTCATTTTCTCCTTTGTTTCTGTTGCTTTAGGTGATGTATCAGTGAGAATTCTGCTGTGTATGATGTCTGAAATTTTGTTGCCTACAGTTTCTTCTAGGATTTTTATGGATTCATGGGCCACATTTAAGTCTTTTATTCATTTTGCGTTTGGTGTAAATTGATGGTCTAGTTTTAATTTTTTTCATGTAGCTGTACAATTTTCCCTACACCATTCATTAAAGAGGCTGTCCTTACTCCACTGTATGCTCTTGCCACCACTGTGAAATATTAATTGAGCATATAGCCTTGGGTCTATTTCTGCGTTCTCTGTTCTGTTCCACTGGTCTATATGCCTGTTTTTTGTACTAGTACCAGGCTGTTTTGATTTCATTGGCTTTGTAGTACAATCTGAAATCTGGTAATGTGATCCCTCCAACTTTGTTCTTTTTTTTTTTCAAGATTGTTGTGGCTATTTGAGGTCTTTTTTGGTTTCATATGAAATTTTGAAGTATTCGTTCTAGTTCTGTGAAGTATGATCTTGGTATTTTGATGGGGATTTCATAGAATCTATAGATTGCTTTGGCTAGTATGGACATTTTAATGATGTTAATTCTTCCAATCCATGAACAAAGTATGTTCACTTATTTATATCTTCCTCTATTCTTTTTTTCAATGACCTTAAGTTTTCTGAGAATAGATTCTTTATTTCTTTGGTTAAGTTTATTCCTAAGTATCTTAAATTTTTTTTTTTTTTTTGCCGCAGTGGTAAATGGGATTGTCTTCTTAGTTTCTCTTTCTTTGAGTTCATCATTGGTGTATAAAAATGCCATTGATTTCTTGATGTTATTTTTGTATCCTGCTACTTTGCCAAATTCATTTATTAGGTCTAGGAAATTTTTCATGCAGTTTGGGTTTTCTAAGCATAGTATCATGTCATCTTCAAATAATGACAGTTTCACTATCTCCCTTCCAATTTGGATCCCTTTTATTTTTTCTTCCTGTCTGATTGCTGTGGCTAAGGCTTCCAGTACTATGTAAAATAAGAGTGGTGACAGTGGGCATCCTGTCTTGTTCCTGTTCTTAATGGAAATGCTTTTAATTTCTGCCCATTGAGTATGATATTGGCTGTAGGTCTTTCATATATGGCCTTTATTATGTCTAGATATGTTCCCTCTATTCCCACACTGCTGAGCATTTTTATCAGAAATAGATGCTGGATTTTGTTGAAGGCTCTTTTGGCATCTATTTATATTATCATGTGGTATATATTCTTCATTTTGTTTATGTGGTGTATCACATTTATTGATTTGTGAATATTGTACCAACCTTGCATCCCTGGGATGAATCTCTCTTGGTCGTGGTGAATCATTTTTTTTTGATGTGTTGCTTGATTCGATTTGCTAGTATTTTGTGCAGAATTTTGGCATCTATGTTCATCAGGGATATTGGCCTGTAGTTTTCTTTCTTTGTGGTGTCTCTTTCTGGTTTTGGAATTAGAATTATGCTGGCCTCATAAAACAAGTTTGGAAGTGTTCCTTCTTCTTAAATTTTTTGAAATAGTTGAGGAGAATGGGTGTTAATTTTTCTTTGAATATTCGGTAAAACTCCCCCGTGATGCCATCCGGGCCTCGGCTTTTGTTTGCTGGGGGAGTCTTGATTTCTTCTTCAATTTTCTTAGTTGTTATTTGTCTGTTTAAATTTTCTATCTCTTCCCGGTCCAGTTTTGGGACATTATGTGTTTCTAGAAATTTTTCCATTTCACTTAGATTGTCAAATTTGTTGCCATATAATTGTTCATAGTAGTTGTTGACAATGTTTTGTATTTCTGTGGTGTCAGATGTTACTTCTCCTCTTTCATTTCTGATTTTGTGTATTTGGGTTTTCTCTCTTTGTTTCTTGTTGAGTCTAGCTACGGGTCCATGAATCTTGTTTATCTTTTCGAAAAACCAGCTCTTTGTTTCATTGATCGCTTTAATTTGTTTTTTGGACTCTATGTTATTTATTTCTGCTCTGATCTTTACTATTTCCCTCCTTCTCCTTGCTCTGGGTTTTTTTGTTGTTTGCTCTCTAGTTCTTTAAGTTGTGAGGTTAGATAGTCCATTAGTGATTTTTCTTGTTTCTTGAGGTACCCTCTCAGAACTGCTTTCACTGCATCCCATATGTTTTGTATTGTTGTGTCTTCATTTTCATTGGTTTCCAGGAAGTTTTAATTTCTTCCTTGATCTCCTCAGTATCCCTGAATTATTTTTAAATAAATGGGTCAATAGCTCAGAGGAATGGAGTCAATCCATAATAAAATCACCATGCTGAAAAACACCAATTAATGTCTTCTCTATTCCTGTTTCAGTGGAATATTTAAAACTTTGATTTTCACTTTGATGGCAGAGTAAAGATAACTCTTATCTTTATATGCTCCCAGTAATAATATGTTTATTATGACAATTTCAAGACACAGTAAATAAACTTATGACATTCTTTTTTACCACTGCTGGTGTCAATATGTCTGATTCCCCCTAATACACAAATGATTATAAATTGACACATTTTATTACACTTTTAAATACACACTTAATTATTTTCTTCTCTGAACATCAATAATTTTCTTCCTGTTGAATTCATATTAAGTAGGGCAACTTGCCAGTTTTCCACTGGTGAACTGGGGTCTGGTATCCCCTCCACTTTAAAGACATACTCTACCAAGGCTTCTTGTTCACATAGGGCTCACGTTAAAAAGCAAATTCAAAATATATTCAAACAAGATGAGACACACTGCTTTATGTACTCAAAGAAGGTCAACAGCATTTCTCATGCCAACAAAAGCATATGATTTATATTTTAGAACATGTTAGGCCAGTGTGGCTCAGTGGTTGTGTGTTGACCCATGCACCAAGATGTTGCTGGTTAAATTCCCAGGCAGGGCACATGCCCATGGTGGGCCCAATCCCCCGTAGTGGACATGCAGCAGTCAGCCAATCAATGTTCTCTTTCATCATCATTTCTCTCTCTCTCTCTCTCTCTCTCTCTCTCACACACACTTCCTCTCTCTCTAAAATCAATAAAGAAAAACATTTTAAATGGATTAAATTTCAGGACATGAGATGATCTAAAACTTGCAAAAATGTTTTTTATTTTACTGGAAAGTTAAAGCAAAAAGGAGAGTTGTCGTTTGCATCTGTTAACTGAATATGTTCAGTGACATTTCTCTAACTACAAATTGTTGCATTCTGTATGATCTACAGTGTAAGTTTTAAAAAGTTATTAGGTTTTCAAAATAACATTGTGCAATTTTGTGATAAAATAGCTTTCCCACCAACCAAATAAAAAATATTTAAAACTCCATGGTAAGCAGCAGTAAGTGGGGAAATACACAACTTCTTGAATATATACAAGAAAAACATGTTTAAGCTCTTAATTTTATTATTTTAAATTTATTTTGATTTGTCTCTGGAATCCAGCAGAAACAGAAAATGGAGATTGCATACAATATAACAAAAATATAGCTCATTTAAGTGCATAAGTTTCTGTAGATTAAATTAACCTCTCGTTTTCAATGTTTAAAGAGTTTTAAGTAAATCATTAGCTTTCTCTTTTATTACCAATGACGTTTCCATCTATTACGTTGCTTTTATTCTTTCTAGTTTTGGACATTACAATTTGTACAAGGAGAGAAGAGACTGAACTAAATATTTAAAACTTGAAAATTCTTGTCTAATTCCTTTTGTATGAACCAGGACTCTATACATAGTCCAAAAAGGAGGCAATACATTCCAGTTCTTTCTTTTATTTTTTGCTTTTAAATTTTCTTTTCTGTTATTTTTAAACAAAAATATATATATTTAAGGTTTACAACACAATTAATAGATATGCATAACACATGTGGAAACGATAACTACTATATTCAGTGCAGAATTATTCACAATAGCCAACATATGAAAACAACCTAAGTATGAATGAATGGATAAAGAAGTTGTGATTATATATCTCTATCTCTGTTTATCTCCATCTCTATCTCTAACACCATCTCTATCTATCTATCATCTATCTATCTATCTATCTATCTATCTATCTATCATCTATCTACATATATATATATAATGAAATATTTATTATTCAGTCTTAAAAAGGAGATGATCTTGTCATTTGTGTCAATATGGATGAACTTGGAGGACACTGCAGTAATTGAAATCAACCAAATACAGAAAAAAATACTGCATTATATCACTTATATGTGGAATCTAAAGGAAGCAAATACATAACAGCAGAGGGTAGAATGGTAGTTATCAGATGCATGGAGTTGGGGGAAATTAGATGTTTGTCAAAATGTACCTAAAATAGAGGAGGGAAAAATGGGGGCAGAGTGAATGGAAGCTACACAGACAATCTCCCAGGACCAAACTGGAATTACAATGAAAATAAAGACAAATTATCAGGAAAAGGCAACCGAAAAGCAGTTTGGAGGACCACATAACCAGTGACACTGACTTAATACTGGTAGGCTTGTGAAGACATGAGAGTGGGCCGAGAGCCCACGGTCCACAGTGGCCTAGGCTGGGAGCTGAGGCCTGGAATAAGGGCTGTGGTGGCCTCGGATGGGAGCTGTGCCCTCGGCTGGAAGCTACGCCCTTGGCTGGGACCTGCAGCCTCGGCTAGGAGATGCGAACTTGGCAGGGAGCTGCACCCTCGTCTGGGACCTGTACCCTTCAATGTGAGCTGTGCACTCGGCTGGGACCTGAGGCCTCATCTGAGAAATGCGCCCTTGACTGGGAGCTGCGGCGGCCTCCAGCCAGGACCGAAAACCTTAGCTGAGAGCAGCGACCTTAGCTGGGAGTGGCGCCCACGGATTACAATGCCAAGTGGCTCCACAGCACAGAGCCAAGACAGATGCTAAAATAGCAGCAGCCACTCAACTTGGGCTCCGGCAGAGGGTGGGCAACTGGAACTGTGTGAGGACTCTGGGGATTTGGAGGGTGCTGAGAGCTTTTGTTGAGTGGCAGCCACAGAGGAATGTGGTCATCTTACTTCTTCCCAGGACCTAGGGAAAGGTGGCAGACACTCCCTTGGAGATTCAACCCCACCCAGTAGCCTTTGAAATGCTAACTGAGGCCCATTAACAACCAGCATCTGTCCCATCCTCAGGAAATCCTCTTACACTGAGCACCTGAGGGAGTTTTTCATTCAACTCAGAAACCAAGGTTCCTCAGGTGACCTCTACTAAAAGCCTCTAGGCAAAAAACTAGAGGATAACTACCATTCCCTGGGTTAGCAAGTCAAACCAGGAAAGTAAGACTTGACAGTGGTGTTTAACTTGTGTACTCCCTGCTTCATCCATACCCAGGAGAGGAAGCCACAAACGGCGGAACACCAACACCCACAGGGAAAATTTGGCAGGCTCCAAAGCCCACTGTGATAGCCAAAATGGTGAAATTCAGAAACAAAAGCCAAATGAAAGAACAAAAGACCTCTACTGAAGATGAGATAAATGAGGTGCGATTAAGCAAGTTAACAGAACTAGAATTCAGAGCCATGATCTTGAAGAAGCTCTACAGCATGTGGAAGGACATGAGGACCATGAGTAAAGACATAGAAATGTTAAAAATCAACCAGTGGGAAATTAAAAACCAGCAAGACGAAATGAAGAATGACATATCAGAAGTAAAAAAACACATTGGAAAGTCTAAATAGCAGAGTAGAGGAAGCTGAGGACTTGATCAGTGAATTATAAGACAGGGTCGAAAAAATCAACCAATCAGAAAACCACAAGGAAAAAAATAATTAAAAAACAGGAAAACAACTTAAGAGAACTATGGGACAACTGGAAACGTAATAACATTGGCATAATAGGAGTCCCCAAAGTAGAAGAAAATGAGCAAGGGTTAGAGAAGGTATTGAAGAAATAGTGACAGAAAACTTTCCTAATTTGGTGAAAGAAGAAGGCATTCAAGTTCAAGAAGCACAGAGAGTCCCAAGTAAGAAGAACCCAAACAGGCCCACACCAAGACACATAGTTATCAAAGCGCCAAAAATGAAAGACAAAAAGAGAATCCTAAAAGCAGCAAGAGAGAAGCAACAGGTTACCTACAAAGGAAACCCCATAAGGCTCTCAGCTGACTTCTCAAAAGAAACACTACAGGCCAGACGGGAATGGCATGAGGTAATCAAGGTCATGAAAAACAAGGATCTAAATCCCAGACTACTCTACCCAGCAAGGCTATCATTCAAAATAGAAGGTCAAATAAAGAGCTTCCCAGACAGAAAAAGGCTAAGGGAATACATAAGTACCAAACCAGCACTGCAAGAAATGTTAAAAGAACTGCTGTAATTAGCAAAAGAAATAGGAAGAAAAATAGAACCACACTAAACAAAAATGGCAATAAATAAGTAGATATCAATAATCACCTTAAATGTAAATGAATTGAATGCTCCCATAAAAAGACAAAGAGTAGCTGATTGGATAAGAAAGCATGACTCATCTGTATGTTGTTTACAAGAGACCCACCTGACAACAAAAGACTCACATAGGTTGAAAGTGAAGGGATGGAAAAGAAACTTCCAAGCAAATGGAAAGGAAAAAAAGCTGGGGTAGCAGTACTCATATCTGATAAAATTGATTTCAAAATTAAGGCTATAACTAGAGACAAAGAAGGCCACTACATAATATGGAAAGGATCTATCCATCAGAAAGATATAACCTTGATAAACATATATGCACCTAATATAGGAGCACCAAAGTATATTAAAAATCTTGTGCAGGACTTCCATGGAGAAATTGATTGCAATACAAATCATAGGAGGGGACTTCAACACCCCACTGACCTCACTGGATATATCCTCTAGATAAAAATTTAGAAAGAAAACAGACACTCTAAATGAAGCACTAGAGCAAATGGATTTAATAGATATCTACAGAGAATTACACCCGAAAAATACAGAGTTCACATTCTCCTCAAGTGCACATGGGACATTCTCAAAGATAGACCGCATATTAAGACACAAACCAAGTCTCTACAAGTTCAAGAAGATTGAAATCATATCAAACATCTTCTCAGATCACAATGGCATAAAATTAGAAATCAATTGTAACAAAAACATGAAAAGATATTTGAACACATGGAAGCTAAATTTTATGTTATTAAACAATGAATGGTTTACCAAGGAGATCAAGAAAGAAATTAAAAACTTCCTGGAAACCAATGAAAATGAGCACACAACAACACAAAATCTATACAATGCAGCAAAAGCATTTCTGAGAGGGAAGTTCATAGCACTACAGGCCTACCACAAAAAGCAAGAAAAATCTCTAATAGAGTATCTAACCTCACAACCTAAAGAACTAGAGAGCAAACAAAAAGAAAACCCCAGAACAAGTGGAAGGAAAATAATCGTAAAGATCAGAGCAGAAATTAATGACGTAGAGAACCAAAAAAAAAAAAAAAAAAAAAAAAAATTCAAGGGATCAATGAAACAAAGAGCTGGTTTTTTGAAAAGATAAACAAGATTGATGGACTCTTAGCTAGACTCACCAAGAAACAAAGAGAGAAAACCCAAATACACAAAATCAGAATTGAAAGAGGAGAAGTAACGACTGACACCACAGAAATACAAAATATTGTTAACAACTACTATGAACAATTATATGGCAACAAATTTGACAATCTAAGCGAAATGGAAAAAATTCAAGACCACATGGTATCCCCAAACTGGAGCAGGATGAGATAGAAAACTTGAACAGAAAAATAACAACTGAAGAAATTGAAGATGTAATCAAGACTCTCCCAGCAAACAAAAGTCCAGGCCTGGATGGCTTCACAGGGTAGTTTTACCAAACATTCAAAAAAGAATTAACACCCATTCTCCTCAAACTATTTTTAAAAATTCAAATAGAAGGAAGACTTCCAAACTTGTTTTATAAAGCCAGCATAATTCTAATTCCAAAACGAGAAAGAGACACTAGAAATAAAAAAAAAACTACAGGCCAATATCCCTGATAAACATAGATGTCAAAATCCTGAACAAAATACTAGCAAATCAGATCCAGCAATACACTGAAAACTGTATTCACCATGACCAAGTGGGATTCATCCCAGGGATGCAAGACTTGTACAATATTCGCAAATCAATGAATGTGATACACCACATAAATAAAATGAAGAATATAAACCACATGACTATATCAATAGATGCCAAAAAAGCCTTCAACATAATCCAGCATCCATTTCTGATAAGAGCATTCAATAATGTGGGAATAGAGGGATCATGTCTTGCCATAATAAACGCCGTATATGAAAGACCTACAGCGAACATCATATTCAATGGGCAGAAACTAAAAACATTTCCCTTAAGAACAGGAACAAGGCAAGTATGCCCACTTTCACCACTCTTATTTAACACATCCTGGAAGTCTTAGTCACAGCAATTAAACAAGAAAAAAAAAAATTAAAGGGATCCAAATTGGAAAGGAGAAAGTTTAACTTTCAGTATTTGAAGATGACATGATACTATACGTAGAAAACCCCAAAGACTCCATCAAAAATTTACTAGACTTAATAAATGAATTTGGAAAAGTAGCAGGATACAAAATTAACGTCAAGAAATCAATGGCATTCTTATACACCAATGATGAACTCACAGACAGAGAAACTAAGAAAACAATACCATTTACCATTGCGGTAAAAAAATTAAGATACCTAGGAATAAACTGAATCAAATAAACTTAACCAATTAAGAACTTATTGGCAGAAAACTACAGGTCATTGAAAAAATAAATAGAGGAAGATACAAAAAAGGGTAAGCACATACCCTGTTCATGATTTGGAATACTTTACATCATTAAAATGTCCATACTACCCAAAGCAATCTATATTTTAATGCTATCCCCAACAAAATACCAACGACTTAGAATTAGAAATACCAACGACTTCATAGAATTAGAACAAATACGTCAAAAGTTCATATGGAACCAAAAAAGACCTCAAATAGGCACAGAAATCTTGAAAAAGAAGAACAAAGTTTGAGGGATCACATTACCAGATATCAGGTTATACTACAAAGCCACTGTAATCAAAACAGCCTGGTACTGGCACAAGAACAGGCATATAGACCCGTGGAACAGAACAGAGAACCCAGAAATGGATCTAAGTCAACATGCTCAATTATTATTTAACAAAGGTGACAAGAGCATACAGTAGACTAAGGACAGCCTCTCTAATAAATGCAGTTGGGAAAATTGTACAGCTACATGCAAAATCATGAAACTAGACCATCAACTTACACCATGCACAAGAATAAACTCAAAATGGATAAAAGACTTAAATGTGCCTCATGAATCCATAAAAATCCTAGAAGAAACTGTAGGCAACAAAATTTCAGACATCATACGCAGCAGAATTTTCACTGACACATCTCCTAAGGCAACAGAAACAAACGAGATAATGAACACATGGGAATACATAAAACTCAAAGCTTCTGCATAGCGAAAGATACAATCATCAAAACGGAAAGGCTACCCACTGTGTGGGAGAGCATAATTGCTAATGTTATATCAGATAAGGGGTTCATTTCCAATATATATGGAGTGCTCATACAACTCAACAAAAGGAAGACAAAGAACCCAATTAAAAATAGGCAGAGAAACTAAATAGACACCTCTCCAAACAGGACATACAAATGGCTAAGAGGCATATGAAGAAATGCTCAACATCACTAATCTTCGGAGAGATTCAAATTAAAAGAACAATGGAGTATCACCTCACACCTGTCAGAATGGCCGCCATCAATAAATCATCAAACAAGAAGTGTTGGCAAGGGTGTGGAGAAAAGGGGACTCTAGTGCACTGCTGGTGGGAATGCAGATTGGTGCTGTCACTATGGAAAACAATATGATGTTACCTAAAAAATTAAAAATGGAACTTCCATTTGACCCAGTGATCCCGCTTCTAGGAATATACCCTAAAAAGACTGAAATACCAATCAGAAAAAATATATGTACCCCCATGTTTGTAGCAGCACTATTTACAATAGCTAAGATCTGGAGCCCAAGTGTCCATCAGTAGACAAATGGATAAAAAAGCTGTGGTACATATACACAATGGAGTACTATGCAGCTGTAAGAAAGAAAGATCTCTTATCCTTTGAGATTACATGGAGGGACCTGGAAAGTGTCATCCTAAGTGAAACAAGCCAAACAAAGAAAGACAAATATCCTGTGATCTCACTTATTTTTTAATACAATAAACATAACAGTCTGAGGAATGGGATAGTCCCAGAGATGTGGTAGTGGGGTACAGACTGACAATCCCCAGAAGAGGGGGTGGTGGGAGGAGATAAACCACAGAATTTATGTGCATGTATGCATGATCAATGGACATGGACAACAGAGCTGGGGACAGGGCAGGGAGGGCAAGGGATGGGGGAATCAGTGGGGAGAAAAGGAGAAACATCTGTAACAAAAATAAATAAATTAATTAAAACAAACAAAAAAATGTACCTAAAATAATCTTATTTTAAGTGACTAGTATAGATTTGTCAGACTAATTGCCAAGTTTATTACTATTGTTATTATTTCTTTATAGTTATAAAATCGGATAATATAACCATGCAGGTTTTCAGTGTACAACTCTGTAATACATCATCTGCACCTTGCATCATAGGCTCACCACCCAAAGTCAAGTCTCTTTCCAGGACCATTTATTCCCCCTTTACCCACTTCCTTCTCATCCCATACTCATTAACCTCTATCACCATAGTGTTGTGTGTAGCTTTTTTAAATGTGCTTATTCCCTTCAACTTTTCACCCAGCCCCCAGAACCCCTCCCCTCTGACAACTGTAAATCTGTTTTATATATCTGAGTCTATTTCTATATTGCTTGTTAGTTTATTAATTTCATTAGATTCCACATGTAAGTGAAATCATATAGTATTTGTCTTTTTCTGACTGGCTTATTTCACATAACATAATAATCTCCAGATCCAGCCAAGCTGTCACAAAAGGTAACATTTCCTTTTACTTTAGGGCCAAGTAGAATTCCCTTGTGTATATTTACCACAGTTTTTAAATATATATATACAAATAATTATTATTATTATTGATTTTTTTTTTTTTTTTTTTTTAGGGAGAGAGACATAAAAACATCGATCGGCCACCTCTTGCACAACCTCACTGGGAATCGAGTCTACAACAAGGCATGTGCCCCAACCTGGAACCAAACCAAGACTTCTCAGCCAATGGGATGATGCTCAATCCACTGAGCCACACCAGCCAGGGATTATGCCACAAAAAAACAGTTTTTGTGGCATAATCCTCATTTACTGATGGGCATTTGGACTGTTTCCAGATTTGGGCTCTTGTAAATAATGCTGCAATTAACTTGGGGTGCATATATTTTTTCAAATTAGTATTTTGTGTTTCCTCAGATACATTCCCAGAAGTGAGATCACTATGTCAAAAAGCAGTTCCATATTTCTTTTTAAGAAACCTCATATTGCTTTCCACAGTGGCTACACCAAACTGCATTCCCACTAACAATGCATGAGGGTTCTTTTCTCCACATCTTTGCCAACACTTGTTTATTGGTTTAGTGATGGTAGCTGTTCTGACAGGTGTGAGGTGATATCTCCTCGTGGTCTTAATTTGCATCTCTCTGATCATTATTGACATTGAGCTTTTTTTTATGTGTATTGGCCAGCTATATGTTCTCTTTGGAGAAGTATCTATTCAGGTCCCTTGCCCATTTTTAACTGGATTATTTGTCTTCCCGGTGTTTAGTTGTTTAAGTTCTTTATATATTTTGGAAACTCACCCCATCAGATGAAAAATATATTTTTCTATTCAGTAGATTCCCTTTTTATGTTGTTGATTATTTCTTTTGCTGTGCAGGAACATTTTAGTGTGGTAGTGTCTTTCGTGTATTTTTCCTTTGTTTCCCTGGCTCTAGGAGATATATTGACAAAAATGTTGCTACAAAAATGTCTGAAATTTTACTGCCTATATTTTCCTCTAAGATCTTTATGGTTTCATGATTTACATTTAAGTCTAATCCATTTTGAGTTTATTTTTGAGCATGGTGAAAGTTAATGTTCTAGTTTCATTTTTACATGTATCTGTTCAAGTTTACCATCACCATTGATTAAAGATACTGTCTTTACCCTATTGTATGTTCTGGCCTTCTTTGTAAAATATTAATTTTATTTTTGATGCTCTGCTTGGGTGCTTACTTGTCCTCTAAACTGCCGATTCAATCCTCTGCTTCATTTAATCTGTTGTTGATTTGTTCTAATGTATTCTTCATTTCATATACTGTATTTTTCATTTTTGACTGGTTCTATTTTATGATTTATATGTCCTTTTTAATGCTTACTATCTCTTTAAGTTCACACTGAGATCATCCATTCTTTGCTTAACATGCTTGAGCATCTATATAGCCATTGTTTTAAACTCTGAATCTGGGTCTGGCCAGTGTGGCTCATTGGTTGAACATCTATCCATGCACCAAAAGGTCCCCTGTTTGATTCCCAGCAAGGACACATGCGCAGGTTGTGTGCCCAATCCCCAGTTGGGGGCATGCAGGAGGCAGCCAATAGATGTTCTCCCTCATTAATGTTTCTATCTCTCTCTCCCTCTCCTTTCTTCTCTCTCTAAAGTCAATAAAGAAAAAAAAGAGTGATACATTTTAAAAATAAAGAAGTAAACTCTGCATCTGTTGTTTTAGTTGCTTCCATTTCATCCATTTAATTTAATTTTTGTTTTTTTCATTTGGGGCATTTTACTTTGTCTCACCATTTTGTCTCTGTGTATTAGAGAGGTCTGCTATGACTCCAAACTTGTTATAATGCCTTTATGATGAAGGTGTCTTGTTGGGCTTCATGGCACAATCTTTCAGATCACCTGATCTCTGTGCTTCAGGAATGTTTCTTGTGGATTATGTGCACACACTGTTGTAATTGAGCCTTGAACGCTGTTGACCCATTCATGTGTAGACTTAAACCTTGATCACTGTGTATGAGTTGCTGTGCAGCGGTTGCCCCTCGAGGGAGAGTTGTTTCAAATAAGGTTAATGCCTGCCAAGATATCCCTTTGGGTGCTCTGCTTGTGTGTCTAGTTGGATTGAGCTCTGGTGCGATCTGAAGCCCACCCTTCGTAGTGTTGGTTTTGTGTTCACTTGGACAGGGTTCAGGTACAAATTGACAAGACTGGTAAATCACGTTGTATGTAACCAGCCTTGGACTGACTGACTGGAGCTAAAACACTATTCCCTTTTTTTGGCTGCATCTATTGGGCCTGGGAGTGTTTGAGAAGGTCCAGTCTATGTACAAGGTCTGGCTTCTTCTAGCGTGGAGATGGCAGTAGATCTATGCAAGGTCCAAGGCTCTCCGAGGTCTGCCTCCACTTGTCAGCTACTCCATCCCCTCCTGAAGTTGCCTGGTTTTCCTCCAGAGCCTTCCAAGGAAAGACAGTAGAGTGGGCCCAAACTGACTACAACCAACAGACCCTTCCATGGGTCTTAAGCTCAGGGGTCAGAAAGAAAGACCTTGTGGGTATCCTAATTGGGGGCTGTGTGATCAGGCACTCAATGAGGAAAAGGTGGTCCCTACTTCAGAGCCAAACCACTCAGTCTCTGCCAAAGTCTCCAACTCTAGCTCCCCCAGGAGGAGCACAACACAGGCTCAGGTTGGGTGCAGCCATCCATCTCTTCTGCAAGCTCAGGAGGGTGGAGTCACTGAGGCTCAGGAGGACAGATCAAAAGAGTGTCCTATTGGGGGTAGTGCCAGCCTGGCTCACAGGAGAGGGCCAAACATTTCATCCCAGTCCCAGAAAATAGCCTTCAAGGGAGACACACTCCAATTATCCCAGCTCTGAGCAGCCCTCCCTTCCCCCTGTGGAAATGAGCTCAACAGTGCAGGGCCCCTGGGACTTAGGGGTGCAGATCCAAACAGTATCTGGTTGGAGGTGGTGCCAGTAAGCCTGTTGGAGGGAAGCAGATGCTTCTTTTTCTTCCCTGGATAGTGTGCCTGAGCTGGTAGGGGAGATAAGAGTGGCTTCTTTACAATGTAGCCACAAAACCCAGCATATTGCCCCTCTGATTCTCAGACAAAAGCCTCTCCAAAGGATGGTGTTCCAAAAGTCCCAGCTGTTTGTGGTACTCTGATCCATCTTCATGACTGAACTTAGCAGGGTGTGGCCACAGCGTGGTAGTGCAGGCCAAATGATTCAACAGGTGGTTGGTGCAATGGCTGTGTGCTCAAAGTGGGGAAGAATGATCCCCTTTACAAAGCTGTCTAATTCAATTATTGGTAGATCCTCTGCCACGAACTGCAGAAAAATAGCACCCCAAAGGTCCCTGTTGGGTGCAGCCAGCAGACCTCTCTGCAGTTCCCGAGCACAATTGAGTGGTGTCACCAGTAGTTGGAAAAACGGGCAGTACAGTTCCCATGGTGGTGGTGTAACAGTAGGAGTTCTGGACCCTGGGAAGGTGACATCTGGGTTTCTAGAAGACCTCCTCTCTCAGGTGGCATGAATCCCCACTGATTTTTACCACCAGATGCTATGCTGGTTCCTCTTCCCATCTCTGTTGCTCTGAGTTGAGGATACTGCATTGAGTTGAGACCCCACACTCCTTGGAGGAGGGTGTTTTGCAGCCAAGATATCCCTCTGGCTTCTCAGTCACCACTGCACATGGTTGCATGGGCCAGACTTTTCTACATTTCCACTCTTCTTATCAGTTACTATAGGGCTTCTTCTGGAAAATTTTGGTTATAATACTCCAGTTCAGCTAGCCTTTAGTTGGTTAATCAGGTTGATTACTCTATAACTTAGCTGTAATTTGGTTTAGCTTCCACTGACTAATGTTGTACCATTAGTAATGTTCCTAGAACATTTGGATATGGAGAAATAGAATATTTACCTTTAAGTTTCCCACATTCATATAAAATGCTTTCCCAAACTGCAACCTCCTACATTTCCATTATCACGTGGGCACACTAAGGGTATCTGCCTTCAAATATCAGTATTAAATAGTGCTGCCACAAACATGGGTGTACATATATTCTTCCTGATTGGTGTTTCAGGCTTCTTCGGGTATATTCCCAGCAGTGGGATCACTGGGTCAAATGGAAGTTCAATTTTTAACTTTTTGAGGTAGCACCATATTGTTTTCCATAGCGGCTGCACCAGCCTGCATTCCCACCAGCAGTGTATTAGAGTCCCCTTTTCTCCACACCCTCGCCAACACTTGTTGTTTGATGATTTGTTGATGGCGGCCATTCTGACAGGTGTGAGGTGATACCTCATTGTCATTTTAATTTGCATCTCTCTTATGATTAGTGATGTGGGGTACATATTGACAATCCCCAGAAGAGGGGGTGGTGGGGGAGAGATAAACCACAGAACTTATATGCATGGGTGCATGAACAATGGACATGCCAACAAAGCTTGGGACAGGGCTGGGAGGTAGGGGGAGGGGGGAACCAGTGGGGAGGGGGGAGAAAAACATCTGTAACAAAAAAATAATAATTAAAATTTAAAAACTCAATATTAAAGACAGTTATTTTTCTAACCTGAACATAGTTTTCCTTGCCAAGATAAAGAAATGGTTAATGAGAACATCTGTGTGAGATGAATTAGAACCAGCACTTAATCTTCTACTTTTCTCAATGCTTTACCTTAAATCCCTCTATGTCTTTTATCTGCTACTAAGTTTCTGAAGAATGCTAGAGTAGCTTTTTAGTATTATTTAGACATGTTTGTACCTTAAGTTTCACTCTCAGAGAAAATTCATCATTCCAAAACACTATTCCCCTATGACTACCTACTTGTCTCTACTGTCTGTTTTCTCTCTGATTAAGCCAACCAGTAAGCCATGGCTAATTTAATTTCCTTTAAATGATACACCCATCATATCATTCATCTTCTCAAAAACCTGTGATATGTCCATATTTACTGATACTACTCTGCATGTCTTATAAGGTTCCCTATAATTAGAAGAGCCTTATATGACCAAGTCAATTTTCCACTTTTCCATTACACAATTACTCTGCTTCCATGAGGCTATTTTCTACACTGTGCTGCTTATGTTAACTAAATAACCTTCAAAGTTCAAGAAAATTACATCTCCTTCATGAATGTTTTCCATCCCATAGTCTGTAGTAAACAATTTCCTTCTATAATCTCCTATAAAACATTGTATGACTCTTTTATGACTCCTTATACTACCACTTAATTTTTATAGTTGTGCATTTTTAAATCATTTTAAATATTTAATATTTTATCATATCTTCCTAAGCAAAGTAAAAACTCTTTGAAAACATGGGTTTTTGTAATTTCTTGCAGATGCTCTATATAACCTAGCATATTATTGCATTGTGGATAGATTCTTAATGAGTATTGATAAAGAATATCATGATAGCCCGGCCAGTGTGGCTCAGTGGTTGAGCATTGACCCATGCACCAAGAGGTCACCAGTTCAATTCCTGGTCAGGGCACATGCCCAGGTTGTGGGCCTGATCCCCACTGGGGGGCATGCAGGAGGAGGCCCGTCGATGTTCTCTCATTGATGTTTCTATCTCTCTCTCCCTCTCCCTTCCTCTCTCTATAAAGATTAATAAAGAAAAAAATTTAAAAAAAAGAATATCGTGATAATAGAGTTGGCGTTAACTCTCATTTCTGAATGTTTAACTTACTGGCACCTGACTATCCTCCTAGTAAATGAGAACATTTGTCCTATATACCTTCTTCTATTACTTAATTTAATAAGAGAACAAGTTGCTCCTTATTTTATGTACCCCATTTATTTATAAAATTTTCCAACATTAAGTTAATAATCTATGCTTTATTAAAACAAACATTGGTAATTTTGTGATTCTGTATACTATGCTGATTGACAGTAGTCATCTCTTTTTCACTATTCTCGTTGACATTTCTAGGGCACATACATCAGGTAGGCCATTATTTCTCTTTTCAGCATCACATGTATGACCTTAACATTCTTAAATACATGATTTACAACGATATATTATGTACTCATATTTTTCAGGTACAATTGTAATCATAGACTTTCAGAGTGGGAAAGAACCTTTAAGTTTATCTAATTCAAATGACCTATCTAATGCTAAAATCTTTTATATAAAATTTATTGAACACATCTTCACTAATTGTCATATGTACTAGTCACTACATGTGGTGATATCCAGCTCTTAAATGTTTGAAGTCACCCACTCTATCATAGAATGCCCTGTTGAGAGGGCTTTCTTGTATTTCACAGAAATATGCTCTCTAGAACTTCCTTTGTTTATTTTATTTTAGTTATCATTTTGGAAACCATGAACAACATAAAACAATTCTAGCATCTGTTCTGCAGGACAAGCCATTAATATTTAAAATAAGTCTTATGCTACCCTACAGTAGTAGCTCTCTTCTCTCTGTCACACCACCTCAACTCTTTCCATTGTTTCCAAAATGGTATGGTTCCAAATCTTTTCACCATCCTGCTTGTTCTACCTTACATATATTCCAGTGCTATTCTTATTTAGCTTATATGATCTAATGACCATAATTTACAGCAACCTCTTTACTGAAATTAAATTCATAGATAATGAAACCTACCTACATATATCATCTAAAAAAAATCTATGTAATTCTTGAACTTCAATATAAATGATAAATGTAATAAAATAAATATATAATAAAATAAAATACTTTGCAGATGATTTAAAGAACTAAGGTAATATACTGTGGGTCTGGTGCTTGGTAAATGTTCAGTAAATGTTTTAATGGTTTAAGAACTCAAGTCATGACTTGTTGCTATGTTGTCAGTAGCCTAGCCATTTTGGTTCTGGTAAAATAAACTCTTTATGCATCTGGAAAACATTTTTTTCTTAGTATATAAACTATTTCTGTGGAACAAATAACCCCAACGCATGCTATCTTAAAACAACAAACATTTATTATCTCACAATTTTTGTAGATCATGAAAATCAGGGCACAGCTTCTATGGGTTTATATAGCTCAGGCTCTTGCATCTGTTTGCAATCAAGGTTTCAGCAGGGCTGTGGCCTCACCTCCTAGCTCATCTTGGGACAGGGGAGGGGTAACCCACTACCAAGTTAACTCATGTGGCTATAGGCAGGCGGACACTAACTCCTTACCATGTGGGTCTCTCCATAAGGCAACTCACAAAATGGCAGCTGGATTATCTCACAGTGGTCTAGAAAGAGAGGGAGGAAAGAGAGGGAGCAAAGAAGAGAAGGAGCGAAAGAGAGAGAGAGAGACAACAAACAAGATGGATGTCATAGTCTTTTGTAAATTACTCACAACAGTGACATCCCATTATCTTTGCCATATTCTATTGGTTAGAATCAACTCAGTAGGCAGTATGGAACCTAGGAGACCGAGATAATTGGGAACTATCTCAAAAGCTTACTATTATGCCCAGCAAGATGTTGGCAAGACTGCAAAACACTCAGATTGGGTAGCTCTCCAAATTACTTAGTGGCCAGAAATGAGGACTGCAGCATACTGAATTACCTGTTCCTATCCTTATGACCCCCTCACCCCTTTATTGATACTGGCAAAGGCCACAAGAAAAATATTATAGTGGACACAGTGGGATGGTAGAAGGGCGCTGGCCTGGGTTGGAATCTTATCTCTGCCACTTATTAGCTATTCACTTTACTAAACCTCAGTGTCTTCAGTTTGAAAATGTAAAGAATGTCTTTTATTATGCATATTTGTTAGGAAGAATAGGTATAATATATGTAAAACCTATAGTGTAACATAGGTTATCAAAAATGGAGGCTAGTGTGATATACATATATTTAAATGCATGCAAATATATATAAACAACATACACTTTTTAATTTAAAAAAACATATATATATATATATATATATATACAATATATCAATGGGTCCTGGCAAAGTCTCTGATACATAGTAGTTATCGATATAAGTGTTCAGTGAATATGTTTGACCTCCTCTTTTGGTCCATCCATAATGTCTCTTTGTCACATTAGAATGCCAATACACTGAACGGAAAGACTTTATGTCTCATTAAACTTTGTATTTCCTACTATCTAATTCATTTACAACACACACAGGCATGTAATAAATATTTGTTGATTAAATGCAAGCATTAATCAGTACTAATTCACATTGCAATATACTTCATTGCTCTAGCATTTTGCCTATTTTTCACCATTTTTTCCACAATCATATTTGTGATCAATTCAAATGCATGTTTCTTAACAGGTCTTTTTAGTTAGAGGACATATTGTGGAGTGATTATTTCTTCTTTAAGTTATGTTCTTACCTGAAGCAAATTAGGATATGAGCAAAGTCAATATTCTGTGCTTAACCATTTTCTCACTCTTCTACCTCCCTCTTCTTAATGTCCCTTTTCTCTAGGCTACCCTTCCTGTTATCGATCTTATTAATCTTGATGAGAAAAAGTCAACACTACTTTAATGTACAGGGGTGGACAAAAGTAGGTTTATTGTTGTTCGGGTGGAAAAATATAAATCTATTTATATATTTTATGTGCTTTCTTTTTATAATTGAAGTAGCTTTTAAGAATAACATTAAAGGAAAGGCAACCCACTGTATGATATATCATTGTCAATGATATATCAGATAAGGGGTTAATTTCCAATATATGTAGAGTGCTCATACAACTCAACAAAAAGAAGACAAAGAACCCAATTAAAAAATGGGCAGAGGAGCCCTGGCCGGTTTGGCTCAGCGGTTAAAGCGTCGGCCTGCAGTACAGAGAGACCCGGGTTCGGTTCCCGCTAAGGGCGCGTACCTCGGTTGCAGTTTGTCCCCGGCCCTGGTTGGTCGTGCGGGTGGCAGCCACTCGATGTGTCCCTTCACGTCGATGTTTCTCTCTCTCTCTCTGTCTTCCTCTCTCTCCCTCCCACTCTATCTGAACAAAAAATGGAAAAATATCCTCGGGTGAGGATAAAAAAAAAAAAAAAAAAAATGGGCAGAGGAGCTGAATAGACACCTCTCCAAACAGGACATACAAATGGCTAAGAATCATATGAAGATATGTTCAACATGACTAATCAGCAGAGAGATGCAAATTAAAACAACAATGAGGTATCACCTCACACCTGTTAGAATGGTTGCCATCAACAAATCATCAAACAACAATTTTGGTGAGGGTATGGCGAAAAGGAATCTCTAGTACACAGCTGGTGGGAATGCAGACTGGTGCAGCCACTATGGAAAACAATATGGTGTGACCTCAAAAAATTAAAAATTGAACTTCCATTTGACTCAATGATCCCACTTCTAGGAATGTACCCTAAGAATCCTGAAACACCAATCAGAAAGAATATATATACACCCATGTTTGTAGCAGCACTATTTACAATAGCTAAGATCTGGAAACAGCCCAAATGTCCATCAGTAGACGCATGTATAAAAAAGCAGTGGTACATATACACAATGGAGTACTATGCAGCTGTAAGAAAGAAAGATCTCTTATCATTTGAGACAACATGGAGGGACCTGGAAAGTGTCATCCTAAGTGAAACAAGCCAAACAGAGAAAAACAAGTATCATATGATCTCACTTATTTGCAGAATATAATGAACATAACAGTCTGAGAAATGGGGTAGTCCCAAAGATGTGGAAGTGGGGTACAGACTGACAATCCCCAGATGAGCGGGTGGTAGGGAAGAGATAAACCACAGAACTTAGATGCATGTATGCATGAACAATGGACATGGACAACAAAGCTGGGGACAGGGCGGGGAGGGAGGGAGAGGAGGGATCAGTGGGGGAAAAAGGAGAAACATCTGTAACAAAAATAAATTAATTAATTATAAAAAATAACATTAAAAAAGTCTAGATCAGGACTAAGAAAAAGTAGAAAACTTAGTATGGTTGCCATGACTAAGTATCACATTTATCTTTGTGCTTCCTAAAAGCCAAGGAAAATAAAAGTCAGTTAGTTTTTACTATGTATATTATGTGCCAGGAACTTTGCTAGGTGCTTTGGCTTTACATCTATCTTTAAAACAATCATGGCAAGTTGGTGTTAGAATCCTCATTTTACTGATGAAATTAATGAGGTTGGAAAACCTATCTTGCACCGTGTCACAAAACTACACTCCTAATGGAGCCAAGATTCAAATCAAGGACTCTCTGACTTTATAGCTAGTACTCTTAAATAGTTCTGGTCAGATAGGATACAATGTAATAATTCCAAAGTGATAAAGGTTTTTAGGCATTAGATTATAAATTAAATTTCTGTGTGACACTGTATAAAAGGGACATTGAGCAATATGATGAACAGTGCCCTTCATAATAGATTTACAATAAATGCAGAAAGGACATCCATAAAGCTGTTAGGCTATCATTAATGACCTTTGATAACTGCCTGAAGCATAATATTAAAGTGCAAGTGAAACTGATTCAGCAAATCCTAAGCTAATATAATCTTATGATACAGTGTTCTGGTGTAAGGTGATTCAATAATAAAACTGAAAGTATGTGAATCAACCTTCAGAATGCTAACTATTATATTTTATTAGCAAAGGTTTGGATAGAAGCTGAATTCATTTGTTCATTCATTCAGCAAATGTGCATGCACATTTATGCACCAGGCACTGTGCTAGGTTCTCAGGAAACAAACATATATTTTTTAAGTGTTTCTACTTCAATGGAGTTTGCAGTTATTTAAGAATTAGTCAAGCCAAAAACTACAATAAAGTAAGTTAATTACTATAATGAAAATATGTTCATATTGTATAAAAGAAGATGCCCTTAAACCTATCTGGCAGAGTTAAAGAGTTTATCATAGTGGAGTTATGTTTGAGATGAAATTTGAGGGATGAGTACAAATTTTAGAGACATACAAGAGGATAGTGGGCAATCTGGAGAGATAAAATATATTAAGGTTATATTCACTGATGATGTCTCAAAGGGCAGTAGTATATATTGTTCATTACAGGCAGACTCATAGGCTGGAGAATCCAGACACTAACAGTAGTATAATTTACTAAACATTTGTTTGTATCAAATTATAAAGATAAAAAAGTTAATTTTTCAATGGGTAGAATGAGGCAATGAGAGGTCAAGTAAGATGCTTAAGCCATATAGTTCTTTAAAAGGGCCCATTTTATGACCAGTTGATGTGTTTTTCTCTCATGTGGATATTTCTCTCTTTCTCTTCTTCCCTCTCCCCCTCTAGCTCTATCTGAAGATAAATGCAAAAATGCCTTGGGTGAGGATAAAAATAAAATAAAATAATAAAATAAAATGGCACATTTTAGCAATGACTGTGCTAATTTAATGTGATAAGGTTGCCATCTTATGAAGGTTGAGAAGCTTTACCAATATTTGCATCCAGATAACAAGGCATCCTACTTTCTCAAAGTGGTAATATGCAGGGATACCATCAGGCAAAATTGGACTTTGTTTAGGATGCACATTCAGATCAATTATAGTGTGCCTGGACAAGTGCTCCCCTCAGACACCTAAGTTCTACCAAAGCATGGCATGGATGGAGTTGGTTTAGAACAATGATAAAAACAGTAGTTAATAAGCACTTTTCATGAAGGAAGAAAACGTGAAATTTGATACAGAGAAAAATTTCCCATTGTTTTACTATGATACATTAGTTGTGAAATGCCCCCCATCCTTAATATGAAAGTAACAACATGAGTTATATGCTGCTAGAAGCAATTTTGAACTGAATATAGCTGAGTTTTCAAAGATAAGTGCCAAAAACAGGGCTTAAGATTTTACTTAAATATTGAGGCATTCTTAGTAGTAATTTGTTAATAAGGCTACTCTAGTTCTTGACAGTAAAACCATGCCATCAATATACACAGACACTCAATATTTTGTGCACACCATCTGCACTGGGAAATTCAATCTATCTACAAATTGTGTGTTAAAGGCAATGACAGCTAAACTGTGGCACTCTTTGATATCACTTGAAACAGTAATATTTCAAAGGATGATGGCAGTTTCCTCTGATCATTACATGGTATTAAAATGCCCATTTAAGGTAAGGGTTAAATGTTGATGTTCTGCTTGAAACCTTTCATCCCAGTAAATCTGATCCTTCAAGTTATAGTGATCAACTACACAGACCTATGTCATTTCAGGCAGTTGCCTCCACAGCTGAAAGACAACACAGTAATGTTTGACAGCAGAGTATTCTACTTCCAGTTTTGTATAATGTTTTCTAGGGCTGCCTATTACATCAGTTGATCCAGAGTTTTGCAGGAATGGAGGGTTAACTTTTGGAAAAAATTAAATGGAATATACTTTGAATAGATCCAGAGGAAATCAAAACTCAAGCAGCCTAAAAGTAAACAATTTTAAAGACTCTAAAATGTCAGGTAGTAAAGGGTCTTCCCTTGAAGCTATATTAAATTAGAGGTAGCTGAAAAAATAGTGTGAAGAATTGGGTTCTGACATATCACTTAAACAGAGATCCAGGGTCTCTAAAATTTCAGTCAGCATCATTCAACAACTATTCAGTATTTCTATGACATGCTAAACACAGGAGACACAATAGAGAGCACAGTGGATATTGCCTTTGCCTTCATGGAGTTTTTGTTCATTCCTTACGTAGATAGATACAGACATAAAATAGTCACAGAAATAACCATGCATTTTCACGTGGCAAATGTCATGAAGTACAGTTATGGGGAGCTCCATGTATAATAGATCTAACCTAGTCTGGGGGGGGGGGGTGTCAAGGAGCTTTTCCCTAAGAAAGTGACACCTTACCTAAAATCTGAATGATAAGGAGTTAACAAGGTAAGGATCTGGGTAAAAGGTGGTAAGACCCACAGGTACAAAGCATTCCAGGCAGAGAGAACAACATGCAAAAAAAAAAAAAAAAAAGGATCTCAGGCATGAAGCTAAGTAATACTATTGAGAAAATTAAAAAGGACCAGTGTGTATGGAATAAAACAAATAATAAATAGAAGGTAGAAATGTGGCTGGAGAATTCGGCTCATATCGTGCAGGGTCCTATAGGCTGCATTAAGTATTTTGCTCTTCATCTTAAGACAATAGGGAAATATTGGTTAATTTAAATGGGTGCAGTGACATAGCCATATTTGTACTTTGAAAATATCACTCTGGTTGCAGTGTGGTGAAGTGAATGGAGGAGGGCAAGAATGGTTGCAGGAAAATGAGGAGACTACTGCAGTTGTCAAGACAAAACAGTGGTAGCAGTGGAGATGGTGAGAATTGAATGGATTAGAAAAATGTTAGAAGATAGATAATGATCCAAAGATAAGGAAGCATTATGTGTCAGAGATCATTCTTAGGTCTCTGGTTATTCAGCTGGATGGATGGCGGTGCTATTCATTAAGACAGAAAACAATAAATGATTAGGTGCCCAGAAGTTGAAACCAAAATTTGAGTTTATACATGCTAAATATGAAGTTCTATTTTGATAGGCAAAATGTCAAGTAGGAAGTTGCACATGTCAGTTTAGGATGGAGTTATACAAAAATTAGGAGACACTGGCATATATGATATAGATGAAGCTAGTTGCAAGTCAGTATCTAAGTTAGGGAAAACAATAACTGGGTATCTACATCTAGTTAAAACATTACAGAGCCTGGGATAGAATAAAGATAATACAAGGGCTATATATACAAATGTAGGCAATATGTCAAAATATTTTAAAGGACAACCGTGCTTTACATCTATATACAAAATATCAGAAATGATTGTGTAATCTTATTTCTGAAGACAGATGCCCTTATACCTGAAAATCTGCTCCAATTCATAAATCTGTATTTGGAAGAGCAATGAACTTTGTTGGCATATTTTCATTCATGCCTTCCTTTATGCTTCATGTGCCTGTCTGATATTAGACCATGATCCAAAGACTTTTTTTCAGTACTTCTGTTCAATTTAACTACTATGAACAGGTGGTCAGTGCCCAAGACCAGAGGGGCTGCAGAACAGATCTAAGGAGGAGGGTCTCTATGCCTCTGCCAAACACCTCCATCACCTATCAAGTTTACTATCTAATTGTAGCAAAGGGTCTCCAAGGATTGCACCAAATGCACATTTTTTTCCTCGACAAGCAGTTTTCTGGGCTCCTTCTAGCCACATACTTGACCACATTTTAGCTTTCACATAATATTTAAGTAGGCATTTTAAGAAGGGTGGTTGAGCCCTGGCCGGTTTGGCTCAGCGGTTAGAGAACCGGGTTCGGTTCCCGCTCAGGGCACATACCTCTATTGCAGTTTGTCCCCGGTCCTGGTTGGGTCCCTGGTTGGGTCCTGCGGGTGGCAGCCACTCGATGTGTCCCTTTCATGTGGATGTTTCTCTCTCTCTCTCTCTCTCTCTCTCTCTCTCTCTCTCTCTCTCTCTCTCTCTCTCCCCCACTCTGAAGCACTGTCCCAGGTTATCTTCCGCGTGGGCTCCATCCTCCACCCCACCCCACCCCTCGGACCCACCCCTCCCACCCAGGCGTGTGCTACTATGCATTGCACCCCAGCTCCCTGCCAGCACCTCCAGCTGCCTCCACCTCCTCCTTAATGGCCTCTTGCGTGGTCCTCTTCTCACATAGATTGCGCTCCTGGCTCGCTGCCAGCCTTACTTACCGTCCTCTCCTAGAACCGCGCCACCGCCCACCCTGCCTCCCTCCGCCCACGCCCCAGTCCTTCTTGCCCTAGTTCCTCCCAGTTCCGCCTGGGACTCGGAGGCCCCGTCATCCCCGCCACTAGCAACGCTGGTGCCACATGCCGCTGCCGCCGCCACTGCCGCCGCCGCCACCGCCATTGCCACAGCCTCACCACCACCGCCGCCACCATCACCGCCCCCACTCGCTCGCCATCCACTATGGCCACGGAGCAAACTGGTAGCAGGAAGCGGAAAGTGCCCACCATTGAGGGTGCCTCCTTATGCTCGTCGTCGCAGGGTTTGGTGGCGACTGACGGCGAGGGTCCGCTGCTGCCCAAGAAGCAGAAGCGTCTGGCAACACAGCTCTCGCTGGTGCCCTACCTGAAGGGCCGGAGGTGAGCGCGAGGGGCCATACAGGGCTTCCGGGCTTCCAGGGCGAGCTGCGCGGCTACGCGGTGCAGAAGCTGCCCGAGCTGCTGCGAGAGCGCGCGCTGGCCCTGGGCACTCTCAACAAGGTGTTCGTGTCACAGTGGCTGAACGCCAGGCAGGTGGTGTGCGGCACCAAGTGCAACACATTGTTCGTGGTGGACGTGCAGTCAGGCCACATCACGCGCATCCCACTCATGCGGGACCGGGAACCTGAGCTTTCCCAGGACCAGTCGAGCTGTGGCATCCACGCCATCGAGCTGAATCCCTCGAAGACGCTTCTGGCCACCGGGGGCGAGAACCCCAGCAGCCTGGCTGTCTACCAGCTGCCCACCCTGGATCCAGTGTGTCTGGGTGACCGCCATGGCCACAAGGACTGGGTCTTCACCGTTGCCTGGATGAGTGACACAGTGGCTGTGAGCGGGTCCCGCGACGGTACTGTGGCTCTATGGAGAATGGATCCCGACATGTTCAATGGTAACATCGTCTGGCACAATGACACAGAGCTCCCAGTGTATGCCCACATCTGTCCGAGGAACATGGAGACCATCCCCACGTCCAGCACCAATCCCAGTAACCGAAAGGTGAGAGCCCTGGCATTCAGTGGCAAGAATCAGGAGCTGGGAGCAGTGTCCCTAGATGGCTACTTCCACCTCTGGAAAGCCCAGAGTACCCTGTCCAGGCTGCTGTCAGGCTGCCCTACTGCCGAGAGAACGTGTGCCTGACCTACTGCGAGGATTTGTCCCTGTTTGGAGTGGGGTCCCAGTCCCATGTCTCCTTTCTGGATCCGCGCCAGCACCAGCAGAACATCCGGCCCCTGTGCTCCAGAGAAGGTGGCACTGGCGTGTGCTCACTGAGCTTCTACCAGCACATCATCACTGTGGGCACTGGCCATGGCTCCTTGCTCTTCTATGATGTCCAAGCCCAGAAGTTCCTGGAAGAGAGGGCCTCAACCAGCCTTGACTCCTCCCAGGGGCCCGCAGGGAGGAAGATCAGGCTCACCTGCGGTAGAGGCTGGCTCAACCACGATGACCTGTGGGTGAACTACTTTGGTAGCATGGATGAGTTCCCCAGTGCTCTTTACACACACTACTACAACTGGTCAGAGATGAAGCTCTTTGTGGCTGGGGGACCTCTCCCTTCAGGCCTCCACGGGAACTATGCAGGCCTCTGGAGCTAAGGATGGCCACTGTGTTTTCCAAGTGCCAGATTTTTCCTGTAGTCCACTCTCATTTTTCTTCACACCACCACCATCTTTTTTTGCCTTCTCTTGCAAATAATTTGGTTAATCTTAATTGTGTTCTCTCTTTGAGTGATTCACACATATGTTATTTCTCTGGGCTAGTACAGTCATGGTTACCATTATAATTTGGTACTTTAGTTTTTTCCAGTATTTCAACAGTATGTATGTTCAGTTCACATTTCTGATGTATGTTATGTCAGGAAAATGTGTGCTAAAAAAGTCTTTTGGGCTGGTCTGAGGAACTACCCATAATATAACAGGGCAATTTTATAGCCGTGCTCAAATTAGAGAATGCATTTCAAGTTTCATTTGGATGTTGCAAACTCATTGTTTGTTGTTTGTATATTGTTGATGCACAAAATACTTTAAAAATATCTTCTCTTAGGAAAACTTATGATGGTATTCATCCTATTAATTACAATTTTGATTATTCAATAGAAACTTAACACCAATACCCCAAGGCTCTCATTCTTGTTTTAAGCTGTTATATTATAGCCTGCTTTCTTGGGTAGCATTTATGCTACAGATTTTCAGAACTAACCAAAACTGGCCATTTTGTTGCAAGACAATCAGGAAGGTTCTTTTTAGGGTAAATATTTATTTAAAATTCAGGTAACATTATCCAGACAGCAATTTACAGACAAAGGCCGGCTGTTGTATTCAACGTGGTTTTGCTGACAGTGTTTTTTTTGTTGTTTGCTTGTTTTGTTTTTGTATTGTATACATGAATAATTATTTTATCTCGAATAAATTTGTGATGTATTCCACAAAAAATAAACATGTTCAGCATTTTAACAATTAAGTGTTATACTAAAAGTTTTGAATGCTTAAACACACATTTTTTCTTAGCTGCCTTTACAGGAATATATTTATGAAAGTCAAAATCTTTCAGGAGAGAAACTGAAGCTGAAACATCAGCTATGCATACATTACTTTGTACATTTGTTTTGAAAAGCAAACTTATGCTACTAACATGGGTTAAAAGATTAACATCTTGAACACATAATATCTAAATGTACTTGCTATAAGTTAGGACAGTTAGGTGTCATCTTGGATGATTTAACAAACTTTTTCATTTACAAAAAATACATGGTATGCTTATAACTACCTACTCACATATACTGTATATTTGTGTATGTGTATATGTTACTTCCCATGTGAGGAAATACATAAATATATATAATTTTATGAAGATATTTTTAATATTTTAAATTATAGCCATCAAGACTTTCTGCTTGCTCTTTATTTTGTTTTGTATTTTAATTTAAATTAATACATGCACATGACCAAAACAATCATACTTTATAAAAGTTGTACCATGAAAAGTAAGTCTAAAACCCTGGGTTCCCAAACCTTCTGCCCATACATCACAAACAGTACATTAGTGTGCCTGTCTATTTAGAGATAGTCTATGCATATACAAGTGTGTATGGATGTATGTATGCAATTGGTGTACACATGATAGCACATGATTCACATGCATGTGCCTTTTTATCACTAAATCTTAGAGACTGTTTCTTACATATAGCTACCTAATTCATCTTAATTAGATAGTAGTCCCTATATGGTTGGAACTTACATTATTTATTCATTATACCTTTAATGAGCATTTATATTGGTTCTTATTTTCTGTTACTATGAAGTATTCCACAGTGATTACTTAAGTACATACACCTTTCTGCACATATGTAAATATATCTTTAGGATAAATTCCTGGAAATGAAATTGCTGGGTCAATTTTATATTTAATAGTTATTGCCAAATTACCCTTCAAAGAGATCCTACCAACTTAACCTCCCATAAATAATGTATACACTCCTGCTTCACCACACCTTTGCAAACAGTGTGTCATTAAATTCTGTGCTCTTTGCCAATGATAGATCCACTTAATCTTGATCCTTTCTTTCTAAGCCATGGTGGCTGAGTTAATTAGATTTGTGGTCAGAGTATAAGTAAGTTCTGAAACAAAGATCAAGAATATTAGGAAATGAGGGCAAGCAATAAAAATATTGTCAAGCCAAAGGCAGAGAACACCACAGTTCAGATTTACATATCTGGACATAGACCGCAAAGGAGTAAATTCCTTAGATACTTAGCTATACCTAGGGGGCTTTCCTGGTTTATTGCACTCTGGATTCACTTATATTTAATGCTTCAGATGTCAGTGAAGAAAATACAAGAAGGAGATGATGAAAGGCTGAACTAGGATATCTGAAGTAAGTGTGGAGAGAAATTAAGTTATTTAAAAAATGAAGGAAAATAAAATGTGCAAACAGTATTTTGTATTTCATGTGAAGGGTGAAGAAAGCCAAAGAGTTTAGGTGGACTCCAAGGCTCCAGATTGAACCTAAATGAACATCGGCAACAAATGAATATAGGAACGTAGACAAAGAGGATACACATGGAGGGTGATCTACTTGACTAGGCACATGTTGAATTTGAGGTAGCTATGTGACATCAGGAGAATATACCCAGCGAAGACTTAGCTGTATAGCCCAGAATTCTGGGAAGATGAATGGTATGAAATTCTGGGAAAGTCTCCTTTTAGAGTCAATCACAATAGAAAAGCCTATTAAGGATCCTATAAAGCAATGAGAAATAAAAAGGGGGATACAAAATAAAAATGGCTTGTTTTACCCAAATTCTGTGACCTCATAAGCTTAAGAGAACAAAATTTTAATACTAAAATTACAATAAATTTTGAGTCTCCACTTCAGTTCTTAAGAGCAGTTTTTATCCCAGATATACACTCCCCCTCCCTTAATATTTGCCTAGAACCTTGTATCCATCCACTAATTAAGCTTTTTCATTGGTCAAATGCTGGTACCTTTTTGGAGAACTGAAAGTCAGACCTTAGCCACAAAGCAGGACTTCACAGTGATTTCTGGACCACTTAGCCTGCTGTTCTGAGATGTCTCCAGCACCCCCAGTAGCCTGCTAGCACCAGCATTGCCAGCAGCCTCACAGAGGTAAAGGATAGCCTCACTGCCATCTACTCCTGGCCTATGTTTGTGTTCCCACCTCAGTGACATAGGTGCTGGTCTCTGCCAATTTTCCCAGGCTGCCAAAGGACAAAGGAAATGTCCAGTGAAGAATGTTCCATTTTTTAGCACAATCACAGAAGTGTAAATACAAAAAAAAAAAAAATTAGAAATGAGAAAGAAGAAATAATCACAGGTATAGATTTATTAGGCAGGCAAATGTAAAGTATGATAAAAAAATATTAAGTTATTTGTTTGAATTTATACCAAAAAAGGCCACCTGAAAAGATACAAATAACTCAACTTTTTCCAGGAAGAAATAAGAAATTAAAACAGACCATTAACCCTAGAAAATTGTGAATGTTTTAAAATCTGCCCTTTTCTCCAAAAAAAATCACACATAAACACATAATTATAAACATATAATAGGTATGTTAGGTCTAATGGTCACATAAATTATTTCTCATTGTCAAGAAATATTTAATTTTGAGCTGCTTCAGAGCATAAAGAGAAACGATTACTCTTTTATGAGGACAGCATAATTTTCATGACAATCCTGAATAAAATTACACAAAATTAAAATAGATCAGTTTTACATATATAGATAAATGAAACTTATACTATTAAAACACTGAATGTAATCCATCATTGTATTAAAAGGAAACTATAGTAATGCAAAGAAAAGATAGTTCCTTGAGTACAAAATGCTCACTATTGATAAATCTATTATTACAATGTATCACATTAACAGGACAAATGGGAAGACACATGTTCACATTAATAAAGTCAAACCCTGACTGGTGTGGCTCAGTTTGTTGGGTGTCATTCTGTGCGTAGAAAGTTTTTCTGTTTAATTCCTGGTGAGGGCACATGCCCAGGAGGCAGCCAGTTGATGTTTCTCTCTCCCTCTCCCTCTCCCTTCCTCTTTGTCTAAAAATCAATACAAATATTTTAAAATAAATAAATTCCAATAAAAAGTTTAGTAAAACCCTATTACAATTTTCATAAAATCCTTAGTAGGACGAAATATATTCTTCATGTGGTGACTATGTGTGTGTTGTGTGTGTATGTGGGTGTCTGTGTTGTGTTTCACACATAAACAAGAATCTCTTTTAATGGTACAACATTAGAGGAATTCCTGTGAAAGTAAGGAACAAAACAAGGATTTTAAAAATCACCACCATTGTGAAAATTTATATTATGAAAATTTTAGATATAGCAAGTAAAATTGATAGCAAAATAAAAGGTATAAATATTAGAAAAGAGAAAGCAGTTTAAAAAAAGCCAACTGAAAAATACATTACAAAACAATGGGCCTGGCCGGTTTGGCTCAGCGGTTAGAGTGTTGGCCTGCAGTTCAGAGAGACCCAGGTTCTGTTCCCGCTAAAGGCATGTACCTCGGTTGCAGTTTGTCCCAGGCCCTGGTTGGGTCGTGCGGGTCGTGCGGGTCGTGCGGGTCCTGCGGGTCCTGCGGGTCGTGAGGGTCGTGAGGGTCGTGCAGGTGGCAACCACTTGATGTGTCCCTTTCACATTGATGTCTCTGTCTCTCTATTCTTCTCTCTCCCTCCCACTCTATCTTATCAAAAAATGAAAAAAAAGGAAAACAATGAAATAATTTAGTAAGATATCCAGTTTTGAAATTAATACATAAAAAATCAATACTTTTCTATTTTCACTTATTTACTCATTAAGCAAATATTTATTGAATGCTTACCACATGTACTGTTATATACCCATACAGGAGCTAGAAATACTATGGTGAACAAAACAAGCAAGTCATGCTCTAATAAGTTGTGGTACCCTGAGAAGGAAAGATATAATAAACATATACTTGTCAGTGCTAATAACTAAAATAAATCAGGGTAAAAGAGAATAGGGGATAAGAATTCCAGGAGAGATTAATTTTATTATTTTTATGAGATATTACAGACATACAACATTACACTAGTTTCAGGTGTACAACATAGTGATTTGATATGTGTATATTTTGTGAAATGATCACCATGTAAGTTTAGTTGACATCCATCACCTCACATAGTTACAGATTATTTTCTTATGATGAGAACTTTTAAGGTTTACTCTCTTGGCAATTTTCAAATATGCACTACAGTATTATTAACTAATAATTATGATGGAAGTTTTTACCTTTTGGCACACTTCATCCATTTCACCCCCCCCCCCCAATCTTTTCTCTGTATCTATGAGGGTGTTTTGATTTGTTTTGTTTTGTTTTGTTTTAGATTCCTCATATAAGTGAAGTTATATGGTATTTGTCTTTCTTTGTCTGACTTTTTCACTTAGCATAATGCCCTCAGGTCCATCCATATTGTCACAAGTGGCAAGATTTCCTTCTTTTTATGGTGAAACAATATTTTATTTGTATATATATAGACCACATTTTCATCATCCATTCATCCATCAATGTCATGTCTATTTTAAATAATGTTGCAATAAACTTGGGGACACAGACACTTTTCTGAGTATTATCATTTCCTTTGGATAGATGCCCAGAAGAGGAATTGCTCAATCATATGGTAGTTCAATTTTTTTAAGAGACTCCTTACTGCATCAATTTACAACCCCAACAGTGTACAAGGGTTCCTTTTTCTTCTCATTTTTGGCAACGCTTCTTACTTCTTATCTCTTTGATAGTAGCTATTCTAATAAGAGTGAGGAGATATCTTATGTAGTTTTGATTTGCATTTACCTGATGATTAGTGATGTTGAGTACCTTTTCATTTACCAGTTGGTCATCTGTATGTCTTTGGGAAAATATCTGTTCAGATCTTTTGTGCATTTCTTAATTGAATTTTCCCTATTGAGTTGTATGATTTTTTCTTGTATTTTTTATGTTAACCCCTTATCAGATATATCATTTGCAAATATTTTGTGCCATTCTGTAGGCTGGCATTTCATTTTTAGATGATGGTTTTCTTTTGCTGTGCAGAGACCCGTTAGCCTAATGTAGTCTCTTTAATCCATTTTGAGTTGATTTTTGTTTATGGTAAAAGATAATGGTCCAGATTTATATTTTTGTATATGACTATCCAGTTTTCCCAAAATCATTTATTAAAGAGACTATTATTTCCCCATTGTATATCCTTGGCTCTTTTATCATAAATTAATTGACTATATAAATATATATATACATATATATATATGTATATATGTATATGTATATATGTCGGTTTATTTCTGGCCTATCTATTCTATTACAAAAGAGAATATGGATAGGAATTCTAGAGAGATGCAAATTTTAAATAAAGTTATTTGATAAAGACTCGTCATGAAGTTGACATTTGAGCTGAGATTTGAAGGAAGTGATGGAGTGATCCATGCAGTTATATCAGAGAAGAAGATTTCCAGGTGAAGGACATAGCAAGTACAGAAATCTGAGGTGGGACCATGCCTGGAGTATTAGAAGTGCAAAAAGAAGACCACTGTGGTTGGAGCAGAGTATAGGGAGGAAGGAGTGAAGTCATAGAGGTAATGGGGGACAACAGCATGCTGAGATGTGCAAGCAATGATAAGAACCTCGGACTTTATTTTGAATGAGTTGAAAAACCATGCCCAGCAGGTGTGGCTCAGTGGTTGAGCATTGACCCATGGATAAAAATTCCCGGTCAGGGCACATACCTTGGGTGTGAACTTGATCCTCAATGAAGGGTGTGCAAGAGGCAGCTGATCCATATGTCTTTCATCAATGTTTCTCTCTTTTTTTTTTTATCCCCATCTGAGAACATTTTTCTATTTTTTGTTCAGATAGAGTGGGAGAGAGAGAGAGAGAGAGAAACATCGACGTGATAGGGACACATCGAGTGGCTGCCTCCTGCATGACCCAACCAGGGAGGGCTGGGGACAAACTGCAACCGAGGTACGTGCCCTTAGTGGTAACTGAACCCGGGTCTCTCTGGACTGCAGGCCAACACTCTCACTGCTGAGCCAAACCAGCCAGGGCTCTCATCAGTGTTTCTATCTCTCTCTCTGTCTCCCTTCCTGACTCTCTAAAAATTAATAAAAATATATTTTAAAAAACAGCAAAGTTTTTGAACACAGCATTTATGTTTTTGAAAGAATCTTGGATGCTATGTAGATAACATACTGTAGACTTTAGTGGGGGAAAAACAGAGAAGGGGGAATCAATATGTTACTGCAATAATCTAGATTAAAAGTGATCTCTATTTTGCTTGATAGTTTAGTTTGTTCATTAAATTCCACATATGAGTGAAATCATATGGTACTTGTCTTTCTCTGGCTGGTTTATTTCACTTAGCATAATGTTTTCCAGGTCCATCCATGCTCTTGTAAAGAGTAAAATTTTCTTTCTATTTATGGCAGAGTAGTATTCCATTGTGTAAATGTACCACAGCTGTTTTATCCACTCATTTACTGATGGGCACGTGGGCTGCTTCCAAATCTTGGCTATCGTAAATTACACTTCAATGAACATAGGGGTACATCTATTCTTTTAAATTAAAATAGAGACAGACTCAGAGATAGAGAGCTGACAGACAGCTCTGAGAGGGGATATTGGGGGTAGAGGTATTGAGCAAAAAAAAAAAAAAAAAAAGAGAGAGAGAGAGAGAGAGCTCATGGACATGGACAACAGTGTGGTGATTGTGGCAGGGGGTGGAGGTGGAAGAGGGCATAAAGGGGCTAAATGGGGATAAGAAATAAAATAAAACTCATGTAACAAAAAAAATTAAAGGTGATCTACAAAAATCATCTTATGGTTATCTGCTATATAACCATATACAGCATATGTCCATGCTATATACACAAAATTATCAGTTTAAAAAGCCCAGTGGACTCTGGCCTGTGTGTTTCAGTGGATTGTTTGTTGTCACATGGATTGAGAGGTCCCAGTTCAATTCTTGGTAAGGGCACATGCCCTCGTGGTGGGCTTGATCATCAGTAGGGGGCATGCAGGAGACAGCCAATTGACGTTTGTCTCTCACGTCGATGTTTATACCTCTTCCTTCCTCTCTCTAAAATATCAATAAAAACAAAAAATTACTCAGTAGAGCTTCTGGTTCAAAATGAGACACCTCCTTCTAAGGATCTTATAGAAGGTACAGTAAAGAATATTTAAATTTTATAACTTCATGTTATGAATAAGAAAGTGCCATTATCAGATCAGATAGTTTGACCATGTTCTGGAAAACACAAAATAGTATCTATAGGTCATTCAAACAGAGCTTGTGGGACCAAAACAAGGAGTTCTTAATGCCATAACCTAAGATTGAACTTCTCCATCAGATGCAACACACATTCAATAGTGTTACTGTTTCCTAGGGACATGTAAGAAAAAGAGAAAATAGATAGAATGACTTTAACAAATAATGCTGAGCAGAGTAACCACAAGCTTAAGATACAACTATAGGCCCTGGCCAGTTTGGCTCAGCGGTTAGAGCATCGGCCTGCGGTCTGGAGAGACCCGGGTTCGGTTCCCGCTAAGGGCATGTACTTCGGTTGCGGTTTGTCCCCGGCCCTGGTTGGTCATGCGGGTGGCAGCCACTCGATGTGTCCCTTCACGTCGTTGTTTCTCTCTCTCTCTCTCCCTTCCTCTCTCTCCCTCCCACTCTATCTGTACAAAAAATGGAAAAATATCCTCGGGTGAGGATTAAAAAAAAAAAAAAAAGATACAACTATAGGAATGCTGCCATTTTGATGGGAGTCAGTGTTCTTAGAGAATCTCCTCCAAAGGTCTCAAGCTATACTTTGGCATGCATCAAGAGCAGGAGTGGATTTCTAAAGCGACAAGCACAGTTGTGGGACTGTCTGTGGAGATGTTTGGCCTGTCTCCAAATATTGGAATGCAAAATAGTTGTTAAAATTCTGGAGCTGGTTCTTCATATACTGATATAGATCAATATTTCACCTTGATCATGTTAGGTGAAATCAACAAATTGCAAATGAGAGATATGTTGTAATTCTATTTTTGTTTAAAAATAGGAGAAAGATGAGAGGAAGAGCATACAGTATATATAAGAATATATGCAAAAGGCTTAACTGTGTGTCTCTAAGACAGAATATAATAGAGAACTGTCTTCATTTTTTATATATTTATGTTATATTTGAACAATCTATATTAACATGCATTTCCTTAGCAAACAGATGGGAAAAAATAATGAAGATATATTTTTAAAGGCCCAGTTGGAGTAGTGAGGAGAAAAAGGCAACGATTAATGTTGTCCAATGCAGCAAGAAGCTAAAATAAGCTTAAGATGAGAAAAAAATATTTCTATATAATATGGAAGCTCATGGAGGTTTTTGCCCAAACAATTGCAGTAGTGACCAACTGCATTCTCTCCAAGAAGGGCTAAAAAATTCAGTGTGTCTTAAAATTGAGTATGGACCCTTTCACTAACACCTAACAGGATTGTGTATTTTTATTTCTTTCTTCTCATCTCCACAAACCCCTCAGTTTTGGACGAGTAGTGTGAAAATTACATAGGCACTAACTCAAGGTGTCTGCAGAATAGCAGCCTAAATGTTATTAACTCACATGCAGAACAAAGAGAAGATATGACACAGAACCTTACCAATTTCAAAAATCCACGTTGTTCTTTAATCTTTTCTGATATATATGTGTGTAATGATATAATAATATGTAATATTTATTGTAATATATAAAATTATTCATAGCCAGAAGCTAATTGAAGAGCCTGTAGCACTGGAGACTTCAAATTTTTTGCATACCCACTTTTTTCTCAATATATCTCTGCTTATTATATAAATATAATTTTAGTTCTTCTTGATACATAACTGTCCAATAATATTCTATAGTTCCACATTCACAACTATAATTATAGGAAAAGGTGAGTTTCAGTTTTGGTATAGACCAAGGTATGTTCTCAGTCATTGCTATAACAAAAACTTATTACCATCTCTGAAAATAAGGCCTGTTCTACATTATATTAATATAACTTCTGATTAAAATGTGGGTTAGTTTTATCATTTAATCACCAGACTTTACAAAGCTATATTGAGTCTATAGCAACAGAGAGAGAAGAAACAATTTATGAAGTCTTCTTTTATTCGCAATAGTATGACTTGAGCACTATTAATATACGGGAGAATATTTGCTGCACATATCCCACGTTTAATTTAAAGAGCACTTCTGAAATTATGCACAATCACTTACAAAGGGTTATAATCAATGCACGAGACTTTAAATATCATAAATATTTAGCATTGGAACTATAAAGCCAAATAACATGTAATACCTAAATTTGCTCATTTATCTTGCTTTTCACTAGGTTTTAATCAATAATCAGTTATAATATTGACATACATCATAATAGCTGGTTGCTGTAGCTATAAATAGATGAGTCAATTCACTGAGAAAGAATCATTCAATTCAGCGATTTAGACTAATGTGAACAAAACCACCAAATAACAGTAATAATCCCCCTCACTCAACCCATCTATCTGTTTTGATTTTGGTAACCTGGGAATATACTGTTGCTCTGGAAAACAAAATAAATATTGTCTATAGAATAAGATAAAAGATGAAGATCATGAATTAAATTAATATAATTGTAAAAGCCAACTTCCATAAGCAAAGGAGCAGAGACACTGTAAAGGGATCAGAACCTTCATCTGAGAAGGCACTTTAGAGAGAGAAATACATTTGACCTTCAAAATCTCAATAGAATAAAGACCCTTGTGTCACAGCTATATAAGTAGTAGCCAGTATTTCATCACCTGTGAAAGGATTTTATAACTATGCCTCTTTATTGGGGTCTCTATCTTTATATGAGTGTTCACTTATAAAAACACCTGCATCCAGAAGGAGATAAATTATCTTCAAAGTAATGTCTTATTAAAATGTTGAATCTCTGTTTCTTTGTTATTACTTTATAGCTCTCTGTGGGTGCCTCACCCACTCTCAACATGAAAAACACAAGTCAAACTAATGGCAGAGCACTGCAATCACCCACAGCATCTGTTATTATATATATATATGCGTTCAGTATTGAGTAACGGCACTACCATTTTCTTTTTTATTTAATTAAATTATTTATTTATGTTACAGATGTTTCTCCTTTTTCCCCCTATGATACCTCCCTCTCAACCCTCCCCGCCATGTCCCCAGCTTTGTTGTCCATGTCCATTGTTCATGCATACATGCATATAAGTTCTGTGGTTTATCTCTCTCCACAAACCCCTTCTTGTGTGGATTGTCACTGTGTACCCCACTTCTACGTCTCTGGGGCTTCCCCATTCCTCAGACTATTATGTTCATTATATACCACAAATAAGTGAGATCACATGATATTTGTCTTTCTCTGCTTGGCTGTGTGCATATGTAACACAGCTTTTTTATCCATTCGTCTACTGATGGACATTTGGGCTGTTTCCAGATCTTAGCTATTGTAAATACTGCTGCTATGAACATGGGGGTACATATATTCTTTCTGATTGGTGTTTCAGGCTTCTTAGGGTATATTCCTAGAAGTGGGATCACTGGGTCAAATGACAACTTAATTTTTAATTTTTTTAGGTAACACCACATTGTTTTCCACAGTGGCTGCACCAGTCTGCATTCCCACCAGCAGTGCACTACAGTCCCCTTTTCTCCACACCCTCGCCAACACTTGTTGTTTGATGATTTGTTGATGGCGGCCATTCTGACAGGTGTGAGGTGATACTCATTGTTGTTTTAATTTGCATCTCTCTGATGATTAGTGATGTTGAGCATTTCTTCATATGACTCTTAGCCTTTTGTATGTCCTGTTTGGAGAGGTGTCTATTTATTTCCTCTGCCCATTTTTTAATTGGGTTCTTTTTCTTCCTTTTGTGGAGTTGTATGAGCACTCTATATGTATTGAAAATTAACCCATTATCTGATATATCATTGGCAATTATGCTCTCCCATACAGGGGGTAGCCTTTCCATTTAGATGATTGTATCTTTTGCTGTGCAGAAGCTTTTGAGTTTCATGTAGTCCCATGTGTTCATTTTCACCTTTGTTTCTGTTGCCTAGTAGATGTGTCAGTGAAAATCCTGCTGCGTATGATGTCTGAAATTTTGTTGCCTACAATTTCTTCTAGGACTTTTATGGATTCATGAGTCACATTTAAGTCTTTTATCCATTTTGAGTTTATTCTTGTGTATGGTGTAAGTTAATGGTTTAGTTTTATTTTTTTGCATGTAGCTGTCCAATTTTCCCAACACCATTTATTAAAGAGGATCTCTTGACTCCACTGTATGCTCTTGCCACCTTTGTCAAATATTAATTAAGTATATTGTCTTGGGTCCATTGCTGCATTCTCTATTATGTTCCATTGAGCTATGTGCCTGTTCTTGTGTCACTACCAGGCTGACTTGATTACAGTGGCTTTGTAGTATAACCTGAAATCTGGTAATGTGATCCCTCCAACTTTGTTCTTCCTTTCCAAGATTGCTGTGGCTATTCGAGGTCTTTTTTGCTTCCATATGAACTTTTGAAGTATTTGTTCTAGTTCTGTTAAGTATGTGGATATTTTGATGGGAATTTCATTGAATCTATAGATTACTTTGGGTAATATGGACATTTTAATGATGTTAATTCTTTTAATCCATTAAGAAAGTATATGCTTCCATTTTTTTTCTATCTTCCTCTATTTCTTTTTCAGTGACCTGTCGTTTTCTGCGAATAGGTCCTTTATTTCTTTGGTTAAGTTTATTCCTAGGTATCTTATTTTTTATTTTTTTTTTATTTTTGCTGCAATGGTAAATGGGATTGTTTTCTTTAGTTTCTCTTTCTTGACTTTATTATTGGTGTATAAGAATACTATCGATTTCTTCACATTAATTTTTATCCTGCTACTTTTCCAAATTCATTTATTAAGTCTAGTAAATTTTTGATGGAGTCTTTGGGGTTTTCTACGTGTAGTATCATGTCATCAGCAAATAATGACTGTTTCACTTCCTCCTTTTTAATTTGGATCCCTTTTATTTTTTCTTCCTGTATGAATGCTGTGGCTATGACTTCCAGTACTATGTTAAATAAGAGTGGCGAAAGTGGGCATCCTTGTTTTGTTCCTGTTCTTCGGGGAAATGCTTTTAGTTTCTGCCCATTGAGTATGATGTTGCTTGTAGGTCTTCCATATATGGCCTTTATTATTTTGAAATATGATCCCTCTATTCCCAGATTGCTGAGCGTTTTTATTAGAAATGGGTGCTATATTTTGTCAAATGCTCTTTCAGCATCTATTGGTACAATCATATGGGTTTTTGTTTGTTTGTTTGTTTTTTGTTTTTATCCTCACCCGAGGACATTTTTCCATTTTTTGTACAGATAGAGTGGGAGGGAGAGAGAGAGAGAAACATCGACGTGAAGGTACACATCGAGTGGCTGCCACCCACACAACCGACCAGGGCCGGGGACAAACTGCAACCGAGGTACGCACCCTTAGCGGGAACCGGACCCGGGTCTCTCAGGACCGCAGGCCGACGCTCTAACCGCTAAGCCAAACTGGCCAGGACATGGTTTTTATCTTTCATTTTGTTCATGTGCTCTATCACATTTATTGATATGTGTATATTGTACAAGACTTTCATCCCTGAGATGAATCCCACTAGGTCATGGTGAATAATTTTTTTTTGATGTATTGCAGGATTTCATTTGCTAGTATTTTGTGCAGGATTTTGGCATCTGTTCATCAGGGATATTGGCCTGTACTTTTCTTTCTTTGTAGTGTCTTTTTCTGGATTTTGGAATTAGAATTATGCTGGCCTCAGAAAACAAGTTTATAAGTCTTCCTTCTTCTTAAATTTTTTGAAATAGTCTGAGAGGAATGGGTATTAGTTCTCCTTTGAATGTTCGGTAATATTGCCCCTGAAGCCATCCAGGCCTGGGCTTCAGTTTGCTGGGAGAGTCTTGATTATATCTTCAATTTCTTTAGTTCTTTTTAGTCTGTTCAAGTTTTTTTTATCTCTTCCTGGTCCAGTTTTGGGAGACTATGTGTTTCTAGAAGTTTGTCCATTTCACGTAGATTGTCAAATTTGTTGCCATATAATTGTTCATAATATTTGTTGACAATCCTTTGTTTTTTTTTGTGGTGTCAGTTATTATTGTTCCGCTGTCGTTTCTGATTTTGTGTATTGGGGTTTTCTCTTTTTGTTTCTTGGTAAGTCTAGCTAAGAGTCGATCAATCTTGTTTATCTTTTCAAAGAACCAGCTCTTTGTTTCATTGATCCTTTGAATTTTTTTTTTTTTGTCTCTATGTCATTTATTTCTGCTCTGATCTTTTCTATTTCCTTCCTTCTACTAGCTCTGAGGTGTTCTTTCTGTTTGCTTTGTAGTTTTTTAACTTGTGAGGTTAGAGAATCTATTAGAAATTATTCTCGTTTCTTAAGGTAAGTCTGTAGTACTATGAACTTCCCTCTCAGAACAATTTTCGCTGCATTTCATTGATTTCTGTTCCTGTGTGTTGATTTTCATTGGTTTCCAGGAAGTTTTTAATTTCTTCCTTTATCTCTTCGGTAACCCTTCATTGTTAAATAACATGCTATTCAGCCCCATGTGTTCAAATGCCTTTGCATGTTCTAGTTGCAATTGATTTCTATTTCCATGTCATTGTGATCTGAGAAGATACTTGATATGATTTTAGTCTTCTTGAACTTGTAGAGACTTAGTTTCATCCCTAACATGTAGACTTTCTTTGGGAATGTGCCATGTGCCCTTGAGAAGAATGTGAATTCTGCAGTTTTGGGGTGTAATTCTCTGTAGATATCTATTAAATCCATTTGAGTTAGTGCTTCATTTAGAGTCTGTGTTTCCTTGTTATTTTTGTCTACATGATCTAATCCAGTGATGTCAGCAGGGTGTTGAAGTCCCCTGCTATGATTGTATCGCTGTTTATTTCTCCTTTGAAGTGCTCCATTAGATTTTTAATATATGTTGGTGCTCTTATATTAGGTACTTATATGTTTAGCAAGGTTATATCTTCCTGTTGGATAGATCCTTTCCATATTGTGTAGTGGCCTTCTTTGTCTCAAGTTATGGTCGTCATTTTGAAGTCTACTTTATCAGATATGAGTATTGCTACCCCAGCTTTTTTTTCTTTCCGTTTGCTTGAAAGATTTTTTCCATCTCTTCACTTTCAATCTATGTGAGTCTTTTGTTGTGAGATTGATGTCTTGTAAACAATGTATATGTGAGTCATGCTTTCTTATTCAGTCAGCTATTCTGTGTCTTTATATTGGAGCATTCAAATCATTCACATTTAAGGTGATGATTGATATGTACTTATTTATTGCCATTTTTGTTTAGTGTCATTCTATTTTTCTTTCTATTTCTTCTACTAATTACAGCAGTCCTTTTAGCATATCGTGCAGTGCTGGTTTGGTGTTAATATATTCCCTTAGCCTTTGTTTGTCTGGGAAGCTTTTTATTTGGCCTTCTGTTTTCAATGATATCATTGCTAGACATAGTAGTCTTGGATTCAGATTCTACTTTTTCATGACCTTGATTACTTTTGCCACTCCCTTCTGGCCTGTAGTGTTTCTGTTGAGAAGTCAGCTGAGAGCCTTATGGGGTTTCCTTTGTAGGTAACCTGTTGCTTATCTCTTGCTGCCTTTGTCTTTAATATTTGGCATTTTTATTACTGTCTTGTGTGTTCCAGTTTGGGTTCTTTTTACTTGGGGCTCTCTGTGCTTCTTGAACTTGAATGCCTTCTTCCTTCAAGTTAGGAAAATTTTCTGTCACTATTTCTTCAAATATATTCTCAAATTCTTGCTCATTTTCTTCCTCTTCGGGGACTCATATGATACAAGTGTTATTACATTTCCAGCTGTCCCACAGTTCTCTTAAGCTGTCTTCCTGTTTTTTAATTGTTTTTTTCCTTTTGGTTTTCTGATTGGTTGATTTTTTTCTACCATATCTTCTAATTCACTGATCCGGTCCTCAGCTTCCTCTACTCTGCTGGTTAGTCCTTCCGATGTGTTCTTTATTTCTGCTATGTTTTCCTTCATTTCCACTTGGTTGGTTTACAATATTTCTATATCTTTACTCATGGTGCTGATGTCCTTACTCATGCTGTTGAGCTTCCTCAAGATCATGGCTCTGAATTCTACCTCTGATAATTTGATACTGAATTTTATTTATCTTATCTATGATAGATTTCTCTTGTTCATTCATTGGGATTTTGGTTTGTTTGTTTGTTTCACCATTTTTGCTATCTCAGTGGGTTTGGAGCTTGCCAAATTTTCCCTATGGGTGTTGGTATTCTGCTGTTTGTGGCTCCCTCTACTGGGTTTGGATGGGCCTGAGCGGGTCACATTAAAAACCACTGTCAAGTCTTAGTTTCCTCGATACATTTGCAAGCCCATAAAGGGTTCAGTTTTCCTCTAGGTTTTTCCTGTAGGTTAGTAGTCTCAGTTACTCAGTGCCTTGAAATGTAGCCCTGATGTTCTGCATAAGAGGATTTCCAGAGTGTGGGATAGATGCTGGTTGTTAAGAAGCCTCAATTTGCATTTCTTTGCCTCACCTGGGAAAGGCTCAATCTCCCAGGGGCAGGCTGCTGCTTTTCCCCACAGCTCTGGGAAGAAGCACACTGGCCACAGTCCTTTGTGGCGCAACTCAGCAAAAACTCTGAGTGTCTTCCAAACTTGGGATGTCCTCATAGAGTTCCAGCTCAGTCTGCCCTTTCTCTGCCATTTCCCCCAGATGAGTCGCTGTGGCTATTTTAGTGCTCTCACCCTGCTGTCTTCGCTGTGGAGCGAGTGTGGTCTTTATTCCCCAAAGGCGCTGCTCACAGCTAAAACTGCTGCTGTCCCTTGGCTCCCAGCCCACCACCCTCTGACGCCTCTGCAGATCCTACCAGTGTCCCTGGTTATATGGTCCTATCCTGCTGCTCTTCTGTTGCTTTTTTCCAAGGATTTGTCTTTATTTTAGTTTTAATTCCCGTTTAGTCCTGGGAGATCCCCTGTGTAGCTTTCACTCATTCTTCCTCCATTTTCACATCCTCTAAGCCAATCTTGTTCACAGTTGAGTTGCACAGGCCTCTCTGGTGCCACCGCACTCTGCAGGTCCTGCAGGTAACAGGATCACACAGTCCCTTTGGAGACCTGGATCTATGCCTATGTTATGGGCTGTTGGGTCGCACAGGGCTTTCTGGTGCTTCAGCACCCCGCAGGTCTCATGGGTACCTGGACTGCACAGTCCCTGCTAGGTCGCACAGGCCTCTCTGGCGCACCTGCACCCTGCAGGTCTCAAGGGCAGGCAGGTGGATTGCACCAGTCTCTAGGTCTCTGACTTCCCAATGCTTGTGTGAGCTTCTGGACCCCACAGGCCTCTGTGGAGTCCTAGGTCCCACTGCTGGTGGCTGGGAGTGCTGCTGCCCCATGGGGCTCAACTCCTGCTAAGCTTTTGCTTTAGTTTTTGGAGATGGGTTTCAGCTGCTGGTCTGTGCTTCTGTTGCCTGGCGATAAATGTCTGCTCCCAGCCTCTGTTGCTGGGAGTATATCTTGACTCTGATCTGGCTACTAGTATGGGGGATGGTGCTGTGCTTCCAGCTGTCCATGGCTTCTGAGACCAGCACCTTGGGAGCTCCACTACTGTGCACAGGTCTATGTTGACACAAAGTGTCCACTGTTTCCATGGTGCCAGGCGCACTGGTAGGCTCAGGTTGCTGGGCCCTAGCCACTCCCACTTCCTCCTCCCAGGGAAGATCCGAGATCTTCCAAAATGGTGGGACCTCCCTACTGCACAGGAAGAAGAGTCCTGAATAGCCCCTTACCATGGTAGCCGGCTGCTCCTGTCCACAGCACAGGAACATTCTGCTCTGAGTCTCTGCACTGCAGGAGTTTGGTCATCCACCTTCACGTCCACTCATGCTCTCTCACACACTAGCTCTCTCTATCACATACTCACCCTCCCTCTGGTCCTGCCCTCCACAATCTTCCTGTATTTGGCACTACCATTTTTTAAGAATAAACATTTTACCCTAGCAGGTTTTGCTCAGAGGTTAGAGTTTCGGCCTGCGGACCAGGGAGTCCTGGGTTCAGTCCCTGCTAAGGGCACGTTATCTCAGTTGCAGTTTGTCCCCAGTCTTGGATGGGGTCCTGTGGGTGGCAACCACTTATTGGTCTCTTTCACATTGATGTTTCTCTCTCTCTCTCTCTTCCCCCCTCTCTCCCTCCCATTCTATCTGAAGATAAAAATGCAAAAAATGTCCTGGGTAAAGGATGAAAAAAAAATCAACATTTAAAAAATCTAAAAACAGCCCAAGTGTCCATCAGTAGACGAATGGATAAAAAAGCTGTGGTACATATACACAATGGAGTGCTATGCAGCGGTAAGAAAGAAAGATCTCTTATTCTTTGAGACAACATGGAGGGACCTGGAAAGTATTATCCTACGTGAAATAAGCCAAGCAGAAAAAGACAAATACCACATGATCTCACTTATATACGGAATATAATGAACCTAACAGTCTGAGGAATATGGTAGACCCAGAAACATGGAAGTAGGGCACAGACTGACATCCCTCAGAAGAGGGGGTGGGAGGGGTGGGAAGGGATAAACCACAGAACCTATATGCATGTATGCATGACCAATGGACATGGACAACTAAGCTGGGGATGGGGTGGGGGTGGGGTGGGGAGGGGGGTGCCAATGGGGTAAAAAAGGTGAAATATCTGTAACAAAAAAATAAATAAAAAATCAAAAAAATAAATAAAATGAAAAAATATATATAAAAAATAAATAAAAACTTTAAAAATATCAAAACTTCAAAGCTATGTAATAACCAAGTCTTCATTTTACCTCAGTATTTTGAGTGCTGTTCTGATAATAGCAATTAGTTCTGGCTTTGTAAATGTCAAACATCAAGGTGCAAAGTGTATACTGTGCATTAAGCAGTGCTTACAAGAAATCAGGTGTGGGAAGGGACTCACTTTCAGAATCTATACTACCCATGAAGTTTTCTTTCTTTATTTCTTAATAGAAAAGGTTAAATATTTTTTTTTATTAATTTATTTTTGTTAAAGATGTTTCTCCCTTTTCCCCCATTGATACCCTCCTCCCATTCCCCACCCACCCCAACACTAGCATTGTTGCCTATGTCCATTGGTTATGCATACATGTATATAAGTTATGTGATTTATCTCTTCCCCACCCCCTCTTCTGAGGATTGTCAATCTTTACCCTACTTCTATGACTCTGGGTCTATTTTGTTAATCACTTTGTTTAGTTCATTATATACCAGAAATAAGTATGATCATGTGATACTTGTGTTTCTCTGCTTGGCTTGTTTCGCTTAGGACAACACTCTCGAGGTATCTCCATGTCCTCTTAAAGAATAAAAGATCATTATTTCTTACAGCTGCATAGTACTCCATTGTGTATATGTACCACAGCTTTTTTATCCACTTGTGTACTGATGAACACTGGGCTGTTTCCAAATCTTAGCTGTTGTAAATAGTGCTGCTACAAACATGGGGGTACATATATTCTTTCTGATTGGTGTTTCAGGCTTCTTAGGGTATATTCCTAGAAGTGGGATCACTGGGTCAAATAGCAGTTTAATTTTTTTAATTTTTTGAGCTAACACCATAGTGTTTTGCATAGTGGCAACACCAGTCTGCATTTCAACCAACAGTGTAATAGGGTCCCCTTGTCTTCACACCCTTGCCTGCACTGGTTGATTGATCATTTGTTGATGGCGCACATTCTGACAGATGTGAAGTGATACCTCATAGTTGTTTTAACTTGCATCTCTCTGATGATTAGTGACATTGAGCATTTTCTCATATGTCTCTTGGTCATTTGTATGTCCTGTTTAGAGAGGTGATTCTTTTGCTTCTCTGCCAATTTTTTAATTGGTTCTTGGTCTTCCTTTTGTTAAGTTCTTTGAGTACTCTATATATTTTGGAAATTAACTCCTTATGTGATGTATCATTGGCAATTATGCTCTTCCATATAGCGGGTTTCCTTTTCATTTTGATGGTTGTTTCTAGCTGTGCAGAAGCTTTTGAGTTTGATGTAGTCCCATGTGTTCATTTTTTCCTTTGTTTCTCTTGCCTTAGGTGTATCAGTGAAAATTCTGCTGCATATGATGTCTCTGAAATTTGTTGCCGGCATTTTCTTCTAGGATTTTAATAAAATCATGAGTCACATTTAAGTCTTTATCCATTTTGAGTTTATTTGGAGGTATGCTGTAAGTTGGTGGTCTAGCTTTATTTTTTATGATGTAGTTGTCCAATTTTACCAACACCATTTTTGAGGAGGCTGTCCTGACTCCACTATGTGATCTTGCCAACTTTGCCAAATATTAATTGAGCATATTGTCTTGGATCAATTTCTGGGTTCTATGTTCTGTTTCATTGATCTGTGTGCTGGTTCTTTTGCCAGTACCAGGCTGTTTTGATTACAATATCTTTGCAGTATAACCTCACATCCTGTATTGCGATCCCTCCACCTTTATTTTTTCTTTTTCAAGACTGTTGTGGCTATTCAAAGTCTTTTTTGGTACCATATAAACTTTTGGAGTATTTGTTCCACTTCTGTGAAATATGTCTTTTGTATTTTAATGGAGATTGCATTGACTCTATAGATTGCTTTGGGAAGTATGGATATTTTACTGATGTTAATTCGACCAATCCATGAACAAGGTATGTGCTTCCACTTTTTTATACCTTCCTCTATTCCTTTTTTCAATGTCCTTTAGTTTTCTGCAAATAGGTCCTTTACTTCTTTGGCTAAGTTTATTCCTAGGTATCTTAATATTTTTGCCGCAATGGTAAATGGGATTGTTCTTTTCAGTTTCTCTTTCTGTGGGTTCATTACTGGTGTATATGAATGCCGTCAATTTCTTGATGTTAATTTTGTATCCTGCTACTTTGCCAAATTCATTTATTAAGTCTAGTAGATTATTGGTGGAATCTTTAGGGTTTTCTATGTATAATATCATGTCATTTGCAAGTAATGACAGTTTTACATCCTCCTTTCCAATTTGGATTCCTTTTATTTTTCTTCATGTCTGATTGCTGTGGCTAAGACTTCCAGTACAATTTTAAATAAGAGTGGTGAAAGTGGACATCCCTGCCTTGTTCCTGTTCTTAAGGGAAATGTTTTTAGTTTCTGCCCATTGAGTATGATGTTGGATGTAGGTCTTTCACGTATGGCCTTTATTATGTCGAGATATGATCCCTCTATTCCCACATTGCTGAGCATTTTTATCAGAAATGGATGCTGGATGTTGCCGAATGCTTTTTCAGCGTCTATTGATATAATCATGTGGTTTTTATTCTTCATTTTGTTTATGTGGTCTATCACATTTATTGATTTGCAAATTTTGTACCAGCATTGCATCCCTGGAATGAATCCCAATTTGTCATGGTGAATAATTGTTTTGATGTGTTGCTGAATCCAATTTGCTAGTATTTTGTTCAGGATTTTGGCATCTATGTTCATCAGGGATATTGGCCTGTAGTTTTCTTTCTTTGTAGTATCTTTTTCTGGTTTTGGAATTAATATTATGTTGGCATCATAGAACGAGTTTGGAAGTCTTTCTCCTTCCTGAATTTTTTGAAATAGTTTGAGGAGAATGGGTGTTAGTTCTTTTTTGAATGTTTGGTACAACTTCCCCATAAAGCCATCTGGGCCTGGCCTTTTGTTTGCTGGGAGAGTGTTGATTACATCTTCAATTGCCTTAGTTGTAATTGGTCAGTTCAAGTTTTCTATCTCTTCCGGTCCAGTTTTGGGAGACTGCGTGTTTCTAGAAATTTGTCCATTTCGCTTAGATTGTTGAATTTGTTGTCATATAATTGTTCACAGTAGCTATTAATGATCTTTTCTATTTCTATGGTGTCAGTTACTTCTCTTTCATTTTTGATTTTGTGCATTTGGGTTCTCGCTCTTTGTTTCTTGGTGAGTCTAGATAAGGGTCCATCAATCTTGTTTATCTTTTCCAAAAACCAGCTCTTTGTTTCATCGATTCTTTCAATTGTTTTTTTGGTCTCTATGTCATTTATTTCTGCTCTGATCTTAAGTATTTCCTTCCTTCTACTTGCTCTGGGGTTTTCTTTTTGTTTGCTTTCTAATTCTTTAAGTTGTGAGGTTAGACAGACAATTATAAATTTTTCTTGTTTCATGAGGTAGGCCTGTAGTGCTATGAACTTCCCTCTCAGATCTGCTTTCTGTATCCCATAGATTTTGAGTTGTTGTGTGTTCATTATCATTGGTTTTTAGAAAGTTTTTAATTTCTTTCTTGATCTCCTCGGTAACCCATTCATTGTTTAATAACATGCTATTTCACTCCATGTGTTCAAATGTTTTTACATGTTTTTGTTGCAATTGATTTCTAGTTTCATGGCATTGTGATCTGAGAAGATGCTTGATGTGATTTCAGTCTTCTTGAACTTGTAGAGACTTACATTGTGTCCTAACATGTGGGCTATCTTTGTCAATGTTCCATATGCACTTGAGAAGAGTGTGAATTCTGCAGTTTTGGGGTGTAAACTCTGTAGATATTTATTAAATCCATTTGGTCTAGTGCTTCATTTAGAGTGTCTGTTTCCTTGCTAATTTTTTGTCCAGAGAATCTCTCCAGTGATGTCAGCGGGGTGTTGAAGTCCCCCTGCTATGATTGTATTGCTGTCGATTTCTCCTTTCAAGTCCTCCAGAAGACTTTTAATATATGTTGCTGCTCCTATATTGGGTGCATATATGTTTATCAAGGTTATATCTTCCTGTTGGATAGATCCTTTTAATATTATGTAGTGGCTTTTTTTGTCTCTAGTTATGGTCTTCATTTTGAAATCTATTTTATCAGATATGAGTAATGCTAGCCCAGCTTTTTTTTTGCTTTCCATTTGCTTGGAAAAATTTTTTCCATCCCTTCACTTTCAATCTATGTGAGTCTTTTGTTGTGAGGTGGGTTTCTTGTAAACAACATATAGATGAAGCATGATTTCTTATCCAATCAGCTACTCTGTATCTTTTTATCGGAGCATTCAGTCCAGTTACATTTAAGGTGATTATTGATATGTTCTTAATTATTTCCATTTTTGTTTAGTTTGGTTATATTTTTCTTCCTATTTCTTCTACTAATTACAGCAGTCCTTTTAACATTTCTTGTAGTGCTGGTTTGGTGTTAATGTATTCCCTTAGCCTTTTTTTTTTTTTTTTTTTTTTTTTGTCTGGGAAGCTCTTTCTTTGACCTTCTATTTTGAATGATAGACTTGTTGGGTAGAGTAGTCTTGAATTTAGATCCTTGTTTTTCATGACCTTGAATACTTCATGCCATTCCCTTCTGGGTTTTAGTGTTTCTTGTGAGAAATCAGCTGAGAGCCTTATGGTTTATCTCTTACTGCTTTTATGATTCCCTTTGTCTTTAATTTTTGGCATTTTAATTACTATATGTCTTGGTGTGGTCCTCTTTGGGTTCTTTTTACTTGGGGCTCTCTGTGCTTCTTGAACTTGAATGACTTCTTCCTTTACCAAATTAGGAAATTTTTCTGTCACTATTTCTTCAATACCTTCTCTAACCCTTGCTCATTTCCTTCTTCTTCGCAGACTGCTGTGATATGAATATTGTTACATTTCCAGTTTTCCCACAGTTCTCTTAATCTATCTTCCTGTTTTTTTCATTGTTTTTTTCCTTTTGGTTTTCTGATTGGTTGATTATTTTCTACCCTGTCTTCTAATTCACTTATCCGGTCCTCAGCTTTTTCTACTCTCCTTTTTAGACCTTCCAATGTGTTTTTTTTATTTTATTTTATTTTTTTTATTTCTAATTTGTCACTCTTGATATTCTCTTGCTTGTTTTTAATTTCCAGTTGGTTCATATTCAGAATCTTTATGTTGTTATTCATGCTGTTGAGCTTCCTCAAGATCATGGCTCTGAATTCTAACTCTATTGATTTTCCTAACTGCTTCACATTGATATAATCTTTGGTGGAGGACTCTTGTTCTTTCATTTGGCTTTTGTTTTTGTGTTTCACCATTTTGGCTATCACAGTGGGCTTTAGAGCCTGCCAAATTTTCCCAGTGGGTATTGGTGTTCTGCTGTTTGTGGATCCCTCTCCTAGGTGTAGATGAGCGAGGGAGGAACCACATTAAACACCATTGTCAAGTCTTACTTTCCTGATTAGAGTTGCTAGCCCAGGAATGGGTCTGTTATCCTCTAACTTTTTGCCTGGAGGCTGGCAGTCCAGTTTACTTGAAGAGTTTTGGGCTGTTAGTTGATTAAGAAACTCCCTCAGGTGCTCAGCATAAGGAGGTCTCCCAAGGTTGGGCAGATGCTGGTTGTTAGTAAGCCTCAATTTGCATTTCAGTGGCCCACAGGGTGGGGTTGAATCTCCTAGGGAGGGGCTGCTGCCTCTCTCCAGAGCCCTGGGAAGAAGCAATATGGCCACAGTCCTGCATGGCTGCAACTCAGCAAAAGCTCTGAGCACCCTCCAAATCCTGAGCTTCCTTTTACTCTGCCACCATTTTGGAATCTCCCTTTTTTCTCTTCTTAAAAGGAAATTTTTAATGTTTGCCCATTGAGTGATGTTGGCTGTAAATGTTTCATAAATGGCCTTTATTATGTTGAGATATAGTACCTCTATTCCTACATTGCTGAGCATTTTTATGAGAAATGGGTGCTAGATTATGTTGAATGCTTTTTCAACAACTATTGATACAATCATATGGTTTTTAACTTCATTTTGTTTATGTGGTGTATCACATTTATTGATTTGTGAATATTGTACCATCCTTGCATCCCTGGGATGAATCCCACTTGGTCATGGTGGATATATATATATATATATATATTTTAATGTATTGCTGGATTCAATTTGCTAATTTTTTGTTAAGGATTTTGGCATCTGTGTTTATCAGATAAATTGGCTTGTAGTTTTTCTTCTTTGTAGTGTCTTTATCGAGTTTTGGAATTAGGGTTATGCTGGCCTCATAAAGTGAGATTAGAAGTATCCTGTCTTCTTGGATTTTCTGGAATAGTTTGAGAAGGATGGGTAATAGATCTTTGAATGTTCAGTATAAGTCCGCCTTGAAGCCCTCCAGGTCTGGGCTTTTGTTTGCTTGGAGTTTCTTAATTACATCTTCAATTTCTTTTGGTGTTATTGGTCTGTTCAAGTTTTCTATCTCTTCCCAGTTTAGTTTTGGGATACTGTATGTTTCTAGAAATTTGTTCATTTTGCCTAAATTGTCCAATTCGTTAGCGTATAATTGATAATAGTATGTTTTGATGATCCTTTTTATTTCTATCGTGTCAGTTGTTACTTCTCCTCTTTGGTTTCTGATTTTGTTTATTTGTTTTCTATCATTTGTTTCTTGGTGAGTCGGGCTAAAGAGCCTTTGATTTTGTTTGTCTATTCAAAGAACTAACTTTTTGTTTCATTGATTTTTTGAACTGTTTTAGTCTCTATGTTGTTTATTTCTGCTCTGACCTTGGCTATTTCCTTCTATTTGCTCTGGGTTTTTCTTTTTGTTTTGTGTGTAGATCTTTAAGTTGTAGGATTAAAGAGTCAATTAGAATTTTTTTTTTATTTCTTGAGGTAGGCCTGTAGTGCTATAAACCTCCCTCACAAGACTACTTTTGCTGCATCCCATATACTTTGTGTTGTTCTGTGTTTGTTTTTATTGGTTTCTAGGAAGTTTTTAATTTCTTCTTGATGTTATTGGTAACTCATTTGTTGTTTAATAACATGCTATTTAGCCTTTAAGTGTTTGAATGTTTTCACTCTATCTGAGTTCTATTTTTATTCCATTGTGGTCTGAGAAGATGCTTGATATGATTTCAATCTTTTTGAATGTATAGAGATTTACTTTGTGTCCTAACATGTGGTCTATCTTTGAGAATGTCCCATGTGCACTTGATAAGAATGTATATTCTGCAACTTTGGTGTGAAATGTTCTATAAATATCAATTAAGTCCAATTGATCTAGGTCATCATTTAAGGACTCTATGTCTTCGTTAAGTTTTTGTCTGGAAGATCTATCTAGTGATATCAGTAGAGTGTTAAAATCATCCATTAAGATCATATTGCTATTGATCTCTCCAGAAGTTTTTTTAATACATTTTGGTGCTTCCATATTTGGTACGTATATGTTTACCAAGGTTATATCCTTTTGTTGGATTGATCTTTTTTAATATTGTGTAGTGACCTTCTCTGTCTCTTTTTATGGCCCTCTTTTTGAAGCCTATCTTGTCAGATATGAGCATTGCTTTTTTTTATTTTTTATTTTCATTTGCTTGGTAATTTTTTTTTTTTCTCATTCCTTTGCTTTTATCCCGTGTGAGTCTTTTGTTGTGAGGTGAGTCTCTTGTAGACAGCATATATATGGGTCGTGTTTTCTTATCCAATCAACTACTTTCTGTCTTTTGATGGGAGTATTTAAGCTATTTACATTTAAAAATATTATTGATAGATACTTACTAGTTGCCATTTTTATTTTATGCCTGTGTTCCTCTTTCTCTCTCTCTGTTTCTTCTTATAACAGTCCCCTTAGAATTTCTTTACACTGCTGGTTTGGTGGTGGTAAATTCCTTTAGCTTTTTTTTTTTTTTTTAATCCATGAAGCTCTTTATTTTGCTTCAATTTTGAATGATAGCCTTCTGGATAGAGTAGTCTTGGATTCAGAATGTTGCCTTGCATTACTTTGTATACTTCATGCCACTACCTTCTATTGAGAAATCAGCTGACAGTCTTAGGGGAGCTCCGTTGTAAGTAACTTTCTGTCTCTCTCTTGCTTTCTTTAAGATATTTTCTTTAATGTTTGCCATTTTAATTATGATATTTCTAGCTGTAAGTTTTCTGGGGTTCATCTTGCTTGTGACTCTCTGTGTTTCCTGGACTTGTGTGACTTTTTCCTTCACCAGTTTATGTAAGTTTCCTATCATTATTTCTTCAAACAGGTTCTCTATTCCTTTCTCTGATTCTTCTCCTTTTTGTATCCCTATAATGCAAATGTTGTTACCTTTTGTATTGTCCCACAGCTCCCTTAAACTTTCCTCCTGCTTTTTTTTTTTTCCTTCTGCTGCTCTATTTTAGTGTTTTTCTCTACCTTGTCTTCTGATTTGGTCTTCAGCTTCTAATCTACTATTGAACACTTCTAAGGCATTTTTCATAACAACTCTGTCATTATTTATTTTCTCTTGATTTTTATGCATAGCTTCTACCTCTTTATGTGTAGTTTCTACCTCTTTTTTTTTTTAAGTTTTAATAATTACCAGTGATCTCTTCATAATTCTTATTAAGTTGCTTGTAGTTCTCACCAAATTGTTTGAGCACCCTTATAATCATTGTTTTGAGTTCTTTATCTGACAAGTTGCTTTCTTCCATTTCCTATAGTTATTTTTCTGGTGATTCCTTTTTTTCCCCTTTGGGTGTTGTTTCTTTGTCGCCCCATTTGAGCCATCTGGTAGCTCTAGACCTGGTGAGAGATGTTTGGATGTGTAGGCAGCTCACTGTGTATTAAATAAGTCTACTGTGCCTCCCAGACTCTTCTGTTGCATACACATCTGGCCTGCTCTGGATCCTAAGGGATTGACTACCAGGGGCTGGTATTGGTTTGTCCTGGTAAGTGCTGCTGCTGCTGCTGCTGCTGCTGGATTGTGTGGTCCCCTCTGAATCTGTGTTTCCTTCTGGTCACTGGTGACACCTGTAGCTATATTACTCAGGCCCTTCTGAAGCCATACTCCCTGCCCACATGGTGGGCAGCTGGGTCACACAGGCCTTTATGGATCCCTAGCTCCCTGCAGGACCCATGGGCACCTGGGTTGCACAGGTCCCTCTGGAGCCTCTGCTTCCCACTCTTTCTGTGAGCACCTGGGTCGCACAAGTCCCTTTTGAGCTCCGGCTCCCCACTGCTTTTGTGGGAAGCTAGGTTGCACAGGCCAAAATGGAGCCCCAGGTTCCACTGCTGATGGCTGGGGAGAACTGCTGTCTAATGGGGCTCACATCCTGCTCAGCTTTTGCTATAGTTTTTGGGAATGGGTCTCAGCTGCTGATCTGTTCTTCTGTTGCCTGGGGATAGATGTCTGCTCCCCAGCGTCTGTTGCTGGGAATATATCTGGACTCTGATTCGGCTGCTACTATGGGGGATGGTGCTGGGCTCCTGGCCATTTGTAGTTTCTGCAGCAGGCACCTTGAGAGCTCTGCTACTGTGAACTGGTCAGTGTTAATACAGGGAGCCCACTGTTCTGATGGTGCCAGGTGCACTGGCGGGCTCAGGTTGCTTGGCCCTAGCTGCTCCCACTGCCTCCTCCCAGGGAAACCTGGAATCTTGCAAACTGGTGGGATCACCTCTTTACAGCCCTGAAGAGTCACTTACCATGGTAGGACAGGTTTCCTGTCCACAGCACAGGAACTTTCTGCTCTGCATCTCTGAACTTCACAAGTTTGTTTGTCCACCTTCATGTCACTCACTCTCTTTTACACTCTAGCTCACTCTTTAATGCTCTCACCTTCCCTCCAATTCTGCCCACCACTATATTCTTGGTGTCCCATTAAGCTTTTCTTAAAGTCACTTCATATAGAGAAAAAAGAAATTGGTAAATACATATAATAATTTGCTTATCTCTTGCTGTTAACATAAACCTACAGAATATTTCACCTAGACTAGGATTAATGAATGATAAAATTGTGCAGGGCTATAAAAACTATACAAGATCATATAATGCAACTCATTTTTAAGAATTAAAATTTTTATTGTGGTACTTTTTATTTATTTATTTATTTATTTATTTATTTATTTATTTATTTATTTTTATTTAGTTTTATTTTTTTATCCTCACCCGAGGTCATTTTTCCATTTTTTGTACAGATAGAGTGGGAGGGACAGAGACAAAGAGAGAGAGAGGGAAACATCGATGTGAAAGGGACACATCGAGTGGCTGCCACCCGCGTGACCAACCAGGGCCAGGGACAAACTGCAACCGAGGTACATGCCCTTAACGGGAACCGAACCCGGGTCTCTCCAGACCGCAGGTGGACGCTCCAACCGCTGAGCCAAACCGGCCAGGGCTATTGTGGTACTTTTAAATGTGGTTCTTGGCTTTTAATTTTAAAATAACACTGTAGATGTAACATGACAAAAACTCATGATTTTATCATGTAGAATGAACTGAAATAAATTAATGGATGCAGTGGAAGTACACATTAAACATTATAGATTCCCTTCTCAGAACAAACCAGTGGTTGCCATTTAGTGGGGTGGGGAGTTGTGGGACTGGGTGAAAACATTGAAGGGATTAAGAAGTATAAATTGATAGCTGCAAAATGGTCATGAGGATGTGAAGTACAGCATAGGTAATATAATTGATAATATGATAATAAGTATGTATAGTGCAAGTGGGTACTTGAAATATTGGAAGAATCAGTTTATAAAGTATATGACTTTTTAATCACTATGTTGTACACCTGAAACTAAAACAAAATAATATTGAATATAAACTGTAATTGAAAAATAAAGTTACAGTTTCCAAAATGGTGGCGGAGTGAATGGAACCTACACAGACCATCTCCCAGGACCAAACTGAAATTACAACAAAAATAAAGACAAATCGTCAGGAAAAATCAACAGAAAAGCAGCTCAGAAGACCACTAAACCAGGGACACAGACTCAATCCTGGTAGGCTTGCAGAGACATAAGGTGGGGCTGGGAGCTTATGGTTAGCAGCAGCTTAAACTGTGAGCAGAGCCCTCGGATTAAACTCCCAAGTGGCTCCACAGCACAGAGCCATTACAAAGGCTAAAATAGCCACAGCCACGTACCTTGGGATCTGGCAGACGAAGGGCGGACTGGACTGGAATTGTGTGGGGACACTCAGGATTTGGAGGGCGCTCAGAGCTTTTGCTGAGTTGCGATCACACAGGATGATGTAGTGGTCATTGTACTCCTACCCAGGGCTTAGGGGAGAGGCAGTGGCCCCTCCCTTGTAGATTCAACCATACTGGGTGGCCACTGAAATGCAAATTGAGGCCCATTAACAAACAGCATCTGCCCCACCCTGAAGAAATGCCCTTAACCTGAGCACCTGAGGAAGATTTTCATCCAACTGAGAAGCCAAAGCTCTTCAGGTAACACCTACTAATAGCCTCCAGGCAGAAAGCTAGAGGATAACTGTTCCACTCATGGGCTAGCAACTCTAACAAGGAAAGTAAGACTTGACAGTGGTGTCTAACATGGGTCCTCCCTGGCTCATCCAAACCCAGGAGAGAGAGCCACAAACAGCAGAACATCAACATCCACAGGGAAAATTTGGTAGGCTCCAAAGCACACTGTGATAGCCAAGATGGTGAAACACACAAACAAAAGCCAAATGAAAGAACAAGAGAACTCTACTGAAGCTGAGATAAATGAGGTGTAGTTAAGCAAGTTAACAGAACTAGAATTCAGAGCCATGATCTTGAGGAAGCTCAACAACATGTGTAAGGACATGAGCACCATGAGTAAAGACATAGAAATGTTGAAAATCAACCAGATGGCAAATAAAAACCACCAAGAAAAAATGAGGAATGACATATCAAAAATAAAGAACACATTGGAAGGTCTAAATAGCAGAGTAGAGGAAGCTGAGGATGGGATCAGTGAATTAAAAGATAGGGTAGAAAAAATTAATCAATCAGAAAACCAAAAGGAAGACAAAAAAAAAAAAACAAAACAAAAAAAACCAGGAAGACAACGTAAGAGAACTGTTGGACAACTGGAAATGTAATAATATTCGCATCATAGGAGTCCCTGAAGAGGAAGAAAATGAGCAAGGGTTAGAGAATATATTTGAAGAAATAGTGACAGAAAACTTTCCTAACATGGTGAAGGAAGAAAGCATTCATGTTCAGGAAGCAAAGAGATCCCCAAGTAAGAAGAATCCAAACAGCCCCACACCAAGACACATAGTAATCAAAGTGTCAAAAATTAAAGCAAGGAGAGAATCCTAAAAGAAGGAAAAGATAAGCAACAGGTTACCTACAAAGGAAACCCAATAAGGCTCTCAGCTGACTTCCCAACAGAAACATTATAGGCCAGAAGGGAGTATCATGAGATAAACAAGGTCATGAAAAACAAGGATCTAAATTCAAGACTACTCTACCCAGCAAGCCTATATGTTGTTTAAAAGAGACCCACCTCACAACAAAAGACTCACATAGGTTGAAAGACAAAGGATGAAAAAAAAAAAAAAAATCCTCCAAGCAAACAGAAAGGAAAAAAAAAGCTGGGGTAGCAATACTCATATCTGATAAAATAAATTTCAAAATGAAGGCCATAACTAGAGTCAAAGAAGGCCACTACATAATATTGAAATAATCTATCCAACAGGAAGATATAAAGATATAACTTTGATAAACGTATATGCACCCAATAGAGGACCACCAAAATACATTAAAAATTTGATAGAAGACTTCAAAAGTAAAATTGATAGCAATACAATCATAGCAGGGGACTTCAACACCCCACTGTCATCACTGGAGAGACCCTCTAAACAAAAAATTAGCAAGGGAACAGAGATTCTAAATGAATCACTAGACCAAGTGGAATAAATAGATATCTACAGAGAATTACACTCCAAAACTACAAAATTCGGATTCTTCTCAAGTGCACATCAGACATTTTCAAAGATAGACCACATGTCAGGACACATTTTAAGTCTCTACAAGTTCAAGAAGATTGAAATCATATCAAGCATCTTCTCAGAAAACAATCGCATGAAACTAGAAATCAATTGCAACAAGAACAAGCAAAGTCATGTGAACATATGGAAGCTACATAGCATGTTATTAAACAACAAATTGGTTACCGAGAAGATCAAGGAAGAAATCAAAAAGTTGCTGAAAACCAATGAAAATGAACACACAACAACACAAAATATATGGGATGCAGCAAAAGCAGTTCTGAGAGGAAGTTTATAGCACTAGAGACCAACCTCAAGAAATGAGAAAAATCTCTAATAGAATATCTAACCTCACAACTTAAAGAACTAGAGAGTAAACAAAAAGAAAACCCCAGAACAAGTAGAAGGAAGGAAATAGTAAAGATCAGAGCAGAAGTAAATGACATAGAGTAAAAAAAAAAAAAAAAATTCAAAAGATCAATGAAACAAAGAGCTGGTTTTTCAAAAACATAAACAAGATGCATGGACCCTTAGCTAGACCCACCAAGAAACAAAGAGAGAGAACCCAAATACACAAAATCAGAAATAAAAGAAGAGAAGTAACAACAGACACCACAGAAATACAAAAGATTGTTAACAACTACTATGAACAATTATATGGCAACAAATTAGACAAACTAAGCAAAATGGACAAATTTCTAGAAACACGTAGTCTCCCAAAATGGACCACAAAGAGAAAAAACAAACAAACAAACAAAAAAACTTCAACAAATCAATAACAACTAAGAATATTGAAGATGTAATCAAAACTCTCCCTGCAAAGAAAAACCCAGGCCCAACGGCTAAACGGGGGAGTTTTACCAAACATTCAAAGATAAATTAAGACCCATTCTCCTAAAACTATTTTTTAAAATTTAAGAAGAAAGAAGACTTTCAAATTTGTTTTATGAGTCCAGCATAATTCTAATTCCAAAACCAGAAAAAGACATTACAAAGAAAGAAAACTCCAGGCCAAAATCCCTGATGAACATAGATGCCAAAATCCTAAAAACAAATACTAGCAATCGGATCCAGCAATACTTCAAAAATTTATTCACCATGACCAAGTGAGAGTCATCCTAGGGATGTAAGGATGGTACACATTTTGCAAATCAATAAATGTGATAAACCACATAAATAAAAGAAGAATAAAAACCACATGATCATATCAATAGATGCCGAAAAAGCCTTCGACAAAATCCTGAATTAATTTCGGATAAAAATGTAAAGAAATGTGGGAATAGAGGGATCTTATCTTGACATAATAACGGACACATATAAAAGACCTACAGCCAACATCACACTCAATGGAAAAAACTAAAAGCATTTCCCTTAAGAACAGGAACAAAACAAGGATGCCCACTTTTGCCACACTTATTTAACATAGTACTGGAAGGCTTAGCCACAGCAATCAGACATGAAGAAAATATAAAAGGGATTCAAATTGGAAAGGAGGAAGTGAAACTGTCATTATTCACAGATGAAATGATACTATATGTAGAAAACCCCAAAGACTCCATCAAAAATTTACTGGACTTAATAAAAGAATTTGGCAAAGTAGCAGGATACAAAATTAACATCAAGAAATTGACGGCATTCTTATACACCAATGATGAACTCACAGAAAGAGAAACTGAGCAAACAATCCCATTTACGGTTTTAGCAAAAAAAATAAAATACCTAGGAATAAACTTAACCAAAGAATTCAGGACCTATTCACAGAAAACTACAGGTCATTGAAAAAAGAAATAGAGAAAAATATAAAAAAGTGGAAGCACATACCTTGTTTATGGATTGGAATAATTAACATCATTAAAATGTTCATACTACCCAAAGCAATCTATAGATTCAATGCAATCACTATCAAACTACCAATGACATACTCCACGGAACTAGAACAAATACTTTAAAAGTTCATATGGAACCAAAAAAGACCTCGAATAGCGACAGCAATCTTGAAATAAAAGAACAAAGTTGGAGGGATCGCATCACCAGATTTCAGGTTATACTACAAAGCCACTGTAATCAAAACAGTCTGGTACTGGCATAAGAAGAGTCATATAAACCAGTGTAACCAAACAGAGAACCCAGAAATGGACCCAAGGCAATATGCTTGATTAATATTTGAGAGAGGTGGCAAGAGCATACAGTGGAGTAAAGACAGCCTCTTTAATATATGATGTTGGGAAAATTGGACAGCTACATGCAAAAAAAAATAACTAGACCATCAACTTACAACATACACAAGAATAAACTCAAAATGGATAACAGACCTAAATGTGACTCATGAATCCATAAAAATCCTGGAAGAAACTGTAGGCAACAAAATTTCAGACATCATACGCAGCAGAAATTTTACTGATATATCACCTAAGGCAACAGAAACAAAGGAGAAAATGAACACATGGGACTATATCAAAGTGAAAAGCTTTTGCACAGCAAAAGATACAGTCATCAAAATGGAAAGGCAACCCACTGTATGGGAGAGCATGATTGCCAATGATATATCAAATAAGGCATTAATTTCCAATATGTATAGAGTGCTTATACAACTCTACAAAAGGAAGACAAAGAACCCAATTAAAAAATGGGCTGAGGAACCAAAGAGACACCTCTCCAAACCAGACATACAAATGGTTGAGACATATGAAGAAATGCTCAACATCACTAATCATCAGAGAGATGCAAATTACTACAACAATGAGGTATCACCTCACACCTGTCAGAATGGTCGCCATCAACAAGTCATCAAACAACAAGTGTTGGTGAGGGTGTAGAGAAAAGGGGCTCTAGTACACTGCTGGTGGGAATGCAGACTGATGCAGCCACTATGATGCTACCTCAAAAAATTAAAAATTGAACTTCCATTTGACCCAGTGATCCCACTTCTAGAACAATACCCTAAGAAACCTGAAACACCAATCAGAAAGAATATATGTACCCCCATGTTTGTAGCAGCACTATTTACAATAGCTAAGTTCTGGAAACAGCCCAAATGTCCATCAGTAGACAAATGGGTAAAAAAAGCAGTGGTACATATACACAATGGAGTAGTACGCAGCTGTAAGAAAGAAAGATCTCTTATCCTTTTGAGATGACATGGAGGCACCTGGGAAGTGTCATCCTAAGCGAAAGAAGCCAATCATAGAAAGACAGGTATCATGTGTTCTCACTTATTTGTGAAATATAATGAACATAACAGTCTGAGGAATGGGGTAGTCCCACAGACATAGAAGTGGAGTACAGACTGACAATTCCCAGAAGAGGGAGTGGTGGGGGAGAGATAAACCACAGATCTTATATGCATCTATGCATGAACAATGGACATAGACAACAAAGCTGGGGATTGGGCAGAGACGGAGAGGGTGGTGGAATCAGTGGGGGGAAAAATAACATCTGTAACAAAATTTAATTAATTAATTAAATTTAAAAAAAGAAAGTTAAATAAATTCCCATCTTGCCTCCTTAGAAATAAGCACTTCCTATAACAGTTCAGAAAATGTTCGTTCATTTCATTTAATATTCTTATGTATTTTATTTGTTTAAGAAATATTTAAGTACTTAGTATGTGCCAGACAATTATTTACCATTTCCAAATATTTGCTCATTTAATCCTCACTGTAATCCACATTTTATAAATGCCATTTTACAAAGGGATATTAAATATTTTGCCCCGGTCAAATGAGGTAATAAGATGCAGAGCTATATCCAGAGTCATATTCATGTTTCCATCTATAATGTATGAAATGCCTTTTACTAATTTTGTGTGCTTTATATTATTTATATAAATTATGTACTAAATTTATTCAGCAGTTTCCTCTTTTTTCAGTCAACATTATGTATTTGAGACCTTCTAATATATGTGTATGTATCTGTTTATTTTAATCACTTTGCGTCATGTATTATAGGAATATAGCACAATATATGTATTATATAAATGAATAATTGGCTTCTAACTAAAATTTTGATTTCCAACTACATCCCAATATACACATTTAAAAATATTTTGTGATGTACACAAATAACTGCTCTAGATGTTTTTAAGATTTAGAAGTGGACTTGCTGTTTCATTGAATATTGTGAATCTTTTATTTGCTTTATCCTGCCAACACAAAACTGTAAGCTTTCTGTGATGAGGAATTCTGATGACCTCGAAGATCCTGTTCTTTAGATATACATTCAACTTTCCTCAGCAATACAAGTAATAATTTGGATGTTGCTGTTAAGGGATTTTGCAGATATAATTGTAATATCAAACCATTAGATTTTTAAATAAGGAGATTATCTGGGATGGGCGTGACTTAATCAGGTGAACTCCTAAAAGGGAATGGGCTCTTACTAAAAATTAAAAATAAAAATAAAGCCTGAGAGGTTTCTGACACAAGAGAGATTAATTATTGCTGGCTTAATTAAAACATTAAGGAATAAAATTATTGGAATTTGAGAGGGGCCTCTAAAAGTTGATAATGACCCCCAACTTACAAACAGCAAGGAAATGGGAACCTCAGTTGTACAACTGCAAGGACCTGAGTTTTGGCAATGACATAAACAAGTGTGGAAGCAGATTCTTCCCAGAATTTCCCCATGAGAATAGAGAAGACCAAGATATAAATTTCATTCTTGTAAGACTCTAGCAGATGATCTAGTTATGATGTGTTTGGACTGCTAACTAGCCTAGTCCTGTGTGGTAATAAATGGGAATTGTTTTATTTTAATTATATTTATTTGTTTATTTATTGTTGTTATATCATTCTTTTATTTTTTATTTAATTAACTAATTTATTTTTGTTACAGATGTTTATCTTTTTTCTCCCACTGATTCCCCACTCCCCTGCCCTCCCACGCTGTCCCCATCTTTGTTGTTCATGTCCATTGTACATGCACACATGCATATAAGTTCTATGGTTTCTCTCTCCCCCACCACTCCCTCTTCTGGGAATTGTCAGTCTGTACCCCACTTCCACGTCTCTGGGACTACCCCATTCTTCAGACTGTTATGTTCATTATATCCCACAGATAAGTGAGATCATATGAAACTTGTCTTTCTCTGTTTGGCTTGTTTTGCTTAGGATAATACTTTCCAGGTCCCTCCATGTCGTCTCAAAGGATAAGAGATCTTTCTTTCTTACAGCTGCATAGTACTCCATTGTGTATATGTACCACAGCTTTTTTATCCATTCATCTACTAATGGATATTTGGGCTGTTTCCAGATCTTGGCTATTGTAAATAGCGCTGCTACAAACATGGGTCTACATATATTCTTTCTGATTGGTGTTTCAGGTTTCTTAGGCTATATTCCTAGAATTGGATCACTGGGTCAAATGAAAGTTCAATTTTTAATTTTTGAAGTAACAACATATTGTTTTCCATAGTGGCTGCACCGTTCAGCATTCCCACCAGCAGAGTACTAGAGTCCCCTTTGTCTACACCCTCGCCAACACTTGTTGTTTGATAATTTGTTGATGATGGCCATTCTGAAAGGTGTGAGGTGACACCTCATCGTTGTTTTAATTTGTGTCTCTCTGATGATTAGTGATGCTGAGCATTCATTCATATGTCTCTTAGCCATTAGTATGTCCTCTTTGGAGAGGTGTCTATTTAGTTCATCTGCCCATTTATCAATTGGGTTCTTGTCTTTCTTTTGTGGAGTTGTATGAGCACTCTATATATATTGAAAATTTACCCCTTATATAATGTATCATTGGTAATGATGCTCTCCCATACAGTGGGTTGCCTTACCATTTTTATGGTGGTTTCTTTTGCTGTGCAGAAGGTTTTGAGTTTGATGTAGTCCCGTGTGTTTATTTTTTCCTTTGTTTCTATTGCCTTAGGTGTTGTATCAGTAAAAATTCTGCTGCATATGATGTCTGAAAGTTTGTTGCCTATAGTTTCTTCTAGGATTTTAATGGATTCATGAGTCACATTTAAGTTTTTTTATCCATTTTGAGTTTATTCTTTTGTAGGGTGTAAGTTGATGGTCTAGTTTAATTTTTTTGCATGTAGCTGTCCAATTTTCCCAACACCATTTATTAAAGAGGCTATCATTACTGCACCATATGCTCTTGCTACTTTTGTCAAATATTAATTGATCATATAGCCTTGGGTCCATTTCTGGGTTCTCTGTTCTGTTCCACTGGTCTATATGCCTGTTCTTATGCCAGTACCAGGCTGTTTTGATTACAGTGGCTTTGTAGTATAACCTGAAATCTGGTAATGTGATCCCTCAAACTTTGTTCTTCTTTTTCAAGATTGCTGTGGCTATTTGAGGTCTTTTTTTGGTTCCATATGAACTTTTGAAGTATTTGTTCTAGTTCTGTGAAGTATGCCATTGGTATTTTGATTGGGATTGTATTGAATCTATACATTGCTTTGGGTAGTATGGACATTTTAATGATGTTAATTCTTCCAATCCATGAAGAAGGTATGTGCTTCCACTTTTTTGTATCTTTCTCTATTTCCTATTTCAATGACCTATAGTTTTCTGTGAATAGGTCTTTTATTTCTTCAGTTAAGTTTATTCCTGGGTATCTTAAATTTTTCGCTGCAATGGTAAATTGGATTGTTTTTAGTTTCTCTTTCTGTGAGTTAATCATTGGTGTATAAGAATGCTATCAATTTCTTGATGTTAATTTTGTATCCTGCTACTTTTCCAAATTCATTTATTAAGTCTAGTAAATTTTTGATGGAGTCTTTGGGGTATAGTATCATGTCATCTGCAAATAATGACAGTTTCACTTTCTCTTTCCCAATCTGGATCTTTTTTTATTTTTTCTTCTTGTCTCATTGCTGTGGCTAAGACTTCCAGTACTATGTTAAATAAGAGTGGCGAAAGTAGACACCCTTGTCTTGTTCCTATTCTTAAGGGAAATGTTTTTATTTTTTGCACACTATAAAGAAAGAAAACTACAGGCCAATATCCCTGATTAACACAGATTCCAAAATCCTGAACAAATACTAGAAAATCGGATCTAGCAATACATGAAAAAATTATTCACCATGACCAAGTGGGTTCATCCCAGGGATGCAAGGCTGGTACAATATTTGCAAATCCATAAATGTGATACACCACATAAATAATACGAAGAATAAAAACCACCTGATCATATCAATAGATGCCGAAAAAGCCTTCGACAAAATCCAGCATCCATTTCTGATAAAAATCCTCAGCAATGTGTGAATAGAGGGATCATATCTCGGTATAATAAAGGCCATGTATGAAAGCCTTACAGCCTACATCATACTCAATGGACAAAAACTAAATGGGAATTGTTTTATGTTGCTTAGTTTTTGCTCATTTCTTGGGCAGTAATAGAAACTAACAATGGCTATATTGATTTGTACTCTCATAGGAAATATATACAACTTTTTTCTGTCTCACATGCTTACCAAAACTTGATGTTTTTTTTTTTTTTTTTTCATATTTTAGTTTTTGCTAACCAGCTTGATAAAAATATGACAGTGTATTAGCATCCAGATGATTTTCTAGATGATGCAAATTAAACTATAGTGAATATGTTTATTCATGTCATATAGGTAATTAAGAAGAAAAACAAGAGTTAAAAGTTTTGAGCTAATGAAATAATATATGTCACTCTTTGGAAAACCTACTCAAATAACTTTTATGCTATAGTCATTTAATAGATATAAAGAGAAGACATGTCTTACATCTACATCACATTTTCTCTCTGTACTTCCAATATATTCTACAGCTAAAGGACAATCTGAGAAAAATGTGTTTGAGATGAGAAAAGGGGTAACTGAATATTTCATTGCTTTGCTGTAAAATTTGTCTTGTTGAGTACAATTTTATTAGCCATTGGAGGTACCACTGTCAGAATAACAATCCACTGTTTTCTAATTATCTTATTATTAACAATTAAATAACAGAAAAATAGAATAACAAATAAATATTTATGGTGAATTCAACAATATATTTACAGTAGTTACTACATAATTGCTACCGAAGTTTCTGCTATCCTTTACAAATATATAATAGAAGAATGTCCATCTTTGGACAATAGTGTTAGGAAGACTTTTGTAGATTATAAATTAACCTGCTGAAATTAAAGTCACAAGTTTTTCCTTGGTTATTTCTTCAATATAGTAATAGCACAGGCATTGTATGTTAAGTGCATTTTCATGTAAAATTAATAATTGAAGCTTCTAGTTGAAAAAGTATAAGAATGACAGTCATTAAAATGCTAATGATAAAAACTACAAGCATTTTCCTTAAGAACAGGAGCAAGACAGGGATTCTTACTCTTGCCACTCATATTTAACATAGTACTAGAAGTCTTAGCTACAACTATTAGACATAAAGAAAACATAAAAGGAATCCAAATTGGAAAGGAGGAAGTGAAACGGTCATTATTTGTAGATGACATAATACTGTACATAGAAAATCCTAAAGACTCCATCAAACACTTACTAGATTTAATAAATGAATTTGGCAAAAAAAAGCAGTATAAAACATTAATGTCAAAAAATACACAGCATTCTTGTACACCAACTATATTATATTTGAAAAAACTACGATAAAAGGAAGCCTCAAACGTCAAAGCGCGAACTGGAGAGGAACAACTGTGTCTAAGTAAAGAATCCTACATTGGCCCTGGTCAGTTTGGGTCAGCAGTTAGAGTGTTGTCCTGCAGTCCAGAGAGACCTGGGTTCAATTCCTGCTAAGGGCACGTACCTCTGTTTCAGTTTGTCTCCGGCCCTGGTTGGGTCATGAGGAAAGCAGCCACTCGATGTTTCCTTTTCACGTCGATGTTTCTCTTGCTCTCTCTTCCTCTCTATCCCTCCCACTCTATCTGAACAAAAAGTGGAACCATGTCCTTGGATGAGGATTAAAAAAAAATGTAAGAATTCTACTTCGCAGAAATTCATGTATCACAGCAGGGTCTGGAACTGATTAACCACAATAAACGAGGACCTACTATAAATAAAACAGAAACCAAGAAAGCAACCCCATTTACCATTGTGGCAAAAAATTATAATACCATGGAATAAACTTAATCAAAGAAGTAAAGGACCTATTTGAAGGAAACTATAGGTCACTGAAAAAAAGAAATGAAGAAAGATATAAAAAAGTGGAAGCATATACCTTGTTCATGGATTGGAAGACTTAACATCATTAAAATGTCATTACCACCTAAAGCAATCTATAGATACAATGCAATCTCCATCAAAATACCAAAGACATATGTTACTCCAAAAGTTTAAATGGAACCAAAACAGAACCCCAAAAGCCACAGCAATCTTGAAAAAGAAGAACAAAGTTGGAGGGATCACAATACTTAATATCAGGTTATACTACAAAGCCAAAGTAATCAAAACAGCCTGGTACTGGCACAAGAACAGGCATATAGATCAATGGGACAGAACAGAAAACCCAGAAATTGATTCAAGTCATTATGCTCAATTAATATTTGACAAAGGTGGCAAGAGCATATAGTAGACTAAAGACAGCCTCTTCAATAAATAGTGTTGGGAAAATTGGAGAGCTGCATGCAAAAAAAAAAAAAAAAGGATAGACCATCAAACTACACCATACATAAGAATAAACTCAAAATGGATAAAAGACTTAAATATGTCCAAATTAATCCAGAAAAATCCTAGAAGAAAGTTGAGGCAACTAAATTTCAGACTCATACGCAGCAGAATTTTTACTGTTGCACTGCCTAAGGCAATAGAAACAAAGAAAAAAATGAACACATGGGGCTACATCAAATTAAACAGAAACTGCACAGCAAAAGAAAGAGCCATCAAATTGGAAAGAGAACCCACTATACGGGAGAATATTATTGCTAATAATACATCAGATAAGGGGTTAATTTCCAAAATACATAGAGTACTCATACAAATCAACAAAAGGAAGACAAAGAACCCAATTAAAAAATGGGCAGAGAACCTAAATAGACATCTCTCCAAAAAGGACATACAAATGGCTGAGACATATGAAAAAATGCTCAATATCACTTATCATCAGAGAAATGCAAATTAAAACAATTATGAGCTATCACCTCACACCTTCCAGAATGGCTGGCATCAACAAATCATCAAACAACAAGTGTTGGTGAAGGTGTGGAGAAAAGGAGACTCTAATACACTGCTGATGGGAATGCAGATTGGTACAGAAACTATGGAAAACTCTATGGTATTATTTCAAAAAATTAAAAATTGAAATGCCCTTTGATCCAGTGATTCCACTTCTAGGAATATACCCTAAGAAGCCTCAAACACCAATCAGAAAGACTATTCATATCCCTATGTTTATAGCAGCACAATTTACAATCACTAAGTCCAAGTGTCCATCAGTAGATGAGTGGATAAAAGGCTGTGGTACATATACACAATGAAATACTATACAACTGTAAGAAAGAAAGGTCTCTTATCCTTTGAGATGACATGGAGGGACCTGGAGAGTATTATCTTAATGAAACAAGCCAATCAAAGAAAGACAAATATCACATGATCTCACTTATTTGTGGAATATAATAAAACAAAACAAGCTGAGGAACAAAACAGACCCAGAGACATGGAAGTGGGGTGCAGTCTGACAAACCTCAGAAGTGGTGGATGTTGGGGAGGGAAAAAAATAAACCACAGAACCTATAAGTATGTATGCGTAAATAAGAACATAGACTCATGTGCTCATTTTCTCCTTTGTTTCTATTGCCTTAGGTGATGTATCAATGAAAATTCTGCTGCGTATGATGTCTGAAATTTTGTTGCCTACAGTTTCTTCTAAGATTTTTATGGATTCATGAGTCACATTTAAGTCTTTGATTCATTTTGAGTTTATTCTTGTGTAGGGTGTAAGTTGATGGTCTAGTTTCATTTTTTTACACGTAGCTGTCCAATTTTCTCAACACCATTTATTAAAGAGGCTGTCCTTACTCCACTGTATGCTCTTGCCACCTTTGTCAAATATTAATTGATCATATAGCCTTGGGTCCATTTCTGGGTTCTCTGTTTTGTTCCACTGGTCTATATGCCTGTTCTTATGCCAGTACCAGGCTGTTTTGATTACATTGGCTTTGTAGTATAACCTGAAATCTGGTAATGTGATCCCTCCAACTTTGCTCTTCTTTTTCAAGATTGCTGTGGCTATTCGAGGTCTTTTTTGGTTCCATATGAACTTTTGAAGTACTTGTTCTAATTCTGTGAAGTATGCCATTGGTATTTTGATGGGGATAGCATTGAATCTATAGATTGCTTTGGGTCGTATGGACATTTTAATGATGTTAATTCATCCAATTCATGAACAGGGTATGTGCTTCCACTATTTTATATCTTCCTCTACATCAAACTCAAAAGCTTCTGCACAGTGAAAGATACAATCATCAAAACGGAAAGGTTACCCGCTGTATGGGAGAGCATAATTGCCAATGATATATCAGATAAGAGGTTAATTTCCAATACATATAGAGTGCTCATACAACTCAACAAAAGGAAGACAAAGAACCCAATTAAAAAATGGGCAGAGGAACAAAATAGACACCTTTCCAAACAAGACATACAAATGGCTAAGAGACATATGAAGAAATCCTCAACATCACTAATCATCAGAGAGATGCAAATTCAAAAAAAACAAACAAACAATGAGGTATCAACTCACACCTGTCAGAATGGCCGCCATCAAAAAATCATCAAACAACAATTATTGGCAAGGGTGTGGAGAAAAGGGGACTATAATACACTGCTGGTGGGAATGCAGACTGGTGCAGCCACTATGGAAAACAATATGGTGTTACCTCAAAAAATTAAAAATTGAACTTCCATTTGACCCAGTGATCCCACTTCTAGGAATATACCCTTAGAATCCTAAAATACCAATCAGAAAGAATATATGTACCCCCATGTTCATAGCAGCACTATTTATAATAGCTAAGATCTGGAAACAACCCAAGTGTCCATCAGTAGACGAATGGATAAAAAAGCTGTGGTACATGTACACAATGGAGTACAACGCAGTTGTCAGAAAGAAAGATCTCTTATCCTTTGAGACTACATGGAGGTACCTGGAAAGTGTTATCTTAAGCAAAACAAGCCAAACAGAGAAAGGCAAGTATCTTATGATCTCATTTATTCATGGAATGTAATGAACATAACAGCCTGAGGAATGGGGTAGTCCCAGAGATGTGGAAGTGAGGTACAGACTGACAATCCCCAGAAGAGGGAGGTGGGGAGAGAGATAAACCACAAAACTTATATGCATATATGCATGAACAGTGGACATGGACAAGAAAACTGGGGATAGCGCAGTGAGGGAGGTGGATGGGGGTATCAGTGGGGGGAAAAGGAGAAACATCTATAACAAAAAGTAATTAATTAATAAAAAAATAAAAAATAAAGAACATAGACAATAATGCTGGGGTGGACGGCAGTGGGATGAGGGTGTCGATGGGGAGGGAGAAATATCTGTAACAAAAATAACTAACTAACCAACCAAATAAATAAATAAATAAATAAATAGAAAGAAAGAAAAATAAATGAAATGATAATGGTAACTGTTAATATGTTCAAATCTGTACAGACTATACTATTTCTGTCAATGAGTTTCAGGTTTTAATTAATTGAATACTGGCAGAATTTAGAAGGAAATCTTATATTTTGCTGAAAGTTAACAAACAAACTTCAATGTATGCACACAAGTCAGGGTTATGCCTAGACATATAACAGGGTTTCATTCCTTCTCCCACTTAATTACCCCTAAAACCTCCACCTATTCATGTCTAGTCTAAGATATCTCTTGGATCTCTTTTCTCAAGTTATTACCACTACTATTATTGGTCTAGTTCTAACCCTCAACTTTTCAATAGTGAATTTTTAAAATAATTTCCTATCTTATCTCCCTGCCTACACTCTCACGCTTTACCAATCCATGTTTTCATGTCAATATTTATCTTTCTAAACCTAGGTCCTCTTCTGTGCTGCCCAATATGGTAGTCACTAGAAATATGTGGCTAACAAAATAAAAATTAATTTAAATGAGATAAAATTAAAACATCATCACAGTTTCTCAGTCACACCACCCATATTTCAAGTGCTTACTAGTCACATCTGGCCAGCAGCTACCACTTTGGACATTGCTGATACAATTTACATCATTGCAGAAAATCATATTAGACAGCACTGTTCTTATGGGTTTACAGTTTTAGAATCAAACTTTGGATCCACACAATAGTTGAACAAGAATGTTGATAGCAACATTATTAATAATAGCCATAAGGTAATAATAATCCAAATGTTTATCAGCTGAAAAATAGATAAACTTATTATGTTATATTGTAATAACCTGCTCCTATCACTTTGTCCTGATTAAATAAACAAAAGGCCAACTATGAAGCATTCAGAGACAACCTGAGGAAGTACCAGCTGGCCTGATACTCCTCTAAGTGAATGTGTCCTCTAAACGAATTTGTTAGTTTTAGAACTTAGATAATAGAACGAATAGCAGGATAGATATGTGCTGACCCAGTTCACCCAGTTCCCTTTGCCTCAGCTCCCTCCCACCTTTGTTCCCTCCTGCTTATGGATAACTGCCTCTGCTTCTGTACACGGAGCTTGCTTGCTCTGCTAAACTCTTGAGTGACCCCTGTCCTATATAAGCAACCCTCCCCCTGAGCTCGGGGCTGCAGTTCTCCTCTGTGTAGGTTGGCTGCAGTCCCTGCGTAGGTAATAAAGCTCCTAATATTCAAAATTACTTTGTGTCCCAGTGAGGTTGATTCTCCTGGGTTACAACATTTGGAGGCCCCAGCGAGATCACCGTGAGGTCCCCCTCCCTTTGGGGTAGAACTCCTCGGACTAGGCGAAGGAAGCCTCCATATCCTTCGCCTCAAATTGGCTTTCCATTTGACTACAAGCTTTTCGGATCCATCCGGGACGGCTGGAGGTAAGGGAAACCCCATCCCTTTCCGTATGTTTTCAGTTGTTTCCTCGAGGAGGAGGAGCTGTATTGGGTGTTCGGCAGGCTGGACACCGCAGAACTGCCTCACCCAGGTCAGGACACGGAACGCAGTTCCTGGACTTCTGGGAATCCGCTTGCAGATTCATCTGGTGCATGAATGAAAGTGGGCACTCACTGTCTGCTAGTGTCTGTCCTTCTGTTGTTACTGTTGTGTGCCGGCTACTTTTCTTTCCTACAGAGGGGGCAAGCCAACTGGAAGGCCCAAACACCACTCCAATGCCTGCTGAATAACTTCTGATTTCTTTAAGCTCCTGTGACTATGAAAAGCCTTCAGATCCTGGTTTCCGGAGAGCACTCTGTGAACTTGAATGGCCTGCCTAAGGGGTTAATTGGCCACCTGAAGGTAGTTTCAATTTGCAATTGGCTTTTATGGTCCATCAGAAAATATACAGGAGCCTTGGTCACCTGGAACAAATGCATTTATTAATATTTGAATTGATATAACTACTGACAAACCCAATTATATTAAGAAATGTCAGGGTCCAGAGGTTCAAATGAAAGGAAAAACAGTTTTGTTAACAATGCCTCAGCCTGCCCTGAAGGACAGTAACTCCTCCCAGCCCCCGGAGAAAATTCTATCCTGTCCTTCAGGACCCCCCTTGAGGTATACTAAAATGTCAATTAACCTGTGTTTGCCTACTTTGGGTTCTTATTACAGAAAAGCTAGAAGATGAATTTGGATCTGTTAATGATCTATTGATTTGAAAGATGTCTATTGAAAATATGAATATATTTGCCAATCAGAGGAATGTTAATTACTTGTACTAGTCAAAAAAAGAAAAAAAATATTCAACATTTCTAAAAATTTAAAGTTCAGATTAAGTTAAAAAGAAATTATATGGTTTTGATAAAAGAAAATATAAGATATGAAAATATATATATATTTTTTAAATTGTTCTAAAACTGGTTATTTCTGAATGGATAAAAAGGTTTATGAAAGTTAAAAGATTTGTTAAGAGAAATCTTAGAAAGAAATTATAAATAAAATAAATAATAAATTTAATAAGATACATTAATCTAAAATAAATTAATATAGAATTTATTTGGTTCTTTTTCAGCCTGTTAAAAGGGAAAAACATGTTTTTCCAATATTTGCCTGGGAAGCAAAAGTTATATATATTATTAATATGGTTTTATATTTTGTTAATCAAGTACTTGATTCCTTAAAGACCCATTTTCTTAATCATAAGAACTGAAATTTCACTGACCTATGTTTATGTTTAACGTCTGTCATTGTCATTTTAAATGAATAAATAATTGAATACTATTTAATAATAATAATACTATCTAATCTTTAGGTCAAATATGTTTGACAACCTTTCCAGGATTCGAATTTTAAGAAACTTTTTCTTGACCTGGAATTACTTTTGAGTCATTCCAATAGGACCTGGAATTCCTCAAAGATTTGTTTTCTCTTCTTATGAAAGGAAACCAAATCAGTGCAGATGGCTTAACACAGTCTGTTCCCCCACTGGAGTATGGGTAAGGGGACAACAGACTCCAAGTGCAAGAGCATTCACACTACTAAGAGTGATTATTTGTTCACTTAGCAGATGCATAGAATACCTCTTATATGTGGGTCTTTGCTAATGCTGTGGGCTATACAAACACAGTCCTCACTTTAAAGGGACATATAATATAAGATATTTTATAAAGTCATGCTTGGATTATTTAAAGAAAGAACATGATTAAGCCCCAGAGACCTGAAGATCAAGCTCTTTTTGGTTTAACTAAGAAAGTTTTTTCTTTCATGGTGCTACAATGTACTCACATATAAAAAGAAAAATAAATAAATAAATCTGGGCTATGATTACTATAGCATGAATAAAATGATACCTCTGATGTACTTGGGTCTCCACCTGAGAAGGGCTTTATGAAAAGAAAATTATAAAAATAATAAAGATTTAAAATTTATGAATGATAGAAGATAAAACATTGACATAAAGGAATAAAAAAGATGGTGATTCCTTGTAGGCAGGATGGCTTCTCTCAGAGCCTCAGTTGCTGTGTCCCCTGTGTATGGGAGGACCCAATGTCTGAATGGATATGAATGTGTTCCGATGTACTGGCTTCTTTATGGTGAGGTCTCAAGGCCACTCTACAAGGCTTATTAACATTCTCACAGGCAAACTGTTTAACCATTGAAATGCCAGCCTAGGCTGCTCTCTTCCACAGCGGGTTTGATGGCAACTAGTTTCCAACAGGCTTCTCTGAACTTTGGGGAGTTGAATATAGGGATCCCAGGCACGGATACAAAATGCTCTTAGACAGTTAAAAAACACTCTGCCTCACGTAAACATACATGTTAGCATGTTGCTCCCCTTTCCTGAGTCCTTTTGCAAACCTGGGGTCAGAGGAAATGTTCCCATTCCTCTGCCCACGGTAAGACCCAAATACCGTCCAGGGAAGGGCTTCCTTAGACACTTTTCACCATGTTCTCCTGTTAAGCCTATTGGCCCAATTGGCTGAATTAGCAAAGATAATAATAATAGCTTTAAGGGACACAGGGCCAATAGAATAGGATCACCCTAGGAAGAGAAACATAAGAAAGGGTAAGGACAACAGGCCTAGGTCCCAATTAAGGATAGAAAAGACAAAGACAAAGTCAGGTATAGAGGAACAAAATAAAATGTTGTGCTTAATTTAAGAAAATGACAGGGCTAGGGCTCCTTCCAACTGAGCCCTCTGGAACCCAGAGTAATACTAAATAATAGGGGATAAACTAGTTAGTTTCCTAGTAGACATTGGTGCAGCAGACTCAGTCTTTACCAAGCCAATGGGGCCCTAACCTACCCCTGGACTTCAAAGAGGACTATAGACCTTGGGAAAAATACTGTCACTCATTTGTTTCTGTTCCTGCCGGAGTGCCCATACCCCCTACTCGGACGTGATCTCCTCCAGAGATCATTCAATTGCTGGCCACTGCCACTCCAGGCCAGCCCCCGCATCAAGTTCCCCAAGACGTTGGCCTCAATCCTGCCAGCCTGCCTCCAGCTGATGACCCAGAGAAACCTCTGCCTGGAAGCAATTGACATGGCAGATGGCTGCCCAGACCTCAGGGATGACCCACTGCCATCATCAGATGAGGTATTGTTTACAGACGGGAACAACTATGTCCAGGAAGAAATCAGGTATGCTGGGACAGCAACAATAACTCTGGACCATATCATTAAGTAGGGGAACTTCAGCCAATAGGCTGAACTCATAACCCTAATCCCGGCTCTCTGATGAGACAAGGGGAAACCATGCTGCAAATAAGGAGGCTCGACATATGGCCCTAAAACCTGTGGGGACCTCTCCAGATATCAGTCACCATGCCAAACCCAAGTTCGCCTCTGACTCCTACTTACAATGGGTCAGAAAATGACTTAACCAAGCAGAAACAAGTCATAAAGAAAATCAACAAATAATGGACACTACCTGATGGGAAGTTATTAATCTCAGAGGCTCTAGGTTGGACTTTATTCAACCAGCTGCACCAGACTACCCACTTAGGTTACACCAAGCTTACAGAACTCCTGGGAGGCAGGCAATGTCCAATAAGGTCACAGGGAAAAGGAAAAGATGGAAGGAAGCAGGAATATATAGGTCTAAATAGGGAGGAAAAGAAAAAGGCTAGGGGATATGCAGACAACAGATAGATTGAGCAAGCTCTCAGGTTCATGTCAGGGGAGGGACTAGAAAAGTCACAGAGGGTCTATGTAAGTTGAAGAAGGATTATAGAGAGAGAAGAAATAAAAAGAGAAGGATTATGCAGAGGAAAGAAAAAGATGAGAAAGAAAGGGGCATACATATTACAGGAAGACAGGACATTGGAGGAATACTCAAGAAGGGAAGGAAATAGGACACTGAGAGGGGAGAGGTTGCCCCTAGTAATGGAATAACAGTCTGGGATGTAGTAAAGGGAGTAACAGGTTTAGGCTACTCCTGACCCTTAGATCAGACAATGACACCACCTTGATAGCAAAGATATCACAGGATATCTCTAAGGGATTAAATTTATATTAGAAGCTCCATTGTGCTTACTGCCCACAGAGTTCCAGGCAGGTAAAGCATATAAACAGGACTTTAGAAACCGGTGATAACTGGACCACTCTGCTCCCTCTGGCCCTCTTACAGATCTTGCAGGCCCTGCAGTCTGCCCAGAAGGCCATCCATAAACACATCAGAGATGCCCTGCCTGTGCCCACCTCGAACCCTGTGCACCCTTTCCAGCCAGGGACTTGATGTAAATAAAGAAATTCACCACCCAGGGACTAACTCCAGCCTGGAAGGGACCATACTGCCTGCACCAACAGCTGTCATGGTCAACAGCATTCCAGTCTGGCTGCACCATTCATGGCTGAAGGCGGAAAAAACAAAATGGACGGTGCAGGCCTCGCCAGATCCCTTAAAAATAAGACTCTTACGTTTATAGGGACTCTAATTTTTCTGATTATGACTATACAGGGGTCTAATAAGGATGTTAGGCAGAGGATAGATCCAGCGATATATACAAACCAAGTCCCTTCAGGTGTTTTTAGGACCCAAGGTAAATTGTCATCATTGTCTTGATTGAGATGTCAGCTCACTACTCTTCTCTCTGCCCTAGCAGGCCCCCTCATACTCCTATTTCTAGGACTGACATATAGACCTATAATTATAAACAAATTAGTAGCTTTCATAAGAGAGAGGGTCCAATCTGTCAAATTATTAGTCCTGTCCTCTCATTGCCAAAGGTTGCCATTAGATGAACGACAAGAATCAAAGGTTTGATTCCCCTGAAAACCAGTGGGGAATGTAATAACCTGCTCCTACCACGTTGTCCTGATTAAATAAACAAAAGGCCAACTATGAAGCTTTCAGAGGCAACCTGAGGAAGTACCAGCTGACCTGATACTCCTCTAAGTGAATGTGTCCTCTAAGCGAATTTGTTAGATTTAGAACTTAGATAATAGAATGAATAGCAGGATAGATGTGTGCTGACCCAGTTCACCCAGTTCCCTTTGCCTCAGCTCCCTCCCACCTTCATTCCCTCTTGCTTATGGATAACTGCCTCCGCTTCTGTACATGCAGTTTGCTCGCTCTGCTAAACTCTTGAGTGACCCCTGTCCTATATAAGCAACCCTCCCCCTGAGCTCGGGGCTGCAGTTCTCCTCTGTGTAGGTTGGCTGCAGTCCCTGCGTAGGTAATAAAGCTCCTAATATTCAAAATTACTTTGTGTCTGAGTGAGGTTGATTCCCCTGGGTTACAACAATATCTACATAGTATTACGTCAATCAATAATAAAGAGGGATAAAGTATAAAGCGTGACACAACATGGATGAAACTTGAAAAGATGATGCTAAATGATAGAAGCAAGCCACAGAATTCTGCCTAGTGCAATGATATAAAGAATATAAATAAATTAAATACCCCTAGCCACAGAGCAGGGGGCATAAAACACTGCTTAGGGCAGGAATAGTAAAGTATCTGACAGACTCATTTATCACATCCACTCCCTTGCTTGTGGCAGAACTCCTTTGCTAATGCTCCAGGCACTTTCTCACTGAACTGAAGTATGGTTTAACAATTCATTTGTAACCAAACAAGTTGAAATTGCTATCTCATTCTTAGTCCAGGCTAAATAAATCATCCCAGAAGACCTGACATTTGATCCACTACAGAAACCTACTAACCAATGTCACCCCAGTAAATTTAATTATTAAAAAAAGAATGGATGGAAATAATTATTTGAAAGAAACAGAGGAAGTACAATAATTCAGGCAGGAAGAACTATTTAGGCAAGAATATAAGGGTATGGCAATACATTGAATATTCAGGGTAAACTGACTAGTTTCGTGTGCATGGAAGGTAAGGTACAAGTAGAAGAGAGAGAGTAAGAAGTACAGCCTGGTGCCAAACAGTAAAGAAATTCATGAATTGTGTTAGTGATTCTATTTTATGGATAGGCTGACTATATAATGTATCATCTAAACTAGAACATTTTTGCGAGTGAACAGTGGAACTATTAATGATAATACCAGGGCTACGGGTATAAATAGAAATTGACCTAAGCAAACCTTTAGGCAATGGAAAACCAAAGGAGGATTTTAATCTGCACAGTAACTTTTAACAAAGGCATAAAATAGAAGGTGGGTGGAAAATCAAATGCCTCTTTTATTCAAATGTATTTTTTTCCTTGGCTGGTCATACTGATAATTGTACCAATTTGTGAAATGACCCCTGCTTTCATTACAGATTCTCTAAATTTTTCATAATCACAGTGAGAGTTGTACTAGCTATTTTAGATTATAGCTAAACTACTTCTGGATGGAGTGTAAAGATATGCCTACCCTCCTACAATATTTAGGGCATCATGAGGTTGTATTCAGTGAGAAATTCAAGGACAGCATGACCAGAAACTTAACATATATATGTTTGAAAATCTAAAGAAAGAATCCAGGCTGTGATTTTTCTGATTTGTACAATAAATACAAATTAAAAACCAACCTCAGTTTTGTGATGCTTTTATTTTCTGTGGAAACATAAGTTGAATAAATAGCTCAAGTCATATGAAAACACAACAGGAAGAATGTTGTTCCTCTGAATAAATATATTTTATAAAAGAAGAGTAGACAGTGTTAAACTTTTATTTACTTTCCCACATCACTAATCATGAATACAAGCACAAGAAGTACAGCTTGGGGCCAAATTGTAAAGAAATTCATGAATTGTGTTAGTGATTCTTGTTAAATACCCTTTAATAAACTTAACCCAATTGTGGTGATCAAATGTTAGATTCTATCATATAAAATAGACACATGATTCCAAACTACTATAAGGTTTTTGTTCTGGATGACAAATAGAAGTTTGCTTCTCCCATTTCACATCATCTGAGATGACATTATATGGTTAAATATGACAAATTCCCCATGTAAACTTGGTAGAGACCATTTTATAAGGCAAATCACTAACAATAGAATATATTCAAGCTTATTTTCCCTAGGGTATGATATTTCAGTTTATGAATGTATCTATACTTCATAAAACATTCTCAAGCACAAATAAAAAAGCAAAAAAAAAAAAAAATGCAAATCCACTTTCTTTAGACCCCATGGGTCTTCAATTACTTTTTAATAAAATAAGTTACTTTATCAATGGCAATAATAAAATAAAAATTCAGCTTTGAAGAAATACATATTGAGAATTCAAAGGCCTTATAAACATAAGGAATTTGTAAAGAAGATAGGGGCCGTGAGAGAAAAGATGGAAGGCATAGTAATAGTATTTAATTCTGAAAAGTAGAGAATGGCCGAAATGTAACAATATGTGATGGCATATTGGCATGCAGTGGTCCTCATTTCAGCCTGAAATAGATAAAGAACTTTAGATGTTCAAAAGACCAATTCATTTTCCAAGGCTGAATTGTCAATGTTCCATCATATATCTATGGAATTTGCAGATTATTTGAAAGGTGTTCTTTAGGGTTGTGATAAACATCAGTATGTACTTGATATGTTCATGGATGCTTGACTGAATTTTTTTGCTACATTTTGTACATTGTAGCAATAGGAGAAAAAGTTCTATTTAACTGCAAATTTTTGTTGACTCAATGAACAGTTTTGTCCCTATATATTTTTTATACCCATATATTCATTCATTCATTTATCCATGTATTCTTCATTTATATAGGGATTTTATATGAAGTAAAATGGACAAAGTACTATAATGGGAAGCAAAATATTTATCTTAGATGTAATAAGATTTACCAAAGCAAATAAAACCAAATGAAAAGTTTGGGGCAGATCAAGAGAAGTACATATAAAAGGGGAGGATTTAGGAAAAGTGTCATAAAGAAGTTGACATTTAAGTGGATCATGCAGCTTATGAAACTACAAATGGAGTTAAGAGAAAGGATATTAGATGCTTTAAAAAAGAGTCTGGAAAAAAAAAGGAAAGATGATAGAAAATATCAGGATAACAAATAATAATATTTTCCTGGAAACTTTGAGGTCACTTTTGGTGTATGATAGTTACTGGCAGAAGGAAGTGCAGAAATGTGGGTTTGATCCAAATTGTGCAGTGACATGAAAGCCAAAATAAGAAACTTAGAATTTGCTCTGTCATTGTTATTGTTGTTTGTTTATTTTCCCATGCAAATAATATTTTAAATCACCTTTCTGGAGTCATAATTTATGCATAAAATAAATCCATTTTCAAACTACAACTTGAGGAGTTTTCAGAATGCATGAAGCCACTGCTGCAATCAGGACAAAAACATTTCCAGCATCCTGAAAGTCTCCTCACACCACTGTGCACTTCAAGTCCAACTCCTTCGACCAAACAGAGGCAACCTCTAATCTACTTTTTGTCACTATAAATTATTTTGGCTATTCTAGAAATTAATATTAAGAGAATAATATCAAATGTACGTTTTTCTGATGGTCCTCATTCACTCAATGTAATATATTTAAGATTAATACAAATTGTCATGCAAATCAGTAGATGGTCCTTTTTTTTTTTACTATTAAATAGTATTCTACAGTATAGCTATGTCAAAATTTGAGTATCTACTTACCTGTTGAGGGAAATTTAGATATTTGCCAGATGTTGCCCACTATAAATAAAGTTTCTATGGATATTTGTGTACAAGTCTTTGTATGAACACATATTTTAATTATCTTGGGCAAATATCTAGGTGTGGAAACTGGATTATATAGCAAATGTATGTTAAATTCATAAGAAACTGCCAGGATAATTTCCAGAGGGTGTTAGATTCAGGCAAGCAGTATATGGGAGGTCCAGTTTCTTCACATCTTTGCAAACTCTTGTTATTGCCAGTCTTGTTAACTTTAGTTATTTTAATGGGTATATATAGATATCTCATGAGGATTTTTATTTCTATTTCCTTTGTGACTAACAATGTTGAGCATCTATTTGTGTGCTTATTAATAACTTTTACATCTTCATTTGTGAGATATTTACAATTTGCCATTTATATTGAATTATTTATCTTCTCATTATTGGTTTGTGGGAGTTCATTATATGGTCTAGATATGACTCCTTGGTTAGATACATGTTCAGCAAGTATTTTCTCTCAGTATACATTTTGCTTTTTTTTTTTTTTTTTAATAAATTTATTTATTTATTTTTTAGTTACAGATATTTCTCCCTTTTTACCCCATTGGCACCCCTTACCCACCCCAACCCCGTCCTGTCCCTGGCTTAGTTGTCCATGTCTATTGGTCATGCATATATGCATATACGTTCTGTGGTTTATCTATTCCCACCACCCCACCCCCTCTTTTGAGGGATGTCAGTCTGTGGCCTACTTTCACGTTCCTGGGTCTACCGTATTCCTCAGACTGTTATGTTCATTATATTCCGTATATAAGTGAGATCATGTGGTATTTGTCTTTTTCTGCTTGGCTTGTTTCACTTAGGATAATACTTTCCAGGTCCCTCCATGTCATCTCAAAGGATAAGAGATCTTTCTTTCTTACTGCTGCATAGTACTCCATTGCGTATATGTACCACATCTTTTTTATCCATTCATCTAATGATGGACACTTGGGCTGTTTCCAGATCTTAGCTATTGTAAATAGTGCTGCTATGAACATGGGGGTACATATATTCTTCCTGATTGGTGTTTCAGGCTTCTTAGGGTATATTTCTAGAAGTGGGATCACTGGGTCAAATGGAAGTTCAATTTTTAATTTTTTGAGGTAACGCCATATTGTTTTCCATAGTGGCTGCACCAGTCTGCATTCCCAACAGCAGTGTATTAGAGTCCCCTTTTCTCCACACTCTCGCCAACACTTGTTATTAGATAATTTGTTGATGGCGGCCATTCTGATAGGTGTGAGGTGATATTTCAAAAGTTCATATGGAACCAAAAAAGTCCCCGAATAGCCACAGCAATTTTGAAAAAGAAGGACAAAGTAGGTGGGATCACAATACCAGATATCAGGTTATACTACAAAGTGACTGTAATCAAAACAGTCTGGTACTGCCACAAGAAAAGGCATATAGACCAGTGGAACAGAACTGAAAACCCAGAAATGGACCCAAGGCAATATGCTCAATTAATATTTGACAAAGTTGGCAAGAGCATTCAGTGGAGTAAAGACAGCCTCTTTAATAAATGGTGTTGGGAAAATTGGACAGCTACATGCAAAAAAATGAAACTAGACCATCAACTTACACCATACACAAAAATAAACTCAAAATGGATAAAAGACTTCAATGTGACCCGTGAATCCATAAAAATTCTAGAAGAAAATGTAGGCAACAAAATTTCGGACATCATACGGAGCAGAATTTTCACGGATACATCACCTAAGGCAACATTTTGCTTTTTGATTTTACTAATAGTGTCTCTCAAAGAGCAGAATTTTTATTTTATTTTAATGAAGTTCAATTTATCTTTTTTTTTTTTTTTTTTTTTTTACAATTTTGGCCTTTTATGTCTTAAATAAGACTCTTTGACTACTTCTAATTTAGGAAAATAAAATATTTTATGATAGGATATTATATTTTCCATAAATATTATAGTTTTATTTTTTATCTTTAGGTTTTTGATGAACTTTGTGTTAATTTTAATTTATGACATGAGGTAAAAGTTGAGGTTTATATTTTTACATAAGGATATCCAGTTGTTCTATCACCATTTATTGAAAATACTATTGTTTCTTATATTAGTTTTCTATTGCTACTGTAATAAATTCTCACACAGTTTGGTAACTTGAAACAACACAAATATATTATCTTACTGTTTGTCGTTTAGAAGTATGACATAGGTCTCACTGGAGTAAAATCAAGGGATAGGACTTTCTTTCTGAGGCTGTAAGGGAGAATCAATATTTTTTGCCCATTCAAGTTATTAGTAGAACTCAGTTGTTCATGCTTGTAAGAATGAGGCCCCCACTTCCTTGTCAGTTAGTAGCTGAGGGTCGTTACCAACTTCTAGAGGCCACCCCCATTTCTGTGACCCCCTTCTTCTATTTCCAATGCCAACAATAGTTGGTAAAGTACCACTCACATTTTGAATGTTTCCTGCCTTTTCTGTCACATCTGGCTCACACTTCTGCCTTCTTCTGCTTTTAAGAGCCCATATGTTTTTTTTTTTTTATCCTCACCCGAGGACATTTTTCCATTTTTTGCTCAGATAGAGTGGGAGGGAGAGAGAGGAACAGAGAGAGAGAGAGAGAGAGAGAGAGAGAGAGAGAGAGAGAGAGAGAGAAACATCGATGTGAAAGGGACACATCGAGTGGCTGCCACCTGTACAACCCAACCAGAGCCAGGAACAAACTGCAACCAAGGTATGTGCACTTAGCGGGAACCGAACCCGGTCTCTCTGGACCACAGGCCAACGCTCTAACTGCTGAGCCAAACCGGCCAGGGCTCCACTCTGATTTTTATTATTTAGTTTCTTCTAATTACACTGGGTTTGTCTTTCTGTTCTCTTTCTAATTCCTTAAGTTGTAATGTTAGATAATTTATTGGAAAATTTTCCTTTTTTTTTTTGAGGTAGACTGGCAATGCTATGAAATTTCCTCTCAGGACTATTGATTTTTTGTTTTGTGTTTATTTTCACTAATTTCCAGGAAGTTATTTATTTATTTTTTTGTTTAATAACATGCTGTTTAACCTTTCTGTGTTTGAATGCTTTTGAGTGTTTTTATTGTCCTTTATTTATAGTGTTGTGCCATTGTGATCCAAGAAGGTGTTTGATATGATTTCAACCTTCTTGAACTTGTAGAGACTTACTTTGTGTACTAACATGTGGTCTATCTTTGAGACTGGGCTGTGTGCACTTGTGAAGAATAAATATTTTGCAGCTATGGGGTGAATTGTTCTGTAAATGTCAATTAAATCCATCTGTTCTAGTACATTATTTAGGGTTTCTGTTTTTTTGTTACTTTTTTTCCTAGAAGATCTGTCCAGTGATGTCAGTGGAATATTAAAGTTCCCTACTATGATTGTATTGCTGTCTATATCTTCCTTAAAGTACTCCAGAAGTTTTAAAATGTATTTTGGTGCTCCTATATTGGGTGCATATAAGCTTACTAAAGTTATGTCCTCTTGTTGGGTCAATCCTTTATTATTATGTAGTGGCCTTCTTTGTCCCTTGTTATGACCCTCATTTTGAAGTCTATTTTATCTGATATAAATATTGCTACCACAGTTTTTTGTTTTGTTTTGTTTTGTTTCCATTTGCATGGAAAATTTTTTTCCGTCCCTTCATTTTCATCTTGTGTGAATCTTCTGTTCTGAGGTGAGTCTCTTTTGATAGCATATATATGGGTCATGTTTTCTTATCTATTCAACTACCTTGTGTCTTTTGAATGGATCATTAAATCCATTTAACATTTAAGGTTATTATTGAGATGTACTTATTAATCACCAATTTTATTTATTATGCATATATATATATATATATATATATATATATATATATATTATTACAGCAATCTCTGCTGATTTGGTGGTAATAAATTCATTTCACCTTGTTTTTTTTTGGTCTGGAAGCTTTGTATTTCACCTTCTATTTTGAATAATATCCTTGCTAGTTTGAGCAGTATTGGTTGCAGATCCTCTTGCTTTGCATTACCTTCAATATTTTATGCCATTCCTTTCTGGCCTATAGTGCTTCTTTGGGAAATCAGATGACAGCCTTTTGGGAGCTCCTTTGTAGGTAACCTATTATTTTTCTTTTTATTGTGATAGAGTCTTAATTGTTATTGGCCTGTTCATGTGTGGGCTCAAACTTGTGGCTGGCTGACAGTGGTGGTCAACACCAAACATAGCAAGCAGGCTGCTGTGCATGTGAAGTGCAATTCACCTCATCAGAGTTAGGACCCTGACAACATCTCCTGGTGGATATCAGTGATCCACAGTATGTAGCTCTCTCTTTTGAAAATGGATATGTATGATCAGACCAAGCTGAAAACCAAGGTTTGGTTTTACTCTTCCAAGGCAGAGTTAGATCACAGTCCAGGAAAAGATTAAAAGCACTTAGATATCCATCTCTGCCTACAGCCTGGCTGTTCATCTCAGTCACTTAATGAGCCTTAGGCTATATTCTTCCACTAGAGGTAAACTCTACTCAGTGGGTGGGATGAGAGAAACTCCAATGGGTGAGGCATTTGACCCTCTCCCCCAGGTTAGAGCTGCTTTGATGGGAACATAGTCTGTGAAAGATGTCCTCAGCAACTTGGGGGAATCACTCAGCATGGCTCAGCACAGGATTTCTTGTGTCTGGCTTCCTAGCTCTCTATCCAGAGCCTTAAATCCAGATTCTCCTCATGCAGTTCTAGGCCACTCAGCCCTCCCTCTGCCAGAGCGCTAGTTGAGTTGCTGTAGATAAATTTAATGTACTGGCCCTTAAAGAGGGTATCCATGTTTCCAGCCATCTCCCCATGTCAGATAGGACCTCTGGTGCTTTTCATAACCAGATGTAATATGGGCACCTTACCCAGTTCTGCCACTCTGGGCTGAGGCACCGAGCTTGGAGTTTAGACCTGAGACTTCTCAGGGGAAACTTCCTGCAGCAGAGATATCTCCCTGGATCTTCAGCTGCTGCCAGTGGGAGAACAGCCAGCTCTCTCATGCCTCTGTAAATCCTACCAGATTCAATGTGTGTTCCTCTTTACATCTTTGGTTTTAAGGGTTCTCTGCAGCTAGTCTTCAGTTGGTTATTCTGGTTGATTTTTCTATAATTTAGTTGTAATTCCAGTTTGGTCCTGGGAGAAGGTGAGTATAACTTCCATTCAATCGCTGCAATTTTTTCCTGATCACCTATGTTTTCTTCTATAAACTATTTAATTTTTGTATGATGTAAGAAAGTTGTCTAGTTTTATTCCTTTGCATATGGCTCTCTAGTTTTCCCAGCACCATTTATTAAAGAGACTTCCCTTTCTCCATTGTATACTCTTGACTCCTTGTCAAAAATTAGTTTCCTGTATGTGTGTTGGTTTATTTCTTGGCTCTCAATTCTGTTTTACTGGTCTGTGTGCCTGGTTTTCACCATCAATGATTTTGTATGTGCTTGAAGTATGGCTTATATTTTCAGAGGAGACCAAACTGAATATATAGAACAGGTAAGAAGGTAAAGAAAAGGGAAAACTATCAATTAAGTGACTAATATGGAGTAAAAATTATGATGAAATATGTGATAGATTCAGTTTTAGATATGTATAAATTGTGGTATCAAGACATCCGGAAAGATATCAGTCAAGAAATTGGAAATACAGGACTGAAATTTGGGAGAAAGTTCAGAGTTATATTGCCAAGGGAGAAAGAGAAAAGAATGAAAATACTATTAGAAAATATCCTTAGGTCTTATTTATATTTATAATCGCGACACTTAAAATAATGTTTGGAAATTGCAACTGCTCAGTATATTTATGCTGTATAAATGAATGAAAAAATAAGAACTTCATTAAATATGAAGAGTAAGGGGAAAAGTCAGAGAAAGGATGGTCAGAGAGACAAGAGTTTCTTTAATATTAAATTCCTAAAAACAAAATTCTGCAAAGTTGAACTGATGAGCAGTTTTGGAAAAAAGAAAAAAAAAACAAACCTGTATTAAAATAAATTATAATGCAAAATTGAGGCAATTTTGCCCACCCCTGTGTACTTTTCTGCGTAGTCATTACCTGGCTCTTATTGCCTATCAGATCAAGCTGCCTCATTATTTCATTCGTCTTTAGGTTTATAAATGGAAGACTTAAGATATCTATAGAACCATCGGGGCTGCTTCTTACCTCTCCTTTAGCATGGTAAATAAATACTTTTTAAGCATAAGTGAAATCAGCAGTTGATGAAAAAACTTTCCGTTTGTAATAAAACATTTAGAAGAATAAAAATAGATATCTATAGGACTAAATGTAATTGGCACTGCACTGTGTGATTTTTACTCTTCCATTTTTATTTGATGAAGTCATCCATGACTTTAGAAAATTATTTTCCAACAGAGCACCCAAATAAAAACTTTTCTTGCTATTATTTGGCTACCCAAATTACACTACTTCTTGTCTTGTTATTGGAATAGAAGTGTTTTTTCGTTTGTTTAATTAAGTAGAGCCATTAATCCAGACAACATCATAATTATAACCAGATTTCTTTAAGAACAAATAATTGTATTTCCAGGTTACCAATGTAATTTATTTTAATTATTATTTTATTTACCATTGCATCATTCACTTTGTCCTTTAAACTGTATCCTCCTTAGAAGCCATTTTTATATTTTATAAAAGGTCAGTGACATTCTATAACATAAGTTAACTTCCAAAGAACAGTATCAAAAAAATATTTAAAATATATTAGATGGAAAATTTTAAATGATAATTAAGTTTAACTTCCTGAGTTGGGCAAATGTATCAACTATAGAACGATAATAAGAAGAATATTGTCATCCATCCAGTGTGGCTCAGTTGTTGAGTGTCTACCCTAGTATGCACCAGGAGGTCCCAGTTTGATTCCCCATCAGGGCACACGCCCAGGTTGTGGGCCCAATCCCCAGTGGGGGCATGCAGGAGGTGGCCAGTCAATGTTCTCTCTCATTGATGTTTCTATTTCTCTCTCCCTCTTCCTTCCTCTTTCTCTAAAATAAATAAAAAGAAATTAAAAAAAGAAGAAGAATATTGTCTTTTCACTTGCTTAGACTTTTATCTATTTGTCATAAAAATTTGCCATTCAAAACCTTTGAGTTTTATTAAATTATTTTGTGATAAATATATATTTTGTAATAGGAAATAAATAGATGAAATTAAAGAAATTTCAAACCTCTTAATTTTATGAAAAATAAGAGTAGCTAGTTTACTTCTCATCTGTCTTTCGAAAACTCTGCAGTTTGGTGAAACAATCATGTTATTTTATTTTATTAATTAAAATATTTACTTTATTTATTATTTTTTATACATTTTTTATTAATTTTTTGGTTACAGATGTTTGTCTTTTTATTACCCATTGACAACCTCCTCCCATTCTCCCCCCACCTTGTCCCTGGTTTTGTTGTCCGTGTCCCTTGGTTATGTGTACATGCATATAAGTTCTGTGGTTTATCTCATCTCTCCCCCCACCACTCTCTCTCCTGAGGGTTGTTAGTCTGTACTCTACTTCCCCATCTCTGGGTCTACCCTATTTCTCAGACTGATAGGTTCAGTATATTTCAAAACAAGAGAGATCATATGGTATTTGTCTTTGTTTGCAAGGCTTGTTTTGCTTACAATAATACTTTCCAGGTCCCTTCATGTCATCTCAAAGGATAAGAGATCTTTCTTTGTTACAGCTGCGTAGTACTCCATTATGTATATGTACCCCTGCTTTTTTTATCCTTTAGTTTACTGATGGACATTTGGGCTATACCCAGATCTTAGTGATTGTAAATAGTGCTGCTATAAACATGGGGTACATATATTCATTCTGATTGTTGTTTTAGGCTTCTTAGGGTATATTCCTAGAAGGGGGATCACTGGGTCAAATGGAAGTTCAATTTTTAATTTTTTGAGGTAACACCATTGTGTTTTCCAAGTGGCTGCACAAGTCTGCATTCCTACCAGCACTGTTCTAAATTCCTCTTTTCTCCACACACTCACCAACACTTGTTGTTTGATGATTTGTTGATGGCGGCCATTCTGACAGTATGAGGTTACAGCTCATTGTTGATTTATGTCTCTTAGACATTGGTATGTCCTGTTTGGAGAGATGTCTATTTAGTTCTTCTGTCCATATTTTAATTGGGGTCTTTGTCATCCTTTTGTTGAGTTGTATGAGCACTTGATATATATTGGAAATTAACCCTTTTTATATAATGTATCATTGGTAATGATGCTCTCCCATACAGTGGGTTGCCTTACATTTTTATGGTGGTTTCTTTTGCTGTGCAGAAGGTTTTGAGTTTGATGTAGTTCCATGTGTTCATTTTCTCCTTTGTTTCTGTTGCCTTAGGTGATGTATCAGCGAAAATTCTGCTGCATACGATGTCTTAAATTTTGTTGCCTGCATTTTCTTCCAGAATTCTTATGGATTCATGAGTCACATTTAAGTCTTTTATCCATTTTGAGTTTATTCTTGTGAATGGTGTAAGTTGATGGTCTAGTTTTCTTTTTTTGCATGTAGCTGTCCAGTTTTCCCAACACCATTTATTAAAGAGGCTATCTTGACTCCACTGTATACTCTTGCCATCTTTCTCAAATATTAATTGAGCATATTGCCTTGGGTCCATTTCTGGGTTCTCTGTTCTGTTCCACTGGTTTATATGCCTGTTCTTGTGCCAGTACCAGGCTGTTTTGACTACAGTGGCTTTGTAATATTACCTGAAATCTGATAATGTGATCCCTCCTACTTTGTTCTTCTTTTTCAAATTACTGTGGCTATTCGAGGTCTTTTGGTTCCATACAAACTTTTGAAGTATTTGTTCTGGTTTTGAGAAGTATATCGTTGGTATTTAGATGGGGATTACATTTAATCTATAGATTGCTTTGGGTATTATGGACATTTTAATGATATTAATTCTTCCAATCCATGAACAAGGTATGTGCTTCCGCTTTTTTATATCTTCCTCTATTTCTTTTTTCAATGACCTCTAGTTTTCTGAAAATAAATCCTTTATTTCTTTGGTTAAGTTTATTCCGAGGTATCTTAATTGTTTTGCCACACTGGTAAATGGTATTGTTTCTTAGTTTCTCTTTCTGTGAGTTCATCATTGGTGTATAAGAATGATGTCGATTTCTTGATGTTAATTTTGTATCCTGCTACATTGCCAAATTCATTTATTAAATCTAGTCAAATTTTGACGGGGTCTGTGAAGTTTTCTACGTATGGTATCATGTCATCTTAGAAAAATGAAAGTTTCACTTTCTCCTTTCCAGTTTGGATCCCTTTTATTTTTTCTTCCTGTCCGATTGCTGTGGCTAAGACTTCCAGTACTATGTTAAATAAAAGTGGGGAAATTGGGCATCTTTGCCTTGTTTCTGTTCTTAAGGGAAATGCTTTTAGTTTTTTCCCATTGAGTGTGATGTTTGATGTAGGTCTTTCATATATGGCCTTTATTATATCAAGATATGATCCCTCTATCCCCACGTTGCTGAGTGTTTTTTATCAGAAATAGATGCTGCTTTTTTCGAAGGCTTTTTCAGCATCCATTGATATGATCATGTGATTTTTATTCTTCATTTTATTTATGTGGTGTATCACATTTATTGATTTGCAAATATTGTACCAGCCTTGCATCCCTGGAATGAATCCCACTTGATCATGGTGACTAATTTTTTGATGTATTGCTGGATCCAATTTGCTAGTATTTTGTTCAGGATTTTAGCCTCTATTTTCATCAGGGATATTGACCCATATTTTCTTTATTTGTAATGTTTTTTTCTGGTTTTGTAATTAGAATTATGCCGGCCTCATAAAATAAATTTGCAAGGCATCCTTCTTCTTAAATTTTTTGAATTAGTTTGAGGAGACTCTGTGTTAGTTCTTTTTTTTTTAAATATTCGGTAAAACTCCCCCATGTAGCCATCTGGGCTTGGGCTTTTATTTGTTGGGAGAGTCTTGATTACATCATCTATATCTTTAGTTTTTCCTGGTTGTTCAAGTTTTCTATTTCTTCCCAGTCCAGTTTTGGTAGACTATGTGTTTCTAGATATTTGTCCATTTGGCTTAGATTGTGAAATCTGTTGTCATATAATTGTTCATAGTAGTTGTTAGTGATCCTTTGTATATCTGTGGTGTCAGTTTTTAGTTCTCCTCTTTCATTTCTGATTTTGTGTATTTAGGTTCTCTCCCTTTGTTTTTTTCGTGAGTCTAGCTAAGGGTCCATCAATCTTATTTATGTTATTGAAAAACCAGCTTTTTTATTCATGGATCCTTTGAATTTGTTTTTGGACTCTGTGTCATTTATTTCTGCTCTGATCTTTACTATTTCCTTCCGTCTACTTGCTCTGGGGTTTTCTTTTTGTTTGCTTTATAGTTCTTTAAGTTGTGAGGTTAGATACTCTATTAGAGATTTTTCTCGTTTCTTGAGGTAGGCCTGTAGTGCTATGAACTTCCCTCTCAGAACTGCTTTCGTTGCATTCCACAGGTTTTATACTGTTGTGTCTTCATTTTCATTGGTTTCCAGGAAGTTTTTAATTTCTTCCTTTATCTCCGCAGTAACCCATTCATTCTTTAATAACACGCTATTTAGCCTCCATGGTTTCAAATGTCTTTGCATTTTCTTTTTGCAGTTGATTTCTAGTTTCATGCAATTGTGATCTGAGAAGTTTCATATGATTTCAATCTTCTTGAACTTATAGAGACTTAGTTTATGTCCTAAGATGTGGTCTATCTTTGAGAATGTCCCATGTGCATTTGAGAAGAATGTGAATTCTGTAGTTTTGGGGTGTAATTCTCTGTAGATATCTATTTAATCCATTTGGTCTAGTGCTTTATTTAGAGTCTCTGTTTCCTTGTTAATTTTTTGTCTAGAGGATCTATCCAGTGATATCAGCGGAGTGTTGAAGTCTCCTACTATGATTGTATTGCTATTGATTTCTCCTTTGAAGTCTTCCCGAAGATTTTTAATACATTTTGGTGCTCCTATATTGGGTGCATATATGTTTATCAAGGTTATCTTCCTGTTGGATAGATCCTTTTAATATTATGTAGTGGCCGTCTTTGTCTCTAGTTATTGCCTTCATTTTGAAAACTCTTTTATCTGATATGAATATTGCTATCCCAGCTTTTGTTTGCTTTTCGTTTGCCTGGAAGATTTTTTTCCACCCCTTCACTTTCAACTTATGTGAGTCTTTTGTTTTGAAGTGGGTCTCTTGTAAATAACATAAAGATGAGTCATGCTTTCTTATCCAATCAGCTACTCTGTGTCTTTTTATGGGAGCATTCGATCCATTTATATTTAAGGTGATTATTGATATGTACTTATTTATTGCCATTTTTGTTTAGTGTGGTTATATTTTTCTTCCTTTTTCTTCTGCTAATTACAGCATTCCTTTTAACATTTCTTGCAGTGCTAGTTTGGTGGTAATGTATTTCCTTAGTCTTTTTTTTTTTTGGTCTGGGAAGCTATTTGACCTTCTATTTTGATTTCCAACTGGTTGATTTTCAATATTTCTATGTCTTTATTCATGGTGCTCATGTCCTTACACATGCTGTTGAGCTTCCTCAAGATCATGGCTCTGAATTCTAGTTCTGTTAACTTGCTTAACTGCACCTCATTTATCTTAGCTTCAGTAGAGGTCTCCTGTTCTTTCATTTGGCTTTTGTTTGTGTGTTTCACCATTTTGGCTATCACAGTGGGCTTTGGAGCCTGCCAAATTTTTCCTGTGGGTGTTGGGGTTCTGCTGTTTGTGGCTCTCTCTCCTGGGTTTGGATGAGCCAGGGACGACCCATGTTAAACACCGCTGTCAAGTCTCACTTTCCTGGTTAGAGCTACTAACCCAGAAATGGTACAGTTATTCTTTAGCATTTTGCCTGGTGGCTATCAGTAGTGGTTACCTGAAGAACCTTGGCTTCTCAGTTGAACAAAAAACTCCCTCAGGTGTTCAGCATAAGGGGATTTCTCGAGGGTAGGGCAGATGCTGGTTGTTAATGGGCCTCAATTCTCATCTCAGTGGCCCACAGGGTAGGGTTGAATCTCCGAGGGAGCGGCCTCAGCCTCTCCCCAGTGCCCTTGGAAGGAGTAAGATGACCACATTCCTGCTTGGCTGCAACTCAGCAAAAGCTCTGAGTGCCCTCCAAATCCCAAATGTCCCCTCACAGTTTCAGTCCAGTCTGCCCTCCCTCTGCCAGGCCCCAAGGTAAGTGGCTGTGGCTATTTTAGCCTCTGTCCTGGCTCTGTGCTGTTGCACCACTTGGGAGGTTAACCCGAGGGCGGTGCTCACAGCTAAGACCACTGCTGACTGTGGGCTCCCAGCCCCCTTCTCATGCCTCTACAGTTTTACCAGGATTGAGTCAGAGTCCCTGGTTATATGGTCTTCCAAGCTGCTTTTCTGTTGCTTTTTCCTGACAATTTGTCCTTATTTTCATTGTAATTCCAGTTTTGTCCTGGGAGATGGTCTGTATAGCTTCTATTCACTCTGCCACCATTTCGGAAATCTGATCATATGCTTTTTATCTTTCATTTTGTTTATGAGGTATATCATATTTATTGATTTGCAAATATTGTACCAGCCTTGCATCCCTGGGATGAATCCCACTTGGTCATGGTGAATAATTTTTGGATGTATTGCTGGATCAAATTTGCTAGTATTTTGTTCAGGATTTTGTCATCTATGTTCATCAGAGATATTGGCTTGTAGTTTTCTTTCTTTGTAGTGTCTTATTCTGGTTTTGGAATTAAAATTATGCTGGTCTCATAAAACGAGTTTGGAAGTCTTCCTTCTTGAGTTTTTTTAAATAGTTTGTGGAGAATGGTTCTTCATTCTTCTTTGATTGTTCGGTAAAACCACTGTGAGGCCATCTGGGCCTGGGCTTTTGTTTGCTGGAGAGTCTTGATTACATCTTCAATTTCCTTAGTTGTTATTGGTCTGTTCAAGTTTTCTATTTCTTCCCCATCCAGTTTTGAGAGACTGTGTTTCTAGACATCTCTCCATTTCACTTAGATTGCTGAATTTGTTGCCATATAATTGTTCATAGTATTTGATGACAATCTTTTGTATTTCTGTGGTGTCAATTGTTACTTCTCCTCTTTCATTTTTGATTTTGTGTGTTTGGACTCTCTCTCTTTGTTTCTTAGTGAGTCTAGCTAAGGGTACATCAATCTTGCTTAACTGCATTTCCTTTATCTCATTTTCGGTAGTGGTCTCTTGTTCTTTTATTTGGGATTTGTTTCTTTGTTTCACCATTTTGGCTATCTCAGTGTGTTTTGGAACCTGCCTAATTTTCCCTGTGGGTGTTGTTGTTCTGCTCTTTTTGGCTTCTTCTACTCGGTTTGGATGAGAATGGGAGGACCTATGTTAAACTCCACTGACAATCTTACTTTCCTGGGTAGAGTTGCAGGCCCAGGAATAGTTCAGTTGTCCTCTAGCTTTTTGCCTGGAGGCTATTATTTGTGGTTACTTCAAGAGCAGCCTTGGGTTCTCAGTTGAATGAAAATCTCCCTCAGGTGTTCAGAGTAAGTGGATTTGCCGAGGGTGGGGTAGATGCTGGTTGTTAATGTGCTTCCATTTGCATTTAAATGGCCCATCTGTTAAGGTTGAATCTCTCTGAGGAATGGGCCACCTCCTCTACCCAGAGCCCTGAGAAGGAGTAAGATGACCACTTTCCTGTGTGGCCTCAAGTCAGCAAAAGCTCTGAGTACCCTCCAATCCCATTTGTCCCCACACCATTTCAGTTTAGTCTGCCCTCCCTGTGCCAGAACCCAAATTGAGTGGCTGTGGCTATTTTAGCATCTTTCCTGGCTTTCTGGGCTGTGGAGCCACTTGGGAGTTTCACCCCAAGGGCACTGTTAACAGCTAAGACCACTGCTGTCCGTGGGCTCCCAGCCCCCTCTCGTGCCTCTGCAATCCTACCAGGATTGATTCAGTGTCCCTGGTTATATGGTCCTCACAAGCTGCTTTTCTGTTGCTTTTTCCCAATGATTTTTCTTTATTTTCGTTGTAAATCCAGTTTGGTCCTGGAAGATGGTCTGTGTAGCTTCCATTCACTCTGATGCTATTTTGGAATCTTCAATCATCTTATTTTAAAACTATCTTGACCACATCAGTTCCTCTTTCAAAAGCCTGCTTTTTCTTAAACCACTATTTTTTGTATGATTTCTATTATCTATTATCAATGGCCTCTGTAGGCTCTCACTTTCCAAACTCATTTGCTCCAATTCACCAATTTTATTATTAGATACTCTCTCACATGATTTTTTCTCCAGCCAAGAAAACTAAATTTTCATCCCTAATGAAACTTTCTTCCATATATCTGCCCCATAGGTTACCATTTCATTCATTGTTCAGTGACCATTGTCCCTGATTATATTTATACTTGGTTTCTTTTAAATTCTTGTTTAAAAATATTCTATTATAGGGATTCTTCCTTATATTAGAACAACTCATACATATAGTATTGCTCTACCATTTATTTATCCAACTTTTTCCATATAATCAGCACTTATTAATACATTTCTTTTACACATTATTATTGTCATTTTCAAACTTGTTTCTCTCTTGGTAACTCATTATGACTTCATTTAACTCTAGTTCATACGTTTCTCTAAATTGGAATTCTAAGGCAATTAATCCAGCACAGCCATCTCTCTGAGACACCATTATATCAGTGAGAGAACACTGGCCCTGGAGTCATAGTCTGCATTCCAGACATAGCTCCAACACTTACTGGCAGTTTGACCTTGGGTAGTATACTTAGCATTTCTGAGTATCCATGTCTAAAATAAGGTAAAAGCAATAGCTGCTTCATAACTTTAATTTGAAGATTAAATTAGATAAGCATATAGGAAGCATTCAGTAATTGAAAGTTTAACAGTGTTATTATAGGCTATCCTATGATATTAATACTGATACTGACAACAGATCTCTTATTTCTGGGCAACAGCTGCCATAATATTGTTACCGTTGGCAGATTTGTGCAACTACATATGTACTCTGTTGGCCGTATTCTATTAGCAGACCACTATTACAGGTTTTTTATATTATCTCATTTTCACTATCCTTCTGAACTCAGTTCTGCATTCCTAGGAATTTGTTACAAGATCATTTTTCCCATGTGGCCCCATCCACTTTGAAGGCAGTAGACAGGCATATTCAGAAAGTTAGTCTCCATTTCATAAACTCCGTGTAGAGTTAGAAAGTGTGTAATACCTTCAGGAAGGTATGGAGAAATTATATAGGAGTTCAGAAAAGTAGGCACTTGTAATAAATTGTCAACTAAAAAGGTGCTTGCAGTCTTATAAATTAATTTATGTATTAATATCCTTATTTATTTATGGTAGGATATCTGGTAGGCAAATATGTAAATAGAGAATTAAAAACTGGATATTTAAGCAATACTTTCATTAATAAATTCACTTGAACACCTTAAGAGGCCAATTAAAAATAAACACATAACTCTAATCTATTGATATTGGGTGTGTAAAATAGTTATATAATCACTTTAGTACAATATTTTACAATCTCATAAATTAAAAATGTCTACCTCACGACCCAAAAATTTACTACTAGGTATACACTGAAGAAAAATAAAAATTAATGCATGCATCCAGGTGTGCTCTTAGCAACTTTATCAATAATAATCTAAACAATAAACACTAAAACAAACCAAATATCCATCAAGCTGGAATAGATAAAGAAATAGTGGTATATTCACAAAATGCAATATTGTCCAGCAATATAAAGTACAAATTACTGATACATGGAACATCATGGATGAATCAAAAAAAATAGTATGTCAAACAAAAAAAAAGAAGCCTGGCACAAAAGAGTGTATGTTGTATGATCCAAATTATATGAGGTTCTGGAACAAATGAGGTTAATCATGGTACTATAAATTAGAAGAGTTATTAATATTTAAGGCATATTGATTTTAAAAAGTATCTTGAATGCAGCATTTCTTGGGGTGATTAAAATGTTATATTGGACTAGATAATTATTACAAGAATATGTATACATGAATAAAATTTCTTCAGGAAGCATAAATTTTACTGTATATAAATTATATTTAAATAGACTATGTAAAAATGCAAAGCAACAAAGAGGCAGATGTCTAATAAAAGGTGACTTCTACAATGTGTAAGCAATATTTACCTGTGGAAGTAGAGGAGTATAAGTATCACAGATATATAATTTGCATATATAAATTTACTTTTTCATTCCTCTAACATATGCTAAAATGGACTTCTCTTTTTAAATTATTAATGTTTTATTACTTATTTTTTTTCTTTATTGATTTTAGAAAGAGAGAAAGGGAGTGGAAGAGAGAGATAGAAACATTGAAGAGAGAGAACATCAATTGGCCGCCTCCTGCATGCCCCTACTGGGGATTTGGTCCACAACATGGGCATGTGTCCTGACTGGGCATCGAACCGGTAACATCTTAGTGAATGGGTCAATGCTCAACCACTGAGCCACACTGGCCAGGCTACCTTTTATTTTTAAAATATATCAAAGTTATGCTGCATTATCACTGTTAGCATTGGGCTCCTGATACCTCAAGACAAATGTTTTACACTCTTTAAAATAATTTTTTTTTATTGGCTTGGCAGATGGCAAAATATTTATCTAAGTATCACTTAATAGGAGAATGGTTGATTGTTAGTCTAGTGCAATAACTTGATCTCATTCTAATTTTTAAACCTATAGCATCATGGAAGATTATTTTTGTGGATGCATCTTTGTTCATATTGCATATTTTTTATTAATTAATTAATTTATTTTTCTTACAGATGTTTCTCCAAACAGAGAATCTGTATTTTTATTTTTTATTTTTTGGTATGTTCCCCTAGCGAGAACCAAACCCGGAACTATCTGATCCAGAGGCCAATACTCCAACTGCTGAGCCAAACTGGCCAGGGCCATATTGCATATTTTCAAAATGATTTTGCAAGTACTTATGTCCTAAGGTTAATGTTTTATTTCAGTATTTTAAAACAAACTAGGAAATGCCATAGTGCTGATAAAGTAATCGGTTCTGACTTAGTTGAAGTGAAATCTATTTCTTGTCTGTTCTCTCCATAATCCAATTTCTAAACTTTGTGAAGAAATTCTTAAAATTGAGATGAGAAGCATCTAAGCACATGAATGTAGTGAGGAGTAAAACATAAAACAGGTTATACCTCTAATTTATTTTATATGAGAATGTTATTCTACAAGTTTGTCTTTGTCCAAATAAATTTTAGCTGACATTTAAATGAACACTGGCATGTCAAAATAGTTAATAACAACTAACAATTGTATAGCACTTTCTAATTTACAGAGTGCTTTTGCAGGTTCTGTCTCATTTGGTAGCCTATTATATTTGGAATAGACCATTTAACAGAATGTTTTGTTTGTAGAGTGCCCCATATCATAGTCTTGTTACTTGACTAGAACCATTATGTATATGGCAAACTAGACTTTAATTCTGAATATAACAATTTTGTTTCACATAAGTGGCTTTTTTAGATAACTACAGTTTATCATTTAAAGTGCCAATACATTTAATTATACTCTTTTTTAAGGGGAATCAATTTAAATCTTCATAAAGGTTTATCAGCTTTATACAAATCATGTTTGACATGTTTTATAGTTATGTTAGTACATGACCACATTATAATATCTGGAAAATACAGATATGTAAAGAAGAAAACAGAAATTATCCATATTTCTACAATTCCAAGGTAAACATTGTTACTATTTCAGCATAATTTCAAGTTATTTACAAAATATATATATTTCTATGTGAATATAGTTATGTATTAATCATACACATTACATACTGTTTCATCTTGCTTGTTAAATCAAAATTATATCATGATAATAGTTTTCATATCACTTCATGTCTAGACATACTATAAAAATTACTAGTCATATTTTCTATATCTTTTTTAGCCACCTTTTAAGGTAATTGTGAAGTAATCTTATTATAATTTAATTAAATAAATGTTTATTCAGTTTCACAATTATGTTTACATTAAAAATTAAAGATGCATAAATTATAAATAATAGACTTCAATCTATTCTCATAAATCTATATGCCACACTACTTAATTTATAAGGGATCACCAAACAACCAACCACTCAGTGAGTAAAGAATGTGTGCTATGTAGTTGGTGATAACAGTTATTCTGTGATTATTTATAGTTATCTAAAACATGATCTCAATCTTGAGTATCTGTGAAAGATTACAAATAGACTAACTATCTAGAAGTTTCTTAATAGGTTAAATTTAAATGCAGCGTTTTCTATGTTTCTCAGGATGTTCTCAAATTGAAATACAATATGCTAACAATAAACACAATTTCAGTAAACCAATAATTAACCTGAAGCTTCAGAATATATATGCAACATTAAGTATGAAATAATAAGATATCATAAATGTAGAAAAAAAAAAAGCCCTGAAATTTGATGGAAAATAAACACATATCTGTAGTATGCAGTCAGAAGACTTTAAGATGCCTTCTGCCCTTGAGATTCTAGGAAATACAACATTAAAATGAGAGTGACATCTGCACTTATATTGAGTGATAGGTACAACAATAGTTACCGACTCACACATACTTTAAAGGGTTCCTTGTCAACATTGAGAATGACAAATGATAATCATAAATATTTAGGGCTTTATTTATTTATTTATTTATTTTTATCCTCATCCAAGGACATTTTTCCATTTTTGTTCAGATAGAGTTGGAGGGAGAGAGAGAGTGAGAGAAAGAGAGAGAGAGAGAGAGAGAGAGAGAGAGAGAACAACATGAAAGGGACACATCGAGTGGCTGTCACCCACACGACCCAACCAGGGCTGGGGACAAACTACAACCGAGGTATGTGCCCTTAGCAGGAACCAAAACCTGGTCCCTCTGGACCACAATCTGACACTTTAACCGCTGAGCCAAACCAGCCAGGGCTAGGGCTTTATTTACAAAGTCACATCTGCGATAGAAGAAAATGGTGGTGGAGTGAATGGAAGCTACACAGACCATCATCTCCCAGGACTAAACTGGAATTACAATGAAAATAAAGACAAATCGTCAGGAAAAGGCAACCGAAAAGCAGCTTGGAGGACCACATAACCTGGGACACTGACTCAATCCTGGTAGGCTTGCGAAGATGTGAGAGGGGGCGGGGAGCCCATGGTCCGCAGAGGCCTGGATGGGGACCTGCAGCGGCCTGGGCTGGGACCTGCGCCCTGGGCTGGGACCTACAGCCCCAGCTAGGACCTGCGGCAGCCCCGGCTGGGACCTGCTGTGGCCTCAGCTGGGACCTGCAATCTTGACTGGGACCTACAACCTCAGCTAGGAACTGCAACCTTGGCTGTGAGCTGCGCCCTGGAATAGGTGCTACGCCCTCAGCTGGGAGCTGCCACAACCTCCACCAGCCTTAGCAAGGGGCAGCGCCTTTAGCTGGGAGCAGTGCCCTCGGGTTAAAGTCCCAAGCAGCTCCAAAGCACAGAGCCAGGACAGAGGCTAAATAAGCAGCAGCCACTCACCTTGGCTCTGGAAGAGGGGGAACAGACTGGACTGGAACTGTGTGGGGACACTTTGGATTTGGAGGGCGCTCAGAGCTTTTGCTGAGTGGCAGCCAAGCAGGACTGTGGTCATCTTACTCCTTCCCAGGGTCCTGGGGAGAGGCGGAAGCCCCTCCCTCAGAGATTCAACCCCACTGAGTGGCCATTGAAATGGTAATTGAGGCCCATTAATAAACAGCATCTGCCCCACCCTCAGAAAATCCTCTTACACTGAGCACCTGAGGGAGTTTTTCATTCAACTCAGAAACCAAGGTTCTTCAGGTGACCACTACTAATAGCTTCCAGGCAAAAAAAGCTAGAGGATAACTACCATTCCCTGGGCTAGCAACTCTAACCAGGAAAATAAGAATTGACAGCGGTGTTTAAAGTGGGTCCTCCCTGCCTCATCCAACCCAGGAGAGGGAGCCACAAAGAGCAGAACACCAATACCCACAGGGAAAATTTGCCAGGCTCCAAAGCCCACTGTGATAGCCAAAATGGTAAAACACAGAAACAAAAGCCAAATGAAAGAACAAGAGACCAATACCGAAGATGAGATAAATTAGGTGCAGTTAAGCAAGCTAACAGAACTAGAATTCAGAGCCATGATCTTGAGGAACTTCAACAGCATGTGTAAATACATGAGCACCATGAATAAAGACATAGAAGTGTTGAAAATCAACCATACAGAAATTAAAAACCACCAAAAAGAAATGAAGAATGATATATCAGATGTAAAAAACACAATGGCAAGTCTAAACAGCAGAGTAGAGGAAGCTGAGGACTGGATCAGTGAATAAGAAGATAGGTTAGAAAAAAACAACCAATCAGAAAAACAAAAGGAAAAAAATAATTAAAAAACAGGAAAACAGCTTAGGAGAACTGTGGGTTAACTGAAAACGTAATAACATTCACATCATAAGAGTCGCCAAAGAAGAAGAAAATGAGCAAGTGTTAGAGAATATATTTAAAGAAATAGTGACAGAAAACTTTCCTAATTTGGTGAAAGAAGAAGGCATTCAAGTTCAAGAAGCACAGAGAGCCCCAAGTAAGAATAACCCAAACAGGCCCACACCAAGACACATAGTAATCAAAGCGCCAAAAATGAAAGACAAAAAGAGAATCCTAAAAGCAGCAAGAGAGAAGCAACAAGTTACCTACAAAGGAAGCCCCATAAGGCTCTCACCTGACTTCTCAACAGAAACACAACAGGCCAGAAGGGAATGGCATGAGGTAATCAAGGTCATGAAAAACAGGGATCTGAATCCAAGACTACTCTACCAGCCAGGCTATCATTCAAAATAGAAGGTCAAATAAAGAGGTTCCCAGACCAAAAAAAAATGGCTAAGGGAATATATTAGCACCAAACCAGCACTGTAAGACATGTTAAAAGGACTGCTGTAATTAACAGGAGAAATGGGAAGAAAAATAAAACCACAGTAAAGAAAAATGGCAATAAATAAGTACATATCAATAGTCACCTTAAATGTAAATGGATTAAATGCTCCCATAAAAAGACACAGAGTAGCTGATTGGAATAGAAAACAAGACTCATCTATATGTTGTGTACAAGAAACCCGCCTCACAACAAAAGACTCATAGATTGAAAGTGAAGGGATGGAAAAAATCTTCCAAGCAAATGGAAAAAAAAAAAAAAGCTGGGTAGAAATACTCATATCTGATAAGGTAGATTTCAAAATGAAGACCATAACTAGAGAAAAAGAAGGCCAATACATAACATTTCCAGGATCTATCTAGCAGGAAGATACAACTTTAACATATATGCACCCAATATAGGAGCACCAAAATATATTTAAAAACTTCTGGAGCATGTGAAAGGAGAAATCAATAGCAATACAATCATAGGAGGGGACGTCAGCACCCCGCTGACATCACTGGATAGATTCTCTAGACCAAAAAAAAAAAAATAGCAAAAAAACAGAGACTCTAAATGAAGCACTAGACCAAATGGATTTAATAGATATCTACAGAGAATTACACCATGAACTACAGAAGTCCCATTATTCTCAGGTTCACATGGGACATTCTCAAGATAGCCTCTTTAATAAATGGTGTTGGGAAAATTGGACAGCTACATGCAAAAAAAAAAAAAATGAACCTAGACCATCAACTTACACCCTACACAAGAATAAACTCAAAATGGATAAAAGCCTTAAATGTGACTCATGTGTCCATAAAAATCCTCGAAGAAACTATAAGCAGCAATGTTTCAGACATCATATGCAGCAGAACTTTTCCTTTTACATCATCTAAGGCAATACAAACAAAGGAAAAAATGAATACATAGGACTACATCAAACTTGAAAGCTTCTGCACAGCGAAAGATACAATCATCAAAACGGAAAGGCTACCCACTGTATGGGAGAGCATAATTGCCAATAATATATCAGATAAGGGTTTAATTTCCAATATATAGAGAGTGCTCATGCAACTCAACAAAAGGGAGACAAAGAACCCAATTAGAAAATGGGCAGAAGAACTAAATAAACACCTCTCAAAACAGGACATACAAATGGCTAAGAGGTATATGAAGAAATGCTCAACATCACTAATCTTCAGAAAGATGCAAATTAAAACAACAATGAGGTATTACCTCACACCTATCAGAATGGCCGCCATCAACAAATCATCAAACAACAAGTGTTGGCGAGGGTGTGGAGAAAAGGGGACTCTAGTACACTGCTTGTGGGAATGCAGACTGGTGCCGACACTATGAAAAGAATATGGTGTTCCATCAGAAAATTAAAAATTGAACTTTCATTTGACCCAGTGATTCCACTTTTAGGAATATATTCTAAGAAGCCTGAAACACGAATCAGAAAGAATATATGTACTCCCATGTTTGTAGCAGCACTATTTACAATAGCTAAGATCTTGAAACAGCCCAAGTGTCCATCAGTAGACGAACGGATAAGAAAGCTGTGGTACATATACAGAATGGAGTACAATGCAGTTGTCAGAAAGAAAGATCTCTTATCCTTTGGGACTACATGGAGGGACCTGGAAAGTATTATCCTAAGTGAAACAAGCCAAACAGAGAAAGACAAGTATAATATGATGTCACTTATTTGTGGAATATAATGAACATTACAGTCTGAGGAATGGGATAGTCCCAGAGATGTGGCTGTGGGGTACAGACTGACAATCCCCAGAAGAGGGGGTGGTGGAGGAGAGATAACCACAGAACTTATATGCATGTATGCGTGAACAATGATCATGAGTAACAAAGCTGAGAGAGGGCAGGGAGGGAGGTGGAGTGGGGAATCAGTGGGAGAAATAGGAGAAACATCTGTAACAAAAATAAATTAATTGATTAATAAAAGAAGAAAAAAATGTGAAATAACTACAAATCAAAAATAAAAACAAACAATAAAGTACTCTAGAAACAAAAAAATTAATTAACTAAAAAAAAGTTAAACTTAAAAAAATAAAAAATAACGTCACATCTGCACTTTCACCATGGTACTCTTTATAAAAAGAGACAGACTGGATAAAAATAGGCAAGCATGATAACCCAATGAAGTGCTTAGAGAATGCTGTTGAACACATAGCCAACTACAAAGCAGTTGGCCCTGTATTCTAGGGCCAATTATTCAGAAAACTTTAAAGTAAATTTTTCTTAAAGTTACATTGAACCACTATTTTGTCTTTTCTTAGAATTTTAATGTGAACACAGTAGTTCTACAAGCTCCATGAGGACAGAAACCATGGGCATTTTGTTACATCTTGTATTCCCAGCACCAAGCATAGCGCTCAACATTTAGTCAGTGCTCAATTAATACTTTAATTGAATGAAAAAAAATAGATTGTTTATAAAGTAACTGAAAATTTGAAATAGGATATTCTGGGGAGATTAAATGTTTTAGATATATATAATAATATTCATATGCATGTATATGTTTATCTGCATTACAATGTAATTAAAAACACAAAAGCCTTATTAAGGAATGTTTTAATCTATACTCTTCCCACAAAAATTGTTTCATTTTTAAAATATTTTTATTCTTTTAGTACAACAGATTTGCACAGCCATTTAAAAAATAATATGATTTAACTAGTTAATAATAATGTTAAATATTTTAAAAAAGATATAGCAAAACTTCCAGGGATAATCTAAGGAGGTACAGGACAGGGGTTAACTACATGCAGCTATTATCACAGGTAGTCTAGGACTTTACAAAATATTATCCTTAAATTTTTAGTATTTATTTATTTTTTTTTATCTTTGGTGCACATAAGCTAATGTCTATTTTTCTAGGAATTATTGTCAATGTAATGTCTTTGAGAGTTCTGCTTGTGGTAGATGGGACCTAAGTCAGTGAGAGTTATTAGTTGGTGTTGGTGACTTTAAGTTAAATGTTATGTATGTAATCTGCATATATTACATTGAAGACTTTCTTTGCTCAAATAAAAGAAGAAAAACTTTAAAACTCAAAATACTGTTGTATCCTGTCCATGTGTATTTGTATATCTATGCATATGTCTTTGTGTAGGTCTTAAACATACACATTCATTTTGGTTAGGCTGGAGAGTGTTTTGTGTGCAATTTATTAAACAATGTCATCATTCAGCTAATAGTTTTATTAAAAACACCACAATTGCCATTCCACACATCAGTAATATTGTCCTCTGCTGCAACATAAAAAAACAAAATTTTTGTATATTTTTGCATCCCAAAGTATTTTGTGATAATCAGTGATTCATGCTTCTTTTATCCTTTTTATTCAGTGAATGTTGGTATAACAAGATAACAGTTTGTTCATTACAGCTTGCTTGAATTGCTTTCCATGATATTTAAATAATGAATGCCATTTTTAAATAGATGGGTATTAAAAATAATGTTTTAGTATATTTTCTCTTTAGAAGTGTGTGTTTATATGAAGATTTTCTGCTGCTTTCTTTGATATAGCTGTCAATAATCTCTCATTTAATTTAGTAGTTCTTTTATCCCCCACCCATCAGAAAAGAGAAAGAATGCAGTTTTTAAATTGAGATAGAGATGCCAATGTCCACAAAAGAGACTTCTGTCAATATAAAGAGGTTTTTATGATGTTGGTGGGGTATTACTGTATACTATTGCCTAATCTCAATTGAACTGCCAGAAATCAATATGGAAAATGAAGAAGAGCTCATTTTTACTGTAGGGGACTCTTTTCTCAGCTTCCAAATAACTCTCCATGAATTAGTCACTTAGGTAAGGGCAGCAACTTTTTCAGTATTGACTCTCCCTAAAATCCAACCAAGTAGTAAATGAGTGATTTTTAAGTGTATTAAAATTAACCTAATGTACCAGGGTGCAAAGCTTTAATTAATTCCTAGGGTTTTATCTCCATTCTGCAGATGAATAAACTAAAACTCACAAGGGCTAAAAACATTGCCCAAGGTTTCCTAGAACTATAAAAAAGAGAGTTCAAATTTTGTCATTGTCCTCATATGACAAAAACTGTGCTTCCTTTTCTTCTTTGTGATGTCTCCCAGTAATGTTAACACATATTTAGAAGGCTAAATTTTAACTTAAAGCATTTAAATATACATCCCTTTCAAAACTGTTCTCATGCTTACTCGGAAAAGTCATTGAATACAGGTGAATATTTGCCTTTTCTTCAGTCAGTATTCACTAGAAAGAAATCCTGAATATCTTATTCTACAGTGACAAACCCCATTGCTATTTTGAGAACATACTTACTGTACTGAATAATTTGGAATGTTTCACAGGGTAAAATGCCATTTATTTATTTATTTATTTATTTATTTATTTATTATGTATTTATTTTTTCCAGCTCTAGCTGGATTTTGAAATGCCAGGTTGAGTCATTTCTCCATATTTTGGAAGAATGTGAGACAGTAGGGAATATTTGGAGATACCAGAGACATACAATATGGCATCCAGACCAAGGGAATGATAGGTCAGTGCCTGGCAGATGCCATAATGAGCTGGAGAAACTACTGGCAGATGAACTTGACAGTTTGGGTAAAGCAAAAGAGCTTTTGCCTACCAACACAAAGCACAAGAAAGGTAAGTAAAGAGTCAATTCCCTTTGTCTTCCTTTTGTGGAGTTGTATGAGCACTCTATATGTATTGGAAATTAACCCCTTATCTGATATATCATTGGCAATTATGCTCTCCCATACAGTGGGTAGCCTTTCCGTTTTGATGATTGTATTTTTCGCTGTGCAGAAGCTTTTGAGTTTGATGTAGTCCCATGTGTTTATTTTCTCCTTTGTTTCTATTGCCTTAGGTGATGTGTCAGTAAAAATTCTGTTGTGTATAATGTCTGAAATTTTGTTGCCTACAGTCTCTTCTAGGATTTTTATGGATTCATGAGTTACATTTAAGTCTTTTATCCATTTTGAGTTTATTCTCGTGTAGGGGGGAAAAGGAGAAACATCTGTAACAAAAATTAATTAATAAAAAACTAAAAAAAAAAATAAATAAATAAAAAAAGAGTCAATTCCCTTCTGATGATAATGCCGACTTGGATTTAGCAGATTATATAGCAAGGAGGATACATGTGGAAGACAGTGTTGTTGGTTAACTAAACCATTATGTGTGTATGGGGGTATATTTTTAATGTACTCAGTAATATTTTTATGTCATCCAGGTAAACTATAAACTTATAAATTGCTTATTGATACTATAATATTAAACTTTAAACCTTATATTAGCCTTCATGTGTTAAGCAAATTTACTTCAATTATATATTTGATATTAAAAAATGAGATATCCATACCATTTGAAACCATTGTATTAAGTAGATTTTCTAAGCTAGAATTTTGCTGTAAGATTACATGAAAGGAGGCACTATTTTTTCAGTTATTGATCAAGGTAGCTTTGTGTGTGTGTGATTTTCTATCAATCTAAAATGATGATAAAACTATTCATTGAGATGTTTTCTCCAGTAGTAATGATTAATTTTCATCAATCTTGTCAACTCTTTTATCCATCTGTAACATATGTAATGTTGAATAATTGATTGGTGATTTCTGGTTTAAAATAGATCTGACCTTGAGACCCTGATGAAGTCTTTCCTAATTTTCTATGAAGATATTATGAATCCATTGAAAATGATCAGAATGCATAGAACACAGGATTTAAAAAAAATCCAGTATCTGGGCTAATGAGACCAGAAAAACTAAGAAACTAGCAAAAAAAATGCCTCATGAAGGTAAGATGGATGAGGTTATGCAATTCTACACTGTGGCCCATGGCTCAGAGTCCCAGGATCTATAGTAACCCGAACTCTGGTCAACTATATACTGTGAAGGTACCACTTTATAACGCAAACAGAGTCTGCCTACCCCATCCATCTTTCTATATTCATTGAGAGATGGTAACTCCCAGAAAAATGACAAAACAGACAATTGCAAGTAATATATTTTATCCTGGATATATGTAAGAAAGACCCATAAATAAACTGCTCTAGCTGGAAATGACAGATTTTATTGTACATTATGGAACAAGGTTGGATGTATAAAAAGTTACTGAAGTAAACAAAACTATGTTAAGTACCTTGCAGATGAACACTATAAATAGAACTAAAATATGTAAATACTAACCTATCCTCTAACTATGGACCAAGTTATTTGAGTTGTCAAAGACTAAGAACAAGGGCAAACACTTCATTGTTTCTGTTGCCAAATATTTTGTCAGAAGAGAACTTGCTTCACTTCAAAATAAGAGAAAAAAACTCAGTACACAGGATATGAAAATATCACAGCAGAATGGGGAAATGAAACAAAATATTTAAAGAACAGAATATAATAGCAAATAAAGCTATGCAAGATCCAGAGGAAAATATCCCAAAACTCTTTGACATTCTGAAAATAATGGGGGGAACATGCCTTGAAAATACAAAAGCACAACATTCTGAGATGATGGGGTCATGGACTACGTAAGGAAAGGTTTCAATGTAATGAAAATGCAATAAGAGATCAAAAAATTAAAATGTGTATTGGAATCACTAAAATGAATAAATATACTGTTGAATATCAAATTAATAATGTAGAATAAAAACAGGGATTCCTACTGGAGACCTGAGAAAAGTAAAAAGAGTTGAAATGGTAGCTTTAGAGGAAAAATAGTGATCTAGTCTATGAATAGCTGCTATATTTGAGGAACATATGTAACAGAAGTTATAAAAAATATAGTTGAATAGAACTTTTCTGAGTTGAAGAAATATCCATTTATTCATATTGAATCTGCTTAACTAAATTTTAAACAAAAATAATGAAAAGAAACCATATCTAAATATCTGGTTAAACTTTTACATTATAAGTACACAGTTTAAAAACCTCAGGCATTGTGAAGGGAAAAATGTAATAAAAATAATCTAGTTAAAAATAAAGCTGGCTGCAGATTTATCTATAACATCTTTGTCCCAAAGGCAATATAACAATATCTAAAGCACTCTGGTGGAAAAATGATTCGACATGTCTTTTACATTCAGCCATGAAGACTTCTATGTGGAAGGTGATAGAAGTATATTTAAAGATATTCAGAAAATATGCCACCCATTTATACTTTTCAATTAAGTTACTTTAGGCCTTATTCCACCCAATTGAGATATTTTTTAAAAGTCCAGAATGTGAAAATCACAGTTATTATTAAACTAGCAGATTTTTTTTACTCAGTTTGGACATCACGTTGAAGAATTATGGTAAGGAATTCAGGTAGATTCTGCATCCTAGAGATGAACTTTGCTGTTGCAATACTGTCCTTACATGCTATTCTTCTTTCATTTCCACTACTTTTCTAGTACCAGGAAACGTGTTTTTCAAACCATATCTTTTATCTCACAATTCAGATGAAATTCTGTCATATTTAATGGCAACTTAAAGCAATTATTGGTGGTACTATTCCAGCACTTGTTAGCAATAGATAAACAATTTACAACGTCACTGTCTTAGAACATTGTGCCAGAAGAATTGATGAATAAGTTTTTCCCCCTACAAATCATATCTGCTTAAAGGAATATAATGGACTTATTAATTATAAAGAAACCTGAGTAATAATTTACACTATCATTAAAACTCATTGACTGTTTTGACTAACTGCTGTTATAGATTGAAGGTTTGTTATCCACCACATCTAAACTCAGATATGATAATGATAATGCATTGAGTAATAACTAAAGTTATGGGGGTGGTTTGAGAAAATTTAGATGGATTCTATTCACCAAAATATCTCATTTGCACTGGAAGATAAAAACTTATATAAGAGCCCTGGCCAGTTTGGTTCAGCGGTTAGAGCGTCGGCCTGCGGTCCTGAGAGACCCGGGTTCGGTTCCCGCTAAGGGCGCGTACCTCGGTTGCAGTTTGTCCCCAGTTGCAGTTTGTCCCCGGCCCTGGTCGGATGTGCGGGTGGCAGCCACTCGATGTGTTCCTTTCACATCGATGTTTCTCTCTCTCTCTCTCTGTTCCTCTCTCTCCCTCCCACTCTACCTGAACAAAAAATGAAAAAATGTCCTCGGGTGAGGATAAAAACAAAACAAAACAAAACAAAACAAAACAAAACAAAAAAAAACTTGTATAAGAATAAAAAAAAAAGAAAAACTAATAAATGCACAATTTTCAACCTTAACTTCAACGAACACATTAATTACATTAAGGTCAATACTGATGGACCCAGATACATAACATTATTCATTTATTCATTAAACAAATATTTATTGAAGAACTCCTATGTACAAAGAACTTTACTGGGACCTAGATACACAGCTATGATAACCTTGTCTAGTGATCATCTCTTTCCACTCTTAGTAAACTTTTTCTTTAAATACACTGTCATATTCAAACTCTCATCATACTTTAATAATCTCCTGAATTTGAACACTCCATATCCATGCCACAGCACAAAGCCAATACTCCAAAACCACTCTTACCATTGTCTTCAATTTCCTGATCACTTTTATTCTGACTGATAATCTCTGTCTTTATAATAGACCATATAATATGTAATGAGAAGATTTTTGAACAGGAAATACTGGCAAGCCAAACAAAAACAAAACAAAACAATACAAACATAAAGCCTATTTCCCAGGGCTACATGTTTCAGAAGCTGGAACTAATTTTATCAATATTATGTAAAAATAAATTAAGGACCATACATTGAGACAGAAAGAAAAGTTCTATCACTCTCTCCACTGACATTTCCCCATCTCTTCCTGGGACCTTAGAATTCAGTGATAGATTCAATTGAATTCCATCTTTGTAAATATATGTGTAGTTTTGGGGGCCAAAATCTAAAACTAACTTGAAAGCAACTTTTATTAGATCATTCCTCCAAACAGTATGCAGGTATTTTATACATGAGTTTACTCACAGTTGCCAATGATATGTGAAAGCCAGTTGGCTTCTATCATTGTAGAATGATAAATATGTGTGTGTGTGTGTGTGTGTGTGTGTGTGTGTAACCTTCCCATAAATATAACTTTGAGGATGATGAATTTAGATCTTATTTTACTTCAAGCAAAGAAGTCTCCTGTTTAAGATCACATACTATGAACCAAGAATCAAGTGAGGCTGAAGGAAAGCTATGAAAATTATATTTAGGTTATTTTAATGTAAGGAGATAACAGGTTCTTAGGGACAGCCAGCAGAAAGTTGGGAGTTATAGAAAGAAAAATTGATTTAAATAGCTTATTGAAAGTTCAGGCCATTTTATTTCTTTGCCCATCTTCTTCCCATCTTCTCATTCCTAATTATTTTACTGTAAATAAATTTTCAGTGTATTTGGATTGAGATGTCTTTTTTAAGCAGAAAAAAATTATTGGTTCAAAAACAAAAAAAAAATCTATATTGAGTCCTATCTTCAAGCACTATTATATTCAGAACTCAAACTGTCATCAGGGAATAGTTTTCATGATTTTCTGGGCTCTGATTCTTATGGTGTATCCTTTCTCTCAATTTATATGGTGCCCAGCAGATCAATGTTCATAACCTCCTGTGTTCAAATCCAGCATACAAAGAGAGCATCTTAGAATTTCTATGGGAAGTTGTATGGCATATTGGTAAGAGCAAGGACTCTGAAACCAAATAACTTGGGTTTGAATCCTCATTATTCAGTCCCTAGCTGTGTGACCTTGTGCTTCAGTTTTTCTCTTTTTTTGTTTGTAAAATAAAATAAAATGTTATCTCCATAAAATTTTTCTATAAAGCATAAGGAATAATATTAGTATCTGGCTTATGAAGATACAATTTTGTAAAGAGAGACTTAAAATACTAACAATGTAAGATAAAAACAGCTAACATTTATTAAGCATTTACTGTGTGATAGTCCCTGTTCTAAACCATATATGTATATGTGTGTGTGTGTGTGTGTGTGTGTGTGTGTGTATATATATATATATATATATATATATATAAAGTTTTAGTGCCACCTGTAAATGTTGTCATGCATTATACATACATATGCTGCAATAAATAATTTAGAACAGTGACTATCACATAGTAAGTTCTCAATAAATGTTAGCTGTTTTTATCTTATATGAGTGGTATTCTAAGTCAATGATTATCTTTATTTTGCCCTTTCACTAAAATGATCAAATAGTGTGTATAGATTTACAGATAGACAATCATTTTTTTTTCCTTTTGAACTCCAAAGAAGTGTCCAAATTTTCTTCAACTGCCCAGCTGGTGTGACTCAATGGATTGAGTGTCATCCCATAGATTGAGAGGTCTAGCCAGGGTTACAGGCTTGATCCTCAGTAGAGGGTGGCAAGGAGGCAGCTGATCAATGTTTCTCTTTCACATGGATGTTTCTATCTCTCTTTCCTAAAAAAAAAAAATCAATAAAAACATTAATTTTTTTCCTTTATTGATTTTAGAGAAAGAGAAAGTGAGAGTGAGAAAGAGATAGAAATATTGATGAGAACATTGATTGGCCGCCTCTTGCATATCCCTACCTGGGGATCGGGCCCACAACCTGTGTCCTGACCAGGAATCCAACTGGAAACCTCTTGATGCATGGGTCGATGCTCAACCACTGAGCAACATCGGCCGGACAATAAAAATATGTTTTTAAAAAGTATCTTCAACTGTTTCTAGAGAAAACTTTTTTTTTTAATTCCAGAGGTTGTATCACTTTCTTTTTTTACTTCTGTCCTTTCTATTCATAAATTTTACTAGGGAATGTTTAGGGGTGTGGTTTCACTGATATTTGAAGTTTCATGTGATAGCATTTGTATCATTTGTGAGTTATTCAGGTGTCTCTAGAATTCCATTACCTTAAACTGAAAGCCATTTTTATCCATAACCATTGAAATATATAAGTTAAACCTTTAGTTTAATCACACTTATAGTTTCTAATTTACTTTTACATAAATAATGAGCATTATGTTTCTTTCATTAACATTTCACATTTTTATTGGTCTCAAAAAAGTAATAGCAAGACATAGCAAATAGTGTTGTAAATGCTTTACCTATTTAATTCTCAGAACAAGCTTATGAGATAGATATTCCAATTATTGTCTTTATTTTATAGAAGACTAAATTGTGCCATTGAAAGTTTAAATAACTTGCTCAAGCTAACACAGCCAATAAGTGGTAGAGTTGAGTTTTGAATCAATACAGTCTAGCTTCTGAGGCTCTCCTCTTGACTGCTATGCTTCTCAAAAATAGTATTTTCTCTTTGAATTTTATGACAGAAATTTACTCCATATACATTTATTAATGTGCGGGGCTAAAGACTCAATTGCCAGCACTTCAGCACTTAGGTTTCCTGATATTTTAAAAATAGGCTTGCTCTTCTGCTTTTAACAAGAAATCTTTTAGTTATCGCATACTTTTGTTAGTAAATAGAGGTGGAATAAAATATAATTGCAAAAACAATGATTGCATTTACAGGTGGCACTAAAATTTCCATGTTACACACACAAAAAAAATGCTGATATGATTCAGAGCATCATATGATTACTGATTTTTAACTTCCCTTGCACTGCCATTAAGAAATGGGAATATCTAAATGTGTAGGTAGTTGTCTCTGCCCTTCACATACTGACTTTTAGAAGACATTGCCAATAGCATCAGGCACTTAATATATTTTATAGCAAGATCATATTTGTGGGGTCTTTCCTTTGCCAAAATTTTGCTCAAATAATATAATTTTTTTTTCTTTAGTGATTTTAGAGAGAAAGGAAAAGAGAGGGAGAGAGAGATAGAAACATTGATGAGAAAGAACATTGATTGGCCACCTCCTGCATGACCCCTACTGGGGATTAGGCCCACAACCTGGGCACATGCCCTGACTGGGAATCCAGCTGGCAACCACTTGCTGCATGAGTCGTTGCTCAACCACTGAGTCACACCGGCCAGGTGCTCAAAGAACTCTTAAACTAAAAATTGCATCTTAATGTCAGAAATAATTATCAGAATACTCAATAACAAAATTAGTTGTAATAGGTAAAATAAGAATATAGGTGAAGAGTCAAGGGGGTAAGTAAATGATATACCTGTCACCAACTTATATTTTTAAAATGCTTAACAGTAAGAAAATTCTTTCTCTGATAATGTCTATATCTCTGTTACTGTCTGTCACTTTAAAGAACTTTGAAATGAAATTGTATGTCTATATTGAATATCCTGAGAATACTTAATAAGGTACTATTAAATTTAGTTTTCAGAAGAGACTATTAAAATGAATAATGGATGTTGTTAATGTTAAGACATTTCTGTCACTATCACAAAATATTTATATGTATATATACATCCAGGTTAAATACTATTTTATTAAAAATAACCCCTAATTGCAAATATTTCTTCAAAGGTTTAAAAAGGACTTTACCTATACCTCTATGCTCCTATACTTATATACTCTGATCCAACCACAAAAGTACTTACCACAGCTTTTACCTTGGACTAAAAGACACCCATATCTACTTTGCAGAGTTCTTCATTAGTCTGTAAGTTCCTAGAAGACAGAAAATGTTTAATGTAATGCATATCAAAATAGTCAACAATATTTCTTAAATAAATGAATGAGTAGTTGAACGAAAAATTAACAATTTGATTAGCATATAGATAAAATGGAAGATAAGGGAAGAAATTAGGTTTTATAGAAAGAATAATCAGAATGAGAATATAAAAATAGACATGCATAGAGCCCCAAGGAAGCCTAGGATTAAATGAAAGTGTAATAAAAGGAAGTAGTTATAAAATAAAGAAAAGAAAGATTCTAGGAATTGGGACTTACTAACAATGCCAAATGCTATAAAAAAAGTAAGCAGTTTAAAGATTGGAATTAACTATAATTGTTACATCATTCTTTTTTAAAAATTATTATTGAAAGTATTACAGATGTTCCCTCTTTTTTCCCCATTGGTCTCTCCCGCTTTTTCCAAACTAATATCTATGTGCATCAGTTGTGTATATATGCATATAAGTTATTTGGTATATCTCTTCCCACCTCCCCATCCCTATACCTCTGAGGTTTGTCAGTCTGTTCCCTATTGATTCTTATGTATAGAATTTTAATACACAGTATAGTAGGGTTAATTTGAACAATGCTAACAACTTAAGAACAAATAACTTGAATTAATGGTACATCACATATTAAAGATAATTCATCATTGCTGGTTTGCATTATACACTACAGAAGCAATATGAAATTTAAAGTACATTTGTTTATTAAAAACAGAAAATGAAGTCTTTCTTCATCTGCATCTGTAGCAATTACAATCCTTCCCCCTACATGAAGATTTGCTTTCAAAGATCATTAGTGAAGATTTGGAGAATAGTTTTTAATGCTACTTACATTTTGAGTAATCTAAATTTTTTAATAATGTAGCTATAAAAAGTTATAATAATATAACTTTCTTGGTTAAAAAAGAGTGAAACATTCAGATTGTTCAATGTTTTCTCACAGATTATGTGATGGTTTTATAAGAAATAAACCCAACTACTCCCCCGTCCGTGCCTCCTGGCGTGGGTGTAAGGATGCCTGATTTCTGGCCAGATTTGGATGCCTGGAGAGACCTTAACAAGGGTGTGTCCCCCATAGCTGCCTCCAGGCCTCCTGTTCTCAGTTCTGGACTCTTCTCTCTGAGGCCTCTTCACATGGCTAACAAGCACTTCAAACTTCAAGCCTAACTACCTGCCAGCGCTACCTCCCAGGCAGATCTGAATTAGCTCATTTCTCTTCACCTTCATTACTGCTCCCTGGACTACACCGTCATCATCTCTCTGCTGTGTGACAGTAGTGGCCTCCTAACTAGTTCTCTGCTTCCATCCTTGGATCCCATTTTCCATTGTCCACACAGTAAGCAGACTGATATTTTAAAATGTAAAATGTAAATCAGGTGGCAGGCAGGACCAGAGCAAGGGTGAGTGTGTGAGAGTGTGAGAGAGTGTGAGAGACAGTGTGAGTGAATGTGAGTGTGGACGACCAACCTTGAGCAGTGCAGAGACACGTGGAAGAAGGTTCCCGTGATGTAGGCAGAAAGCCGCCGCCTACCATGGTAAGCTGTACGTCAGTGAACTTTCCCCTGTGCAGCTGGGAGGCCCCATCATTTTAGAAGATCCTGAGTCTTTCCTGGGAAGAGGAAACAGGGAGGGCCAGGGCCCAGCGACCTGAGTCCACCAGGGTGCCTTATACCATTGGTCAGGTGGACTCAGCTGTGTCAACATATTCAATGCACAATAGGAGTGCTATTCAGGTGCCTGGTGCAGTAGCCTAAACCAGCCGGGAGCCGGACCCCCACCCCCAACAGCAGAGGTGCTCGCCCAGGCTCGAGGTGGCTCTAGCACCTGCTTGGGAGCCTGGCACCTCCACCCAAAGCAACAGTGACTGGGTGGGAATCGAGCCCCACCCCCAACAGGCATTAGCAGCTCAGATTGGCAGCTAAAACCCATCCCCAGTGGCATCAGCAAAGGCTGATCAGGAGCAATGCCCAGCCCAAGCAGTAGAGCTAGGGCAGCTGAGACCTGCCCTTGACAACTGCAGTAATGGAGTTGGAGTGGAGCCCCTCCCCCAGCAGCAACAAAGTCCCAGGTGCAGAGCATCTTTAGACCCCAACAGCAGTAAGGATTGGGACCTGAGAGCACCCCCTGGAAACAGCATCAGCAGTAGCAGTGGGAACCAGAAGCTGACACTAGCAGCGATTGATCAGGGAGCATGGTACACCAACAAAACATCAGTGGGACACAAGAACCCCAGAAGTGTACCAGAGACACCCCACACCCCAGAAGTGCACCAAGTGGACCTAGGCACCCCAGGCAGCAGCAGTACATATTGGCAGCTGAGACCCATCCCCAGCAATAACAGCAGAAGCAGGAGTGGTGCCCCAACCAAAAGCAGCAGCAAGTATCAGGGAGCTGAGACCGACACAACAGACCAATATCAGCTGCCAGCTGTCAATCCTCCAGGACCCATAGCAAGCAAGAGGTGCCATATACAACAACAGTCTGGGAGGCACAGCAGCCTTATTTGATAACACACCAACCTACCTACACACTCTAGCATCCCTCACCAGGCTTTGAACTACCAGATTGCTAAAATGGTGGAACAAAGAAATAACACGCAAATGGAAAAAAAAAAAAAAAAAGAAGAATCACCAAAAAAGGAAGTACAGGAATTAGAAAAATGCATCTTGTCAGATAACAAAGCAATGATTTTAAGGGTATTCAAACAATTTGGTGAGAACTACAAGCAACTTAATAAGAACAATGAAGAGCTCACTGGGAAGTAATTCAGCTTAAAAAAGGAGGTAGAAGCTATGCATAAAAATCAAGAAGAAATAAAGAATGACATACTGTTATTAAAAATAACTTAGAAGGTTTTAATAATAGATAAGCAGAAGCTGAAGACTGAATCAGCGAGTTAAAAGACAAGGTAGAGAAAATCACTCAAATAGAGCAGCAAAAGGAAAAAAAAATAAAAAGCAGGAGAAAAGTTTAAGGGAGCTGTGGGACAATACAAAGCATAACAACATTTGCATTATAAGGATACTGGAAAGAGAAGAATCATAGAAAGGAATAAAGAACCTGTTTGAAGAAAAAATGACAGATAACTTGCTTAAACTGGCAAAGGAAAAAGTCACACAAGTCCAAGAAACACAGAGAGTCCCAAGCAAGATGAACCCCAGAAAACCCACAGCTAGACACATCATAATAAAAATGGCAAACATTAAAGACAAAGAAAGAATCTTAGACTCTAATTCTTTTTTTTTTTTTTTTTTACGTGCCCCTAGTGGGAACCAAACCCGGAACTCTCTGGTCCGCAGGCCAACGCTCCAACCGCTGAGCCAAACCGGCCAGGGCAAAGAAAGAATCTTAAAGGAAGCAAGAAAGAGACAAAAAGTTACTTACAAGGGAGCTCCCATTAGACTGTCAGCTGATTTCTCAATAGAAATGCTTCAGGCCAGAAGGGAGTGGCATAAAGTGTACAAAGTAATGCAAGGCAAGGGACTGAATCCAAGACTACTCTATCCAGCAAGGTTATCATTCAAAATTGCAGGAGAAATAAAAAGCTTCATGAATAAAAAATAAAAAAAAAAAAAAAAAAAAAAAGCTAAAAGAATTTACCACCACCAAACCAGCACTGCAAGAAATGCTGAAGGGACTATTGTAAGAAAAAGAAAGAGAGAGAGAGGGAGGGAGAGAGAGAGAGAGAGAGAGAGAGAGAGAGAGAGAGAGAGAGAAGAACACAGGCATAAAATTAAAATGGCAACTAATAACTTTCAATAATTACCTTAAATGCAAATGGCTTAAATGCTCCATTCAAAAGGCATAGGGTAGCTGATTGGATAAGAAAACACGACCCATATATATACTACCTACAAGAGACTCACCTCACAAGAAAAGACTCACACAGGATGAAAGTGAAGAGATGGAAAAAAATTTTTCTAAAAAAATGAAAATGAAAAAGAAGCTGGTGTAGTAATACTCATATCTGAAAAAAAGAGACTTCAAAACAAGGGCCATTAGAAGAGAAAAAGAAGGTCACTACATAATATTAAAATGAGCAATCCAACAAGATGATAGAACCCTGTTAACATATATGCACCAAATATGGGAGTATTAAAATATATTAAAAAAACTCTGGAGGACTTCAAGGGAAAGTCATCATAGTGGGTGACTTTAAGATGCCACTGACACCACTGGATAGATCTTCTAGACAAAAAATTAACAAGGACAGAGTTGTTACGAGACAAACTAGATCAGTTGGACTTCATTGATATTTACAGAACACTTCACCCTAAAAGCTGCACAATATACATTCTTCTCAAGTGCACATGGGACATTCTCAAAGATGGATCACATTTTAGGACACAAAGCAAGTCCCTATAAATTCAAGAAAATTGAAATCATATATTGCATCTTCTCAGATAACAGTGGCATAAAACTAGAACTCCATTACAATAAAAGCACACAAAAACATTCAAACACTTGGAGACTAAATACCATATTATTAAACAAGGAATGGGTTATTAACAAGATCAAGGAAGAAATTAAAAACTTGCTGGAAACCAATGAAAATGAACACACAACAACACAAAATCAAAGGGACACAGCAAAAGCAGTCCTGAGAGGGAAGTTCATAGTACTACAAGCCTACCTCAAGAAACCAGAAAAATTTCTAATTGAATTTCTAACCCTACAACTTAAAAAACTAGAAAGTGAACAAAAAAGAAAAAAACAGAGCTAGTAGGAGGAAGGAAACAGTAAAGATCAGAGCACAAATAAACGACATAGAGACTAAACAAACAATTCAAAAGATAAACGAAACAAAAAGCTGATTCTTTGAAAAGATAAACAAGATCAATGCACCTCTAGCCAGACTCATCTAGAAATTAAGAGAATTCAAATAAACAAATCAGAAATGAAAGAAGAGAAGTAACAACTGTCACTACAGAATACACAGGATCATAAAAACATACTATGAACAATTATACACCAACAAATTGAACAATCTAGGAAAAATGGACACATTTCTAGAAACATATAGCTTCCCAAAACTGAACCAGAATGAGATAGAAAACTTGAACAGACCAATAACAACACAGGGAATTGAAGATGTAATCAATAAACTCCCAGCAAACAAATCCTCAGGCCCAGATGGCTTCACGGGGGAGTTTTCATGAATATTCAAAGAAGATACAATACCCATTCTCCTCAAACTATTTCAAAAATTTAAGAAGACGGAACACTTCCAAACTCATTTTATGAGACCAGCATAATCCTAATTCCAAAACTGGATAAAGACACTAAAAAAAAAAAAAAAGAAAACTACAGGCCAAAATTCCTGAACACAGATGCCAAAATCCTTTAAAAATTATTAGCAAATTGGATCAGCAATGCATCAAAAAATTATTTATCATGATCACTGGGTTTTATCTCAGGCAAGCAAGGATTGTACAATATTTGCAAATCAGTAAATGTGATAGAACACATAAACAAGAAAAAGATAAATATGATATGGTCATAATAGATAATGAAAAAGCATTTGACAAAATACAGCACCCATTTTTGATAAAAATGTTCAGCAACGTGGGAATAGAGGGATCATATTTCAACATAATAAAGGCCATATATGAAAGACCTACAGCCAATATCATACTCAATGGGCAAAAACAGTAAGCATTCCCCTTAAGAATGGGAACAAGACAGGGATGTCCACGTTTTCACTATTATTTAACATAGTACTAGAAGTCTTAGCCACAGCAATTACATATGAAGAAAACATAAAAGGGATCCAAATTGGAAAGGAGGAAGTGAAATTGTCACTATTCACAGATAAAATGATATTGTACATATAAAAACCTAATGACTCCATCAATAATTTACTAGACTTAATAAATGAATTTGGAAAAGTAGCAGGATACAAAATTAATTTCAAGAAATCGATGGCATTCTTATACACCAATGATGAACTCACAGAAAGAGAAACTAAGAAAACAATCCCATTTACCATTGCGGCAAAAAAAATTAAGATACATAGAAATAAACTTAACCAAACAAGAAAAGGACCTCTTCACAGAAAAAAAAACAACAACAACAACAAAAAAAAACAAAAAACAAAAAACAAAAAAACAAGTCATTGAAAAAGAAATAGAAAGATATATATATATATATATATATATGGAAGCATATACCATGTTCATGGATTGGAAGAATTAACATCATTAAAATGTCCATACTACCCAAAGAAATCTATAGATTCAATGTGATCCCCATCTGTGGATTCAACGACATACCTCACAGAACTAGAACAAATAGTTCAAAAGTTCATATGGAACTAAAAACAAACAAACAAACAAAAAAACACCAAATAGCCACAGCAATCATGAAAAAAAAGAACAAAGTACGAGGAATCACAATACCGGATATAGGTGATACTACAAAGCCACTGTAATCAAAACAGCCTGGTAATGGCAAAAGAACAGCCATATAGATCAATGGAATAGAACAGAGGCCCCAGAAATGGACCCAAGACATTATGCTCAATTAATATTTGACAAAACTGGCAAGAGCATACGGTGGAGTAAAGATAGCCTCTTCAATAAATGGTGTTGGTAAAATTGGACAGCTACATTCAAAAAAATAAAGCTAGACCATCAATTACACCCTACACAAGAATAAACTCAAAATGGATAAAAGACTTAAAGGTGACTTGTGAATCCATAAAAATCCTGGACAAAAATGTAGGCAACAAAATTTTTGACATCATACACAAAAGAATTTTCACTGATACATAACCTAAAGTAACAGAAACAAAGGAGAAAATAAACACATGGGACTACATCAAACTCAAAAGCTTCTGCACAATAAAAGATACATTCATCAAAATGAAAATGGAACCCACTATATAGGAGAGCATAAAAGCCAATGATATTTCAGATGAGGGGTTAATTTCCAATATATATGGAGTGCTCATACAACTCAACAAAAGGAAGACAAAGAACCCAATTATAAAATGGGCAGAAGAACTAAATAGACACCTCACCAAACAGGACATACAAATGGCTAAGAGACTTATGAAGAAATGCTCAACATCACTAATCATCAGAAAGATGCAAATTAAAACAAAAATGAGGTATAACTTCACACCTGTCAGAATGGCTGCCGTCAACAAATCGTCTAACAAAAAGTGTTGGAGAGGGTGTGGAGAAAAAGGGACTCTAGTACACTGCTGGTGGAAATGCAGACTGATGCAGCCACTATGAAAAACAAGATGGTGTTACCTGAAAAAATTAAAAATTGAACTTCCGTTTGACTCAGTGATCCCACTTCTAGGAATATACCCTCAGAAGCCTAAAACACGAATCAGAAAGAATATATGTACCCCCATGTTTGTAGCAGCACTATTTACAATAGCTAAGATCTGGGAACAGCCAGAATGTCCATCAGTAGACAAATTATTTAAAAAGCCGTGGTACATATACACAGTGGAGTACTATGCAGCTGTAAGAAAGAACAATCTCTTATCCTTTGAGACGACATGGAGGAATCTGGAAAGCGTCATCTTAAGTGAAACAAGCCAAACAGAGAAAGACAAGTATCCTGTGATCTCACTTATTTGTGGAATATAATGTACATAATAGTCTGAGGAATAGGGTAGTCCCAGAGACGTAGAAGTGGGGTACAGACTGAGAATCCCCAGAAGAGGGGTGGTGGGGGAGAGATAAACCACATAACTTATATGCAGGTATGCATGAACAATGGACATGGACAACATAGCTGGGGAGTGGGCGGGGAGGATGGGGAAGGGGAGAATCAGTGTGGGGGAAGAGAAATATCTGTAACAAAAATAAATTAATTAATTTTTCAAAATTCAGGAAAAAAAACAAATGGTCAAGAGACTTATCAAGAAATGTTCAACATCACTAATCATCAGATATGTGCAAATTAAAACAACAATGACATATCACCTCACACCTGTCAGAATCACTGCCATCAACAAATCATCAAACAACAAGTGTTGGTGAGGGTGTGGTGAAAAGGGGACTCTAGTACACTGCTGGTGGGAATGCAGACTGGTGCAGCCACTATGGAAAACACTACCTCAAAAAATTAAAAAATTGAATTTCCATTTGACCCATTGTTCCCACTTCCAGTAGTACACTCTAGGAAGCCTCTAACACCAACCAGTAGAATATATGCATTTCTATTTTCATGGTAGCACTATTTACTATTGCTAAGGTCTGAAAATAGCCCAAGTGTCCATCCATAGACGAGAGGATAAAAAAGCCATGCTACATATACATAATGTAGTTCTATGCAGCTGTAATTAAGAAAGATTTCTTATCCTTCGATATGACATGAAGGGACCTGGAAAATATTATCCTAAGCCAATCAAGACAAGCACAGAAAGACAAGTATCACATAATCTCAGTTATTTCTGGAATATAATGAATGAAACAAACTGATGAAAAAATAGACCCAAAGCCATAGAGGTAGGGTACAGACTGACAATTCTCAGAAGAGGGAGTGGTGGAAGGAAGAGGTAATCCACAGAACTTATATGCATTTATGCATAACCAATGGACATAGACAACCAAGCTGGGGATGGTGTGGGGGAGATGGGGAGGAGGGTGTCAATGGGGGAAAAATAGACACATCTGTAACAAAAATAAATTCATAAAAAATCAACAATAAAATGTAAATCAGGTCATATGTCTCTGCAGGTCAAAACCATCCAACAGCTTCCCATTGCCCTCTTGCTACTAGGCCTAGGTCTGTCTTCTGTTTGCCCTCAACCTCCTTGCATGCCCTGCTGCCTCTGCATACCTAGATTTTGCTCTATGGCTGGCTTGCTGCTCCTTCAAGTGTCTTGCCCCCAGTGTGCTCTGCTGTGAGACCTTTGCACTGGCTCTGTCCTTTTCTGGGAGTGCTCGTCCTCTAGGTCTGCACACAGATTGCTTCCTTGTTCTTCTTCTCAACTTCTTTGTCCCTTCTATCAAGAAGGCAGGTAATTTTTTTATATCATCCTATTTTGATTTCCACAATAACATTTGTCACTCTGATATTTTCTTGCTTATTGTTTTGTTTCTTTGTTTACTGTCCTCCTCCCCTACCAGAAAGAAGGCACTCCAAGAAGAGGTCATCTTTTTCATCACTGTGGTCTTATGAGCTGGCACATTGAAGGTGCTCAATATGTACTTTTGAATAAATAAATGTTGACTGCCTATTGTTCTATAAAAAAGAAAACAAACAAACCCAACTACTAAAAAAAGTTCTGAACTATTTCTATGTATTCTCATTGTTTCTTTCAATTTACTAAGACAAACCTCTTTTCAGAGGGTCTGTATTCTCAAAAATGCTCTTCTCTTATTTTATCATGTGTAGATGCAGTTGGAAATTTAGGCGATTTAAGATGCTTCTACTCATTCTTTTATAGACTCATAAAAAGTATGATGCTAATTCCAGAGAATATTGCCTATTTATGGTTAACTCTCCTTTAACAAAACAGCAACCAGGCATTGCGGAAAATTACTGATGAGTATTTCAAATAATTTGTATAAAAAGCATGTCAACTCCAACTAGCCATACAAATCACTTTTTAAAAATGTCTAAATTAGTTCTTTTAATAGGACTCTTAAACCAGGAATTGAAGAACCCATTTAAGCCCAACAAATTTAGTATTAATTTTCTGTGTTATTTTCTATTTCCAATAATTCTTAAAATACCTAATATTTACAACATGTCATGAAAATGTGTATAAACTGATAGAAAGCCATAGTAGGGAATGAGAGCCATGTGAAGGACATGTATAAGGACAGAGAAAAGGGAAGAAGAAAGAGAGGACGGAAACAAAAGAAGCAGTAGCAGTTAATATCACTTTCCTTGGACCTTTAGAGACTTTTTTATTCTGTGTAACAATTTGATGTTTCATGTTGCAGCTGTTTGATAGGCATTGAGGAGTTTTATCCTGCCCAATGAGGGAGAGAAAACATAATTTTAACAATCATTATCTATCTTTTATATCAGGAGATTCTTTCTGTTTTTGTGGACTTTTGTGGTTGTTGGGTAATTTAAAATAAATAGGAAGAAAAATGTAACTACACTAAACAAAAATGGCAATAAATAAGTACATATCAATAATCACCTTAAATGAAAATGGATTGAATGCTCCCATAAAAAGACACAGAGTAGCTGACTGGATAGGAAAGCATGACTCACATACATGTTGTTTACAAGAGACGCACCTCACAACAAAAGACTAACATAGGTTGAAAGTGAAGAGATGGAAAAAATCTTTCAAGCAAATGGAAAGCAAAGAAAAGCTGGGGTAGCAATACTCATATCTAATAAAGCAGATTACAAAATAAAGGCTATAAGTAGAGACAACGAAGACCACTACATAATATTGAAAGTATCTATCCAACAGGAAAATATAACCTTGGTAAACATATATACACCCAATATAGAAACACCAACATATATTAAAAATCTTCTGGAGGACTTCAAAGGAGAAATCAACAGCAATAATATCATAGCAGGGGACTTCCACACCCCACTGACATCACTGGATATATCATCTACACAAAAAATTAACAAGGAAACACACTCTAAATAAAGCGCCAGATCAAATGGATTTAATAGATATCTACAGAGAATTACATCCAATTCATATTCTTCTCAAGTGCACATGGGACATTTTCAAAGACAGACCATATCCTGGACGAATTTTCTCAGTGGTTAGAGCATTGGCCCATGGTCCGGAAAGACCCAGGTTCGGTTCCCACTAAGGGCACGTAACTTGGTTGAATTTTGTCACCAGCTCTGTTTGGGGTTGTGCAGGAGTCAGCCACTTGATGTGTCCTTTTCACATTGATGTTTCTCTCTGACTCTCTCTCTCTCTCTCTCTCTCTCTCTCTCTCTCTCTCTCTCTCTCTCTCCCTCTCCCTCTTTTCCTCCCTCCCATTTTATCTGAATAAAAATGGAAAAATATCCTCCGTGAAAATAAAAATAAAACAAAACATAAAGATAGACCACATGTTAGGGCACAAACTAAGTCTCTATAAGTTCAGGAAGATTGAAATCATATCAAGCATCTTCAGAGATCACAATGGCATGAACTTAGAAGTCAATTGCAACAAGTACATGGAAAGACATTTGACAACGCAGAGACTAAATAGCATGTTATTAAACAATGAATGGGATACCATGTCAATCAAGGAAGAAATTGAAAACTTCCTGGAAACCAACGAAAATGAACACACAACAACACAAAATCTATGGGATGCAGTTAAGCAGTTCTGAGAAAGAATTTCATAGCACTACAGGCCTACCTCAAGAAACAAACAATAAAACTTTCTAATAGATTACTTACCCTCATAACTTAAAGAACTAGAAAGCAAAAAAGAAAACCCCAGAGCAAGTACATGGAAGGAAATAGTAAAATAAAGATCAGAGCAGAAATAAATGACATGGAGACCAAAAAAAACAATTCAAAGGATCAATGAAAGAAAGAGCTGGTTCTTTGAAAAGATATACAAGATTGACAGACCCTTAGCTAGACTCACCAAGAAACAAAGAGAGAGAACCTAAATACACAAAAACAGAAATGAAAAAGGAGAAATAACAACTGACACCACAGAAATAAAAAGGATTGTTAACAAATACTATGAACATTTATATGGCAACAAATTCGACAACCTAAGCAAAATGGACAAATTTCTAGAAACACATAGTCTCTCAAAACTGGACTGGGAAGAAATAGAAAAGTTGAAAAAATCAATAACAACAAAAGAAATTTAAGATGTAATCCAGACTCTCCCAGCAAACAATAGTCCAGGCCAGGACAGCTTCACAGGGAGATTTTACCAAACATTCAAAGAAGTCCTAATACCAATTCTCCTCAACTTATTTCAAAAAACTCAAGAAGAAGGAAGACTTCTAAACTCATTTTATGAGACCAGCATAATTCTAATTCCAAAACCAGAAAAAAACACTACAAAGAAAGTAAACTATAGGCCAATATCCCTGATGAACATAGATGCCAAAAATCTTTAACAAAATACTAGCAAATAGAACCCAGCAAATACATCAAAAATGTTATTCACCATGACCAAGTGTGATTCATCCCAGGGATGCAAGGGTGGTTCAATATATGCAAATCAATAAATGTGATACACCACATAAAGAAAATGAAAGATAAAAATCATATGATCATATCAACAGATGCTGAAAAAGCATTCAACAAAATCCAGCACCAAATCTGATAAAAACGCTCAGCAATGTGGGAATAGAGGGATCATACCTCGATATAATAAAGGCCAAATATGAAAAACCTACAGTCAACATCATACTCAATGGGCAAAGTTAAAAGCATTTTCCTTAAGAACAGGACAAGACATGGATGCCCACTTTTGCCACTCTTATTTAACATAGTACTGGAAGTCTTAGCCACAGCAATTACACAGGAAGAAAAAATAAAAGGGGCCAAAATTGGAAAGGAGGAAAGATAACTGTCATTATTCGCAGATGACATGATACTATACATAGAAAACCCCAAACACTGCATCAAAAATTTACTAGACTTAATAAATGAATTTGGCAAAGTAGTAGGATACAAATTTAACGTCAAGTAATCGATGGTATTCTTATACAGCAATGATGAACTCACAGCAAGTGAAACTAAAAAACAAAACAAAACAACAATTGCATTTACCATCACGGCAAAACAATTAAGACACCTAGGAATAAACTTAACCCAAAAAATAAAGGAACTATTTACAGAAAACTACAGGTCATTGAAAAAAGAAATAGAGGAAGATATAAAAAAGTGGAAGCGCATACCTTGTTTATGGATTGGAAGAATTAACGTCATTAAAATGTCCATATTACCCAAAGCAATCTATAGATTCAATGCATTCCCCATAAAAATACCAATGACATACTTCACAGAATTAGAAAAAAATACTTTAAAAGTTCATACATAACCAAAAAATACCCCAAATAGCCACAGCAATCTTGAAAAAGAAGAACAAAGTTGGAAGGATCACATTACCAGATTTCAGGTTATAGTACAAAGCCACTGTAATCAAAACAGGCTGGTAATGGCACAAGAATAGGCACGTAGCCCTGGCCGGTTTGGCTCAGCGGTTAGAGCGTCCACCTGCGGTCCGGAGAGACCCAGGTTCGGTTCCCGCTAAGGGCATGTACCTCGGTTGCAGTTTGTCCCCGGCCCTGGTTGGTCGTGCGGGTGGCAGCCACTCGATGTGTCCCTTTCACATCAATGTTTCCCTGTCTCTCTCTTCCTCTCTCTCCCTCCCACTCTGTCTGTACAAAAAATGGAAAAATGTCCTCGGATGAGGATTAAAAAAAAAAAAGAATAGGCACGTAGATAAATGGAACAGAATAGGGAACCCAGAAATGGACCCAAGGCAATATGCTCCATTAATATGTGACAAAGGAAGCAAGAGCATACCTTGGAGTCAAGATAGCCTCTTTAATAAATGGTGTTGGGAAAATTGGACAGCTACATGCAAAAAAAAAAAAATGAAACTAGACCATCAACTTACACCCTACACAAGAATAAACTCAAAATGGATAAAAGACTTAAATGTAACTCATGAATCCATAAAAATCCTAGAAGAAACTGTAGGCAACAAAATTTCAGACATCATACGAAGCACAATTTTCACTGATACATCACCTAAGGCAATAGAAGCAAAGGAGAAAATGAACACATGGCACTACATCAAACTCAAAAGCTTCTGCACAGCAAACAAAACAACCACCAAAATGGAAGGGCAACCCACTAGATCATAATTGCCAACGATACATAAGACAAGGGGTTAATGTCCCAAATATATAGAGTTCTCATCCAACTCAACACCCAATTAAAAAATGGGCAGATGTACTAAATAGACATCTCTCCAAACAAGACATACCAATGGCTAAGAGACATCTGAAGAAATGCTCAACATCACTAATCATCAGAGGGATGCAAATTAAAGCAACAATGAGGTATAGCCTCACACCTGTCAGAATGGCTGCCATCAACAAATTATCAAACAAGTGTTGGCGAGGTATGAAGAAAAGGGGACTCTGGAGCAGTGCTGGTGGGAATGCAGACTGGTGCAGCCACTATGGAAAACACTATGGTGTTCCATCAAAAAATTAAAAATTGAACTTTCATTTGACCCAGTGATCCCATTTCTAGGAATATACCCTAAGAAGCCTGAAACACCAATCAGAAAGAATATATGTACCCCTATGTTCATCGCAGCACTCTTTACAATAGTGAAGATCTGGAAACAACCCAAATGTCCATTAGTAGTCAATGGATAAAAAAGTAGTGGTACATATACGCAATGGAGTACCATGCAGCTGTAAGAAAGAAATATCTCTTATCTTTTGAGACGACATGAAGGGACCTGGAGAGTATTATCCTAAGCAAAACAAGCCAAGCAGAGAAAGACAAATATCACATGATCTCACTTATTTGTGGAATATAAAGAACATAACTGTCTGAGGAACGGGGTGGTCCCAGAGATGTGGAAGTGGGGTACAGACTGACAATCCCCAGAAGAGGAGGTTGGCGGAATAAAAAACCACAGAACTTACATGCACGTTTGCATGAACAATGGACATGAACAACAAAGCTGAGGACAGGGCGGAGTGGGGGGGATTGTTAGGGAGAATCTTGGAGGGAAAAGTAGAAACATCTTTAACAAAAATAAATTAATTAATTATAAATAAATAAAGATGAAGTTATGAATTGCTCCATTATAAAAAAACAAAATAAAGACAGTAATTTGGAAAATATAATTTTTCTACAACTAAAGATATATACATATATCAGGTAATATAGTACCATAAGTCTATTTCCAAACTGCAATCACCTGATGAATTTTTTTATTTCCCAGATATAATGTTAAGCAGTAAATTATCTTGGTTTCACTAAAACATTTCCATGCATTGAGCCCTCTGCCTGTGTGAAAAAACATCATGTAGGGACAAAATAAAAAGCATTTTATCATTGAGAGGTGTGGTACTATTTTTTTCTGGTATAAATATGAATGCATACCTCTGATGCTTACTCCTAATGCTCAAAAAATTTAATAATTTTATCATAATAAGTTATGCTACAGTAACAACTCTAAAATGTCAGTTTTTTAAAACCATAGAGTTATATTCTCACATACAATACAAGTCTATTATTTGTTGTCTAGGAGCTCTGCTCCAAGTCACCTTACTCTGGAACCCAGACAGATAGAACAATTACTAGCTTCAATAATATTGGAAATTTTAGCAAAGGAAAAAGAAAGCTCTGGAACGTTTTTCATCTCAAATTAAATGCTTTACATTAGCAAGTAAATGGCTCACAGTGCAGGCCAGAATTAGTTACGGCCCCATACAACTACAAGGAGACTGTACGGAAAATGCAATCCTGCCTTGTGACAACTAAGCAGAGGTAAACTGGAGCATTTGCTAACAGTATTGATGACTTCTACGTATAATTCTAAATGATGTCATCCTAGCAAGTTTCAAAATTAAGTCTCCATGTAGAGCAGAAAATAGAAGAGAAGGAACAATATTTAAATAAAATTGAATATAGATACACAAAATATTTAGGGAGTTTTAGCAATTTCTGACATTTTACAGACTGTGTATCTTTAATTTGAAAGTACTGAAACTAAGAGAAAACCATGAGGGATCCTGAATAGAAATCAGAAAATAATCTTTTATATCAAAATTATGAAACTAAATTATACCAGACTTAAAGAATAATGGTCTGAGAATACTACAGTTTGCAAATATTTCATGAGCTTCATATTTTTGATGTATCAAATATTGTGATGTACTTCCTCCAGATGCTGAAGAGATTACTGCTGGATCAATTCTTCTGTCCTCACCCATAGCACTGCTTTATACATTTTCCATTACTATCTCTTATTTTCTACTTTTTGATTTGTAAAATATTTCTTTTACTGTTTCTTGCAACCAAACCCATTCAGTCACACTCCTGCCTCATCCCAGTATGTGTAACTCTGTCTATTAACTTTCATAAGTCATGGTAGACCAACTAGTCTTGATGTCAACTACCTTATGTCTATTTCTCCAAAAATTTAGACTCTTTATTAAAAAAATAGATGTACTTTCTGATTTGATTTTCCTGTTCATTGCTTAGTTCTTGAAGGTCCATATTCTAACATATCATATGTAGATAAATGTATTTATTTTGAATTCCCTAAAGTATAAAGAGTTTAAATTACTGTGACTTCTGATTTAGAATGACAGAAATAATTTAGAGCTGTGGAAGTGCCTGGACATCCTAGAAGGAAGTAATACTCAATTATAAACTTAATTTCATAAGCTTAAAACCACAATGTGTGTGTGTGTGTGTGTGTGTGTGTGTATATATATATATATATATATATATATATATATATCCCTAAATTAGGCAGCCTAGACTAAGTAAGTTTTTGTCAGACATCTAGTTTAATTATAAGAAATTAATAAAATCAGTTAGCAAAACACTTATATTAATAAGGTACTATAGAGTACAATAAATATGCAGAGTTAAGGTCATTCTATATTCATTATCCCACTTAATTCTCAATTCAACACTGGGAGGTAAATTTTCTTATTCCTGCTTACAGATTAGAAACGTAAAGTTTATGGAAGACAAATGACTTACACCAGATTTCACAGGTAGTAAATTATAGAACTCAAATTCAAATCAGAATTGTCTGAGACTAAAAGATATATTTTTCTCTTATAGAGACTGGTTTATTAAAATAACTTATTCTTTATATTTATTTGATCAAATTCCTTTTCTTTAATTGAAACAATGAAAAATAAGCCCTGGTTGGTTTGGCTCAGTGAATAGAGCATCAGCCCATGGATCAAAGGGTTGATTCTGGTAAAGGGCACATACCTGGCTATAGGTTCTATCCCTGGCCCCAGTCAGGGTCTTGCAGAAGGCAACCAATCAATGTGTCTCTCTCACATAGATGTTTCTCTCTCTCTCTTTCTTTCTCCCTTACATTCTATCTAAAAATCAATGGGAAAATGTCCTCAGGTGAGAATAAGAAAATAGAAAAAAAAACACAGAACTTATATGCATGTACACATAACCGATAGACATGGACAACAAAGCTGGGGATGGGGTGGGGAGGATGGGGAGAAGGATGTCAATGGGGAAAAAAGGAGAAACATCTGTAACAAGAGTAAATTAATAAAAAAAATAAATAATTAATTAATTTAATTTAATTAAACCTAAAAAATCAAAATTTAACTTAGCATTTATTCCTTGATGATTTCTAATTTGTAAAACATAGTTGTTGTTTTAATTTAATAATTTTTTGAGACCAAGACTTACGTTTTAGTTAAAAATGAGGACAACTTTTTAATGCAAAGATCACAGACTCAACATGCATCTCCTGAAACATGCATCTTGTTCTCTTATATTCACTAAATTCTCAACTCTGTTTCAACACTCTAAATATACATATTTTTTAACTACATAACACACAGTATATATCCTTTGTCCAATGTCTGTAAAACCTCTGACTTCCTGCCAGAAAATACTGCTGAATGCTATTTTTACAGTCTCAGCTGTTGAAAGAAACACAATGCAGCAGTAGTAGAAAATAAAATCAAAGTATATTGGGAGAAGTACTATGCTGATTAATGCCAAATAGATTACAGTAGTCATTATAACAATTATTATCAAGGTTCTGTTAGGAAATTTTTCAAGTAGGACTACTATGTTCTAAAGTGAAGGATAAGTGAGTTGAAAAATTATAGTTATCTAAAATTATTGAATGTGAGATATTTTAAACAAATACATGAAAAAGTATGCAATATTGAAAAATGGATCTCTCCTGTAAAGTTTCAAAATGTTTGGGTCTGATAGGAAGTTTATTTAAGTTCATGTTAGAATAATCTAAAATTATATATTGGGGATAAAATCAGCTAGAAGATGGCGGTAGGCAGGGCTGGAGGGAGGGTGAGTGTGAGAGAAAATGAGCTACTGTGTGAGATACTGTGAATGGACGTGAAGGTGGACGACCAAACCCGAGAAGTGCAGAGTCACAGAACAGAAAGTTCTTGTACTATGGACAGGAACAGCTAGCTACCACGGTAAGCAGCTCTTCGGGGCACTTCTCCCTGCACCGCAGGGAGGTCCCACCATTTTGGAAGATCTGGTGACTTCCTTGGGAGGCGGCAGTGGGAGAGGCTAGGGCCCAGCAACCTGAGCCCACCAGTGCACCTGGCACCATCAGACCAGTGGACACTCTGTGTCAACTCAGACCAGTACACAGTAATGGAGCTCTCAAGGTGCAAGTCATGGAAGCTGCGGACATCCAGGAGCCCAGCACCATCCCCCAAAGTAGAAACGCTATCAGAATCAAGTTAAGGCCTGTGCAACCTAGCTGCGCACAAGTAGGCTTAAAGGATGTGAAAATGGAGGTGGAGTGAATAGAAGCTACACAGACGCTATCCCAAGACCAAACGGAAATTACAACTAAAATAAAGATAAATCCTTGGAAAAAAAAACAACAACAACAATAAAGCAGCAGGACAGGACCATATAATCAGGGAAACTGTTAGGATCTGCAGAGGCGTGAGAGGGTGGCAGGATGGGAGCCCAGGGACAGCAGCAGTATTAGCTGTGATCAGCGCACTTGGGGAAGAAAGACTGACCCGCTCCACAGTGCAGACAGCATGGACAGAGTGCTAAAATAGCCACAGCCACTCAACTGGGGCTACAACAGAGGGAGGGCAGACTAAGCCGAACTCTGTGGGGACACTCGAGATTTGGAGAGCACTCAGAGTTGTTGCTGAGTTGCAATCACAAAAGACAGTGGCTAGTGTTCCTTCACTGAGCTGTGGGGAAAAGCAGCACCCAACCTTGAAGATTCAGGCTTTACTAGGTGAGGCAAAAAATGCAAATTGAGGTTCATTAACAACCAGCATCTATCCCACCCTCTGTAAATCCTCTTATGGAGAACACCAGGGCTACATTACAAGGCACTGAGTAACTGAGACTACTAGCTTCTAGGAAAAAGCTAGAGAATAACTGAACATTTCCTGGGCTTGCAAATCTACCTCCAAAATTAAGATTTGACAGTGGTGTTTAACGTGGACCCACCCAGGCTCACTGCAACCCAGTAGAGGAAGCCACAAACACTGGAACACCAACACCCACAGGGAAAATTTGGCAGGCTCCAAAACCCACTGAGATAGCCAAAATGGTTAAATAAGCAAACAAATCCCAAAGAAAGATCAAGAGAACTCTATCGATGATGAGATCAATGAAATGCAGCTAAGCAAATGATCAGAGGTATAGTTCAGACTTCAAAATGAAGGCCATAACTAGAAACAAAGAAGGCCACTACGTATTGAAAGGATCTATCCAACAGGAAGTTGTAACCTTGGTAAACATATATGAACTCAATATAGGAGCACCAACATATATTAAAAATCTTCTGGAAGACTTCAAAGGAGAAATCAACAGCAATGCAATCACAGCAGGGGATCACAACACCCTGCTGACACTGCTGGATAGATCTTCTAGACAAAACATTAATAAGGAAACACAGATTCTAAATGAAGCATTAGATCAAATGGATTTAATAGATATCTACAGAGAATTGCACCCCAAAACAGCATAATTCACATTCTTCTCAAGTGCACATGCGACATTCTCAAAGATAGACCACATGTTAGGGCACAAACTCAGTCTCTACAAGTTCAAGAAGATTGAAATCATATCAAGCATCTTCTGAGATCACAATGGCATGCAACTAGAAATCAATTTCAGCAAAAACATGCAAAGACATTTGAAAATATGGAGGCAAAATAGCATGTTATGGAACAATGAATACGTTACTATGGAGATCAGGGAAGAAATTACAAACTTCCTGGAAACCAATGGAAATGAACACACAACAACACAAAATCTATGGGATGCAGCGAAAGCAGTTCTGAGAGGGAAGTTCATAGCAATACAAGCCTACCTCAAGAAACAACAACATTTCCTAATAGACTATCTAACCTCACAAATTAAAGAACTAGAAAGCAAAAAAAAAAAAAAAAAAAAAAAAAAAAAAAGAATACCCAGAGCAAGTAGAAGGAAGGAAGTAGTAAAGATCAGGGCAGAAATAAACGACATAGAGTCCAAAAAACAACAATTCAAAGGATCAATGAAACAAAGAGCTGGTTCTTTGAAAAGATAAACAGATTGATGGTCCCTTAGCTAGACTCACCAAGAAAAAAAGAGAGAGAACCCAAATACACAATATTAGAAATGAAAGAGGAGAAATAACAACTGACACCACAGAAATACAGAGGAATGTTAACAAATATTATGAACAATTATACGGCAACAAATTTGACAATCTAAGCGAAATGGAAAAATATCTAGAAACACATAGTCTCCCTAAACTGGACCGGGAAGAGATGGAAAACTTGAACAAACCAACAACACCAAAAGAAATTGAAGATGTAATCAAGACTCTCCCAGCAAACAAAAGTCCAGGCCTGGACGGCTTCGCGGGGGAATTTTACCAAACATCCAAAAAAGAACTAATACCCATACTTCTCAAACTATTTCAAAAAATTCAACAAGAAGGAAGACTTCTGAAATTGTTTTATGAGGCCACCATAATTCTAATTCCCAAACCAGAAAAAGATACTACTAAGAAAGAAAACTACAGAAAACTGATGAACATAGATACCAAAATCCGGAACAAAATACTAGCAAATCAAACCCAGCAATACATCAAAAAAATTATTTACCATGACCAAGGGGGATTCAACCCAGGGATGCAAGGTTGGTACAATATTCACAGATTAATAAATGTGATACACAACATAAAGAAAATAAAAGATAAAAATCACATGATCCTATCAATAGATGCTGAAAAGGCATTCGACTATATCCAGCACCCATTTCTGATAAAAACGCTCAGGAATCTGGGTATAGATGGACCATATCTCAACACAATAAAGGCCATATATGAAAGACCTACATCCAACATCATACTCAATGGGCAAAAATTAAAAGCATTTTCCTTAAGAACAGGAACAAGACAAGAATGCCCACTTTCGTCACTGTTATTTAACATAGTACTGGAAGTCTTAGCCAGAGCAATCAGACAGGAAGAAAAAATAAAACGGGTCAAAATTGGAAAAAAAAAGGAAGTAAAACTGTCATTATCCACAGATGACATGATACTATACATAGAAAACCCCGTAGACTTCATCAAAAATTTACTAGAATTAATAAATGAATTTGGCAAAGTAGCAGGATATAAAATTAACATCAAGAAATCAATGGCCTTCTTATACACCAACAATGAACTAACAGAAAGAGAAATTAAAAAAAAAAATTAAGATACCCAAGAATAAAGTTAACCAAAGAAATAAAGGACCTATTCGCAGAAAACTATAGGTCATTGAAAAAAGTAAATAGAGGAAGATATAAAAAACTTGAAAGTACATACCATGCTCATGGACTGGGAGAATTAACATCATTAAAATGTCCATACGACCCAAAGCAATCTATAGATTCAATGCAATCCCCATCAAAATACCAACGACATACTTTACAGAACTAGAACAAATACTTCAGAAGTTCATATGGAACAAAAAAAGACCTCAAATAGCCACAGCAATCTTGAAAAAGAAGAACAAAGTTGGAGGGATCACATTACCAGATTTCAGGTTATACTACAAAGCCACTGTAATCAAAAGAGTCTGGTACTGGAACAAGAACAGTCACATAGATCAATGGAACAGAATAGGGAACCCAGAAATGGACCCAAAACAATATGCTCAATTAATATTTGACAAAGGTGGCAAGAGCATACTGTGTAGTCAAGATAGCCTCTTTAATAAATGGTGTTGGGAAAATAGGGCTGCTGCATGCAAAAAAATGAAACTAAACCATCAACTTACACCATACACAAGAATAAACTCAAAATGGATAAAAGATTTAAATGTGACTCATGAATCCATAAAAATTTTAGAAGAAAATGTAGGCAACACAATTTTAGACATCATGCACAGCAGAATTTTTGCTGATACATCACATAAAGCAACAGAAACAAAGGAGAAAATGAACCCATGGGACTACATCAAAAGCAAAAGCTTCTGCACAGCAAAAGAAACAACCACCCAAATGGAAATACAACCTAATGAATGGGAGAGCATATTTACCAATAATACATCATATAACGGGTTGATTTCCAATATATATAGAGTGCTCATACAGTTCAACAAAAGGAAGACAACAATCCAATTAAAAAATGGGAAGAGGAAAAAATCAACATCTCTCCTATCAGGACATACAAATGGCTTAGAGATAAATGAAGAAATGCTCAACATCATTAATCATCAGAGAGATGCATATTAAAACAACAATGAGGTATCACCTCACACCTGTAGAATGGCCGCCATCAACAAGTCATCAAACAACAAGTGTTGGCAAGGGTGTGGAGAAAAGGGGACTCTAGTACACTGCAGGTGGGAATGCAGACTGGTGTAGCCACTATGGAAAACAATATGGTGTTACCTCAAAAAATTAAAAATTGAACTTCTATTTGACTCAGTGATCCCACTTCTAGGGATATACCCTTAGAAGACTGAAACACCAATCAGAAAGAATATATATACCCCATGTTCTTAGCGGCACTATTTACAATAGCTAAGATCTGGAAACAGCCCAAATGTCCATCAGTAGACGAATGGACAAAAATGCTATGGTACATATACACAGTGGAATACTATGTAGCTGTAAGAGAGAAAGATCTCTTATCCTTTGAGACGACATGGAGGGACCTGTAGAGTATTATCCTAAGCAAAACAAGCCGAGCAGAGAAAGACAAATATCACATGATCTCACTTATTTGTGGAATATAATGAACATAACAGTCTGAGGAAGGGGGTAATCCCAAAGACGTGGAAGTGGGGTACAGATTGACAATCCCCAGAAGAGGGGGTGGTGGGGGAGAGATAAACCACAGAACTTATATGCATGTGTGCATGAACAATGGACATGGACAACAAAGCTGGGAACAGGGAGGGGAGGGATGGGGAGGGGCAAATCAGTGGGGTGAAAGGAAAAACATCTGTAACAAAAATAAATTAATTAATTAAAAAATAAAAATAAAATTATATATTGGGCTTATTATTTAACTGTATTGCAATAATTTAGGTGCTGTAAACAAATTATTGTCACTATTTTCTCCTACCTTGAAAATACTTCACGTTGGCTTGATTTGTATATTAAATAAATATTTACATAATACATATGTCCACTAATGAAATAAATAAAAGTGATGACACTATTTCTATAATTCAAAAATTAAGGCTCTTTCTCAATTCTTTTTTTTTTAATCTTCACTTGAGGACTTTTTTTTTTCCATTTATCTGAAGATAAAGCAGGAGGAAGAAAGGGAGGAAGAGAGGAAAAGAGAAATATCAATATGAGAGAACACATCAACTGGTTGCCACCCACCCGACCCCACCTAGGGCTGGGGATGAACCACAACCAAGGTACACGCCTTTAGCGTGAACCGAACCTGGGACTCTCTGGTCCACTGGTAGATGCTCTAACTGCTGAGCCAAAGTTGCCGGGCTCAAGTCTTCTTTAGGAAGAATACTTTAAGCTTAATTACTCAAGCTTGAGTTATAACAGGAGTAATGAGGCATTTTTAGCAAACATACTAGAAGTTATACACATAATTATCCAAAGTATCATTTGCTGTAGTGTGCTTGGAAGGTTATATGCTGATTATTATTACCAAGGTAATTACCATATGGAAGTTATAAAAAAACTGTCCAATATTATCAGTAAATTCAAATGAAAATATTAAAGTTCTCTCCAAAGAACTGAATGTAATGACCTAAGAAATGCTGTATGATGACAGTACATTTCTCCCAAAACCATTTTGGGAATCAGATTTAATCTGAATCAGCTTGATTCAGGTAGTCTAAGAATGCTGCATCCATAGTTATTTAAAAGTTAGATGTTAGAATGATTATTTAGAGTCAGCTCTCTGTCAAGCATAATCTCTAATTTTATTGTGAGTTCTACCTTGAGAAGCAGGTAATAAGGTGTTACACATGCTTTTCCTCTGAACAATAGATACCCCTATATTTTAGTATCATAGCCAGAAATTTTTTTCAACTCTTTAGTTTAAAAGTAAAGCTATTTAGTCCCCAAATCTGGGACATAATGACATCTCATATATACCCATAATTAAATGAGCAAATGAATCCTGGCCGAATGTTGGAGATGTTTCAAGAACAGTCTGGAATTCAGCAATAACATAGCCTGAAGCCCTTGAAATTTGGACCATCAACTCAACCTTGTGAAGCTATTTAGCTTCCCAAATTCTAGTTCTTATCATTTTATGGAAATAACACCAGAAAATCACGATATTAAATATATTCACTGACATCAAGTATAGCTTTAACGCAGTGGTTCTCAACCTGTGGCTCCTGACCTCTTTGGGGGTCGAACGACTCCTTTACAGGGGTTGCCTAAGACATAACAGTAGCAAAATTACAGTTATGAAGTAGCAACAAAAATATTTTTATGGTTGGGGGTCACCACAACATGAGGAACTGTAGTAAAAGTTTGCAGCACAAGAAGGTTGAGAACCACTGCTTAAAGAGTCTTTTCCAACATATTTGTTTTCATTAATATAGGAGTAAAATTCCCCTCAAAAGGTATCTGATGAATGGATAAAGAAGATGTGATATATATAATGAAATACCACTCAGTAATAAAAAATAAGAAATCTTGCCATTGTGACAACACTGGTGGTTCTTGTGGGTATTATGCTAAGTGAAATAAGTCAGCCAAAGAGATTATCATGTGATTTGACTCATATATAGAATAAAAACAAACAAACAAATTGAACACAAAGTTACAGATACAGAAAACATATTGGTGGTTACCAGAGGGCAAGGCGGTGGGGAAGAAGGAAAAATAGGTAGAGGTGGTCAATTGTTTGCTGACAGATAGAAAGTAGACGTTTGGTGGTGAGAACATGGTAGTGTATACAAATGTCAAATTATAATGTTGGACACCTGAAATCTTATATAAATGTAATAAACCAATACAACCTCAATAATAAATAAACAATGAAACAAATAACTAAAAGACTAATTATTAAAGAAAAGGTATCTGAGAATTGCATCCTCTTATTCCCCAAGTTGTAATTTCTTGATTATCCATGAAGAGTAGTAGAGTCAGATAGAAAAAATATGGTGAAACATTTTAAATGCAATTTAATTTATTAAATTAGATATAATTGTCATATAATAAAACAGGTGGAAGTCTAATAGTGAAAGTCTATTAAATTGTACAAGGATGTTCATGAAAGTGCCAGAAGAGTATCATTTTACTGGTTAGTGTTATTAGTAATAGGAGAAAAGGGCAATGTTGCATGTAAATTTTAAAACTGAAATTGTTTACAAATGTTAGTATAGATGAAGATTTCAATATAAAATGTTATTTCTTATCCATAGCAATACTTAACTTTAGGCATAAATGGAACTCCCATAGATTTTGGCCTTGTGTCTAATCAGGTTTGGAATTGGGTATGAACTGTTCAGTTTATTTTGAAATATCCTATAGGGTCTCATCCAATTGTTACATGCCATTTGAAACACTAAATTCAAAGATAGACGCCTTGTGATAATATTAGAGAGGAAAGCTAAAAATATAGAAATGTCAGTTAAGTTTAATTTATAATTTTAATCGAAAACACCAAGGATTATAAAGTATAGAGGAGTCATATCAATGATCTAGGAAAAAAAAAAAAAAAAAAAACTTCTGGTGAGTGAATATCAGACTTCAGAGATTCAAATATTCTGAGAAAGTGATGCTGAATATGATTTTCTTATTAGTGAAGATAGCCTAGGCATGAATGAGCATTCCTTTAAGAAGCAGTAAAATATGTCCCATTTTTAGGGTACCTATACATATTCATATATACATATACACATACGCACATTTTATTCAAAGTAATATTATATTGACAGTGGTGTGCAGTCTAAAATCTCATTGTTTGTATTCATAACTATACTTGTACCATGATGCATATGCTCAGCTTTCTTGCAGTATTAGAATGAGACAATTTTCTAGTAGGTGTTTAATTGATTTTTAATGAGTTACATATTGTTCAGTCTGCTAGGTCAATAGCTCATTGTGATGACAAAAAGATGTGTTTAAAGTTTTATTTTGGAGTCTATATGACCTTGTATGCATTTGGTCATTGTCGCATAAATTAGTATTTATAAATTTGAAGTGTGTATTAATATGATGCAACTTAAAAATTATAGGCAAGAAGGAGGAATAATCCAAGCTATGGGTCTAAATAAAACTATGTCTTTACAACAGCCAAAATAATCAAAAAAATAAAAATGTATAGTTGACAGAATATTGCAGATAAATTACATAAGGCAAATGAGCAATAAAAATATAATATCTATTCAAAATCAAAGTGTTCAATTATACAAATAAAGTAATTAAGAGTGAATATTCATAAGTAGATTCAGATGAAGATAGGACAACTGACTGGTAAAGTTCTTCTAGAGTGATACATCCTGATGGAATGATAATTATAGACTGTGTGCCACATTACATGAAAGGCAGAATTTATTTGACAACCCCATATAAATTCACACCCCTTATCATATACTTTTGTAATATCAAAATCAGAACTAATTTTTTTTTCATGAAAATTCCTACAAGTAGGTTGAAAATTCTCCCTGAGTTCTAAATTTTAGTAACCACAGTTCCTCATCATTCTTGTTTTATCCTCTTCTAAATAGTGTCTAAAGAGCAGTTTAATCACAATTATTTTGACTATTCACATGGCAATTATGTTCACAATATTGACAAATTATGCTGCTTTGTCATAAGTACTTTAAATAATTTTAGTACTTGTCAGAGATCTCTAAATCAGATTATTTAATGTAAAATAAAATTTAGGGTATCTACACCCAAATCATATTATATTATGTCCTTGATGTGACATCACTTTAGTTGATAGATGATAACATTACAGACAAAGAAGCCTATTTTATCAAAGGATTATTCCTGTCATGGTATAGGAGATTTGGTGTCACTCACTAGCAGCTAGTAACATTTTTTTTGCAAATTTAGGGAATTAGGGGTTAGGCTAGATGACTGGGTATCATAAACAGTTTGCTTCCTTCAGTACTTTAACACAGATGAACATAGGACTTTTTCCCATTTTAAAATTTTATATGTGATTTTTCTAAGTTGCCTGTGATAGAAATATGTCCACCCATCCCTTTCTGGTTGTTAAACTAGCTTCTAAATTGTAGAAAATATTTGTTACTTCTTCTCAATCCCATGATAGCAAAGAGACATTTCTTTTTACACCCCAAATTCTGTTTCTCAATAAAAGAGGTATATTCTACTATAATATATCATGAATATCAAGATTGTCAACATTTATAATACTATCAATGAGATATTGACTGATATATTAATAATAATGTATCAGAAAACATGAAGATAGTAGCCCTGATCGGGTTGCTCAATTGGTTGGAGCATCATCCTGTACACCATAAAGTCAAAAAGTTATATGTTCAATTCCCAGTCAGGGTGCATATGGGAGGCAATCAATGAATGTTTCTCTCTCACATTGATGTCTCTCTCTCTCTCTCTCTCTCTCAAAAGAATCAATAAAAACATATCTGGGTGAGGATTAAAAAAAGAGAAAATGTGAAGATTGTAGATGCTATAGATCTCCTCAAATGGTTTCTCCATAGTAGCTGTAAATTACTAATAGTCTCCTCTAATTTAATAATCCAAAATCTAATGTCTTATCTTCTCTCTGCCAAAAGAGTCCAGTCTTTTCCCATATCAGCTTATGACAACTCTTTCTCACTCCCCAAATCTTTCCATCAATAAAATGTTTTGGTTCCCATCTTCCATATATGCAAAGCGTATAACAGTTTCTCACAGCTTCCACTTCTATTGCCATGATCTAAGAAACCAATCATTCTTGATTTATTTAAAGCCTACTAATTGCTCTATCTGCTCCCACCTTTGCTCAATCCCAGGTCTGCCTACTTACACAGTCTAGTATTAGCATGGCAACAAACAGATCTTTACCTAAGTCAGATCTTGTCATCCCAATGGCTCTCAGTCTCATTTTTGTAAACAAATATACTGACCATAATCCAAACACTAAACAATATTCTTGGTCGTCCTTATTTTTCTTTGACTTGATTTCTTATTATTTTTACCTTATTATATTTTCTCTAGCTACATCCTTGAGTTTCTCCAAAAAAAGTTTCCCTCTCTTTGGGCATTTGCATTTTCTATTGTTTCTATAATGCCAAAACAAAATTTATATATATATTTAATATATATCTATTGTATTTTTATTATACCTAGTAAAAAGATAAATAATTCATGTTATTTGGTTTCTGAAGTTTGGCATCTCTAAGTTGCCAATATTGTGCCATAGAAGCAATATAAAGCATCTTAAGTTACCAATGACCAATTTACACATTGGTAAGATATGGTTCTACAGGTTTATTATAGTTCATGAAAAACCTACCTATGCTATACTACAATAGTATATAATAGAGCATTAAAATACATAAATGCTGGCTGCATTTGGATATCTTTGTGTGGGGTATCTATGATATTTAGAAAGTGATGGTAGAGAGGTGTTTTCAACTCAAAGTCATTTAATTAGAAAACTTTAAAAAAGTGTGGACTTGTGGACATACATATGTGTTGAAGAGGTGAGAGTGTTTATTGGAAATAGGTACCCATTCTTTGAGATTTATAACTTTCATAATTTCTAGAGATAAATAAAGCATAGTATACACAGAGAAAATAAGAAACTTGGTCTTTAGTTTCTTATATTTTCAAAGAACCAATATTTATTTAAACAATGCTACTCTTCTGATAAATCGATCAATATTCTTTAGATACTCACAATTTCTTAAGTGTTATTAAGAAACTACAGAGTAGGCCCTCTTAATTAGGAATATAACGTAAGATCATAATGAGACAACATGTTGTATATTGCTTTTTGTTTTGTTCTGTTTTGCATTAGTCATCAAATACAATCCACAAAGAAATCAAATATTCAAAACAAATCAAGAATAACTTTTACATTAATATCAATAAAAGAACTGTGTGTCCTAAAGATAAATGCTTGTAGTAGAGAATCCAAATTATTATTTAAGATAGGGAATATTTCTCCAATGTGAAATAACTACAATGTCCAGTTCAGAAAGGAAAAATGTATTTGAAATTCTTTTTTGTTATAAAATACTCCTTTTAAAGTACATTAAAAATATTAAAACCTGGAACTAAATAGAGTAGCATTTGTTTTTTCAGAAGGCTCTGTCTCAACTGTGCTTGTTAACAAAAAGCCCATTACAGTAAAATAGAAGCTGGCATTTATTCCATGCTGTTATAAACAGGTTTGTACAGCATACTTGAAGTGTATTTTTCTTGATAATTTGTATTGTACAGTACAAGGCCTCCTACTGAATGAAGCAAATTATGATAATAGCAACCATCAAAGTTCTAATACTTCAAGTCCTAAGAAAGTTGGCTCCAGGCAAGGGGGTGGGGGCATACTATGTACTATTGGTTGGTATTATCAATTTTCTTCTACTTTGCCTTGGCTGTTTTACTTTTATGGCATTAAGAAGTGTTACTATGTCAAATTAGTCTCCATAGATTTAAATATTATGATTTAAACATTTCCTTCTATAAATGTCCATTTTAGGAGGCAGAGGTTAATATAAAACACCTGAAGGAAAAAAGAAAATTTTAGTTGGAACTATAAGACTTAACAAAACCTGGAGCCTGTGCCTAATCCAGATATGTGTGGTGTAATTACTATTTAAATATTATTTTTGAAATGTTATGTATATATTTTTATACATTTTGTAAATGAATAAATTATGTCTTTTACATATGCTTATCGTATAATTTTTTGTGAACCAAAGGTACAATAGTAACCAACTTTTTCAAAAACTACCAATTTGAGGATCTAAGGAACATTTTAACTTAGTTCTAAAAGAACGTTTTAGATAACTCTTGATTGATTTTTAAATAATTCACTTCAAAAAAGATTTAAATTTTTAAAAAACACAAATTTTGAAAAATCTTCTGAAGGAAATCACTCCAAAATAAAAACTTTAGATTCTTTTCAAAAAATTAATGTTTTATTTTGCTACAGAGCTTTGCTTACCCCAAATCCAGAAGAATATGTGTTCCTTCTGCTTAGCTTCTTAGAGCAGAAGTAATTTATTCCTGAATACACACTTACATGTTGATTATGGTAATACTAGCTTATTTACAAAAGGAAAAAACAGTATGCACTAATGAAGAGTGGTGGGATTCTATTCTCACTGGGTATAATTAAGAATCATTAAGAGCTACCTAGTCTTTTGTAGCATCAATACAGTCTTCTGATGTTCAGTCCATATTTTCTCATACTTCATATTTAATTAATCTCAATGATAATAAATTGATGTTTTTGTCACATTGTTTTAAGTTTAACCTTGAAATAGCATTATTATGTTTTGTTCTTTAAAAAAGAAGAAAATATTTATGGGACTCCTCAATTTAATCAGGTATACATTTTAAGCCATGAATAAAGATCTACTATTCTGTGACATTTCAAAGGGTGAAATTAGCATATTTATTAATTGTGTTTCTACCTGCATTTCTATTCCCAAAGCTAATTAATTTGAAGAAGTCTGGTTTAATTATGTATGTTATAGTCATTTCTGCAAGATACTGGACAAAGAAACCCATTTAAATATAATACCACAAATACTCCATGGCTATGACATATTTTTATACTCATATAAACTATATTATGTCAGTTTTTTCTGATTAATATTTTCATTGACATTTTATCAGTAAGGGTTCAATTAGAGAAGCAGAACCAACAGGATCCTCTGGGTCCATCCGTGTTGTCACAAATGCAGAATTTTATTATTTTTTTATGGCTAATATTCCATTGTGTGTGTGAGATATATATATCACATTTTATTTTGGCACTCATCTGTCAATGGACACCTAGGTTGCTTCCTGAATGTTATAAATAATGCTACAATAAACATAGGGGTGCATATATATTTTCAAATCAGTGGGGTGTTTTGTTTTGTTTTGTTTTGTTTTGTTTTGTTTTATCAGGAAAATGACCAGAAGTAGAATTGTTGGGTCATATGGTAATTATAATTTTAATTTTTTGAAGAACCTCAATATTGTTTTCCATAGTGGATGAAAAATTTACAATTCCACCAACAGTGCACAAATATTCCCTTTGTTCCACATCCTTGCTCATACTTGGAATTTACTGTCTCCTTAAACTTTTTTTATTGTTGAGAGTATTACAAATGTTTCCCCATTTCCCTCAATATTTCTGCCCCACTCCCATCTCCCACCTCAACTCAGGCCTCCACCTGTCTATTGTCTGTGTCCATAGGCTATGCTTATATGCATATAAATTCTTTGAATAATCTCTTCCTGCCCTCTTTCCCAGCTTTCCTCTGAGATCTGTCAATCTGTTCCATGCTTGCATGTCTGTGGATTTATATTTTCACCAGCTTATTTTGTTCATTGGATTCCACATATAAGTGAGATCATGTGATATTTGTCTTTCTCTGACTGGCTTATTTTACTGAACATAATAATCTCCAGGTCCATCCCTGCTGTCTCCAAGAGTAAGAGATATTTCTTTTCTTTACAGCTGCATCATGTTCCATTGTGTAAAATGTACCACAGCTTTTTTATTCACTCATCTACTCATGCACACTTGGGCTGTTTCCAGATTTTAGTTATTGTAAATAATGCTCCTATGAAAATAGGGTGCATATAATCTTTCTGATTGCTGTTTCAGGATTTTTAGAATATATTCCTAGAAGTGGGATTATTGGGTCAAATGGAAGTTACATTTTTAATTTTTTGAGGAATCTCCATACAGTTTCTCATAGTGGCTGTACTAGTCTGCATTCCAAACAGAAGTGTACTAGATTCCCCTCTTCTCCACATCCTCGCCAACATTTGTCATTTGTGGATTGTTGATAGTAGCCATTCTGACAGATGTGAAGTGATATCTCATGGTAGTTTTAAATTGTATCTCTCTGATGATTAGTGAAGTTGAGCCTCTTTTCATATGTCTGTTGGCCATCTCTATGTTTTATTTAGAGAATTGTCTATTCAGGTCCTTTGTCCATTTTAAATTGGATTGTCTTCCTCTTGTTGAGATGTATGAATTATTTGTATGTTTTGGAAATTAACCCATTATCAGATGTATCACTGGTGAATATGTTCTCCCATACTGTAGGTAACTTTTGCTTTTAAGGGTGGTTTCTCCGGACCGCAGGCCGACGCTCTAACCGCTGAGCCAAACCGGCCAGCGCAAGGGTGGTTTCTTTTTCTTGTGCAGAGGCTTTTTAGTTTGATGCAATCCAATTTGTTTATTCTATTTTTTCCTTTGTTTCTCTTGTCCCAGGACATGTATTTGTTGCATTCAAAATGATCAGAAACATGAAGAAAGCATCTGCAGGCAAGATGTATTTAAGATGAATGGAGGGCTACAGCTAGCTCAGGCATGTAGTATTGATCTCAGGCTCACCATGGCTTTTATTACAAAGTTTAACAATTACATCTGAAGAGTATGTGACTAACTATATTAGCACAAACAATGCTTAGCAAATGGAGATTATCTTTATGTTAATATCTAACCTTTATCTACATGCTCACAAGCAATGCTTGGTAAACGAATGACTAATTCTATGTTAACATCTAACTTCTTACTATATGTGCACAAATAATGCTAATCAAGCAGTGACTAGTTCAAAGGCTATTATCTAATCTTTAAGGTTTGCTTACTCTATAGTGGAAACAAATGGGCCTCATGAACCTTTGAGACAATTCCAAGAATTTGTTTCAGGAACTGTTTGCAGTTCCTTGATCTGTATGAGTCCTTTGCAAGATCACACAGAAAACTCATCCTTGGCTGTACTCTAGTTCTTAAAGATCCATCATGTATTGGTGAAAATTCTGCTATGTGAAATATCTAAGATTTTACTGCCTATGTTTTCTTCTAGACATTTTATGGTTTCATGACATAAATTTAAGTCTTTCATTAATTTTGAATTTATTCTATTGTATGGTGTAATTGGTGATCCAATTTCATATGTTTTTGCATTTCTCTGTCCAAGTTTCCCAACACCATTTATTAAAGACACTGTCTTTAATGTATGCCCTTGCCTCCTTTATCAAATATCAATTGACCATAATGGCATGTGTCGATTTTTGGGGTTCTGTTCTGTTCCATTAATCTATATGTCTGTTCCTGTGCCAGTATCAGGCTGTTTTGATTACAATGACTTTGTAGTATAGTTTGATCCTTCCAATGACAGTATTGTAATCCCTCCAATTTTGTTCTACTTTCTCGAGATTGCTGCAGCTATTCTGGGTATTTTTTGGTTCCATATAAATTTTCAGAGTATTGATTCTAGTTCTGTGAAATATGCTGTTGCTATTTTAATAGGGAGTGCCATGGATCTATAGATTACTTTGGGTGGTATGGACCTTTTAATGATGTTAATTCTTCCAATCCATGAACATGATATATTGGCCCACTTGTTTGTTTCTTTATATCTTTTTTAGATTTCCTGTAGTTTTCTGAGTACGTGTATTTTACTTCCCTGGTTAAGTTTATTCCCATGTACCTTATTTTTTGTTGTTGTTGCAGTGGTAAATGGTATTGTTTATTGTTAGTTTTTAGTTTCTTTTTCTGAGAGTTTATTATTGATGTATAAAAATGTCATCAACTCTCGGACATTAATTTTGTATTCTGCTACCTTGTGAAATTCAATTATTAAATCTAGTAGTTGTTTGTTGGAATCTTTAGGGTTTTCTATGTAGTATGTCAGGTCATCTGCAAATACTGACAATTTTACTGCCTCCTTTCCAATTTGGATGCTTTTTAATTTTTCTTCTTGTCTGATCACTGTGGCAAGGACTTCCAGTACTGTACTGAATAAGAGTGGTGAAAGCTAACAAATCTGTCTTGTTCCTGTTTTTAAGGGAAATGCTTTTAGGTTTTGCCCATTGAGTATTATGTTGCTTATAGGTTTGCCATATATGGCCTCTATTATGTTAAATTTTTTCCCTCTATTCCCACTTTGCTGAGAGTTTTTATAAAAAATGAGTGCTGGATGTTATTGAATGCTCTTTCTGCATCTATTGATATGATCATGTGATTTACATCCTTCATTTTGTTTGTGTGATGTATCACATTTGTTGATTTGTGAGTATTGCAACAGCCTTGCATCCCCGGAATAAATCCACTTGGTCATGGTGTATGATCTTCACAATGTGTCGTTAGATCTGATTTGTTAATATGTTGTTGAGGATTTTGGTGTCTATGTTCAACATGTTCAACAGAGATATTGGTCTGTAAATGTCTTTCTTTGTAGTGTCTTTACCTGGTTTGGAATTAGGATAATGCTGGCCTCATAAAAGGAGCTTGGGAGTCTTCCCTCCTCTTGAATTTCCTGGAATAATCTGAGGACAATAGGTGTTAATTTGTCTTTGAGTGTTTGTTAAAACTTGCCTGTAAATCCCACCAATCCAGGACTTTTGTTTGTTGGGATTTTTTTTTTTTTTTTTTTGATTACTGCTTTAATTTTATTAGCTGTTTTCAGCCTATTCAGGTTTTGATACTTCTTAATTGAGTTTTGGAAGATTACATCATTCTAGGAATTTACCCATTGCATCCAGGTTTTCCAGTTTGTTTGCATATAGTTATTTATAGTATTTTCTTACAGCTCTTTGTATTTCTGTGGTTTCAGTTATTATATCGCCTGTCATTTCTGATTTTACTTATTTGGGTCCTCTTTGGTTCTTGGTGAGTCTGGCTAAAGGTTCATAAATCTTGTGTATCTTTTCAAAGAACCAGCTCTGGGTTTGATTCATGTTTTGTTTTGTTTTTTGTTTTGTTTTGTTTTGTGTTTTAGTCTCCTTGTCATCTATTTCAGCTCTGATCTTTATTTCCTTCTTTCTATTTCCTGTGAGGTTTTCTTGCTGTTCTTTTTCTAATTCCTTTAGTTATAGTGCTAGGTAGTTAATTAGAACTTTTTCTTCTTTGTTGAAGTATGTGTGTCTGTAATGCTATGTACTTTCCTCTCAGAATTTTGCTGTGTCCTGCAAATTTTGGGTTATTTTGTGTTCATTTTCATTTGTTTCTAGGAAGTTATTTTATTTCTTCCCTGATCTCATTAGTAACCTATTTATTGTTTAACAACATGCTATTTAGCCTCCATTTTTTTAAATGTTTTTGAGGGTTTTTTTTTGTAGTGGTTGATTTTTACTTTCATGCCATTGTTATCTGAGAAGATGCTTGATATGATTTCAATATTATCGAATTTGTAAATATGTGTTTTCTGTTTAACATGTGGTCTATCTTTGAGAATGTTCCATGTGCATTTGAGAAGAATGCACATGGAATAAAATGTTCTGATGCTTTGGAATAAAATGTTCTGAAAATGTCAATTAAATTCACTAGATCTAATATGTCATTTAAGGTGACTGTTTCCTTGTTGATTTTTGTTTGAATGTTCTTTCCAATAATAACAGTGTGGTGTTAAGTCCCCTACTAGGACTGTATTTCTGTTGATCTCACCCTTAAAGTCTATCAAGAATTTTTTTATGACTTTAGGTGCTCCTATATTGGTTGCATATATATTTACAAGTATTATATCCTCTTGTTGGATCTATCCTTTCAGTATTATGGAGGGATCTTTTTTTTTCTCTTGTTATGATTTTTATTTTGACATTTATTTTGTCTGAAAGAAATATTGCTACCTTTGCTTTTTTTTTTAGTTTCCATTTGTATGGTATATAAATTTTTCCATCCTTTTACTTTCAGCCAGTGTGACTCTTTTGTTCTGAGGTGAGTCCCTTGTAGACAACATATATATGGATCGTGTTTACTTATCCTTTCAGTTGCCTTATGTCTTTGATTGGAGCATTTAATCCATTTACATTTAAGTTTGTTATTGATATGTATTTATTGAATGCATTTTTTCTTTATTCTTATGTTTCTTTCTCTATTTATTTCTTCTTCTTCTTAAAGCAATCCCTTTTGCATTTCTTCCAATGCTGGTTTAATGGTACTTAACTTCTTTTGACTTCTTTTGTTGGAAAGCTCTTTATTTTACCTTCAATTTTTAATAATAACCTTACTGGATAGAGAAGTCTTGCTTGCAGGTTTTTGCTTTTAATTATGTTAAATACTCCATGCCAATCCTTTCTGGTCTAAAGTGTTTCTGTTGAGAAACCCACAGACAGACTTATGGAGGCTCCTTTGTAGCTAACTAAGTGTCTCCTTGTTGCTGACTCTAAGATTCTCTCTTTGTCTTTAGCCAGGCCATTTTAATAATGATATGTCTTGGTGTGGATCTCTTTGGGTTCATCTTGATTGGGACTCTCTGTGCTTCCTGAACTTTTTATTTCACCAGGTTAGAGAAGTTTTCTGTGATTATTTTTTCAAATAGGTTGTCTATCCTTTGCTCGTATTCTTCTCCGTCTGGTACCCCTATGATGTGGATGCTATTATTGTTAGGTTGTCCCAGATTTCCTTAAATGATCCTCTTTCTTTTATAATCTATTTTTTTAATTGTTGTTACTCTGTTGGGGTTGTTTAATTTATTTTTTACCCTTGTCTTCCAAATCACTGATTCTTTCCTCTGCTTCATCCAGCCTACTTTTAATTCCTTCTAGTGTATTTTTTAATTTTAGATATGCTATTCTTCATTCCCTACTGTCTCTTATATAGAATTTGCATATCCTTTTTCATGTTGATATGGTTCTCATTAAGTTCTTTAGATATTTTAAATATTAACCCTTTATTAGATATATCATTTGTAGATATCTTCTCTCATTCAGTAAGTTATCTTTTATTTTCTTGATTGTTTCCTTCAGTGTAAAAAAACTTTTAAATTTGATGTAGTCCCATGTGTTTATTTCTTATTTGTTGCCCTTGCCTGAGGAAACATATCAAAAAAATATTGCTAAAGTAAAAATCAAAGAATTTACTTCCTATATATCCTTCTAGAAGGTTTATAGTATCAGGTCTCACATATAAGTCTTTGATACATTTAGAGTTAATTTTTGCATATGGTGTAAAAAGGTAGTTTTATTTATTTTATTTTTTTGCTGTCCAGGTTTCTCAACACCATTTATTGTAGAGACTATCTTTTCCATACTGTATATAATTGAAAATATATACATGGCTTTATTTCTGGGCTCTCTATTCAATTCCAATGTTCTATGTGTCTGCTTTACTGTCAATACCATACTCTTTTGATTTCCATTGCTTTGCAATATAGTTTGAAGTTAGAGAGCAAATACCTCCAACTTTGTTCTTCTTTATCAAAATTGTTTGGGTTATTTGGAGGTTTTTGTAGTTCCATATGAATTTCAAGATTATTTGTTTTAGTTTCGTAAAAACAAAACAAACAAAAAACTGCCATTGGTATTTGAATAGGGATTGCATTGGATCGGTACATTGCTTTGGGTAGTGTGGACATTTTAATTATATTATTCTTCTGATCAATGAGCATAATATATTCTTCAATTTATTTACTTGCATCATCTTCAATTATTTTCCTCAATGTCTTATAAATTTCATAGCACAGGTCTTTCACAAACATGGTTAAATTTATACCTAAAATTTTATTATTTTCGATGTAATTATAAATGTGATTTTTAAAAAAATTATCCCCACCTGAGGAAACTTTTTTTCAATTTGTTGTTCAGATAGAGTGGGAGAGAAAGAGAGAGAGAGAGAGAGAGAGAGAAACATAGATGTGAAATGGACACATCGAGTGGTTGCCACCCGCATGACCAACCAGGGCCAGGGACAAACTGCAACCAAGGTACGTGCCCTTAGCGGGAACCAAATCCAGGTCTCTCTGGACCACAGGCCGACACTCTAACCACTGAACCAAACCAGCCAGGGCTGATTGTTTCTTTTTTTAAATTTATTTTTATTACCTATGTCCCTCCTTCCTCCCCCGCATTGGTATCCACATCCCACTCCAACCCAAGCCCCACCCTCACCATACTGTTGTCTGTGTCCATTGGTTATATATCTATGCATATAAGTTCTTTGGTTTATCTCTTTACATCCCCCCCCCCCTTCTCTCTGAGGGTTGTCAGTCTTTTCTCTACTTCCATGTCACAGGATTTATTTTGTTTGTAATATTATTTTGTTTATTATATTCCACAAATCAGCAAGTATGAGTCCTAGATCTGTGAAATATGCCATTTAAATTTTAAAGGGGTTTATACTGATTTTATAGATTGCTTTGAGTAGTAAGGATATTTCAATTATGTTAATTTTTCCAATCGATGAACATGATATATGCTTCTACTATTTTGTATCTTCTTCTGTATCTTTTATCAATGTCCTGTGGTTTTCTGAAAACAGGTATTTTACCTCCTTGGTTAAGTTTATTCCTAGGTATCTTAATTTTTTGTTGCAATGGTAAATGGGATTATTTTGTTGTTGTTTTATTTTCTTTTTCTGATAATTCATTATTGGTGTTTAAAAATCTTATTGATTTATGGGTGTTCATTTTGTATCCTGCTATATTGCTAAATTCATCTATTAAAATAGTAGTTTCTTTGGTGAAGTCTTTAGGGTTTTCTATGTACATTATTATGTCATTTGAAAATAATGACAGTTTCAATTTCTCCTTTTCAATTTAGATGCCTTTTATTTTTATTTTCTTGTTTGATTGCTGTGGCTAAAACTTCCAGTACTTTGTTGAATAAGAGTGGTGAAAGCTAACAAACCTTGCATCCATCCCATAATCTCCACTTTGTCATAGTGAATAACTTTTTAAATATATTGCTGAATCCGATTTCATAAAACTTTGTTGAGGATTTTAGTATCTATGTTCATCAGAGAGACTGGTCTGTAATTGTCTTTCTTTTAGTGTCTTTATCTGGTTTGGGAATTAGAATTATGCTGGCCTCATAAAAAGAGCTCAGAAGACCTCCTTCAATTTTTTGGAATAGTTTGAGTAGAATAGGTGTTATTTCTTCTTTGAATGTTTGGTAAAACTCCCCTGTGAAGCCATCGGGACCAGGGCTTTTGTTTGCTTGGAGTTTAATGATTACTGCTTCTATTCCCTTAGCTGTTATCGGTCTGCACAGGTTTTGTGACACTTCTCAGTAGAGTTTTGGAAGACCATATGATTCTAGGAATTTGTCAATTTTGCCTGTTTTGTAAAATTTGTTGGCATTTCCCTGGCCAGTTTGGCTTAGCGGTTAGAACATTGGCCTGTGATCCAGAGAGACCCGGGTTCAGTTCCCGCTAAGGACAAGTGCCTTGGTTGGCGTTTGTCCCCAGCCCTGGTTGGATCATGTGGGAGCCAGCCACTCGATGTGTCCCTTTCATGTCAATCTCTCTCTCTCTCTCCTTCCCACTCTATCTGAACAAAAAATGAAAAAATGTCCTCGGATGAAGATAAAAAAAAAATTGTTGGCATATAATTTTTATGGTATTTTCTTACAATCCTTTGTATTTCTCTGGTGTTAGTTTTTACTTCACCTCTTTCACTTCGAATTTTATTTATTTGGGTCCTCTCTTGTTGTTTCTAGGTGAATATGGCTAAAGGTTGATGGGTCATTTTTATCTTTTTTTTTTTATCTTCTGAAGAACCAGCTCTTGGTTTTATTGATATATATATATAATTTGTCTCTAAGTCATTTATTTCTGCTCAAAGTTGTAGAATTAGAAAGTTTACTAGAAAACGTTCTTATTTCTTAAGGTAGGCCTATATTGCTATGAACTTCCCTCTCAGAGCTACTTTCACTGTGTCGCATAAAATTTTTGGTTGTTATGTGTTTATTTTCATTAGTTTCCAGCCAGTTTTTATTTATTTATTTATTTAGTAACTATTCATTGTTTAATAACATGCTATTTAGCTTTCATGTGTCTGAATGTTTTTGAGTGTTTTTATTGTAATTGATTTCCAGTTTCATGCCACTGTGATTCGAGAAGATGCATGATATGGTTTCAATCTTCCTGAACTTGTAGAGACTTTGTGTCTTAACTGGTGGACACTGGAGAAGAATGTATATTCTGTAGCTTTTGGGTTAAATGTCCTATAAATATCAATTAAATCCATCTAATCCAGTGTTTCAATTAGGGTTTCTGCTTCCTTGTTGTTTTTTGTCTGGAAGATCTATCCAGTGAAGTCACAGAGGGTGTTCAAGTCCCCTACTATGACTTTATTGTTGTCAATGTCTCCTGTGAAGTCCTCCTGAAATGTTTGATATATTTTGGTGCTCCCATATTCAACACATATATATTTACCAGGGATATACCTTCATGTTTTTTGTGACATAATTAGTCTCTTATTATGGCCTTAATTTTGAAGTCTATTTTATCAGATATTAGTGTTGCTACACCAGCTTTTTGGTTTTGTTTCTACTTAAATAGAAAAAAAAATTTCCATCCCTTCACTTTTATTCTGTGTGAATCTTTTCTTCTGATGTTGGTCTCTTGTAGACAGTATATATATATATGGGTCCTGTTTTCTTATCCAATCAGCTATCCTGTGTCTTTTGATTGGAGCATTTAAGCCTTTTACATTTAAGGTTATTGTTGATAGGTACTTATTTGTTGCCATTTTAATTCTTTATGCCTGTGTTCCACTCTTGCTGTCTATTTTGTTGTCCTTACAACAGTCCCTTCAGCATTTCTTGCAGTACTGGTTTGGTGGTAGTAAATTCTTTTAGTTTTTGTTTTTTTTTTTTTCTGGGGGAGGTGATCTGCAAAGCTCTTTATTTCACCTTCAATATTGAATGATCGTCTTGTTGGATAGATTAGTCTTAGATTCAGACCTTTGCTTTTTAGTACTTTATACGTTTCATGCCACTTCTGGCCTGAAGTATTTCTATGGAGAAATCAGCTGACAGTCCTGACAGTCTATTGTGAGCTGTCTTGTAGGTAACTTTCTCTCTCTCTTGCTACCTTTAAGATTCTTTATTTGTCTTAAATAGTTTCCATTTTAATTATGATGTATCTAGGTATAGGTCTTTGTGGTTCAGTTTCATTGAAATCCTTTGTGTTTCCTGGAGTTGTGTGACTTTTTGCTTCCCCAAGTTAGATTTTTTGTTATTATTTTTTCAAACAGGTTTTCTATTCCTTTCTCAGATTCTTCGCCTCCTGATATCCCTACAATGCAAATGTTTTTATGTTTCATGTTAACTCAAAGCTCCCTAAACTGTGTCCATGCTTTTACTTTTATTTATTTATTTTTTTGAGTTGCTATATGGACAGAATTATAATTTTTATCCAACATATATCTGAACAGTAATGTAATGGCTCTCTCAACATTTACATTTTTTTCTTTTCTTTCTTTTTCTTAATTTTATTTTTCTTAAATTTTTTATTAATTTATTTTTGTTACAAATGTTTCTCCTTTTTTTCTCCATTGACACTCTCCTCCCCACGCCCCTACCCCATAGTCGGCTTTGTTGTCCTTGTCCATCAGTTATGTGTACATGCATATAAGTTCTTTGGTTTATCTCTTCCCTTCCCCCACCAACCCCACTTCTGAGGTTTGTCAGTCTGTACCCTAGTTCCATGTGTCTGGGTCTACTCAATTCCTCAGACTGTTATGTTTTACAAATAAGTGAGATCATGTATTATTTGTCTTTCTCTGCTTGGTTTGTTTCACTTAGGATAATATTTTCCAGGTCCATCCAAGTTGTCTCAAAGGATAAGAGATCTTTCTTTCTTACAGCTGCATAGTACTCTATTGTGTATATGTACCACAGCATGTTTATTCATTTGTCTACTGATGGTACACTTGGGCTGTTTCCAGATATTAGCTATTATAAATAGTGCTGCTATGAACATGGGGGTACATATATCCTTTTTGATTGGTGTTTCAGGTTTCTTAGAGTATATTCCTAGAAGTGGGATCACTGTGTCAAATGGTTACTTAATTTTTAATTTTTTGAGGTAACATCATAGTGTTTTCCATAGTGGCTGCACCAATCTGCAGTCCCACCAGCAGTGTAATAAAGTACCCATTTCTCCACACCCTCTCTAGCACTTGTGGTTTGATGATTTGTTGATGGCGGCCATTCTGACAGGTGTGAGGTGATACCTCATTGTAGCTTAAATTTGCATCTTTCTGATGATTAATGATGTTGAGCATTTCTTCAAATGTCTCTTCGCCATTTCTATGTACTATTTGGAGAGGTGTCTATTTAGTTCCTCTGCTCAGTTTTTAATTGGGTTCCTTGTCTTCCTTTTGTTGAGTTGTATGAGTACACTATATATTTTGGAAATTAACCCTAATGTAATGCATCATGGGCAATGATGCTCTCCCACACAGTGGATAGCCTTTCCATTTTGATGGTTGTTTCTTTTGCTGTGCAAAAGCTTTTAAGTTTGATGTAGTCTCATGTGTTCATTTTTGTTTGTTTGTTTCTGTTGTCTTTGGTAATGTATCAGTAAAAACTGCTGTGTATGATGTCCAAAATTTTGTTGCCTACATTTTCTTCTAGGATATTTATGGATTCATGAGTCACATTTAAGTATTTTATCCATTTTGAGTTTATTCTTGTGTATGGTGTAAGTTGATGGTCTAGTTTTATTTTTTTGCATGTAGCTGTTCAATTTTCCCAACATCATTTTTTAAGGAGGCTTTCTCAACTCCACTGTATGCTCTTGATTCATTAGTCAAATATTAATTGAGCATAATGTTTTGGATCAATTTCTGAGTTCTCTGTTCTATTTCATTGATCTACGTGACTGTTTTTGTGCCAGTACCAAGCTGTTTTGATAACCTGATAGCCGGTATTGTAATCTCACCTACTTTGTCATTCTTTTTCAAATTGCTGTGGCTATTTGAGGTCTTTTTTTGTTCCATATGAACTTTTGAAGTATTTGTTCTAGTTTTGTAAAGTATGTCATTGGTATTTTGATGGGGATTGCATTGAATCTATAGATTGCTTTGGGTACTATGGACATTTTAAAGATGTTAATTCTTCCAATCCATGAACAAGGTATGTGCTTCCACTTTTAATATCTTTTTCTATTTTTTTTTTCTATTTCTTGTAATTTTCTCCAAATAGGCTGTTTATTTCTTTGGTTTAGTTTATTCCTAGGTATCTTAAATTTTTTTGCTGCAATGGTTAATGCGATTTTTTTTTAGTTTCTCTTTCTGTGAGTTCATCATTGGTGTATGAGAATGCCATCAATTTCTTGACGTTAGTTTCGTACCCTGGTATTTTGACAAATTAATTTATTAAGTCTAGTAGATTTTTTATTTATTTATTTATTTATTTATTTTTTATTATCCTCACCTGAGGACATTTTTCCATTTTTTGTTCAGGTAGAATAGGAGGGGGAGAGAGAGGAACACAGAGAGAGAGAGAAACATCGATGTGAAAGGAACACATCGAGTGGCTGCCACCCGCACGACTGACCAGAGCCGGGGACAAACTGCAACCGAGGTACATGCCCTTAGCAGGAACTGAACCCGGGTCTCTCAGGACCGCAGGCCAACGCTCTAACCGCTGAGCCAAACTGGCCAGGGCAAGTGTAGTAGATTTTTGATGCAATCTTTAGGGTTTTCTATGTATAATATCATGTCATCTGCAAATAATGACAGTTTCACTTTATCCTTTCCAATTTTGATCCCTTTTATTTTGTCTTTCTGTCTGATTGCTGTGGCTGAGACTTACAGTACTGTGTTAAATAAGAGTGGCGAAATTGGGCATCCCTCTCTTGTTCCTGTTCTTAAAGGAAATGTTTTCAGTTTTTTTTTTCCCCCACAGAGTATGATGTTGGCTGTAATTCTTTCATGTATGGCCTTTATTGTGTCAAGATATGATTTCTCTATTCCCACATTGCTGAGCGTTTTTACCAGAAATGGGTGGTGGATTATGCCAAATACTTTCTCAGCATCTATTATGATCATGTGGTTTTTATTCTTCACTTTGTTCAAGTGTTGTATCACATTTATTGATTTGCAAATAGTGTACCAACCTTGCATCCCTGTAATGAATCCCACTTGGTCATGGTGAATAATTTTTTTGATGTATTGCTAGATTTGATTTGCTAGTATTTTGTTCAGGATTTTGGCATCTATGTTTATCAGGGATATTGGTCTGTAGTTTTCTTTCTTTGTAGTGTCTTTTTCTGGTTTTGGAATTAGAATTATGCTGGCCTCGTAGAACGAGTTTGGAAGTCTTCCTTCTTGAATTTTTTGAAGTAGTTTTAGAAGAACTGGCATTAGTTCTTTTTTGAATGTTTGGTAAAACTTTCTCTTGAAGCCATCTGGGCCTGGACTTTTGTTTGTTGGTAGTGTCTTGGTTACCCCTTCAATATTCTTAGTTTTTATTGGTCTGTTCAAATTTTCTGTCTTCTGGTCCAGTTTTGGGAGACTATGTGTTTCTAGAAATTTGTCCATTTTGTTTAGATTGTCAAATTTTTGCCATATAAGTGTTCATACTATTTGTTAACAATCCTCTGTATTTCTGTGGTGTCAGGTATTATTTCTCCTCTTTCATTTCTGATTTTGTGTATTTGGGTTCTCTCTCTTTGATTCTTGGTGAGTCTAGCTAAGGGTCCTTCAATCTTGCTTATCTTTTTAAAAAACCAGCTCTTTGTTTCATTGATCTTTTGAATTTTTTTGGTCTCTATGTCATTTATTTCTGCTCTGATATTTACTATTTTCTTCCTTCTACTTGCTTTGGAGATTTCTTTTTGTTTCCTGCTTAGTTCTTTAATTTGTGATGTTAAATAGTTTTTTAGAAACTTTTCTTCCTTCTTGAGATAGGCCTGTAGTGCTATGAACTTCCCTCTCAGAACTGCTTTCACTGCATCCCATAGATTTTGTGTTGTGTGTTCATTTTCATTGGATTCCAGGAAGTTTTTAATTTCTTCTTGTTCTCCTTGGTAACCCATTCATTATTTAATAACCTCCATGTGTTCAATTGTCTTTGCATGATCTTGTTGCAATTGATTTCTAGTTTCATGCCATTGTGATCCGAGAAGATGCTTGATATGATTTCAATCTTCTTGAACTTGTAGAGACTTAGTTTGTGTTCTAAAATGTGGTCCATCTTTGAGAATGTCCCATGTGCATATAAGAAGAAAGTGAATTTTGTAGTTTTGGAGTATAATTCTCTGTAGATATCTATAAAATATATTTGCCCTAGTGCTTCACTTAGAGTCTCTGTTTTCTTGCTAATTTTTTGTCTGGAATATCTATCCAGTGATTTCAGTGGGGTATTGAAGTTTCCTGCTATGATTGTATTGCTGTTAGTTTTTCCTTTGAAGTCCTCCTGAAGAATTTTAAGATATTTTGGTGCTCCTATTTAGAATGCATATATGTTTACCAACGTTATATTTTCTTGTTGGATAGATCCTTTCAATATTATGCAGTGGCCTTCTTTGTTTCTAGTTATGACCTTCATTTTGAAGTCTATCTTATCAGATATGAGTATTGTTACCCAGTTTTTTTTTTTATCATTTTCTTTAAGTTGGAAGATTGCTTTTCATCCTTTCACTTTCGACCTATGTGAGTCTTTAGTTGTGAGGTAGGTCTCTTGTAAACAACATATAGATGAGGCTTGCTTTCTTATCCAATCAGCTACTCTGTGTCTTTTTATGGGAGCATTCAATTTATTTACATTTAAGGTGATTATTTATATGTACTTATTTATTGCCATTTTTGTTTAGTGTGGCTATATTTTTTTTTCTATTTCTTCTACTAATTACTGCAGTCCTTTTAACATTTCTTGCAGTGCTGGTTTGGTGCTAATGTATTCCCTTAGCCTTTTTATTTATTTATTTTTTGTCTGGGAAGCTCTTTATTTGACCTCTATTTTGAATAATACCCTTGCTGGGTAGAGTAGTCTTGGGTTCAGATCCTTTTTTTACATGAACTTGATTACCTCAGGCCATTCCCTTCTGGCATGTAGTGTTTCTATTGAGAAGTCAGCTGAGAGCCTTATGGAGGTTTCTGTATAGGTAACCTCTTTCTTATCTCTTGCTGCCTTTAGGGTTCTCTCTTTGTCTTTAATTTTTGGCATTTTAATTACTATGTGTCTTGGTGTAGGCCTGTTTGGGTTCATCTTACTTTGGGCTCTCTGTGCTTCTTGAACTTGAATGCCTTCTTCCTTCACCAAGTTAGGGAAGTTTTCTGTCACTATTTCTTCAAGTATATTCTCTAACCCTTGCTCATTTTCTTCTTCTGGGACTCCTATGATGCAAATGTTATTACATTTTTAGTTGTACCACAATTCTTTTTTGCTGTCTTCCTATTTTTTCATTGTTTTTTTCCTTCTGGTTTTCTGATTGGTTAATTTTTTGTACCCTGTCTTCTAATTCACAGATCAGGTCCTCAGCTTTCTCTACTCTGCTGTTTAGTTTTCCCAATGTGTTTTTTATTTCTGCTATGTCATTCTTAATTTCTTTCTGGTGTTTTCAATTTTTAATTGGTTTATTTGTAATGTTTCTATGCCTTTACTTATGGTGTTAATGTCCTTACTCATGCTGATGAGCTTCCTTAAGATCCTGGCTCTGAATTCTTGCTTTGTTTACTTGCTTAACTGTATTTCCTCTATCTCATCTTTGGTATATGTTCTTGTTCTATTATTTGGGATTTATTTCTTTGTTTCACCATTTTGGCTATCTCAGTGGGTTTTGGAGACTGCCAAATTTTCCTGTAGGTGTTGTTGCTCTGCTGTTTGTGGCTCCCTCTGCTGGGTTTGGATGAGCGAGGGAGGAGCCACGTCAAACACCACTGTCATGTCTTACCTTCCTCGGTAAAGTTACATGTCCAGGAAACATTCAGTTATCCTTTAGCTTTTTGCCTGGAGGCTATTAGAAATTTTTGGTTCTCAGTTGAGTAAAGAACTCAAGTGTTCAGCTGAAGGGAATTTCCTGAGGGTGAGGCAGATGCTGGTTGTTAATGGGCCTTAATCTGCATTTCAGTGGCCCATCAGGTAGGGTTGAATCTCCGATGGAGGGTTCACCACCTCTCCAAGAGCCTTGGGGAGGAGTAAGATGACAACTGTCCTGCGTGGCTGCAACTCAGCAAAAACTCTGAGCATCCTCCAATTCCCAGGTGTCCCCACACAGTTCCATTCCATTCCAGTCTTTCTTCCCTATGCTGAGTCCAAGGTGGCTGTGGCTATTTTAGTGCTCTTTCCCAGCTTTCTGCACTGTGCAGCAGGCTTGGAATTTTAACCCCACAGGAGATGCTCACAGCTAAGTCTGATGCTCTCTGTGGACTCCCAACCCCCATCTTGTGCCTCTGCAATCCTATCAGTATTGATTTAGTGTCCCTGGTTATATGGTCCTTGCAAGCTGCTTTTCTGTTCCTTTTTTATGACGATTTGTCTTTATTTAGTTGTAATTCCAGTTTGATCCTTGGGGATGGTCTGTGTAGCTTCCATTCACTCCACTGCCATTTTGGAATTCCTCTGTCCCTGACTTTAATTTTTTTTTTCTATTTGCTGCTTTAATTGTGTGTGTGTGTGTGTGTGTGTGTGTGTGTGTGTGTGTTTTACCTTGTCTTTAACTCACTGATTTGGTGTCCATTTCCTTCTAATTTACTATTGCATCCTTCCAATGTGTTTTTTTATATTATCTATGTCATTCTTCATTTCCACTTGATTTTTATTCATAGCTGTTACCTCTGTTTTTGTTCTTAATGCTGGTGTAATTCTCCCAATGTCGCTTTTAGTTCTCACTAAGTATTTTGAGCCCCTTTATAACCATTGCTTTGAATTATTTTTCAGACAAATGGTTTTCTCTCATTTTATATAGTTCTTTGCTGGTGGTTTCTCTTTTTGTTTTATTTGGGGGTTGTTTCTTTGTGTCATTGTTTTAGCAGTCTGATAGTTCAGGGCCAGTTCAGGCATTTGGGGATGCATAGGTAGGTCAGTGTGTATCAGATAAGAATGCTGTGCCTCCCATTCTTGGTGTGGTAGTTTTCAGTGGGGTAGTTTCTTTAATCTTCCAAGATGGATGTTCCAGAAATTAACTTAGTTTGGGTTATATAGTATCTCTTGTTGAATTTGTTTCTTGATTGATGTCTGTTTCTGGGTGGTCTCAGTCTTCATGATTGTCAACTATGAGTCTCAACCTTGAGCCTATCAACCCTGTCTTGCCAACTGTTATGTGGGTATGGAGAGAACAAACCAAAATAAAACCAAAAAGAGAGGCCCTCCAAAAATATCAGCATCAACAATAATAAAAGCAACCACCTAAAAAAACAAATTTATAGACACACAAACAAAATATACATTCACACACACACACACACACACACACACACAAAGAGTGTTAGGAGGTGCTAGACCAAAATAACTAGGAGAGGGAGAACAGAAAGAAAGAAAGAAAGAAAGAAAGAAAGAAAGAAAGAAAGAAAGAAAGAAACCAAGGCATAACCAAACCTAATTAAAACAAACAAACAAACAAACACAATCTGAAAAGATGCATCAGCATCAGCAAGGATAAAAGCCCAAGCCTCAACAAAAAGATTAAAAGACAAATGAACTGAAACTACACACACACACACACACACACACACACACACACACACACACACAGAATACTAGAAGGCATGAGACCAAACAAATTCTAAGGAGAGAAAAACTCTATATTTCAAAGTGAAGAAGTCAAGGCAATACCAAACTAAACCATAAAGTACCTTAAAAAAATATCAGCATCTACAATGATAAAAGCACCAGACTCAGCAAAAAAGCTTAAAAGATAAACACACAAAGAGAAAACACACACACACTCACAAAAAAATACGAGAGGGCATGAGACCAAAAGGATTAGAAAAAGGGGAAAATATGTATATATGAAAACAGAGAAGAATGAGACCAGAAATAGGTTAAGTATAAAAATTAAAATGTAGAAAAGAATGACTGAAATAATGATAATTTTATAAAGTAATAATGCTAAATAGAATAAAATATAAAATAATAAATTAAAAAATGGGATAAGAAAAGAAAAAAAAATGAGCTAAAAATAAAAATTAGAACCACACATACAACAAAACAACCACAAAAACGAAAAACTCTTTCATCTGCTATTTATGTAGCTCACTGAATTTTGCTCCAATGTTGTTGGATCTGACCACTTGGCTGTGGGTCCCCGACTTTTTGAACACTTTTCTCTTGCAGGCCAATGTGAATTGCTGCCCTGCCTCGTCCTGGGCCTCCTGGCAGAAGCCCTGCAGGGTGGGATTTCTGGAATTTCTTATCCCAGAGGCTGGGTCACCTTAGGAGCTTACACCACATGTATGTATTTGTTCTGGGCTGTTTTCCCTTCCTGCACAGCACTGGGCTCTGTGGGGTATGAGGACACATCAGGGTGGTTTAAATAAATTTGTGTTGGGGTGGTGCCTGTAGCTTATAGGGGGTGCAGGAAGTCACTTCCTCTCCTTCCAATGCCTCAGCTCTACCTGAGTTGCTGGTTGCCACCCAAAGCAAAGGAGACTAGAAAAAAAGAGAAAGAAAAAAAAAAAAGGAGAAAGGAAAAAAGAAAACTCCCTGCTTGGCCCTTTAATATTTCAGCATGGTCAGCTGTTGCTGGGTAGGGCTTCAGCCCAGGCTCCCACCCAGCCCAATTTCTGAATTCCCAGTATCCAGCACCTCCATACCCTGTCAATGGGGTGCCAGTTTCCAACCCAGAGCTGTTCTACAGGTTGAGGAAGGGGCACCTCCTCTTTACTTGAAGTAGGGAGGAATGCACCTCTTTCCCAGGGGCACTTGGGCAAGACCCATCAAAGTTCTTTCAGAAAATACCTGGCCCCTCAGATTCATTGCTGTGTGATTCACCCAGGCCCCTCCTCAGGTGTGCCTTTCTACTTGGTGGGGTATCCAGCTCCCACAATCTGGGAACTTTCCAGGCTGGGGCTGCAACCACGCATTAGCCTTTAACCTGGGGTAGTGCTGAGTCCCCCTGGTGTGCTGGATCACCTGTGATGATCACCCCTGATTCCCACCATTTGATGCTATGTGGGCTCCCCTTCCTTTCTCTGTTGCTCTTGCTTGGGGATGTCTGTGTGGGGCTGAGTCATCCATTCCCAGGGGGCAGGAGCTGCACCACTGCACCTTCCCTCCATCTTCCCAGATATGCTGAGAAGCTGTGTGAGTTTTCTCACACACTCTGCATCTTCTATTCTCTCCCTTCCATGCTTCTCACCCAGAATATTTCCAATCAGCTATTTTCAGGTGTTTTTTTAAAAGTTGAATGTTCTGTAATTTAGCCTTACATCCAGTCCTGTGCTTACAGCAAGCATATGGAGCTTCAGCTATCTAGCCTAGTCCCCTGAGATTTCTTAATTTCTTTCTCATAATTTGCATTAGTGTATAGAAATGAAACAGATTTCTGATTAGTTTTTTATCTTGTAATATTTGTGAATTTATGTGTTAATTATCTATTTAGTTAACTTTTTAAACTCTAAAAAGTCTTTGTTTAAATGTTTTCTTTCCAAATACTTTTATCACTCAATTTATAATTTAAATGCACCTCCATCTTCACACCTCCTGATCTCCCTTACACTATTCTATTTTTACCATGGTACTTATCTTCTTCTAGCACAAAACATATATAGAATGTATCTTTCCTCACCTTAAGAATTTTCTAATGGCTTTCTATCTTACACAGATAAGACATGTTTCTGATTATGGTCTTCAAACCTTACATGATTAAGCCCTCTGTTACCTCTTTAATGTTAATTTTTAGTACTGTCATCATCACCCACCTTTACCTAACCTCTGCTACCTACACACTCAAATTTATTCTTGCTATTCTACAAATCTGCTATGCATGCTCTGGCCTTAAGACCTTCATTATTTTAGGTATTTATTCAAAAACTACCTTCTAAATGAGCCCTGTTTAGTCCCCACCAGTCATAATTGTAGGCACTCCAACATTTCGTATCATGCTTTCCTGCTTTATATATTTCCCTTATCATACATTACCATTTAACATCATATATACTTTGTGTATTAATTATTTTGTAACCTTTGTTAAAAAGTAAGCTCCATGCTGAGGGAGATTTTTATCTTGCTTCTTATCATATGTAAATGTGTAGGAATGAAACAAATATTTGTTGAACAAAATTATACAACATTATTAAATTAGAAACAATTGGGTTTTTGTAGTTCATTTGTAAATAAATAGTATACCTTTACTGAAAAAAACATAGATATTTTTAAGTTTTACACTATTATATGAGGCCCAACATGTCATAAGGTCTAGGAATATTTTCTTTTAAACAAAATATGGAAAGTGGAGAATATCACAATATATGATATATTTCCCATAAATTATTTTTAGTTATATTAAACTTTGTCACAGTTATTGGCATTAAAATAAGAATAAAATATTATGTTGTGAAATCAATACAGTTTTAACCACTGTTGTATTTGAAAAATAAATATATATTATTTTATTTCCTCCAAAACACAGTGCAGATTAAGTGGATATTACCATCCTACATACTGTTTAAATTTAATAAGGAAATGCTCTTAGATAATGTATAGTTTCCATACACTGTGGATGCTTGTCATTTGTGCCAAAATTGCAGAGAGAGACACACAGAGAGAGTTCATATCAGAAACATAATTTCTTTTTTTTAAAAAAATTAATTAATTTATGTTTACAAAAGTTTCTCTTTTTCCCCCACTGATTACCCCCTCATCCTCCCTCCCCTCCCTGTCCCAAGCTTTCTTGTCCATGTCCATTGTTCATGCAAACATTCATATAAGTTCTCTGGTTTATCTATCCTCCCCACCCCCTCTTATGGGGATAGTCAGTCAGTACTCCACTTCCATGTCTCTGGGACTAACCCATTGCTCAGACTTTTATGTTCATTATATTCCACAAATAAGTGAGATCATATGATACTTGTCTTTCTCTGTTTGACTTGTTTCACTTAGAATGACACTTTCCAGGTCCCTCTATGTCCTCTCAAAGGATACGAGATCTTACTTTCTTAAAGCTGCATAGTACTCCATTGTGTATATGTACCACAGCTTTTATATCATTCCTCTACTGATGGACATTTGGGCTGTTTCCAGATCTTAGCCATTGTAAATAGTGCTGCTCTGAACATGGGGGTGCATTTATTATTTGCAATTGGTGTTTCAGGCTTCTTAGGGTATATTCCTAGAAGGGGGATAACTGGGTCAAATGGGAGTTTAATTTTTAATTTTTTGAGATAACACCATAGTGTTTTCCATTGTGGCTACACCAGTCTGCATTCCCACCAGCAGTGTACTAGAGTTCCCTTTTCTCCACCTTACCAACACTTGTTGATGATTAGTTGATGGTGGCCATTCTGACGGGTGTGAGGTGACACCTCATTGTTGTTTAAATTTGCATCTCTCTAATCATTAGTGATGTTGACCATTTCTTCATATGTCTCTTAGTAGTATGTTCTGTGTGGAGAGGTGGCTATTTAGTTCCTCTGCCCATTTTATAATTGGGTTCTTGTCTTTTTTTATTGACTTGTATGAGCACTCTGTATATATTGGAAATTAACCCCTTATATGATATATCGTTGACAATGCCAATTATGCTCTCCCATAAAATGGGTAGCCTTTCCATTTACTTGATTGTATTTTTTGCTGTGCAGAAGCTTTTGAGTTTGATGTAGTCTCATGTTGTTTCTTTTCTCCTTTGTTTCTATTGCCTTAGGTGATATGTCAGTGAAAATTCTGCTGCGTATGACGGCTAAAATTTTGTTGCCTACAGTTTCTTCTAGGATTTTTATGGATTCATGACTCACATTTAAGTATTTTATCCATTTTGAGGTTATTCTTCTGTAGGGTGTAAGTTGATGGTCTAGTTTCATTTATTTGCATATAGGTGTCCAATTTTCCCAATACCATTTATTAAAGAGGCTGTCTTTACTTCACTTTATGCTCTTCCCACCTTTGTCTAATATTTATTGAGCATATAGCCTTGGGTCCATTTCTGGGTTCGCTGTTGTTCCACTGGTCTATATGCCTGTTCTTGTGCCAGTAGCAGGCTCTTTTGATTACAGTGGCTTTGTAGTATAACCTGAAATCTGGTAATGTGATCCCTCTTACTTTGTTCTTCTTTTTCAAGATTGCAGTGGCTATTCCAGGTCTTTTTTGGTTCCATATGAACGTTTGAAGTATTTTTTCTAGGTCTGTGAAGTATGTCATTGGTATTTTGATGGGGATTGCATTGAATCTATGTATTGCTTTGAGTAGTATGGACATTTTAATGATGTTAAATCTTCCAATCCAGGAATAAGGCATGTGCTTCCACTTTTTTATATCTTCCTCTATTTCTTTTTTCAATGACCTGTAGTTTTCTGCTAATAGGTCCTTTATTTCTTTGGATAAGTTTATTCCTAGGTATCTTAATATTTTTGGATCAATGGTGAATGGGATTATTTTCTTAGTTTCCCTTTCTGTGAGTTCATCATTGGTGTATAAGGATTCCATCGATTTCTTGACATTAATTTTGTATCCTGGTACTTTGCCAGTTCATTCATTAAGTCTAGTAATTCTTGATGGAGTCTTTGGGGTTTCTACATATAGTATCATGTCATTGGCAAATAATGACAGTTTCACTACCTCCTTTCCCATTTAGATCCCTTTTATTTTTTCTTCATGTCTGATTGCTGTGGCTAAGGCTTCCAGTATTATGTTAAATAAGAGTGGTGAAAGTGGGCATTCTTATCTTGTTCCTGTTCTTAAGGAAAATGCTTTTAGTTGTTGCCCATTAAGTATGATGTTGGCTCTAGGTCTTTCATATATGGCCTTTATTATGTCGAGATATGATCCCTCTATTTCCACACTGCTGAGGGTTTTTATCAGAAAATGACCCTGGATTTTGTGGAAGGCTTTCTCAACATCTATTGATATGATTACGTGGTTTTTATTCTTTATTTGGTTTATGTGGTGTATCACATTGATTGGTTTGCAAATATTGTACCAACCTTGCATTCCTGGGAAGAATCCCAGTTGGTCATGGTGAATAATTTTTTTGCTGTGTGGCAGGATCCGATTTGCTAGTATTTTGTTCAGGATTTTGGCGTCTATGTTCATCAGGGATAATATCCTGTAGTTTTTTTTCTTTGTAAAGTTTTTTTTTCTGGTTTTGGAATTAGAATTATGCTGGCCACATAAAACTAGTTTGGAAGTCTACTTCTTGCGTGTTTTGAAATAGTTTGAGGAGAATGAGTGTTAGTACTTTTAGAATGTTTGGTAAATGTTTGGTAAAACTCCCCCGTGAAGCCATCTGGGCCTGGGCTTTTTTTTTTTTTTGCTGGGAGAGTCTTGATTACATCTTCAGTTTCTTCTTTTGTTATTGGACTGTTCAAGTTTTCTCTCTTCCCAGGCCAGTTTTGGGAGACTATGTTTTTCTAGAAATTTGTCCATTTCACTTAGATTGTCGAATTTGTTGCCATATAATTGTTCATAATAGCTGTTAACAAACTTCTGTATTTCTGTGGTATCAGTTGTTCCTTCTCTTTCGTTTCTGATTTTCTGTATTTGGGTTCTCCCCCTTTGATTCTTGGTGAGTCTAGCTAAGGGTCCATCAATCTTGTTTATCTTTTCAAAGAACCAGCTCTTTGTTTCATTGATCCTTTGAATTGTTTTTTGTTTGTTTGTTTGTTTGTTTTTGTTTTGGTCTTTATGTCATTTATTTCTTCTCTGATCTTTACTGTTTCCTTCCTTCTACTTGTTCTGAGGTTTTCTTTTTGTTTGCTTTCTAGTTCTTAAGTTGTGAGGTTAAGTAGCTTATTTTCTTGTTTCTTGAGATAGGCCTGTAGTGCTATGAACTTCCCTCTCAGAACTACTTCCACTATATACAATAGGTTTTGTTTTGTTGTGTGTTCATTTTAATTGGATTCCAAGAATTTTTTAAATTTCTTCCTTGATCTCCTCCTTGACCCATTTGTTGTTTAATAACATGCTATTTAGCTTGCATGTGTTCAAATGACTTTCCATGTTCTTGTTGCAATTCATTTTTAGTTTATGCCATTGTGATCAAAGATGTTTGATATGATTTTAATCTTCTTGAATTTGTAGAGACTTAGTCTATGTCCTAACATGTGGTCTATCTTTGAGAATGTCCCATGTTCACTTGAGAAGAATGTGAATTCTGTAGTTTTGGGGAGTAATTCTCTGTAGATATCCATTAAATCCATTTGGTCTAGAGCTTCATTTAGAGTCTCTGTTTTCTTGCTGATTTTTTGTCTGGAATATCTATCCAGTGGTGTCAGCGGGGTGTTGAAGTTTCCTGCTATGATTGTATTGCTATTGATTTCTCCTTTGAAGTCTTCCAGAAGATTTTTAATATATTTTGGTGCTCTATATCGGGTGCATATATGTTTATCAAGGTTATATCTTCCTGTTGGATAGATATTTTCAATATTATGTAGTGACCTTCTTTGACTCTAGTTATGGCCTTCATTTTGAAATCTATTTTATCAGATATGAGTATCTCTACCCCAGCTTTTTTTTTTTTTCCTTTCTATTTTCTTGGAGGATTTTTTTCATCCTTTGACTTTCAACCTATGTGAGTCTTTTATTGTGAGGTGGGTCTCTTGTAAACAACATATAGATGAGTCATGCTTTCTCATACAATCAGCTGTGTCTGATTTATCGGAGCATTCAATCCATTTACATTAAAGGTGATTAGTGATATGTACTTATTTATTGCTCTTTTTGTTTAGTGTGGTTATATTTTTCTTCCTATTTCTTCTGCTAATTACAGCAATCATGTTAACATTTCTTGCAGTGCTGGTTTGGTGCTAATATATTCCCTTAGCCTTTTTTATTTTTGTCTGGGATGCACTTTATTTGACCTTCTCTTTTGAATTATAGCCTTGCTGGGTAGAGTAGTCCTGGATTCAGAGCCTTGTTTTTCATGACTGTGATTACCTCATGCCATACCCTTCTGACCTGTAGTGTTTCTGTTGAGAAGTCAACTGAGAGCCTTATGGGGTTTCCTTCGTTGGTAACCTGTTGCTTATGTCTTGCTGCCTTTAGGATCCTCTCTTTGTCTTTAATTTTTGGTATTTTAATTCCTATGTGTCTTGGTGTGGACCTGTTTGGGTTCTTCTTACTTAGGGCTCTCTGTGCTTCTTGAATTTGAATGCCCCCTTTCTTCATCATATTAGGCAATTTTTCTGTCACTTTTTCTTCAAATATATTCTCTAATCCTTGCTCATTTTCTTCTTCTTCAGGGACTCCTGTGATGTGAATGTTATTACATTTCCAGTTGTCCCACAGTTCTCTTAAGCTGTCTTCCTGTTTTTTTCATTGTTTTTTCCTTTTGGTTTTCTGATTGGTTGATTTTTTTTTTCTACCCTATCTTCTAATTCATGAGCCGGTTCTCAGCTTCCTCTGGTCTTCTATTTAGACCTTCCAATGTGTTCTTTATTTCTGATATGTCATTCTTTATTTCTTCTTGGTGGTTTTTAATTTCCAACTGGTTTATTTTCAGCATTTCTGTGTCTTTGCTCGTGGTGCTCATGTCATTACAGAGCTTCCTCAAGATCATGGCTCTGAATTCTAGTTTTGTTCATTTGCTCAACTGGACCTCATTTATCTCATCTTCCGTAGAGGTTTCTTGTTCTTTCATTTGGCTTTTGTTTCTGTGTTTAACCATTTTGGCTATCACAATGGGCTTTGGAGCCTACCAAATATTCCTTGTCAGTGTTGGTGTTATGGTCTTTTTGGCTCCCTCTCCTGGGTTTGAATGGCCAGGGATGACCCATGTTAAACACAACTGTCAAGTCTTACTTTCCTGGTTAAAGTTGCTAGCCCAGGGTTGATACAGGTTTGTACAGATGGTACAGTTATCCTCTAGCTTTTTGCCTGGAGGCTATCAGTAGTGGTTACCTGAAGAACCTTGGCTTCTCAGTTGAATGAAAAACTCCCTCAGGTGCTCAGAGTAAGGGGATTTCTATAGGGTGGGGCAGATGTGGTTGTTAATGGGCCTCAATTTGCATTTCAATGGCTACCAAGTGGGGTTGTATCTCTAAGGGAGGGGATTCTGCCTTTCCCCAGATCCCTGGGAAGGACTAAGATGACCACAGTCCTGTGTGGCTGTAACTCAGCAAAAGCTTTGAGTGCCCTCCAAATTTTGAGTGTCCCCACACAGTTCCAGTCCAGTCTGCCCTCCCTCTGCTGGAGTCCAAGGTAAGTGGCTTTGGCTATTTTAGCTTCTGTCCCGGCTCTGCACTGTGGAGCCACTGGGGAGTTTAACCCATGGGCGCCACTACCAGCTAAGGCTGCTCCTCACAGCTAAGGCCACTGCTGACTGTGGCGTCCCAGCCCCCCCTCACTTGTCCACAAGCCTATCAGGTTTGAGTCAGTGTCCCTGGTTATGTTGGACTCCAAGCTGCTTTTCTGTTCTCTTTTTCTGATGATTTGTCTTTCTTTTTGTTGTAATTCCAGTTTGGTCCTGGGAGATAGTCTGTGTAGCTTCTATTCACTTTGCTGACATTTTGGAATCCCCTATAAATAATTTCTTATACATATTTTCTACCAGTAGTCTAAGTGTGTGAGGCATGACTTAAAAGTAACAAGACTTATTTTCTTGAGTGACACATTAATTTATGGACAGCTCCAAAAGGTATTACAATTCTTCTATATAAAATTTCTGGTAGGTTTTTTTTAAAGCAAACACCCAAATAAAAGAATAATGCATGTGATGTAAAGTGCTTTGAGCATGGAGTGAGAAGATTCAAATTTGAAGAGATTCCTTCCTAACTATGCCGGTGATTTTTTATGATATTTTACTTTTGTAGTCTTCTAATCCCTCAACATTGAATTAAATAGTCTCTAAAATATCTTTAATTTGTAAAAACCATGAAACGTACAGCTTACATAATGGAAAATGTTCAATTTGGATGTAATTTTTGTGTCTTCAAAAACATAATCCATTTATTTCACAATTGTTCCCCTAAATTATCTAAGTGATAACAATGATAGAATTAACTGTTTAGATATCTTAAAATACCATTGTCTATTCACCAAAACAGAAAGACTTATTAAAATTGGGCATTGTTGTTTGATCATATTGACAAAGAACAAGGTCAGATTTACCTATATATTACTACAGTTCAATTTAATTCTTTGTAACTGGTGACTGTATATAAAAAGAAGTTTGACCCTGGCTGGTTTGGCTCAGCAGTTAGAGCGTCGGCCCGCAGTCTGGAGAGACCCGGGTTCAGTTCTTGCTAAGGGCATGTACTTCGGTTGCAGTTTGTCCCCGGCCCTGGTTGGTCTTGCGGGTGGCAGCCACTCGATGTGTCCCTTTCACTTCAATCTCTCTCTCTCTCTCTTACTCTCTCTCCCTCCCACTCTATCTGTACAAAAAATGGAAAAATGTCCTTGGGTGAGGATTTTTAAAAAAAAGGAGTTTGAAATTTAATGATTGTGACTGAGCTGAAGCATATCTAATCTTTTCCAAAAGATTCCTGAATTAGAGCTCAAGGACCAAGAGCTATCTATATTTTCACTCTGTAGATGAATCCACTAAAAAAAAAAGTGATCTCGAAAAAGATGGCTGCGGGCAGAACCAGAGGGAGGGTGAGTGTGTGAGAGAGAGTGAGGTAGTGTGTGAGAGAGTGTGAGTGAACGTGAAGGTGAACCAACAATCTATTGCAGTGCAGAGACGCTGAGCAGAAAGTTCCTGTGCTGTGGACAGGAGCAGCCAGCTACTGCAGTAACTGGCTTTTCAGGGCTCTTCTCCCTGCCCCATGGGTAAGTTCCACCATTTTGGAAGCTCCCCAGTCTTCCCTGAAAGGACACAGTGGGAGCAGCTAGGGCCCAGCAACCTGAACCCACAAGGGCACCTGGCACCATCGGACCAGTGGACACTCTGTGTCAATACAGAACTCTACACAGTAGTGGAGCTCCCAAAGAGCCAGTCTCCAAAGCAGTGGACATCTAGGAGCCCATCACCATCCCCCATAGTAGCAGCCTGATCACAGTCCAGATATGCCCTTAGCAACAAAGGCTGGGAAGCAGACATCAATTCCCAGGCAACAGAAGCACAGACCAGCAGCTGAGACCCATCCCCCAAAACTACAGCACAAACTGAGCAGGAGTTGAGCCTCACAGGGCAGCAGCACTCCCCTGCTGCCAGTGGCAGGACCTGGGGTTCCACAAGACCTGTGAGGTCCAGCAGCTCACAAGACCAGTACGAACACAGAGCCCAAGAGAGACTGCTACTATCCAGCTGCCCACCCACAGGATCTGCAGGATGCTGGGCACCATAGAGGCATGTGAAACCCAGCAGGGACTGTGCCATCCAATTATCCACAGAACATGAAGGTGCTGAAGCACGAGAAAGGCCTGTGCAACCCAGCTGTACACAAGACAGGCTTAGAAAATATGAAAATGGAGGCGGAGTAAATAGAAGCTACACAGACAAACTTCCAGGACCAAATGGGAATTACAACTAAAATAAAGACAAACCCTCGGAAAAAAAGCAACAGAAAACTGGTACAACAGGATCATATAACCAGGAAAATGGGTAGGATCTGTGGAGGTATGAGAGGGTGGCGGGCTGGGAGCCCACAAGCAGCAGCAGTCTTAGCTGTGAGCAGCACACTTGGAAATAAAGACAAAACCTGCTCAACAGTGCAGAGAGCCAGGACAGAGCACTAAAATAGACACAGCTACTCACTGGGGGCTAGGGCAGAGGGAAGGTAGACTGGGTTGAAACTCTGTGGGGACACCCGAGATTTTGAGGGCACTAAGAGTTTTTGCTGAGTTGCAGCCACAAAGGATGGTGGCAAGTGGATCAAATAGATTTAATAGATATCTACAGAGAATTACACTTTAAAACTGAAGAATTCATATTCTTCTCAAGTGCACTTAGGATATTCTCAAAGATAGACCAAATGGTAGGGCACTAACTAGGTCTCTACAAGTTCAAGAATTTAAATCATATCACGCATGATCTCAGATCACAATGGCATGCAACTAAAATCCATTGCAACAAGAACATGCAAAGACATTTTAAAACATAGAGGCCAAATTGCATGCTATTAAACAACAAATGGGTTACCATGGTGATCAAGGAAGAAATTAAAATCTTCCTGGAAACCAATGAAAATGAACACACAACAACAGAAAATCTATGGTTTTCAGCGAAAGTAGTTCTGAGAGGGAAGTTCATAGCACGACAGGCCTACCTCAAAAAGAAGGAAACATTTCTAATAAATTATCTAACATCACAACTTAAAGAACTAGAAAACAAACAAAAAGAAAACCTCAGAGCAAGTAGTAGGAACAAAATAATAATGATCAGAGCAAAAATAAATTACATGGAGACCAAAAGATAAAAAAAAAAAAAAATTCTAAGGCTCAGTGAAACAAAGAGCTGGTCCTTTGAAAAGATAAACAAGATTGATGGACCCATAGCTAGACTGATCAAGAAACAAAGAGAGAGAACCCAAATACAAAATTAGAAATGAAAGAGGAGAAATAATAACTGACACCACAGAATTCAAAGGAGTGTTAACAAATATTATGAACAATTATATGGCAACAAATTCGACAATCTAAGTGAAATGGACAAATTTTGAGAAACACATACTCTTCCAAAACTGAACCGGGAGGAGATAGAAAACCTGAATAGACCAATAACAACAAAAGAAATTGAAGATGTAATCAAGACTCTACCAGCAAACAAAAGTGCAGGCCCGGACGGCTTCATGGGGGAATTTTGCCGAACATTCAAAGAACTAATATCTATTCTCTTCAAACTATTTTATAAAATTCAAGAAGGATGACTTCCAAACTTGTTTTATGAGGCCAGCAAAATTCTAATTCCAAAACCAGATAAAGACATTACAAAGAAAGAAAACTACAGGCCAATATCCCTGATGAACATAGATGCCAAAATCTTGAACAAAATAATAGCAAATCGAATCCAGCAATACATCAAAAAATTACTCACCGTGACCAAGTGGGATTCAACCCAGGAATGCAAGGCTGGTACAATATTTGCAAATCAATCAATAATGGTGATACACTACATAAACAAAATGCAAGATAAAAATAATATAATCATATCAATAGACACGGAAAAGCATTTGACAAAATCCAGCACCCATTTCTGATAAAAATGCTCAGCAATCAGGGAATAGAGGGATTATATCTTGACATAATAAAGGCCATATATAAAAGATCTACAGCCAACATCATACTCAATGGGCAGAAACTAAAAGCATTTCTCTTAAGAACAGGAACAAGACAAGGATACCCAATTTTTCCACTCTTATTTAACATAGTACTAGAAGTCTTAGCCGCAGCAATTACACAGGAAGAAAAAATAAAATGGATCGAAATTGGAAAGGAGAATGGAAAACTGTCATTATTTCCAATGACATGATACTATACGAAGAAAACCCCGAAGACTCCATCAAAAATGTATATAATTTAATAAATGAATTTGGAAAAGTAACAGGATACAAAATTAACGTCAAGAAATCGATGGCATTCTTATACACCAGTGAAGAACTCACAGAAAGAGAAACTAAAAAAAGAAAAATCTCATTTAGCACTGCAGGAAAAATTTTGATACCTAGGAATAAACTTAACAATAAAATAAAGGACTTATTTAAAGAAAACTACAGGTCAGTGAAAAAAGAAATAGAAGAAGACAAAAAAGTGGAAACACATACCTTGTTCATGGATTGAATGAATTAACATCATTGAAATGTCCATACTACCCAAAGCAATCTATAGATTCAAATGAAATCCCCATTAAAATACCAATGACATACTTCACAGACTAGAACAAATACTTCAAAAGTTCATATGGAACCAAAAATGACCTCAAATAGCCACAACAATCTAGAACAACAACAACAACAACAAAAAAACAAAGTTGGAGGGATTACGTTACCAGATTTCAAGTTATACTACAAAGCCACTCTGAACAACATAGCCTGGTCCTGGCACAAGAACAGGCATATAGATCAATGGAACAGAACAGAGAACACAGAAATTGACCCACATCATTATGCTCAAGTAATATTTGACAAGAGTATAGAGTGGAGGAAAGACAGCCTCTTTAATAAATCGTGTTGGGAAAGTTGGACAGCTACATGCAAAAAAATGAAACTAGACCATCAACTCACACGATACCCAAGAATAAACTCAAAATGAAAAAAAGACTTAAATGTGACTCATGAATCCATAAAAATTCTAGAAGGAAATGCAAGCAACCAAGTTTCAGATATCATACAAAGCAGAATTTTCTTTTTCTTTTTTTATTTTTTATGAAGCTCTCCATTAAAAAAAAAGATTAAAAAACTGTTATGCAATTCTTTCTGTATTTAGATATCTATGTGTTTTTAAAAACTGATTCCTCATTTGTTTGTTTTTCATTTAGTGAATTAATTATTTATTTTTTGTTACAGATATTTCTCTTTTCCCCCCAACTTATTCGCCCCTCCGCCTCCCTCCCTGCCCGGTCCCCAGCTTTGTTGTCCATGTCCATTGTTTATGTACACATGCATATAAGTTCTGTTGTTTATCTCTCCCCTACCACCCCGTCTTCTGGATATTTTCAGTCTATACCCCACTTCCACGTCTCTGAGACTACCCCATTTCTCAGACTGTTATGTTCATTATATTCCACAAATAAGTGATATGTTATGATACTTGTTTTTCTCTGTTTGTCTTATTTTGCTTAGGATAGTACTTTCCAGGTCCCTCCATGTCACCTCAAAGGATAAGAAATCTTTTTTTCTTAGAGCTGCATAGTACTCCATTGTGTATATGTACCACAGCTTTTTTTTGTCCATTTCTTCTACTGATGGACATTTAGGCTGTTTCCAGTTCTTAGCTATTATAAATAGTGCTGCTACAAACATGGAGGTACATACATTTTTTTCTGTTGGTGTTTCAGGCTTCTTAGTGTTTATGCCTAGAAGTGGGATCATGGGGTCAAATGGAAGTTCAATTTTTAATTTTTTGAGGTAACACCATATAGTTTTCCATAGAGGCTGCACCAGTCTGCATTTCCACCAGCAGTGTATTAGAGTCCCCCATTCTCCACACCATCAACACCACTTGTTGTCTGATGATTTGTTGTTGGCAGCCCTTCTGACAAGTGTGAGGTAATTCCTCATTGTTGTTATAGTTTGCATCTCTCTGATAATTAGTGATGTTGAGCATTTCTTCATATGTCTCTTAGTCATTTGTATGTCCTGTTTGGAGAAGTGTCTATTTTGTTCCTCTGTCCATTTTTTAATTGGGTTCTTTGTCTTCCTATTGTTAAGTTGTATGCACACTCTATATATATTGGAAATTAACCCCTTATCTGATATATCATTAGCAATTATTCTCTCCCATACAGTGGATTGCCTTTCCATTTTGATAGTTGTTTTGTTTGCTGTGCACTAGATTTGAGTTTGATGTAGTCCCATGTGCTCATTTTCTCCTTTGTTTCTGTTACCTTAGGTGATGTATCAGTGAAAAGTCTGCTGCATATGATGTCTGAAATTTTGTTGCCTACAGTTTCTTCTAGGATTTTTATGGATTCACGAGTCACATTTAAGTCTTTTATTCATTTTGCGTTTATTCTTGTGTATGGTGTAAGTTGATGGTCGAGTTTCATTTTGTCGCATGTAGCTGTCCAATTTTCCCAACACCATTTATTAAAGAGGCTCTCTTTACTCCACTGTATGCTCTTGCCCCTTTGTCATATATTAATTGAGCATATAGCCTTGGGTTTAATTCTGGGTTCTCTGCTCTGTTCCACTGGTCTATATGCCTGTTCTTGTGCCAGTACCAGGCTGTTCTGATTAGAGTGGCCTTGTAGTATAACCTGAAACCTGGTAATGTGATCCCTTCTACATGTTCTTTTTCAAGATTTACAGCAGAATTTTTACTGATACATAACCTAAGGCAACAGAGAAAAAGGAGAAATGAACACATGGAACTACATCAAACTCAAATGCTTCTGCACAGCCAAAAATACAATCATCACAATGGAAAGGCAACCCACTGAACGGGAGAGCATAATTGCCAAAGATACATCTGATAAGGGTTTAATTTCCAATATATATAGAGTGCTCATACAGTCATCAAAAGGAAGACAAAGAACCCAATTATAAAATGGGCAGAGGAACTAAATAGACACCTCTCCAAACAGGACATACAAATGGCTAAGAGACGTATGAAGAAATGCTCAACATCACTAATCATCAGAGAGATGCAAATTAAAACAGTAATGAGGTATCACCTCACACCTGTCAGAATGGCCGCCATCAACTAATCATCAACAAGTGTTGGTAAGGGTGTGGAGAAAAGGGGACTCTAGTACACTGCTGGTGTGAATACAGAGTGGTGCAGCCACTGTGGAAAACTATATGGTGTTAACTCAAAAAATTAAAAATTAAACTTCCATTTGACCCTGTGATCCAACTTCTAGGAATATAACCTAAGAAGCCTGAAACACTATTCAGAAAGGATATATGTACCCCCATGTTTGTGGAAGCACTATTTACAATAGCTAAGATATGGAAACTGCACAAATGTCCATCAGTAGACAAATGGATAAAAAAAACATGGTACATATACACAATGGAGTACTATGCAGCTGTAAGAAAGAAAGATCTCTTATCCTTTGAGACGACATGGGTGGACCTGGAAAATATTATCCTAAGTGAAACAAGACAAACAGAGAAAGGAAAGTATCATATGATCTCACTTATTTGTGGAATATAATGAACATAACAGTCTGAGGAATGGGGTAGTCCCAGAGACGTGGAAGTGGGGTACAGACTGACAATACCCAGAAGAAGGGGTGGTGGGGGAGAGATAAACTACAGAACTTACATGCATGTATGCATGAATTATTGACATGGACATCAAAGCTGGGGACAGGGTGGGGAGGGGGAGGGGAATCAATGGGGGTAAAAGGAGAGACATCTGTAACAAAAATAAATTAATTAATTAAAAAAAAAAAGAAAAGAGAATCAGACTAAAACAATGGGGAGAGATAAACCACAGAACTTATATGCATGTATGCATGAACTGTGGACATGGACAACAAACTGGGGACAAGGCAGGGAGGGAGGGGGAGGGGGAATCAGTGGCGGAAAATGGAGAAATATCTGTAACAAAAATTAATTAATAATAAATAAATAAATTAAATTAAGTATAATCTAAAGTCACTTCCTTGGGGAAAAAATTAGCAAATTTGTCTTACTTTTCAGCAAAAAAGAAAAAAAAAAAAAGACAGATGAGACACAAATAGCAATACCCGGAGTTATTTAGGGAAATCCTGTACCACAAACATGCAAAAATTAAAAGGATAATAAGGATATACTAAGAGCAGTTTTATACCCATAAATTTGACAACATAGGTGGAATGGAGAGAGCTCCATTAAAGGACATAAAATGAAAAAAAAGAACAGAAAAAACATAAAATTCTAACTTCACTTAAGTACACATAAATACTGTTTTTAGACCTAGATTTATTAAATACATTGAATATGCAGTTCAAAACTTTCCAACAAAAAACACTAATAGCCCAGTTATATTATACTAAAATACAGAAGCAGTTTATCTTTGGTACTGTGATTAGGACCAAAGTAAATAAGTAATAATACCAATTATCTATAAATGTTTTCTCCTGCAAAAAATAAAAGGTGAAATAATTTTACAACTCATTTTATGAGACTAGAATTACCTTGGTAGCAAACCAGTAAAATATATTACAAAAAAATAAAAATCAACAACTAATATACCTAATGAAAAAATTTGGAAAGATACTCAAGTTAATGAAAGGGCTAATAATGTTTTGAAGTGTAAAGGCAATAGCTTGCAAAAGGCAGAAACTGAAAAAAAAAATGTGTTGCTTGCATGACCTTTGCTTAGCCTTCTGTTAAGCATGGATTATCTGCAATACCCTGAATCACCCAGCAAATGTGGGATGTAATACCAGTTCAGTCTAACAGTAAAGTGAACAATGAGGCATGCAGAGTACCTGAGCAGGAACTGCTAGAAGGTAGAAGCAGAGTACATAATTCCCACCCAACTGTTGTTTGAGCTGACTCCCTTTTCAGACTCAGCGCGCCTGCCCCCAGGTGTTTGCAATAAAGTCATTTTGCTCTACATTTGCCTTGCATTGTGGTTGTGCCCTCCCGCTGGTTCAAACCTTTTACTTAATATTAGAAAAGTTAATCTAGTAATATACATAAAAGGGTAACACATGCTGAAAAATGTTAAGCTAGTTCAATACTTAAAATTAATCGATATATATCACAATTTTAACTGACTAAATGAGAAAAAACATATGATCATCTCAGTATAGGCAGAGAAAAAAAAATGACAAAACATGATAACCTTTCCTGATTAAAATAAATGGATTAGCTAAATAACATATATTCATACATCATGAAAATGGACAATAGTGTGGTGAAGGCTGAGGGAGGGAGAGGCGGAGGTGGGTGGAGGTGGAAAAAGGGGGCAAATTAGGGGACATCTGCAATAGTGTCAACAATAATTTTTTTAAACAATAAAAATATCTTTGCAACCATCTTTTTACAGGACAAGGTACAAGCATTTCTAAATGAGGAACCTCAATATGATGACCCCCAGGATGATCAGCATCACTCCTCAGTTAGGAAGAATTTTAAGTTCTACTGGACATGTTGTGAAGTTGTCAGGACCTGATCTTTAGGAGGAAAAAGGCATCATTCTTTTCACCCCAATACAGTCCTTTACATTTTGGATGCAGATGCATGGTGATACAAAAGTATTAGGAATGCACATCATGTGTTTGAGCAAGGCCATAGCAGAACAATAAAGCCATCACACAGAAGCCCAAAAAGTTTTTTTTTTTTTTCATCCCTGTTCTATGTGTGGCACTTTACTACTACAAGGATTGTTGCCAATCCCCACAGGGCACTGGAAGCACTACAATGCACAAAAAGTAGATGCCCTACCCAAAATCTGAATGACAACAACAAAAATAATTGTCATGACAAGCATTACTTCACTGCTATTACCACCAAATGTGTTGTCTGAGTATCCCCAGAACTGTAAACAAAACAGAACAAGGAGAAGAACTTAAGAAGAATTTCTCCAAATGTTTCTTGGTTGTTGTCCAAAGTTCAAAGGATAAATCTCGGGTTTGGTAGTTGTGTAAAATAGGAGCAGATGCCATACATCTTGAACATGTCAGTCCATAACCATGACTTGTTATTCTAGCTATCAGTGCTGGAAAGACCAATCAAATGTACCTATAAACTCTACACATGAATAATTGATTTAGAGATAAAGTCTATGACACCTTAAAATGTTTGCATCAGAATTTTTCTTTGAACATTTAAAACATAAAGGATATGGTAGGTAAAGGTACAATAGTAACTCTGAACCAACAGTCAGGAAATTGTCTGAATTTTGCTATTTGTATTGCTCTAGCGTTTTTTAATGTATGTACATGTACACTGCCCCATTTTTAATGGTTTTTTAAGAAGAAATTTTAAGTTATCTCTGAGCTTCCTGGTGGTCTTCCTGCATTGTGTCTCTTCACTTTCTTTAGTTTTTATCTTGTAAAAATGCCTCTTTCATTTTTAATCAGAATGTGACTTTTTATTTGTAAAATAAAAACATTTGAAACCTCAAAAAATATCTCTGCAAACTAACGATAGAATGGAACTTGATTAACTTAAGGGGCTTAAACAAAACACTGACAGCTAACATTATATTAAATGCTGAAAATGTGAATGCGTTCCCCATAATACTAAGAATAGGACAAAGATGTTTACTCTTGCTATTGTTATTTAACATCATATATTTAGTACTTTCAAGGCAATAAGAAAAATAAATAAAGGCATACAAATTATATGGAGAAAATTGTCTCCATATGCAAATGGCATAATTGTTTACATAGAAAATCCCCCAAAAGTCTACCCAAAGGATACTAGAACAAGTGAGTTTAACAAGGCCATAGGAACAAGGTCAATATGCATAAAGTATACTTCTACACACTAATAATCAAATTAGAATTAAAAATTAATAACAGATTGTCACTAACAATAGCACCAAAGATGAAATGCTACCATGTGAACCTCACAAAAAACATGAATTATTTGTGATCTGAAAAACTATAAAAGATTATTTGTTGTAGCAACTGAAATAAAAGATTATTTCAGTTGTAGCAAATGAAACTCTCATATCTGCTAGTCAGTATAAAACATGGTAGAGTTTCTCTGGGATGTAGTTTGGAGATTTCAAAAAGGTTATCATATATTTACCATTTGCCCTAGCCATCCAACTCCTCTGCATTTACCCAAGAGAAATGAAAACTTATGTTTACACACAAACTTGTACAGAATTGTTTATAGCCATTATATTCATATTTGCCAAAAAATGAAAACACCTAAATATTTTCTCTGCCTGGTGTGGCTCAGTTGGAGCATCATCACTTACACCAAAAGGTGGCAGGTTAAATCCCCCATCTGGGCGCATGTGAGATGCAACCCAATTGATGTTTCTCTCTTCTCTCTCTCTCTCCTCTCTCTCTCTCCTCTCTCTCTCTCTCTCTCTCTCTCTCTCTCTTTGTCTAAAAAACCAAGTAAGTAAAACTAAAATGTGTTTAAAATTCTGCCCTGGCCGGTTTGGCTCAGCGGTTAGAGAGTCGGCCTGCGGTCCGGAGAGACCCGGGTTCGGTTCCCGCTAAGGGCACGTACTTTGGTTGCAGTTTGTCCCCGGCCTTGGTTGGTTGTGCGGGTGGCAGCCACTCGATGTGTCCCTTCACGTCAATGTTTTTCTCTCTCTCCCTTCCTCTCTCTCCCTCCCACTCTATCTGTACAAAAAATGGAAAAATATCCTCGGGTGAGGATAAAAAAAAAAATGTGTTTAAAATTCTGAATAGATGTCCAATTTGTCAGATATCCATGCAATGGAATACTACTCAGCAATAAATAGGAATGAAGTATTGATACATGCAACAACATCAGTAATGCTCAAATGCCTTTTGCTTAATGAAAGAAGGCAGTCAACAAGTTACATGTCATATGATTTCACTTAAATGTCATTTTCAAAAAGGTAATTCCATACTGATGGAGCACAGATTGGTGGCAGACATGGTTTGAAATTGTAAGAGCAGTTAATTACAAAGAGCTGCATAAATTAATGTGGGGGTGAGATATACTCTTCTGTTTTCACTGGATTTGTAAAAGCAAAAGACAAAACAAGCAGGAAACACAGTGTTCTTTAGTCCTTATTTGTGTTTTTTCTCAAGTGATATCAGTGAGTGATTAATGACATTTTTTACAGTTATATTATAGATAAACAAATGAGTAAATATATTGTAGATAATAAGAGTCAGAGAAAGAAGTTACAATAAGAAAGATGAAAGGCTAGAATAAATTCTTTAGTGCTGAATTACAGTAAAAGATATCAATAAGAACAGGTAGAGAGATGAGATAGATGATGATGATATATGATAGATAGACAGATAGATAGATAGATGATAGATGATAGATAGATGATAGATGATAGATAGATGATAGATAGATGATAGATGATAGATAAATAGATAATTATAGACAGATGACAGATAAACTGTTATAAATAAAGATATGATATTCTTTGCTTACCATACATACATATATATTATTGTTCTTTTAGAGCCTATATTTTAGTTGGGATGAGTCAGACAATAAACATACAACTATTCATTGTATCAGATAGTCATAAGTCATGGAGAAAAGTAAAGCAGATAGATACAGTGAATACAGGTATGTGTGTGCATTGGTATTTTATATATATATATAGTGAAAAAACAGCAAGCAGTTTTCTATGATAAGAGAATATTTGAGCAGAGATATAACTAAAATGAGAGGGAGCAACATATAGATATTTCAGGGAAGAATATTTCTAGAAAAGGAAGTAACGCGAGCAAAGATTGTGAGATAAAAACATGATTGGCATGTTATTGCTAATAATCAAGTCTATATAAGAATTGTGGATATTGGCAGACAAAACCTTGTTGATTTTTTTCCTTTTTTGAACAAAGCCTTTTTAAAGTATTAACATTATGACAGGCTCAAACATTAATACGAGTTGCTAAAAAAATTTTAAAGCTTTATAAAAAAAGGTAATATTTCACATTTCAATGTGTTGTTTACCCTCAAATTTCTTTTTTTTCACAGTGCCCTGAGATGATAATCTCTTCAATCCCTGTTTACCTCTTTATTGCCAAAAGGATCCTGTGAGATTTTCAAAGTGTTTTAAGACATTTCCAGAGCACTTCTGTACTTGAATGGTGTCCACCTATAACATTGTTATTGTTCTTATAATTTACAAAAGGTTTTCCTACTTAATACTTTTTATAAATATGTTATTATCTGTGTCTACCTTGTTATAAATATTTATTTATTTTTTTTTTGCTTTATGTTGTATTTTTTAATTTTATTTTTGTTACAAATGTTTCTCCTTTTTTACCCCATTGACACCCTCCTTCCCATCACCACCTCCCGTCCCAGGCTTTGTTGTCCATGTCTATGGGTTATGCATACATGCATATAAGTTCTGTGGTTTATTTCTTCCTGCCCCCCACCACACCCTCTTCTGAGGGTTGTTGGTCTGTACCCTACTTCCGTGTTTCTGGATCTATCCTATTCCTCAGACTGTTATATTCATTATATTCCATATATAAGTGAGATCATGTGGTATTTGTCTTTTTCTGCTTGGCTTGTTTTGCTTTGGATAATACTTTCCAGGTCCCTCTATGGCATCTCAAGGGAGAAGAGAACTTTTCTTTCTTCCAGCTGCATAGTACTCCATTGTGTTTATGTGCCACAGCTTTTTTATCCATTCGTCTACTGATGGACACTGGGATGTTTCCAGATCTTAGCCATTGTAAATAGTGCTGCTCTGAACATGGGGGTACATATATTCTTTCTGATTGGTGTTTCAGGCTTCTTAGGGTATATTCCTAGAAGCGGGATCACTGGGTCAAGTGGAAGTTCAATTTTAATTTTTTGGAGGTAACACCATATACTTTTCCATAGTGGCTGCACCAGTCTGCATTCCCACCAGCACTGCACTAGAGTCAAATTGTCATCCACTTCTGCTCTTTTACTTAATGTTTATATATCCTTGATGCAGACAAATAGTTCATTCACATAATGTATCTGGCCATACATAAATAACTGTGTTACATGGTATATCAATGAGATACAATGGTGACATAAAAACTGTAACAATGCTAATCCTTTCATCAGTCTTCCAACTGATAATCAGGATGAGCAATTCTTTATATTTTTATGTTTCTATTATTGGACCCATTCTACCTTATTATTATTATTTTTACTTTTGTCATCAGGCACCTTTTAGAGAATAGTATGGCAATGACTTCTCAGAGGATAATAGAAATTTAAAATTAAATAAAACTTTGACTTCACCAAAAGGTTCTGTTAACATCATAAGTCTGAGAAGAACAGATAATATTCATGATAAAGTTTGTCATCACATGTAAATACCTTACTTATGATTTTAATATACCAAACATTTTTCATATTTCCCTACATCTCATTTTTTATATAAAACTATCTTGTGTATAGATTTAATTATGGACATTATATATCTGTGTTCTAAATGCCTGAATGTTGAAATTAATTTTAAATTATTCAATTTCTTAAAACCCAAACAGAAACCTCAGCTTGTAGCTTCACTGCATAAATTAAGTATTCTATGGCATGAAAGACATTCTTTTGTTTGTTACACTTTTTCCCATTTTTATGAAACTAATGTGAAAATGCATTTATTTATTTTTTTAATTTTATTTTTTAGTTTATTTTTGTTACAGATGTTTCTCTTTTTTTACCCCATTCCACTGACACCCTTCCTCCCCATCTTCCCTGACCCATCCCTGGCTTTGTTGTCCATGTCCATTGATTATGCATACACGCATATAAGTTCTGTGGTTTATCTCTTTCCTCCCCCCACTATCCCCTCTTCTGAGGGTGTCCGTCTGTACCCTACTTCCATGTTTTTGGTCTACTCTATTCCTCAGACTGTTATGTTCATTATATTCCATAAATAAGTAATAAAAATGCATTTAAAGTGAAATAAATAGCATATCTTGGCACTGTGGCTTAACTAGATTTCTTATTTATTGAGCAGATAAATGAAGTCAGTACAATATGTTACAAAGAGTGTTGTTTTGCCTGCAACTATATTACTTTGTGATATACCTCCATAAGAAGTAGTCTATCACTGTTACTAACTGTCAAATCCAGTTAGCAGCTTTGAAGTTATATCCTCTCCACTCATTTAAGTGTGGATGATTTTTGGTTGTCTTTTGCTTTAGGAGGTTTTCATGGAAATAGCTCTCAGATTTCCATTTTCTTGCATAGCCAATGTTTAGAGATAAATCAATAAACTTAGAAATATAGATTAACATTAGGTACATTTAAAATACTAAAAATGAAACCAAAGCTACAACTTAGATTTCATTGTACGAAAAAAATGTATACATTGGTGGTAAATCCTTTCTGCTTTCTGTAATTTAGTTTTGAATCCTAAAATATCACAACTGCTGGTTAATGCTCTATAATCTAAGATGTCTTCTTTTAGACAGCTCCTTAAGCAATTCCTGAAGGGGCTATTCCAAATATATTCATTAATTAAATTCTTTTTTTAAATATATTTTGTTCTGATAGAGTGGGGGGTGGAGAGAGAGAAACATCGATGTGAAAGGGACACATCGAGTGGTTGCCACCCACATGACCCAACCAGGGCTGGGGACAAACTGCAACCGAGGTACCTGCCTTTAGTGGGAACTGAACCCGGGTCTCTCTGGACAGCAGGCCGATGCTCCAACCTCTGAGTCAAACTGGCCAGGGCTAATTAAATTCTTTATTCACCATCTATCTCTCTTAGCCCTCTTCACAGAGAAAATTGAGGCCATCATGAAGAAATTCCTTCATTCATTGTATCATACATCTTATGCTGGCTTATATAAACACTCATTCCTTTCTAATTTCCTTCTATTTTGAACTTTCATTTATTTTCTCCAGGTGACACTTAACATTTAGATTGGATTCTCTCACCTTTGGTTTCTTCCAGGGCAAGTCCTATTAGTAATGCCACTTATTTCTGTGTATTCAACTTATTTTCAGCTACACTGTGCTTTTAAGCCTCTCCTCTTCTCCTGATAGTCTATATTCTCCTGAACCATCCCATTTACCAGAATCAGTGATATTATTCCAAGGAGTTAAACCTAGACCAGCAATAAAGGCATAGTATCATCTAGATCTAAACTATTAGCTGAGAAATTAATGAGCTCTGTTGGGTAACCCAGGCGATGTGAAT